>NW_022681457.1:104834862-105481528 GCF_009764315.1 Trachypithecus francoisi | reverse complement strand
TGACACAGAAGAATTTGTCTGGTGACCTTGGGGAGACAGCCTGACCAGAGACGAAGCTGGGGGCAGAAGAGCCAGCAGAGGAGCCTCTACAGCAACCAGGTCTCTGGCTGGATGGCCGGAGAGGAGGAGAGCCAAAGACTTTAAGGTCAGAACAGATAGGACGAGGTCAGTTACTGGAAATGGGAGGAAGCCCAAGGAGCCTGAGATGACTAAGTTTCCTAGCTGGGGCCAACTGCTAGAGGATGGTGCCACAGCCTCCCCGGAGTGTGTGTGGTTTGTGTGTGCTTTTAAAACCCATTGTTTTTAATTTCAAAGACAGGCACAGGCAGTAACTCAAACTGCTAATGCTTGCAAGCAGAGGTCCTGCTTGGCCTGCTGTAGTGGCTGGTTAAGGCAGATTTGTGCTTAACAGCATCTGTCTGTACATAAACAATCAACCAAAGCTTCAAGACCTTCAGAGTTTGTTCTTAAGTTCGTCAAGACCTTCACTCGTTTACATTCCCAAGAGGCTTAGCAAAATAACTTCATAGACAGCACAAAGGTAAACTCTGCTGGCGCCCAGAATGACTTACCACAAATTTATGGAGTCTCACTTAACCATGGTTTGTCTTGTATAATCTGTGACCTAATAAGCAACTTTGTTTAAACGTCGAATCCGTTTTCTGCCATGTGGCCCAGGAACAGTTTGTGCTGGGGGCAATTTGGGGAAGGAATCCTGGGCCAGCCCAGCCGACCACTCATCTTTAGGTCACTCTGGAAAACCGCACATTTCAGATTAATACAAAGAAAAGTGCTTCCTCCACTGCCTGAGTGTCCTCTGGGATGTGATGATAGCTATGCAGGAGGGAGATGCCTCAAACACAAACACACACATACCCCTTGGATGACTTTCTGTTCCCATGGGAAAATCCAGTACCCAAGCTATCAAGGGAATCACAGCCATGGTGGAAGTCCACTTGGCAGACCAAGCCTCCTTCAACCTTTTGGGGTCTGCTGTCTACCATCATAGCTGAGTCAATGTCATCTTTTTAAATTGAGGTTTTTTTGTTTGTTTTGTTTTTAAAAAAAAAACATGCAACATAAAATTAACCATTCTAGTCCTACTCTGACCATACAGACAAATATAAAACCCTGGGAGACGGCAGGGCAACATGAAGGAGGAGCCTGGCTCCTTGGACGGCCCACCTTGGACATCCAAGGTGGGACAACAGGTCAGAATGGGTGACTTGTTGTTATATGAGAAATAAACTCCTATCTCATTTGAGGAATAAAATTTAACCACTTTAGGGCTGGACACAGTGGCTCATGCCGGTAATCCCAGCACTTTGGGAGGTGGAGGCAGGTGGATCACTTGAGGTCAGGAGTTCAAGACCAGCACAGCCAACATGGTGAAACCCCATCTCTACTAAAAATACAAAAATTAGCCAGGCATGGTGGCAGACGCCTGTAATCTCAGCTATGCAGAAGGCTCAGGCAGGAGAATCACTTGAAATCAGAAGGTGAAGGCTGCAGTGAGCTGAGATCATGCCACTGCACTCCAGCCTGGATGACAGAGTGAGACTATCCCTGTCCCCCACTCACCCCCCCCAAAAAAGAAAAATTAGCCATTTTAAAGTGAACAATTCAGTGGCTATGTTGTTAAGGTCATTTGGATTACCATGAAAACATAACTGCTTTATGTGTCTCTCTCTTTTTTTTCTTATAAACAAGTCTCTCCTTTAAAAAAAACTGTTGGGATCACAGAAATTAGATCTGGACTGACATCTCAATTTCGTGTGAGTCCTGCTCCTTCATTTTACAACGCATAATGAGGTCCAGCGCCAAGTTTTGCCAAGTTGCACAGACAGACGCAAAATCCGCACCTAAACCCGGATCTTCTTCATGTTTCGAGGCCTGGTTCTGCCCCGAGCCCTTCTCCCCCGTGAGTCTTTCATCCAGGGACTGTGTAAGTGACTGGCAGACACAGCCGAACAGTGAGATGTGATTCTCGCCCTCAAGGAGCTGTGACCTAAGATAGAGGACAGCCAGAAAAAAACAGCAGGAAAGAATTACACCATCCTCCTACATTTAACGCCCAGCATCCCAGCTACCCCATTATTTTTGAGGACTGGTCCTCCCAGTGACTTGCTCAGGTCATCAAGGTATCAACTTTTAAAAAAATTCTAGAAGACAGCAATCTCTCTAAAATGTATTACCTGCTCTACATTTTTACATAATGCAAATTATCACAGGACAACGCAATGAACACAGTGAAACCATTTCTCATTAGCCTAAGGACACTGTATGAGTAGCCATTCTTGGAACGTAGCCCTGTGTCTGCTTTTTACATTTATCTGCTGCTTCTGCCAGGCTGTCAGCTACACTTCCTCAACGAGTATGTTGCTTCTAATCTGCTATGGGTCGAGAATCCAGAAAATTAGAAATCTACTCTCATTTCAAACAAAAAAAAAAGAAACTTTAAGAGAAGGAATAAATCAGGTTGAAAACTTGGGGTCCAGAATCACAGCCCACAAATAGTTTGTAAATACCTTGACACTATATGAAGATTACTTCTTCCTTTTCTTAAAGAAGTTCAAGACTCTAAAGGAACAGATACAATATACTAATAATTCCTACTTTCCCATACAGCCTGCGTAAGCACGTCCCCACCTCATCCCTTGGAACCTCAGTCTTCTTTAAAACCTGGGCCTGACGGTACTGTCTACCTCACGGGCCACTGGGAACGAGGTACCACGTCTGGGCCATAAGGGCACTGCCCACAGAGCATCCTCCATAAAGGGTAGGAACTCTCCCAGAGAGTAAAGCACGTGGCTTATCTGCCAGGACTTTCACATAACATTCCTTAGGTGCTAGAGGGCCCTTTCCGCCTGGATTTTTCCCTCACTTGACACAGGTTTTCCATTCAGGCTGCCAGGAGTCTCTAGAAAGGTAGGCGGAGTGTTATGTCAGTTTCCAAGTCATTAAGCACCCACAAAGGAGGGCAGGCTTGCACAGCACTCACTCCACACAACCGCCCCTGCCCTGAGTATGATGCAGCACATGGTTTCCCTGAAGCCACAAGGAGAGGAGGGGCAGTGACAGTGAGAGCTGAAGGAATTTCACATGTGTCCATGGAAGATCACCTTCCCTTTGTTTTCCCGCACTCTAGTAACTCCCTCATGCAGTTTGCTTTCTGAAGCCCTCTGCTCCATTTCCCCAGCCCAGGACAGCATCAAGAAATATTTCCACCATCTCAACTATTTGAAACGTCTTCCTTTTTACTGGTGCTCCCAACCCCATCTGAGGCCATCGAAACCAGGCAACTGTGGCAGCACTAACTAGCAGAGTCCCCAAACTACCCTGACACCCTCCCCAGCAACGAAAATTTCCACGTGCCTCTCCCTGGCATATTTATTCCAGAGGAAAACTTAGCAACCTACACACAGGCTCTGTGTCAAACTCTACAACAGCCATCAGTTGATTTTTCCCTTACACATCCCTCCAGGAAGTGAAATATCCGAAATGAGTCACAGTCAGGAATCGGAGCTATACTTCTGCTGTAGCTTTTTGGATAACCAATTCACTGTTTACACTCCGACACCTCTAATTGCTGAACACAGAACAGTTCCTTTGCAGAGATCAAAGTTTACCTGCTGAACCTGGCGAAACGACAAAACTTCTTAAAAAGGAGGTAGCCATCCAGAGTGCCAGAGGAGGGTGGCTGTACAAGCACGTTTTAATTGGCAAAGCACAGTCACTGCCCAGCAAGGAGAGTATGCAGGGGTTTATTCTGCTGTTCTTCTATTTCCCCTTTAAGGCACATGTCTCTTACCCCTGTACCCTCCAACTCTAGTCACTCCCCACACACAGCTGGCAGCTGCCCACCCACACCAGCACCTCGGGGAGCTTGCTGATCCCTGAGCCGACTACTGAAGCTCCCAAGCAGCTCCACCTAAAGGTAATCACTGCCTGCTTTTTACAACATACACAAAGCAAATGGGCCAACATGATGCACAGACAAACCCTGGGTCACATGATGACCGACACACTCATTGCTCCGGGGGGCTCTCTGCCACATTTCTCAGGCATTGTGCTTGGCTCTGCTGGCCCACTGAGTGAGCTAGAGCATTTTCTCTTGGGTGTGCCTACCCCTCCACCTGTCCAACTTTAAAACACTGATTCACAGGGATGTGACACTAAAGGGGACCCTAAAAACCATCTAAACTGGAGAAAACTGAGGCCTGGACTGACCCGTAACAAACAAGACATCACATAGTAGGAAAGGAGCCATGATCAGAAAACACATCTCTTTAGTACACACTTTAGTGCTTCTGCTTATATAGCTTGAGCAGCCCTAACCCGAAAATCCAAATCGAAAACTTTTTGAGCACAAACATGAGGCTCCAATGAGCATCTCAGACTTTTGGATTAGGAATGGTCGACCAGTAAGTTCTGCAAATATTCCAAAATCTGAAAAGAATCCAATGAAGTCTCAAATCCAAAATGCTTCTGGTCCCAAGCATTTCAGATAAGAAACCTGTAGCTTAATCATCAGTCAAAATTTAAGAATACAGCTGATTTTATCCAAGAAAATACTACTTCGGGCCGGGAGCACTGGCTTACACCTGTAATCCTAGCACTTTGGGAGGCAGAGGCGGACGGCTCGCTTGAGCCCAGGAGTTCAAGACCAGCCTGGGAAACATAGTGAGACCCCGTCTCTACAAAAAACTTATAAAATTAGCCAGGTGTGGTGGTGCATGCCTGTAGTCCCAGCTACTCGGGAGGCCAGGGTGGAAAGATCACCTGAGGTTGAGGCTGCCCAGTCTGCGTAATAGAATGAGATCCTGTCTCAAAAAAAAAAAAAAGTAAAATATTCTTTTACTCTTTTGAATAAAATTCTACATTATTAGCATTAACAATGGCAGTATTAAGAATATTTCTATATTGTCCAGACCGGGTGTAGTGCCTCACACTTGTAATCCCAGCACTTTGGGAGGTCAAGGTAGGCAGATCATTGAGGCCAGGAGTTCGAGACTAGCCTGGAAAACATGGCGAAACCCCATCTCCATCAAAAATACAAAAATTAGCCAGGTGTGTTGATGTGTGCCTATAGTCCTAGCTACCCAGGAAGCTGAGGTATGAGAATCACTTGAACCTGGGCGGCGGAGTTTGCAGTGAGCTGAGATAGCACCACCGCACTCCAGCCTGAGTGACAAGGTGAGACCCTGTGTCAAAAAACATTTTGAAAAAAAGAATTCTTATATATTGTCCAGATAATGCTATTTTGATTTTTAAGTGAATTGATCTTTATTAAGAATACTAGGTATCCAAAAGGCAAACCAATTTCAAAAGCAAAAGGGAAGGAAATTAACAACTGCTAAGGGTGGCCTGGCATGGGCCAGGTGCTGCACCCTGTGGGTTTCAGGAGAGCCTTGCAACAGCTGCAGGAGGTGGCTCTTATCCCAGCTTCACAGATAAATAAAGTGAGGCCTTGAAGAGTGAAATGACTTGCCCCAGAGCACTGAATGACACAGAAGGTCATAACACAGGTCCCCTCCCATGCCCAAATATTCTCCAAAGAATGTCAAACAATCCCAATGAAATAAAATTAATCTCTAATGACTTGTAGGGAACAACTTGCAAGCTCACAAAATCAGATAGGGACAAAGAGTCTCTTCCCCTGGGATGAACAAATTATGGACAATGCCATCTACTACCAAATTCTGAAATCTGTCACTGTGGATTACAGACTGTATTCTCATAAACACTATCCCTGGCAGGTGGATTTGTCAAAAACAAGAAAGCCTTTCCCAGATAATTTCTCTGGTTGATGGTTTCCCAGACTCCTCGAGAAGATCTGCAAGGCACCAATCACCTCGTGTCTGATCATTAATGTTTCACAGATGTCTACAGCTGCTGCCTCCACATGATCCTGGCTGGTTTCAAGTAACAAGTGACTAATCCCTCCACTTTGTCAACTGGCAGTTAGACACATAATTACGGGCAATCCCGAGACGTCTTCAAGGGATGCCATACATGTTGTCCATTTCCCCCTCGATGGCACAAGAAATTCAAGAAGCCTTTCACAAAAGTGGAAGCTGAGTAAAGCAGGGTGCTCCTGTCTTCCAAATAACAGTTAAAAGAAAAAAACAATTCGGAAAAACATCGACCACGTGTTCACTGACGAGGGCTAAGAAAAGTAAACTCCTTTTTTCATGACAGAAGCAGCCAATTCGCATAAACCAAACAGATTTATAAGATGGCCTGAATGAAATCTATAATATTTGGACATAGGTTTACTCCAACAAAACCCTGCACATGGCTTCCAGAGACATCGGGGAGAAGCTTCGGTTCAACCTGCAAACAGCACAAATGGGCACGTCTTGATGAGAGAGCAGCAAGGTTTAAAGGATTTGGAGAAAATGAAGGCTCCATCAATCCAAGTATTTTATCTAGAAGGGGGTGGTGCTGTTTTTTTGACTTATGTCCAAAAGGAAGCTTGAGGAAAAGAACACAGTGCTTACTGATCCAACAAAGCACTTCCCTGGGTTCCTAGGCTCCAATTTCAGGTGCCTGTGTGTGAATCAATACAGAAGACTCTATCCAATCTCCACTTGTCCCTGTCAGCCTGCCCTATCCAGCTCAAAGGTAACTCACTATTACAGCACCACGCTCTACACTGACAACCACAGGCCCAGCACAGCAGAGCACAACAGAATCCTGCAACAACTGGCCCTCTGGCTCCCCTAAATAGATGGCCAAAGTTTTTAACATGTTTTAGTGACAGAAATGTACAATGCAACACTCTACCCACCCATGATACATTTGCAAACTTAACCCAAGACCTGTCACAAAGTTGCCCTCTTCCAAACGGACCCACTGGGCACAGAGATGACTGAAACATGACATCCTTTGGGCTGCGATTTAAGACCAAAGACAGAGTCCTTGCAGGTCTGCAGCTGGCAGAAAGGACCTTGGAAGTAAGACAGACAAGAGTTCAAAGCCTGTACTTGCCATTTCCTAGCAATGAAGGTCTGAATAATTCCTTCACTTCTCTGAGCCTCAATTCCTTCACCTGTTCAGCGGGAATAATCATAAAACCTATCTTACAGGGTTATTTTGAGAACAATATCACAAAATATGTGTAAAGAAACTAGCATAGTTCCTAAAACAATAACTATTCCATTAAAAAAAAAAAAAGCAGGTATTGGCTGGGCATGGTGGCTCACATCTATAATCCTAGCACTTTGGGAAGCTGAGGCAAGAGGACAGCTTGAGGCCAGTCGTTTGAGACCAACCTGGCCAACAGAGCAAGCCTTTTTTTTTTTTAAGGGTTAAAAAAATACAAAAAGGTATTATCACCATCCTCTTACACAGAACTTAATTCCAGAAAACATAAGATTATAATGTTTCTAGCCAGGCGCAGTGGCTCACACTTAGAACCCCAGCACTGTGGGAGGCCGAAATGGGAGGATCACTTGAGCCAAAGAGTTCAAGACCAGCCTGGGCAACATGGTAAAACCCCGTCTTTACAAAAAATACAAAACTTAACTGGGCCCGCCTGTAGTCCCAGCTATTTGGGAGGCTGAGGTGGGAGGGCAGATTGAGCCTGGGAGGTCGTGGCTGCAGTGAGCCATGATCGTGCCACTGCACTCCAGCCTGGGGGACAAAATACCCAAAAGGCAGGAGAGTAGGTAGCCACGGAACAAGGGGCCTGAAGATCAAGTCAGTCAAAAGGCAGGAGAGTAGGTAGCCACGGAACAAGGGGCCTGAAGATCAAGTCAGTCAAAAGTTTTTTTCTGTCTCAAAGGGGAAAAAAAACAACACTCATTATAATATGGAATTAAACATATACACACACTCTCTCACTTATGTGAGTTAACATTAGCTAAAGGCATGAGAGTGGGTAGCCACGGGGCCTGAAAATTGAATCAGTCAAGGCTACTCCTTTTTGGTTCTTTTGGGGAAGCCAAAATGATCTTTACAAGTGGAAACATTATTCCTCCATCAACAGACAAGTTTCCTGAGAGCTGGTGAACATCCTGCCAACAAGACATATTTCGCAAGCTCAAAACCTTCTTTCTTTCCATCCCCAATCAAACGCTGAGTGTTATGTCTCAAGAAGAAAGCTGGCTGAGGAAGGAGCTTAACATCCTTCCATGAGCAAAAAGAATTAAAAGAAAGGGAAGCAACAAGCTCCAGGTCCAAAACAGCTTTTTGATAACTAGGAACTAAGCCCAGCCCTGGACAGTATTACTGACTCTCATCACCACCTAAAGCAGGCTCTGCCAAACACAGCACAACAACCAACTGCTACTAACAACTTTCATTAAGCAGGTGCTCCGCGGCAGGCGCTGACTTAGGGCTTAAAACACAGTGATAAAAGTAACAGCTAAAACTGATTAAGCCATTCTTCTAAGTGCTTTATATGCCAATATCTCATTTAATCTTAGCAATGAACCAAGGAGTTAAGTGCCAGTATTAGTCTCAGATGTGGAAACTGAGGTACAGAGACAGTGGTGAGCTTACACATTTAAATGGATGCAGAGCTGGGATTCAAAGGCAGGTGCATCTGACCGCAGAACCTTTGTGCCTACTAGGTACTCCACAGAGCCCAGCAGCTAGGCCACCTGTGCTAAGAACCACTGCCACCTCTTTGTTTTAAAGTCTCCAAAAGAAGAGGAGTGGGTTATTTAGCACCTGCTTTTGCACAGTTGAGCCACAAGTGAGGAAGGCAGCGCAGCAGTCTAGTTAAGGACACACGTTTGAAAGCAAGATTGTCTGCATTCAAATCCTGACTCCACCGGGTCCCAGCTGTATGACCTTGGACAAGTCACAAAACTCTTCTGAGCCTCGAGTTTCCCCATCTATAAATGAGGGTAATAACACAGTAGTCACCCCTTATCTGCAGTTTTGTTCTTTGGCAGTTTCAGTTACCTGTAGTCAACCATGGTCTGAAAATACTAAGTGGAAAGTTCCACAAACAATTTGGAAGTTTTAAACTTCATGCCGTTCTGCATGATGAAATCTCGCACCTTCCCACTCTGTCCTGCCTGGGATACGAATCATCTTTTTGTCCCGCGTATCCACACTGTACAAGCTATGCACCCGTGAGTCCCTGAGGAGCCGGCTCGGCTCTCAGACCCACTGTCATGGTGTCACAGTGCTTGTGTTCAAGTTACCCTCATTTTGCTTCATAACAGCCCCAAAACACAACAGTAGTGATGCCGGCAATTCAGATATGCCGAAGTGAAGACAAAAGTGCTTCTTGAACTGTAATTTCTCAATTTAATAAAGGAAGGGAAAAACTGCATGCGGAGACTAAGATCTACGGTAAGAATGACTCTTCTATCTGTAAAACTTCTAAGGAAAAGAAATTTGTGCTAGTTTTGCTGTCGCACCTCAATGAAAAGCATATAGGGTTCGATACTATCTGTGGTTTCAGGCATCCAGTGGGGGTCTTGGAATATATGCCCCATAGCTAAGGGGGGAAAACTGCTATACATACGTAGCACTATTATTTTAAGAATTATGTGGGGGTCATCCTCATCCAGCACCTGGCACATACCGGGGACACAGTCACTGCTGCATATGTTCTACATGTTAAGTCAACAGAAAAGAGGAAGAAACAAAAAAGTAAAATGATATAATCTAACAATTTCACAACAAAGACCTCGTTGGCCTTCTGCCAACCTCTAGAAAACAGTGCTGGACTCTGTGTATGCACAGTGTGGCTGGGACTGCAGACACCACGAAGACCTTGGGACCTGCGGAGCCTGGATGGTTCAGCTGTCTGAGCCAAGGAGGGCTGGATTAGGCTCAGTGATCTAAGCTGAGCAAGTTTCAGCACATACCTCTACAAAGTGGAAGCCCAGGGATGGCTGATACAATGGTTCTTTAGGAAGCCAAACGCTCAGTTTCTCAGAGGGGCGTTTTCCTGTTTCATGACAGATAAAAAGGTTTCTCATCCAGACATATAAATCCACTGACTGAGAGCTTTCATTAAAAACAAACAGTCTCGCAATAAGGAACCTTAAACTAGGAAGGCCTTCCATGAATATACGAAATGTCGCAAGTCCTCACAGCCTGTGTCTGAGGGTGGGAGAGGGAGAAATCCGAGGAGAAGGTGCTGACCGGCTCAAAGACTGGGATATCATAAGCCTAACAACGTCCAGTCAGTGCATTCCTCATCTACAAACGAAAATCACAGGCAAGGCCACACACCGCTGAGTCCCAGGAGACACACCTTCCCAAATAAGTGTTTGAGTAGGTTGCTTGTTAATTTCCAATAGAGGAGATAAAAGGTATCATCAATTGCTTCCTGTCTTCAGGTCTTGTCAATACAGAATGCTAAGTCCACCAGCCTCGAAAGCGTGTGTACCTTCTGCAGTCTTAAAGACTTGACTTGATGGGAAACTGGAAAAGCAATCAGGAACAGAACACCATGGGCACGAGACTCATTCCAGGTACTGTCACAGCAAGACACCCTTCTAGTATTCCAAAGGTAGGAACGTACCTCCCCTTGCTCCCGCCAGCCCAGGGAAACCGAATAAACTGTTTACCAGGGACCCCAGCAAAGCGAGCCTCAAAACTCACCAGTGGGAGAGTTTCGTGACACAAAGAGAAAACATCTTTGCTTTCATTTGCCAATTTTTAAATACTTAGCTCATAAGTTCTGTGACCAAAACTAATAGGAGGCTCGGTAGGAGAGCTCAGAAAGCAAGCAGAGGGGGTTGTTTTCCTAGGCTCCTTCCTCTAACATGAAGGTGGAAATCAATTCGCCTTCCCCTTCTAACCCTGGAATCCCTGGAGAACGATCGTGTTTGGATGGCCTACAATTGCTCAGCTTTCCGGCAGTGCCCCAGACGGGGAATCCATCCATCCAAGTACTGTTCTTACCTCCCACCACCTCCTACGTCAGGGGAGGGGACCGGGCACATGGTTCCGAGGTCACGCTCCTCACTTAGAGGATCGTGGGAATGCTTATGGAAACACTTGTCACAGCGCTGCCAGCTGGAATCGCCGCTTAAGAAGAGGCTGGAAACCTAGGGAGGGCGCGATCAGAGACAGGAGGCTGGGGAGAGCAGGGAGGCAGATGTTGTGTGTTATCACTGAAACGAACACAAGTCATCCAGTTGTGTGCTTCAGATATGTGCGGCTCAGCGTGCTTCGATAATGCCTCCAGAAAGTTAGGGAAAGGAAAAACAGAGGAAGCTGGGCCGCTCTTCTACCACCTCGAAACTGTCCTGTTGCCAAACAGATCTGGGAAAGCAGGTTTGAATGAGAAAATTCAATTAGGAAATAAACTTAAGTAACCCAGAGCATGCTGAGTGGAGAGGAGCCTTTCTCAAGTGTCTCAGCGCCGAGGAGTGGATCAAAGGGCTCGGAAAAATGACCAATGAGTCTTCCCGCCACTCAGAGGAAGCCAAGCTCAGAAAGGCCAAGAAGAACATCCTCACTTATGCGTGGGGCCAGATTCCAAGGCCAGGTCTGCTCCGCCTCATCCATTTCTTGTGCTGCTTCCCAGTGAGACTCAGCAGAGGACACACGAGGCTGCGTGAGATGCCCATCTCAGTATCTCAGCTCTCCAACACAGGGAGGGGTGCAAAGAAGGCAAGGGCACAGGTGCTGTGCGTGACTCCCCAGTGGGGCCAGCGGGCACTGGGTGGCCTCAGAGATCACTGGGAACGGCCACTCCCTCCCTTTCTCCTGGTTTCCCTTCTGTCCTCTGACAGAGGAAAGTGGCTTAGATCATTCTCATAGGAAGATTAAATCCAGAGCAAGGGGAAGGGGTAGAGAATCCGTTTCCAATCAATGATGGAAACCAGACTCCCTCATCAGTTGGGATTCATTCTTACATGCTGTAAATATCACGGAGCTCCACCCATGGCCACAAGCATTCAGGAGGTATGAAGCGTGGTGGCACATCCCGGGTGAGAGCTGCCTGAAGCCACCCGGCTTGGGCTGGCCTCTGAGGGACAGGAAGCAACACGTCTCTTAGAAGTTATCCCCAAAACTCCCACATGAGAAAGATGAGATAAAGCACAAGACTATCCCACTCTTGTAAACGTTCTATATTTACAGGAATAAAGTTTTAAAACCATCTTAGACAACTATAACCTCCTTCCTGTAGAACATACCCGTATACATTTGTATTCATATGGGAAAATATGGTATCAATTATTAATAGTCAAGTCTTTGAATTAAAGGTCTTTTGTTCCTGAAGAACCCCGGGATCTCAGTCTTAGTGGTCTTGGAGTCCCACTTCCCCTGTATGAAATCCCTAAAGCACTAGGTGTTTCAACCCCTGCTTGATCTTGACTATGGGGAAAATGCGTCATATCCCCGGGCAGCCTGTGTCACGCAGTGCTGGCTGTTCGGCAGCTCTGCCCTACACTGCAGCCCCCCGCAGAGAGTCCTCTGTCCAGAACCACCTCAAGGATGCGCAAGTTCTCTGCCACACGGCATCCCTCAGACACCTGAAGTGAGCCATCTCGGCCTCCCTCCAAGCAGCTTCCCTCCTGGCTGACACTCCCAGCTCCGCCACGTCCTGCACATGGCACGCTTCCGAGACCACTTGCCCTCAGCTGTCCCCAGGGGTTCATGTCACCGGATCACTGGGTGCTTAATTGGTGCCACTCATTTCAGAAACCACCTCTTACTCCCGTGAGAGCAGCCCCTGTAAGTATCTGTTTTGGTTTGGGTTGTGCTTTTTCTTTTTGCAGGAGGAATCAAGGCCCTGACATCCAGAACCTCAGCAGTCTCTCTGGCTGCCATCCACATCATCTGCCCAGACACAAAGACGGCAGGGCAGGACCACAGCACGGCCAGGTGGGGGTGCTACCGGTTTTCCCTACAGCTGACATACAATACACATATCACTGCAAATCTAATAACCTGCTTAGAAAGCACTTCAGGGTAGAACCATTCAGGAAATACCTTAATACAAAATACCTTTTTCTTTTCCTTTTGTTTTTCTGAAGCAGGGTCTTGCTTGCATACCACCATGTCTGGTTAATTTTTGTATTTTTTGGAGAGACGGGGTTTCACCGTGTTACCCGGGCTGGTCTTGAACTCCTGGGCTCAAGTGATCTACCCATCTCAGCCTTCCAAAGTGCTAGGATTACAGGTGTGAGCCATGCACCCGGCCCATAAAATATACTTTTGTAATGAATATGTGAGAAATAGATACTGAAAGAGATGATGTAAAAACAATTTTTTATTTTTATTTATTTAATCTCTCTTACGCAGATTCAGCATTTCCCCTGAAATCCAACCCTCACAGCTCAGTCAGTCCCAACTTTTCCTCACCATGAAAAGGTGAACTCCAGTCCAGCCAAAGGCCAACCGTTCTGAAGGGCAACCACTAGATTCAAAGCAAGGTGCTGTTACATTGCAAGGTGTTTGGTTTGTGTTCCTATCACCAATGTGGGGAGAGGGACTTGTGCAGATATCCAAGCTGAGGTCCCCTGGGCAGAGTGACTCAGAATTAGTGTCTAGATAGGCATCCGTGCACCCAACGCTACTGACTTACTCCAGTTCATCCTGAAGACAGACTATTACAGTAAAATCCATGTTTTAAAAAAGTTACAGCTGCTAAAACCTTAGGCAGAAAGCCCATGCAATCTGAAAACATACATCATATAACCGTAAGCAAGGCTGAAAACGCGTGAATCCCAGTTAGCTCACCCTGCATTCCTGCCCATGCAGCTCATGACCCAGCTACAGCCTTGGGGCTGTACTCTCCCTGCAGTCAGAGGATGGGGACACGTGGCACACTGCCAGCCTGAGCACAACAGGAGTCTTTGCTTGGGGACATTTCTTGGAAATAAAGTATAAGGGTGTACTCAGGAACACTGCATTTTATCTGGGACTCAGCTTTGCTGCCCAGCCTAGCACAGGGAAAGAGGAGTTTTAAAGTGTTTCAGAGGCAGAAAGAGAAACCTTATTTGGCCTCAGGGAGGTGGGGTATAGCACATTCATTCAACTTCATTCACTGAGTACCTACCTAGTATACAGAGCAGGGCATGTTCACCCCCTTTTTTTCACAACATACACCCAGGGTGGCTCCAGTCCACTCAGAACTACAGAACTGAAGAAGCTGCACATCACATCTTTCCCAAGTGATGCTGGGTGGGGTCCCCAGTGTAGAAGGCAGAGAGAAGAAAAAACAGCAGCAGCAAGCTGCTCAAAAGCTCAGGAGAGGCCACGCACGGTGGCTCATGCCTATAATCCCAGCACTTTGGGAGGCCAAGGCAGGTGGATGACCTAAGGAGAGGAGTTCAAGACCAGCCTGGCAAACATGGCAAAACCCTATCTCTACCAAAAGCACAAAAGTTAGCTGGGCGTGGTGGTGGGCGCTTTGTAATCCCAGCTACTTGGGAGACTGAGGCAGGAGAATTGCTTGAACCGGGGAGGCAGAGGTTGCAGTGAGCTGAGATTGTGCCACTGTACTCCAGCCCAGGCGACAGAGCAAGACTCCATCTCAAAAAAAAAAAAAAAAAAAAAAAAAGCACAGGAGAGCTATTTACAGGGCCCTTAAAAGTCATCACAGTGATAGCTCCAAATGCTGAAAGATGAAGGGCTCTGTCATCTTTAAACCCTGTTTGTGATTTCCAGTTTCAATGAGGCTACATTATTACTATAATCCTAAAAAAGGCTCACAGATTTTTTAACTGACAATTTCCAAAAAACAAAAGTCAGTGCTCAGTCCCGTTATTTACATCGGGTACAGTGTTAGAATTCAGCTCTCAGAGTGGAAAGACCCCGACTGCTCATGACAATTACACCAGAGGATCTGATTCAAACGGATTCAAGCTGGGGAGTGGGGGGTGTGGAGCAAGCGGGAGCAGCTGAAACAACGCTGGCCACAGAGGATAACTGCTGAAGTTGGGCGACAGATAATTGGGGGCTCATTATATCACCTGCTTGAAATTCTCTGTAACAAAAAGCTTTTTAAATTTAAATTAGGCAACACTAACTTAAAAGTTCCCTTACCGTAAGGCCTGGTTGCCACCTACTCCAGGCTCTTGCAAGCTTTAAGGCCAGTATGAGTCGAATGTTTACTGGACATTAGGCAATTTTCTCACACTCGCACTCAGTCCAGGAAAGCCCTCCTGGGGCAGGGGGCCAAAGGAAACCCTAAATGCAGCTTTGTAGCAGCCCAGCTGCTCTGAAGGACTGAAAAACACAGGGTCCTCAAAAATCACCAAAAAACCCTTTGGTTTGGACAGCTTTTCCTTCCCTGGCTTCCTGTAAAGATGCCGCAGGCTCTCTAGAATTTCCAACTCTGGTTTGTTTTTAGGAAAGTTCCGTTGCTCCTGCCTTCAGCTTGGCTGCCTACTCCACGTTATACAAATACAGCTCCTCTGTGTGGCGCAAACGACCTCTATGCCAGTGGCGCTAAAGGATGCTACCTACATCCATCCTATCAGCGTCCAGAGGAGTGAACACGTAGATGTCTACCATTGACTTCATACCCTTCCCCCAACAAAATACCTTAAAATCATAATTACATCCTGCTCTACAATGACCTTACTTTTATAACAGGATTTTAAAAATCTCTTCCTGGCCAGGAGTGGTAGCTCACGCCTATAATCACAGCACTTTGGGAGGCCAAGCTGGGAGGATCACTTGAGCCCAGGAGTTCGAGACCAGCCTGGGCAACATACTGAGACCCCCATCTCTACAAAAAATACAAAAAAATTAGCCAGGCATGGTAGCCCATGCCTGTAGTCCCAGCTACTCAGGAGACTGAGGCAGAAGGATCACCTGAGCCTGGGAGGTCAAAGCTTTAGTGAGCAATCATCACACTACTGTACTCTAGCCTGGGCAACAGAGCAAGACCCTATCTCAAAAAAATAAATAAAAATAAAAGATAAAAATCCATTCCTTATTTTAAAATAAGACACTGTATAATATTAATATAACCACGGCAGCACCACCGGACTTACAGCCTGGCTTTAGCGATACCTCAGGCTGTTGATGTCAGTTTCTGGTCCACAGTTGCCTTGGAAATCTCCCTGAGCCAAAATTAAAACAACAGCTTTCTCTCAGGGTATGCTTAAGTTATTGTTTTCTTTTTCTTTTTTTTAAAAGAAAAAAAGACAACAGCTTTGATGTGACACTGAGTGTCTCTGGTGTGCCAGACACCATGTCAGGTACTTTACACACAAGGAAAGCAAGGCAGAGAGGTCAGGTCACCTGGGCAAGGCTGCCTGGCAGATGCTCTGTGTGGCCGCAGAGTGAGGCATGTCCCAGACTCAGCCTTCCTCACCAAGAGGGACTCAAAGCCTCTGGGGTACTCTGTGATGAAAGCTATGGACTCTCTCTCCAGGGAGCGCACACACACAAAAGTCTGAATGTAATACCTGGTGGGTTCATAGGGCCCCTCTGTTCCCCAAACGTCCCCTCCGGTTAAAAAAACGCTATTCAGATTTTCACCAATGAAGAGCTTCAGCAGGAGTGTCTCCCATAGAAAGAGGCAGGTGTGTCTCTGGCCTCAATCCCTCTCTCTCCTGAAGTGTGCATGGTCCCAGGGCTTGCCCCTCCATCTGTCTGCAACACCCCAATCCTGAGGTCTCAGACACCCAGCTGCCGCCTCCCTACCCTGTGACAACTTGGGCTTGCATCTGATCAAAACTCTCTCGGGTCCAACCCTCTTAAAACAATGAAAACATTTTCTCACTTATATAAACAAACAAACCTTTACTGAAAACTAATGATGAACATGAAGGGATTATTTACAGAAAACACAATGTGCCTAGCCCCTTCTAGATTACAAACATAACTGCTCTCTGGCTCTAAGGACCCTGCCATCTTCCCAGACCCTGGCCTGGCTGTTCTGCCACTCCCCACCTCATGCCTCAAACTGACACAAAGAAGCCAATCCTCCAGCCAAAGTAAGCAATTCCAATATGTAGGTGAAATTCAGAGAGGTGATCTAGAAAGCAATTTTGTAAGACAGCTAAATTGGGGGAAAAAAATGTTTTTAATTTTATTTTAATTTTTGAGATGGAATCTCACTCTGCCCAGGCTGGAGTGAAGTGGCGTGATCCTGGCTCACTGCAAACTTTCCACCTCCCAGGTTCAAGCGATGCTCTTGCCTCAGCCTCCTGAGCAGCTGGGACTACAGGTGCACACCACCACACCAGGCTAATTTTTGTATTTTTAGTAGAGGCAGGGTCTTACCACGTTGGCCAGGCTGGTATCAAACTCCTAATCTCCAGTGATCTGCTCACCTCGGCCTCCCAAAGTGCTGGGTCTATAGGCATTAGCCACCATGCCTGGCCTTCTAAAATTTTTTTTAACTCACGAGATCTGCAAAGGTCTTAGAGAAAGCTTTGACACAAAGATACACATTTCAGCATTATTTATGAGAGCAAAAAGTGAAAACAGCCTTGATGTCCAACATGAGGAACTTACGGTACAACTGTAAGATGAAGAACTGTACGATCATTAACAGGAAGTTTGCAAACGTGTTTTAAGTAAGTGGGAATAAAACTTATGTGACCCAATAGGAAAAAGCAGGACGCAAATTTGAAAGCTATATTTTTAAAATGTGCTCAGAGAAAACTCGAACAAAAACCCACAAAAAAAAAGCAAAAGTGGTTTTATCCATGAGGGGGAATTTTGAGTGACTATTTTTTTTTTTTAATTCTCTTTATATATTTTTGCATTTTCCAAGAGTAAAACATGCACTTCCCCCCTTTGCCCTTTCCTTCTGATTATAAATGTAACATAGGCTCTCTGTAGGAAAGTCAATGCATTATAGAAAGTGAAACATCCCCCTGTGATCTCACCACCTTGAGACTCCCCAAAGGTAACTGCCAATAACAACTTGGTTCCTATTCTTCCAGATGTTTTCCAACAGGGATTACTTTTAGACTCAAATAAGTTCTTTAAAAAATAATCCACATGACTCCACACATATGAAATGGCCAGACAGAAAGTGAATGGTGAGCTGGGGCAGGAGTGGGCATGAAGAATAACTGCAAATGGATGCAGGGGGTGTTTTGGGGGTGATGGAAATGTTCCAAAATTGGATTGTGGTTATGGATGCACAACTCTGTAAATTTCCTAAAAATGTACAAAACTGCACTGTACACTTAAAAGCTGCGGAATTTTATATGTAAATCAGACTTCAATAAAGCAGCTAAAAAAAGAACAAAACAATCACTAGAGGTAGGGAGTGCTGGGCTGTGCAGGAGGGCAGTCCACGGCTTTATGCTCTACCCTCAAGAGCACATGGTAAGACCCTGTAGCAGGAACAGAGGAAGCTGGAGGCCTCCCAGCATCACCTGGACAAACAGCCCTTGGCAGAGAGGCTCAACAGATAATCTGAGGGCGTCAGGGTCAGCGAGGTCAGTTCCAGTCTACCCGGGAGGCAGGAAGAGCGTGGCCCTGAAAGCGCATTCCTGAGGCTCAGGCTGCACTGCCAGGCTCACTTCAAAGCCAGGTGGCCAAAGGAAGACAGCACTGGTCAGAGTGTCCAAATCAAGTTCAGGATGCACTGCATGCAGGAAAACTGAGAACATTTTTCTCTCTTTCAACAGAAACTTGAAAGCCACCCCTGACAACATGTTAGTCCCTGGAAGTACTCAATTACAGTGAAAAGACATTGGCAAAAGTTAAAGTGAGTAATATGACAATGAGCCATGTAAGAAGTAAAGGCAAGTGGAAGATTATGAACTACATAAAAGGCACAATGATCTGAGTATAGAAAGGCAATCTGGAAGCCTGAAAAGGTACAAAATGGGTGCCTTTTAGAAAGTAATGGGCAAGTACATGTCAAAAGCATTTAAAATATTCATACCCTCTTAGGAATCTACCCTAATGAAATCACTCAAGCTGATGAACAAAGATGCCCACTGCTCTATGGCAAAAAACCTGGAAATAATCTCCCCTAACAACAGGGAAGGGATCTCATCTCCTGTGTAACCCTTACAACTGCACAGTGGGAAAACGTTTTATGTTTAATTAACAAAACTGAATATAAAAATTTACTATCAAGTGAGTAAAAAAATGCCCAAATCTGGGAAATTATATATAAAAATTCCTTGCAGATGCTCTGTGTGGCCGCAGAGTGAGGCACAGGTGGAAAGATTGAGTGATTTTTTCCCCTCCTTTTATATGTATTTTGTGAACTCCAAGTTTTTTTATCACATGATTTCAGTCTCTAAAAATCCATGATCCATCATACCAACTGAATTTTGTCAATTTTACCCTCTATGGTTTGTACTGTGCAAAACCACTCTTCACTTTATTTTCCAGACAAAGAATACTATTACCGAGTATATTTTCTCAAATTACCACTCCACTGCCCAAAAAATAACACCTGCCACACTCAAGATTATCATGGCCCCCAGGAGGTGTGCCCATCCCAGCCCTTACTGGTGCAACCTCTCTCTTTCTTCTATCATCCTTCTGCAGAGAAGGATTTTGTAGTTGTTGTTGCTTTGTTTTAAAGTGGGAAAAAAAATACTGACGAATTTTAAACTTGACCTAGACAGAGACACTGGGCAGCACAGACCTAATCCTTTTTCTGTTTGTCTCACTCTGTTCAAGCGATTCTCCTGTCTCAGCCTCCTGAGCAGATGGGATTACAGGTGCACTCCACCACATCCAGTTAATTTTTTCTGTATTTTTAGTAGAGATGGGGTTCACCATGTTGGCCAGGCTGGTCTCAAACTCCTGACCTCGGGTGATCTGCCCACCTCGGCCTCCCAAAGTGCTGGGATATAGGCGAGAGCCACTGCACCCGGCCCAGACCTAATATTTGAGGGAATTCAGCATCATCACAGAAAGCTGAAACCACAAGATCTTTTTTTGTGCCTTCCTAAAAGTGTTTTGTGGATGCAGCAATCCAGCGAAATGGTGAGTTGCACAGACACACCTGGGGGATGCCAGCCTAAGATCAGGGCCAGGGCAGCACAGCAGCACCCTGGGAGCTGGTGGAGGAGGGCACGGTTCACTGGCCCCATCCAACCCAGCCCCAGCAGCTCGCAGGCCACACTGCTCCTCTCTGCCTCGGTGGCCTCGCCAGAATGCTGGGCCTCTCTGATGCACTGGTGCCATCTAAGAGATCTGCAACTAACAGTAGTGAAAGCATAGTTCATTTTAGGTTTAAGAATTAGAACAAGCTCAGTGTTGCTCTCTAATGACACCCTCACTCCCCTGCACTCTAATAAGCTTCCATCAGCGTGGAGAAGAGGGCGGAGGGAGGGCTTACTGGAGGGAACTGTGAAACACACTCCGCCAGGGAGTGGGTGGAGCTCAGGATACCCCTCAGGCCTGGCATGGCTAGACTTTTCTTTTGGAGGAAAATTTAGTAGTAGCCAGCCAACCTATCAGCCAACTGCGCATCAAGGGGCCCCAGTCTATAGGATGGGAAGCCAAAATATCTCCAAGACGGGTGGTGCACCGCTGTGCACATCCCACACGCCCACTTCTCTCCAGGCACTGCCCATCCATGAGGGGCTTTCCCTTTTCCAAGCGGCAGAGCTCCACTCCTGGCTGTCAACCACTGTGAATAGGATATCTCCTTTCCTCCTCCCTTCCCCACTTCCGGGTGAGCATTTGATTAATATTTTTCTACTTTCGTTGCCCCAAGTTGAGGAGTGTTTAGAGATGGAAAATAATACATTACTTCCCTCTCTGACAACCACCTTAATCCACAAAGCCCAGAGATAAAAACTCACAAGCTGTCTCCTCTCTGAACCACGGAAACAAACCTGGTTACAGTGGGGGCACTGTGGACCAGAGAAAGACGCAGTGTTTCAGCATGACCTCCCCATGATAAATGCTGCAGGGCTTTTTTCCTATTCAACTGCAGATGATTCACATTAGAAGTTGCCTGGTGACCAGACCAACTTTCCTCCCTACTTTGGCAAAAAGTTGTCACCTCACCAAAACATTTCCTGGGGGTAGACGGTGCCTTGCGGATTCCATCAGCTTTGCTATTTACTTCTCCCTTCACCCTGGCAGTTAACATTTCAACCCTGATGGCCATGGCCACCTGTTGCTCCTCCTCCCCCCTCAGATCTAAAGTGCGTGTCACCTTTCTAGGTTCTGGGTCACATCTTCTGGGCTGGCCACGGCCTGGGTGAGAGAACCCTGTATCCTGAAACTGCCTGGGCATTGGAAGAGGTGATGGGTTAATAACAATCGTTTTGCAGGCAGGGGAGGCGAGGGGGCAAGAGGAAGTGGAAAGATGATGTGACTGGGGACGCTGCCCCAGGCTGCCCGCTGCCCGCCCCTGATTTCTCCCATCTGGTTTCCATCTGCCCCAAGCAGCTGGCCAGGTGGTTTTCATTTGCAGATGAAACCCCAGCAGTTCCATTGCCACAAAAACTCCTGACCGTGGAGTCTCTGTAAGGCTGATAATGCACAAAGGGCACTGGGGTGTCTCTAAGCAGGCCTGAAAGGTCACACTTCCCGAAGCCAGAACCAGGACAACAGGAATAAAGTGGGGTCTCGAGGCTTGAAAATTCTGATCACAGCCAGAAAAGGAAATGCACTGGCCTGGCAAGATGCAAGTCACAGTCAGGCATAGAGCTGAGGAAGGGGGAAGATTTTGCCAGTGAATCAGACCTTGTCTCTATGCCATCCACTAGCATCCTTAAGGTGAGGAAAGAACCAGCATGTCTCAGGGTGAACCGCGGTATGTCCGCTCAGTGGAACAGTATGAAACAGCTAAATCCAGGTTCATAAACAAAACGTAGGCTGGGTTGGCTGGGTGCGGTGGCCCGCGCCTGTAACCTCGGCACTTTGGGAAGCTGAGGCGGGCAGATCACTTGAGGTCAGGAGTTCGAGACCAGGCTGGCTGACATGGCGAAACTCTGACTTTACTAAAAATACAAAAATTAGCTGGGCATGGTGGTGCGTGCCTATAGTCCCAGCTACTTGGGAGGCTGAGGCATGAGAAACCTTGAATCCAAGAGGCAGAGGTTGCAGTGAGCCAAGATCACACCACTGCACTCTAGCCTGGGTGACAGAGCAAGAGTCTGTCTCAAAAAAAAAAAAAAAGAGAGAGAGAGAGAAAAGAGAAAGGAAGAGAGAGAGAAAGAAAAAGAAAGAGAAAAAAAGAAAGAAAGAAAGAGAAAGAAAGAAAGAAAGAAAGAAAGAAAGAAAGAGAAATAAAATGTAGGCTGTGCACAGTAGCTCACACCTGTAATCCCAGCACTCTGCGGGGCTGAGTCAGGAGAATCGCTTGAGCCCAGGAGTTTGAGATCAGTCTGGGCAACATAGGGAGACTCTGTCTATACAGATAATTAAAAAATTAGCCAGACATGATGGTGTGCACCTGTAGTCCCAGTTACTCAAAGGAGGCGGAGGTGGGAGGAGTGCTTGAGCCCAGTAGGTGGGGGCTGCAGTGAGCAGGAATTGCACCATTGCACTCCAGCCTGGGCAACAGAGCAAGACCCTGCCTCAAAAAAAAAAAAAAATGTAGTAATACATGGAAATGGTGATAATGCAGGTTGAGTATTAGTTTTCCTTATCCGAAATGCTTGTGACCTGAAGTGTTTTGGATTTTGAATTTTTTCCAATTTTGAAATACTTGCATTATACTTACTGGTTGAGCATCCCAAATCAGAAAAGCCAAAATCCATGTCCCAAGGAACATTTCCTTTGAGCCCCATGTCAGTGCTCACAAAGTTCTGGGTTTTGGAGCATTCTGGGTTTTAAATTTTCACATTAGGGATACTCAGCCTCTAAGAGCGTGCCAGGCACTGTTTCAGGCATGTAAAATATATCAACTCAATCTTCATAACATGCCTGTGAGATAGCTTGTTATTAATCCTACTTCATAGATGAGGGGACTGAAGTAGGGAGAGGTTAAGGAGCTTACCAAAGATCACACAGGTAATAGTAAGTGGCAGAGCTGGAAGCCTGGTTCCAGAGACCAGGTGAAGCCCCAAAAAGAGAAGCTGGGCACAAGGCCCCAGGGAAGCAAAAACCTGAAAAACTATCTTTTTACACTTGCACAGGCTCAGCTGATGTTAGGCTTATATTGCAAAATTGTATACTTCTCAAGAAGGAGAAAGCAGCAAGAGGGAAAAAGTATCTAAAATACAGACACACACACCACGTTTGTTTTGGAAAAGACCAGTCAGGAGTCCACAAAAGGTTATGAAAAACCCCGGTGACATCACCACCAATGTTTGTCTTTGGAATAATGAAAAGAGATGTGTATTATTTGTAAGAATGATCTTTGCTATTACATGACTCATTCCGGCACACAAGGACTGCTCTCATCTAGTGCCAAGGAAAGAGTGCTGAATTATGGAATTGCAAATGTTATCACTGACTGATACAACACTGCAGGGCAAACTGATACGCGCCAAATCAGCCATGTGAAGGGATTGTTATTACGCCTCTCATTAGGACCAGCTGTTGCTATTTCACATTAAGACCTTAACCATATCTTAATCCAAGAACTCATCAACCCCAGCAGTCGAGTTGCTCGGAAATGCCCAGGGTCCACACAAGTTCCCAAAGGGAACTCCCCACCATGGGTCTGGGGACTGGAGTCATGGGACAAAAAGGGGAGTGGTAGAGACAGAGAACAAAAACAGGGAAGGGAAAACAACAGATAAGAGAAAAGGAAATCACCCACACAGATGGCATGCAAGAGGCCTTTCAGAGTGGAAGTGAACAATCCTGTAATTGGCAACGTACGATGTGCTCTTTATTCCTGTTCCCCACTGGCATGTGGTGGAAGGATGGAGAGGAAAGGACGGTAATGGGTAAAATAATATGAATACCGCCCCTACAGGCATGTGTCATCTAGGAGCCTACTGAGTGTCCCACCTTAGTGATCTGACCCTCAGACAAAACTGTGAGGGAGATGCCACCATCCCCACATTGCAGATGGGAGACAGAGGCTCTGGGGAGTGGTCCCCAGAAACATGTGACTACTCAGAGACAAGGCTAGGACTGGGGGATGATCACTTTCCACACAGACAGTGTGAAAATATCAGCCAATAATGTGTCCTCTAATCTATTTATTATGGTCTCCTCCTCTCTGATGACTTTAAATGCCTCACCCTCAACATATCTGAAACCAAACTGGGTTTGCCCCACCAAAACCTAGCAGTTATCATGCAGATAACAGCTAACATTTATTGAGCATTTATTATGTGCCAGTAATAATGCTATGAAGCAATTTTATTGTTTATTATTGTAATTATTATTTTATTATTTCTCTCTACCCAAGTACCAACCCTCCCCCACTTTGTCCAAGAGACCACAGTGATTGCCCCACACCTGCCCCAACCCATCCTCTCTGCACATCTGGGTCAGGGCAAGCTTTCCAAGACATACCTGGCCAGTCCTCACTGCCTGCCCCTGCAGTCCTCTTACCTGGTCATCCCTCCACCCCTCCCCACCCGATGTCCCAGCCTGCTTCTGCCCCCCACCCAGCTCCTTCCTGCCAGGCTTCTCCATGTGCTATTCCTTCTGCCTGGACTGCCACCTCCTTAGCTCAAGCCTGCTCCCCCCGCCACGGCTCTAGGGCAGCATCCCCCTCCAGATGCCATGACTCCATAGTTGTTGATCACTGCCCCCACTGGGACACAGGCTCCAGGGGAGCAAAGGAAGAGGCTGTTCTTGGTCGCCTCTGTACTGCCCAAGTCTGGCACAGTGTTCGGCTCATAGCCAGTGAATAAACACTCCCGGAACTATTCTATGACTCTCAAATTAGCCTGAGCACCAAAAAGAGGAGCAAGGTCTGAGTTGTGGGCTGAGCTATCCTGGTGCCAAGGCAGGCCTTCCACTGCCACGTACACACCCTGGAAGCAGAGTCAACTTGCCCAAATCCTGTGGGGCCTGATGGTGACCACTCAAGCTCGGACAAACACCAAGTGTGATCTCATTGGAATCCATGTCAGCGCCCAAGTCCTCAATTCCAGCAGAAACTCCCCATCTGTTCCTCTGCTCTCCTCTCCACCACACTGCCCTCCTGTCACTGGATCCTCACCTCTCCCCTCCAAGCCCCCCATTCAGCAGTCAGAATAATTTTTTTTTTTTTGTCTTTTTTTGAGATGGAGTCTCACTCTGTCACCCAGGCTAGAGTGCAGTGGAATGCTCTGGGCTCACTGCAACCTCTGCCTCCCAGGTTCAAGCGATTCACCTGCCTCAGTCTCCCGAGGGACGGGCATTACAGGCACCTGTCACCAGGCCCGGCTAATTTTTGTATTTTCAGTAGAGATGCGATTTCACCATGTTGGCCTCGAACTCCTAACCTCAGGTGATCCACCTGCCTCGGCCTCCCAAAGCACTGGGATTAGAGGCGTGAGCCACTGTGCCCGGCTGGCAGTCAGAATAATTTCTTTTAACATAAATAGTCATCGCCCAGATTGACACCTTCCAGTTTCTTGTGACTGTTGTAGACTTAAACCTGGCACACAGGCCCAGTGTCACTGGGCCCCCATGCTCCTGATAACTAACAGCGCCTCTTTCTTTTCTTTTCGTTTCTTGAGATGGGGTCTCGTTTTGTCGCCCGCCCAGGCTGGAATGCAGTGGCACAACCTCGGCTCACTGCAGCCTCCACCTCCCAGGTGAGTAGCCCATCTCAGCCTCCTGAGTAGCTGGGATTACAGGGGCTCACCACCACGGTCAGCTAATTTTTGTATTTTTAGTAGAGACAGGGTTTCACCATGTTGGTCAGGCTGGTCTGAAACTCCTGACCTCAGGTGACCCACCTGCCTCAGCCTCCCAAAGTGCTGGGATTACAGGCGTGAACCACCACCTCTGGCCACCAGCACCTCTTTCTATACCTCAACCTGGGAACCCTTGCACCCGTAGCCCCTTCCTTGTCTTGTCCCACCTGGAGCCCCTCTCTCCCCTCCTAGGTCTTCCCTGTCACCCTGCTTCACAACACATCTTACAACTCAAAATGACGGTGTTTGTATCACAGTCACGATCTGTCCTGCCCCAGGATAGCGTGGGGCTTTGTCTTGTTCACCATCCCTGTGAATATTTGCTGAATCCATCCCTTTTACTATGTGAATAGTGAACAATTACTGAGCCCTTGCTGAGGGCTAGGCAGTGAGATGCACGTTAGATGCATTAACTCATCAACCTGTAGACATCCCTACTGCCATTTTACAGATGAAGAAAACGAGGAACAAAGAAGCTAAGGACAGGGGCCGCTTGGGATTCACACCCAGGCACCCAGCTGCAGGGTCTGCGATTTCAACCTTTCCCTAAGTGCACTGCCTCCTGGAGCTGTGGAGGACTGTGGACTCATCCCCCAGAGTTTCCGGGGCTCCTGGAGGGCAGGCACCACATCTTAGTCAGGTTTCTCCAGGCTCAGGCCCTCCAACAGGAGGTTCTGGATAAAAGCTCAGGAATAACTGAAGAAGTCCAAGGAAGCCTTGGCTAGAAAGCCCTACAACAAAAGGCAGGCAAGACTGGCCATGAGTAGCGCCATCCCTGCTGTGCTGATAATTCGCACCCTTATCACCCGCACTCACAGGCAGGATAAGGCAGTCCCTCTGGTGGGCTGAAGAATGAAATGCTGGCCATGGAAGATGTAAACCCCAAAGAGCGAGTTTGTCCCATCAGGTCCCCTATTTTACCCCATAATATCTGCATCCTGATCTTTAAAACTTTTTTCCAGAGAAAGTCAAGCAAATGATATTTGGAGGGCTTTCCTGCTGCTTTTATTTTGGAAAGTTATATAAGATTACTGAGTCCCTCGGAGTGCTTACAGTAGTGGCACATTTAGGCACATTCCTCACTCGGTCCTTACAACAACCCTCTGAGTCACACACGATCATCCCAAATGACAACTGTGGAAACTGAGGCTCAGTGACCTGAGGGACTTGCCTAGGGCCACAGAGCTGCCAAGCAGGAAATCCAGGCTGCCTGAGTGCAAGCTCGTATTCTGTACTGTAATGCCAATGGCTTCACTAATTCATTTCGGGAAGCAACTGTCACAATCTTCTCTAAACTATTAATACTTACAAATACTCATTCAAGGAGTAGAGCTTAGAGGCTATGAGGCAAAGGCAGAACCATTTTTGGGTGTCACATCTGAGAAAATTACTGTTCTGTTCATGTAAATGATTTTTTTTTTTTTTTTTTGAGAGGGAGTCTTGCTCTGTCGCCCAGGCTGGAGTGCAGTGGCTGGATCTCAGCTCACTGCAAGCTCCGCCTCCCGGGTTCACGCTGTTCTCCTGCCTCAGCCTCCGGAGTAGCTGGGACTACAGGCGCCCGCCACCTCGCCCGGCTAGTTTTTTTGTATTTTTTAGTAGAGACGGGGTTTCACCGTGTTAGCCAGGATGGTCTCGATCTCCTGACCTCGTGATCCACCCGTCTCGGCCTCCCAAAGTGCTGGGATTACAGGCTTGAGCCACCGCGCCCGGCCGTAAATGATGTTTAAAATGCCCACTGCAGCAAGAAAGTGCCTCTGGTGAGAAACTGCAGACATCAGCAGGAGCCATAAAGGAGGAAAGGAAAGATAAACTCGTAGTAAAGGGAAGGAAGAGGGGCTGAGTGGGTGACTTACAGCTGAATTCACAGGACACCCCTCCCGCAAAGAGGAAGCCAAACTGCAGTCCAAGCAGCCAGGATGAGGAGGGCCCGGACGGCTCGGAATCCTGCAGGCAGCCTGGCTGTGGAGACAGAGCAGGACAAGCTCTGAGACCCACCCAGGGGCAGCAAACAGAGACAATTCCCGCCTCCTGGCCTGGGAACACGCAAGGGTTCTTGGGTTAAGAGAAAACAAAGGGGCCCATCTAAGTAATATGAAAGGCCTGGCTGTGCTGAGTGTGGGTGAATAAGGTGGAGTATGGTTAATAAAACGATTCCACATCAGCAAATGCTAACACAGGATCCCTGGGATCCCACAGTGAGAGTCTATTTCCATTTTCATTTCTTAACGCAAAAAATAAAACTTTACTCTCTAGAAGACGATGATATGAGAGGAACGCTGGGTGGCCACGTGATGGATCAGACACGCAGGCTTCCCTTGCTGGTTCCCACTGGCCTCATTAAGGCTGGGACTATTATTCCTCAACACACATGGTCTGTCCTGTCACACGCTAGTGGTTTCTGACAAGCAGGACACCAACAGTGAGTGCCCTCCAATCCATCACAGTCCCTGCCACATCTTGGGTCTCTCGACCTGGCCTATTTACTCTTACCTACTGGCCACTGTGGGCCTTTGAATTTGCAATCCTGCTTGATCAAAATCACTGAGGAGCTACAAAGAGACGAGATTGGCCCTGACGTCAATTGTCACTCATCTCACGCCCTTCCAAAACGGATAGCAGACTCAGAGGTCCATGGACACCGTCACATCCAGTACCAGAGGCTACAACACACACACTTCCTTTGTAAGCCATGAACAGGTCACATTCTCAAGCAAGTTATACACACAGGAACAACAAGGGCCAGTTTCCTACATTTTATAAGATTCTTATATGCAAAGCTTTTGTTTATTTGTTTTTCAGACCGACTCTCACTCTGTGGCCCAGGCTGGAGTGCAGTGGCGCGATCTCAGCTCACTGCACCCTCCGCCCCCTGGGTTCAAGCGGTTCTCCTGCCTCAGCCTCCCGAGTAGCTCGGACTACAGGCGCCCGCCACCAAGTCTGGCTAATTTTTGTATTTTTGGTAGAGATGGAGTTTTGCCACGTTGGCCAAGCTGGTCTTCAACTCCTGGCCTCAAGTGACGTGCCTGTCTTCGCCTCCCGAAGTGCTGAAATTACAGGCGTGAACCACCAGGCCTGGTCTGCAAGCCTCATAATTTTAGGGGCAATCAACAATCTGCTGCTATAGTAAACAGAACACACTGAAGAGAGAAGCAAGAGCTTTGAGAAGCAAACAAAAGAAATTTTAAAATAATCTGAATACCAGTGACACCTCTAAGAAGAGGGTCAGGTGCAAATCCAAGGATCAGGTATTGTTGGAAACCGTTGGAAACTAGTTTAAAAAAAAAAAAAAACCCATAAGATAATCTCTGGTTTCACACAGAGACTGGTATAGAGGACCATGTTCCCAACGTTAGCCTCAAGATCCCAGTCTTGGGTTCTCTTCAACGTAGGTGTTCTTGGTTCATCAAGTGCCTCACATGGAATGCAGAACTATCCCCCTACCCATGTGTAATTCCCCTGTACAGAAAAAAATTCAGAGCAAGGCATACTCCAGCCCACAGGCCCAGCTTGTCTTTAAGGATCAGACCATCCCACAATGTGACATCCTCAAACAGACTATTTCAATGGGGCTGCCCATGGAGTCTATTTGGGAAAGGCAAACAGAGCGGCTGGTGACAGGGGCTGCTCGGATCACAGGAATCCCAAACTCAACAAAAACCCAGTAATATTATACAGGGAGAAGAGATGATGATACTTAAATCTCAAACACAACTTCAGCAAAAGGTATTGTTACACGGGTCATCTGTGTTCCTCCAGGACAGAAGATGGTAAGAGCACTAATAAAGGTCATTATACTCACTTGAGCAGGGCACTCTTGAAGATTTTCATCCAGGAAATGCACCAGCATTCCGAACTATTACTTAGAGATTAGCTCTGTGTGTGCTGGAGGGTAGCCTAAAGGGTTAGGGTTAACCCCAGAAAGGCAGGAAGTACCAACAAAAAGTCAGTCATCTTATCCAAGTCTTGTTGGAACTAAAGCACAGCGGGAAAATCAAGCAAACCAAAGGGGAATTAGAGACATTCACAAAGGGAGGGGCCTTGGGATTAACGGACTCTCTAATTTTTGAATTTCCTGAGGTTTACGGCTAATTAGGCCCCTTAGCCATACTGTAATGTGATCAAATTTCAACTGGGTTCACAGAACAGTTGAAGGTAGAAGATGACATAGACATCACCAGTGGGCCCCAGAGACTACAGACAAGGTCCACAGTGCTCGCTTCCGGGCTTGATCCGCACTAATTAGGCACCTTTAATTCCCCAAACAATGGCGCAGAGGCTGGCTCAGAGGGTACTGGGTGATCCACCGCATGCCTGAGGAGCTCTTACAATACCATGTACTGATAATTCTCTAATTTGGTACAAGCATATTTACGCACATGGCTCAAAGGTGGGAAGAAATGACATTGCAACCGGCAAACACATAAGCACAAAAATAGTCAACTTTGCCAACTGAAGACATACAAGTGAAAAATGAGGGATTATGTACTGCTGACTAAATTAGAAATTAAGAGAGAAAAGCACCCAGTGTTAACAAAGAAGCAATAACCTGGCGCTCATCCTGTGGATGGCGTTATGAATCGGCCTGACACTTTGGAAAGCAACTTGGCAGAATTTGTCAAGAGCTGTGAAAGTGTTCATACTGTGGCACGATAACGTTACTCCTGGGAATCCAAACACAAAAACAACTGCAGAAGGACCAGTCACTGTGACATTACTTACAAGGCGGGGGAAAAAAAAAAAAAAAACTTGAAAAAACCTAAAGAGCAACATCAGGGAAATTACCCCCCTGCCATCTAATATGTAAGGAGTACAGAGCAGCCAGTAAGCAATGACGGTTGTAAGGACTTCCTGATAATGTGGGAAAAGTCTTAGGTCATATTAACTTTTAAAAAGGAAGATGAATAATTATATGTAGCCTACGACTACAACTAATCAAAAACCTCATGTATGTAAGAAATAAAAGGAGCTGCCAAAAAAAAAAAAAAAAAAAACTAAACCGGTACAGGTGACTTTTTTCGTTCTGTGATCTAAGCTTCCACAATGATACTTTATTAAGTTGAACCATATGAAATTGCCAACACAGCCATTTCTGACCCACACAATTGGCAATTTCACATGGGTCGACATAGTATTTTTTGAAAGTTTTAATACTTTTATAAAAGTATTTTTATGAAAGATTTAATACTTTTATGAAAGTATTTATGCAACTTTTGTTTTGTTTGTTTGCTTGATTTTGAGATGGAGTTTCACTCTTGTCACCCAGGCTGGAGTGCAATGGCATGATCTCAGCTCACTGCAACCTCCGCCTCCCAGGTTCAAGTGATTCTCCTGCCTCAGCCTCCCGAGTAGCTGGGATTACAGGTGTCCGCCACCACACCCGGCTACTTTTTTATATTTTTAGTAGAGACAGGGTTTTGCCATGTTGGGGAGGCTGGTCTTGAACTCCTGACCCCACATGATTGGCTCACCTCAGCCTCCCAAAGTGCTGGGATTACAGGCGTGAGCCACCACGCCCTGCCTTATGCAAGTTTTAATAACTTTAAGATGTTCACAGTATCTGCCCTTGCTCTGCGCTACTACCCCTCTTTAATATAAACACAGATCTGTAAACAAACGTGACACACAAGTGGAGTGGCCTAAAAGCCAGTCTTCAGAATTCTGTAATCCAAAAAGGAGAGAAATCCTTCTAAGAAGGTGTGAAGCAACTGACAGAAACAAAATGACCAAAGTCAGTTTCACCACGCTTAAGCCCAACTCTGAAAAATGCAGGCAGGCTTCTCTTTAACTGCTGGGCAGAGAGGGCACCTCCCTGCAGAACATTCGAAGGGCAGAAACAGCTCACCAGGTCAGGAAAGCCGGCAGGCAAAGTCAAACACAGGAGACTGTTGGCAGGAACGTGTGGTAGGGAAAGTGCCACCCCACGGGTTCGATCCTCCCTACTGCCTGCCGCTCCAAAGGCCTCCTCCACCTTCAACCAGGTCCCATTTTTCCAGGCCAGAGTCTTAAAGGATGTTTGCTTCCCTTTCCTGCCCTGAGGACAAGCCTAATTTTACTCAACAAAGTAAGGAGGATCGAAAAGAATACACTGAAAAGAACAGGCTGAACAACCACCTGCGTGGGCAGAGTCACTGAAAAATTATACAAGCACAGGCACAGAAAACACCTCAACAAACGCCTATCGAAGTCTTAGCGGTATCTCGGGAGTAGAATGAAAAGTTGTTAAAGTTGCTGAAGTTCTATGTTACTTAAATAAAATAAGTATGACTTTTATAGGTGGAAAAACAATTCCGAGATTAAAAGATTTTTAAAGAGAGAAAATAGGAGACCTGCTTTGATTTTTTAAAAAGTTTCTACCACGCCTTGCTCAGCCTCCCAGCCCCCACATCTTCATCATTCCAAAGTGGTAGAATTTCTTCATCCAAAAAAGGGGTTGGGGTTGGGAGAAAGAAATGCCAGTACCCGGACAGCCATTGTGGGCCGAGCACTGAGCTGGGAGTTTTAGCCACACCATCCACCCTTCCACTTGGCTGAAGAAGAGTATAACAGTCCATTTTAGCTGCAGTTTCACTTTCTGCAGTTTCAATTACCCATGGTCAACAGTGGTCTGAAAATATTAAGTGAAAAACTCTAGAAATGAACAATTCAGAAGTTCAAAATTTCCCACGGTTCTGAGTAGCATGGCGACATCCTGCTGTACCGCCCCAATCATTCCTTTATCCAGTGAATCCACTGTCTACACCGCCCACCCCATAGTCACTTAGTTGCCTTCTTAGGGATCACACAGTCTCATGCTTGTGTTCAAGTCGCCCATATCTGACTTAATAACGGACCCAAAGCGCAAGAGTAGTGATGCTGTCAAATCCATTATCCCAAAGAGAAGTTGTCAAATGCTTCCTTTAAGTGAAAAGGTGAAAGTTCTTGATCTAATAAGGAACGAAAAAAATTGTACGCTGAGGTTGCTAAGATCTGCAGTAAGAACAAACCTTCTATCTGTAAAATTGTGAAGGAAAAATAAATGCTAGTTTTACTGTCACACCTCAAACTGCAAAAGTTACAGCCACAGTGTGTAGTAAGTGCTTAGTTAAGATGGAGAAGGCATTAAATTTGTGAGTGGAAGACATGAAAAGTATTGTGTTCTTTTTGTTGTTGTTGTTGTTGCTGTCTTTTTGGTAGACATGTTGCCCAGGCTGGTCTCAAGCTCCTGAACTCAAGCGATCTGCCCACTTCAGCATCACAGAGTGCAGGATTACACGCATGAGCCACCAAGTTCTGATCAACGATACTATCTGCAGTTTCAGGCATCCACAGGAGTCTTGGCACACATCCCCCACGGATAAGGGAGGATGGCTGTACCACTCCTTAAGAGCAGCAGGCAGCCAAGGACCCCAGCTCAACACCCTCTGACACATGATGTCTACTGTGTTCTGAAAATGCATAAGCATATAATTTGAACTGCACTGTTAGCCTTCAGGAAAGGGGCACCAGGAGCTGTGTTGGCCAGGGACCTGGATCATTCACTCTTCAAACCCACCCCAGGAGCTGAGTTACTGAGTTCAGCCTCCCTCTCTCAAGGCCGGGAGAGGAAAGCTCATCTTCACTCAGATGCAAGCGTCAAGTAGGCAGAGCAGCTGTCTCTTATTCAGCCCTAGGGCCCCAGCTCAGCACGTGGCTCATGGGCTGAGCCTCCAGAAGTATTGTCAGTGGATGGGAGAATGGATCTTCATATGGGCTCAGAGAGGTGAAGGGACTTGCACAAGGTCACCCACCTACTAAGCAGCAGGTGGAGCCCACTTTCAGGTCCAAACTGGCAAGCCTCAGCATAGGTCACTATTGCTTTGCAGCACACAGAGGGACAAGTGAACGCTGTAGGACCAGGCTCTGCCTCCTCCTCTCTCCCCCGACCCACCTGCCACTCCCTGGAGCTCCTGGCTGAGGCGGAGCTTCACCCAGCCTGAGTTGAGCATGGGCATCCAGGGCACTCCAGTCGGGGTGTGTTTCACAGAAGCAGGCCCTTCGGGAACATGCATGAGGGGCGTGAGCTGGCCTGCAAGCATGCTTCCGGATCACCTCATCCTAAATCCTAAACCCGCAGGACCATTGCCCCCTTGACTTGAGCACTAGGGTAAAATCTATTTCTGTAAAAACCTGATTGAACTTTTACTTAAGAGTTTTAAGTGTTTATGGAAACGAAATCTATCTTTTAGAAGCCACTGCATACATACTTAACTGAAGAAGAGTCTGGAATGGGGCAAGCCTGAGTAGGAATCTGAATGCCTTGGATTACCAGAAACATCGTAACAGGCAAATTACCTACCCTCACTGAGCCCCAATTTGCTTGTCTATAAAACTAGGATAATAACACCTAGCTCACTGGGATGAATGAAAATTAAGTCATTACATTTAAATGAGATGAGGCATTGACTTAATGTCTTGAATACTGCCTCTGGCACACAGCAATGAATAAATATGTGCTATTACTACAGATTCTATTAATGACACAATCATAAAAAAGACTGCACAAGAAGGGACCTGCAGTCCCAGCTACTCAGGAGGCTGAGAAAGGAGGATCACCTGAGCCCAGGACTTTGAGGCTGCAGTGAGCTGTGATCACACCTGTGAACGAGCCACTGCACTCCAGCCTAGGCAAGACACTCCATCTCTTTAAAAAAAAAAAAAAAAACTAAAATAAAAAAAGTCATCTGGTCCAAACCCTCAATACAGGTGGGGAAACTGAGGCCCAAGGAGGGTAAGCATGTTAGATAACTCCTGATAGTCCAAAAGCATTTATTGCAGTGTTTGAAAAGTAGTAGGCACACAGTAAGTGCACTGAATAAATAACCACATATGAAACAACATATTCGCCTAATCTGCTTCAAAATAATTAAAAACAGGTCCAGTTGAATGGCATCCCTCTGACTCCAATCCAGAAGAATTCTTTAAAGAAAAGTCCTCAATGGCAGTCAACATTCATCAGCACCTGCACTGTTCGTTAAGGCAGTCACTAGCCTTCGATAAGGCAGTGGTTATTGAAATTTCAGTCCACTAAAATGAAATGAAACCGAATATTCAGTTCCTCAGTCACACCAGCCACATTTCAAGTGCTCAAGAGCTGTATGTGGATAGTGATTATGGAACAGCCCAGATATAGAACATTTCCATCATCATGGAAAGTTCCAGTGGACAGCACAGCTGCAAAGAGAAGATATCATTAATGTGTAATTTCTGTTCTCACCCAGCAGATTTAGTTTCCTAAATCTTATTCCAAGGTGGCAGGAAGGGAAAGACGTCGTTAACCTTGCTTTATTACGCAAATCTGCATATTCCTCTCAAGTCCAATCTCCCTCAGAAAGTTCAAACAGAGTATTATTAGGTGGCTGCGGGGGTCTAGAGGGCAATGTCTGGGGTCTGAGGGCAGGTGAGAGTACACAGGATCTTATGAAAATGTGTTCTGTGCAAACACCTCACTTGTGCCACTCTTCTCCACACCAGCAAACTAAGCATTCTTTAACACAGTTCAGCGACCGCTCACCAAGCCTCACTTACATAAGAGTGCCATAAAAGACTGGGTCGGCTGCTTCTGCAAAGCACCTGTGGTTTTGCAAAAGGATGTGATTTCTTAGAAGTCAGTAAACAGGCTCATTTCCTTTACAGTTAAATTTTGGCATCAAAATACCAAAATACTCTATGACCCCACCTAAGCCCACATAACCTTACTTCCCACCTTAAATGGTTGGGAGAGCAAAAGGCCCTGTAAGATGGAACTGGGTGCCAGCCTTGCTGCTGGGCCAGTGGCCACCATGTCCACCTCCACCACTTTCCTTTGAGGCCCCAGGAGGCTGGTACCCACTCCAGGAGCCAGGAAGACTACTTGGCACCCTTAGCTCCTAGGACACTAGAACACATGGCCAAGTTATAAAGAGTTCATATGCATCTTCTCATCTGGAGATGAAGCCCTTTTAAAGCACACAGGGTAGAGAAGCATGTGGATAATATTTCACCCTCTATGTTAAAAAGAGGAGAAATGAAATCTATTTGTATTTGCTTGTTATGCCTAAAGAAATGAGGAGAGCAGGCTGGGCACGGTGGCTCACGCCTGTAATCCCAACATTTTGGGAGGTCGAGGTGGGCAGATCATTTGAGGCCAGGAGTTTTAGCTGGGCCAACATGGTGAACCCCTATCTCTACTAAAAATACAAAAAAAAAAAAAAAAAATGCTAGATGTGGTGGTGCGCACCTGTAATCCCAGTTATTCTGGAGGCTGAGGCAGGAGAATTGCTTTAACCTGGGAGGCAGAGGTTGCAATGAGCCAAGATCACACCACTGCACTCCAGCCTGGGTGACAGAGCAAGACTGTGTTGCAAAAAGAAGGAAGGAAGGAAGGAGGGAGGGAAGGAAGGAAGGAGGGAGGGAGGGAGGAAGGAAGGAAGGGAGGGAGGGAGGGAGGAGGGAGGAGGGAGGGAGGGAGGGAGGGAGGGAGGGAGGGACGGAGGGAGGGAGGGACGAAGGGAGGGAGGGAGGCAGGCAGGCAGGCAAAAACAAAGTCCACATAAAAGCTTATCTGTGAAGATTTACAACAGATTTACTCTCAATATCCAAAAACTGGAGGCAATCCAAATGCTCATCAACTGCTGAATAGTATGCCCATACCATGGAATACTATAGAATGCTCTACAGCAAGAAAAGGAATGAAATATTAACACACACAACATGAATGAATCAAATAAATCATGTTACACGAAAGAGGTCCAACACAAAAGACTCCATGCTATATGCTTCCATTTATTTACAATTATACAAAAGGCAAAACCACAGTGACAAAGCGGATCAGTGGTTGTCTAGGGATGGGGAACAAGATTGTCTAGAAGGGGGAACAGGGCCAAAGGGGCATGAGGGAACTTTTTAAGGTGAGGAAACTGTTCTATAACTCAATTGTGGTGGTGGCAATATGATTAGTACCAAAACTCAAACTGTACATTAAAACTGGTTAATTTTATTATTTGCAAATAATACCCTGATTTAAAAAAAAAGACTCTAGAAATATTAGCTGTGGTTCGCAGGGCTCTGAGAGTGGAAGAGACTGGGCATATAAGAAGAGGAGGCAGTGTTTTATGTGTGTTGTGGTCTGAAGGTTGGTGCCCCCTCAGAATTCATATGCTGAAACATAATCCCCAATGCAAGAGTTAAGAGGTGAGGCCTTTAAGAGGTGATTAGATCATGATGGCCCCACCTTCATGAATGACATTAATGCCCCTATAAAGAGGCCCAGGGGAGCTGGCCAGCCCCTTCCACCACGAGGCGCCGTCTATGATGCAAAGAACAAGCCTTTGCCAAACACTGAGTCTGCCAAAGCCTTGCTTACGAACTTCCCAGCCTTCAGAACTGTGAGCAATCGATTTCTGTTGTGTACAAATTATTCCGTTTAAGGTATTTGTTCCAGAAGCCCAAACAGACTAAGACAATGTATATATTTTTATTTTTGAAACCTGTGACTGAATTGCCTGTTCCAAACTTGAGTTCTAATTCTTTCAAAGCCAACTGCAGAGGTGGCTCTGTGCAATGGTTCAGCTAGAAGTGGTCCACTGCTGGGCTCCTGTTGGTCAGGAATGTAGGCACCAAAAGCTTAGAGGGTGGGGAGAATGAAAAGCCTCTGGATCTAACCAGAGCTGAATGTAGAAAACCGTCTATCTCCTCTCCTCCCAGAAGCCAGTGCCTCCTGTCCTGGGCCTCTAGGCTCCATGGGATAAAGACAAGAGCTACCATTTATTGAGCACTTACTATGTCCCAGGTGCTACTACTCATTTGACATGCATTAACTCATTAATAGTGATAAGACCAACAACATGTATGGAGCCCTAACTATATGCTAGGTATGACAGGCCTTCTTCCCTGCTTGACCTCATTTAATTAGCCTCAAATCGAGCCTATGACAAGGAACCAGTCCCAGAGAGTTAAGTGAAGCCAAGGCTACACAGCTAAAAGCATAAAGGAACAAGGATTTAAACCCAGGCAGTCTGGCCCCAGGAGCCCAGCTTTATATCCATGACCAAGGACACCCTTTCATTGGGACACAGGCAACACTAATCACTGCACCCACTTAGGCTGAGGTGTGGTGGGTGGAGGATTAGACCCGGAGGTGAATCTGTGCTCCTGGCCTCCTCCACCAGCTCCACAGCTCTGCCAGGAGGGTCTTTCACTCCCACACCCGGGAGGCGGAGCCAGATGTACGGAGCTATTCAAGATCCTGCCTAGCTCCAAAGCCCTTAACTCTTTGCACTAGACCAAGCTGCTTCCTTGGCTGATAAGCAGTGAGAGCTGAAACCCAAACAAAAATAAGCAGCACATGTGAAGACAAAATGTTCCTGAGCTGCAACATTTTTAAATCTTTTGAGATCATGGATTACATGTCTAGGTCAGAGTCTTCAGCTTCCTCATGGCACAGGTGATGCAAGAGGGGCTGAGTGACCTCGAAGTACCACTGAATGGCATCCTGCAGTCACTCAAAACGCGTGAGCGTGAAGGGACCCTGGTGCTCACGTGGTCTGATATGCAAAGAAGAAAAAGAGGCATGGGGGATCAGGAATAGTCCAACATCACCCAGCACATCAGGGGCCAGGATGCAGCCCGAAGTCACACTCCAGACTCCCGGTACAGCGTTCTTTCCACGCCTGCAGCATTTCCCACGGCGTGCTGTGCAGCGAAATGGGGTTTAAGGGAGGTTTTAGAGAGCATATGGATGAACGCAGTTTAATAACTACCTATATTTAATATTCATAGGAAGAATATAACTAGCATATCAAACATGATTTTGTAGATGTTTCTGCTTAGGAAAAGACTAGATAGTGGTGTTAGGCTCAGGCCAAAGTTTTGTTTTGTTTTTGAGAGAGGGTGTTCTTCTGTCACCCAGGCTGGAATGCAGGAGTTATTCATAGGAAAAATCATAACACACAGGCTCCAGGGATCCTCCCGCCTCAGCCTCCCAAGTAGCTGGGCCTCCAGATGTACCATCACACCCAGCTTTTTTTTTATTTTTATTTTTTCTGTAGAAATTGGGTCTCACTATGATGCCTAGGCTGGTCCCAAGTGATCCTCCCAGCTTGGCCTCCCAAAGCGCTGAGATACACCATGCCTGGCCACTATGGGCACTGAGCCCAGCCCTCAAGCCAATTTTAAGGAAAGCCTTAAATGAATACTAATAAAAGTAGCACACAAATCCAGCAAACATTGTGCTCGTAGACAGCCACACTGGGCTCATTCCTGCAGTGCAGCAGGCTAAAGCAAGAAAGAAAAAAAGGAAAGATAAAGCAAACAGAAGGGAGAAGGGAGGGAAGGAGAGGAACAGTCCCCTCCAGCGGCTCAGCTCTTGCACTGAGGAGTGAGGCCCCCACAGCATAGGACACAGATGTGCCACGCTCATTCTCCCTACAAACTTATCTAGCCTAAGTCACCAGTCTTCTCACCACAAATGTGCTGAGGTCCAAAGGTCCAAACACTGTGTATCAGCCCAGTCACGGGGAGCAAATGTCCTGGATCCTAGGTACCCTTCAACACCTGCCCCAAGACTGCTATCAGAATGGCCTCCCTCTATCCCAGTATCTGGGACAGATATCAGCTCAGATATTTAATCCATTTTCTTGCCTGAGTGATTCAGGTGACCCCATTAAACTCTCTTCCATCTGCTGCATGCTTCCCAGGGCAGAGAGGCCAGAGCGCCCCTCAAAGCCTCCCCATTCACAAGCGCCCAAATGACCAGGGCTGTTTTGGTTTAAAGCACAATTTGGGTTCACATAACACCTCATTATGCTTTTCCGACACCTGTTTCCACACCAGCATCAGATGCTGGGAACTAGAGCTTGAAAACACTGCAGGGCTGCAGAGCTCTCAAGAGCTGTGCCCATTACACCCCTGCAGAGCCTAAGAATGGAGCCCTCGGCCAGGCGCAGTGGCTCACCTCTGTAATCCCAACACTTTGAGAGGCTGAGGCAGGAGGATCCCTTGAGCCCAGGAGTTCAAGGCTGCTGTGGGCTATGATTGAGCCACTGCACTCCAGCCTGGGTGACAGAGGGAGACCCCATCTCCTAAAAAAGGGGGCTGGGCACTGACAATACGAACTCCAAAGACGCTGAAACAATATATTGAAAGGTTAACAGTGCTGCTGGCAAGCTAAGATTATGAAAGACTTTTGTTTCTTCCCTCTTTTCAATATTTTCAAACTTTTCCATAATAAACATGCTGGTTTTATAACAAAACAAAAAACACAATAAACTTTTATTTAATGATACTATCAGGTTACAAAGGGCTCCCTCCCGGTGGGGAGAGGGGTCTCTTGCCACTGGTGCTCACATTCAACCGAGCCCCATCCACCCCACTCCACTAGGCTGTGGGCCTTTCACTAGCTCGGGTCCCCAAGGCCTGGCACCTAGGTGGCGCTCAGGGAATGATGATACATGGGGGTTGGGGGTGGAGTCGTGAAAAGGAAGTCAATGATAAACTCTGAGGTATCAGCTCTGTGGCAGGGCAGGGTGGAGCAGGGCAGGGCGCAGCAGGGCGGGGAAGGGCAGGGCAGGGCAGGGCAGGAGAGCATGCTGAAATAGAAGAGGGTAAATCAGAGCCTCCTTCCACCCAGGACTTCCTTCTCAGCATGGCCTGCCTCCCACTCAGCTGCTTTGAATGCTCTCCCACCCCTCACTCTTCTGGCTCCTCCGAGTTTAAATTAGTTGGTTCCCCAGCACCCACCATGCCCTCCTGGGCCTCTGAGTCAGCACATGCCATCTCTCTGCCTGCCATGTCTCTGGGCCCACCTCTCCTCCTCCTGGCAAATGAGCCCTCTCACCTCCGCTTCAACAAAGTCGGTCCCGTGGAACCCATGCCTTGAATTTCTCAGTCAGACGTCTCCTTCAATGCACAGCTGTGCTCAGACACAGCCCCTGACAGTAATTATCTTCCATTCTATAAGTCCATCCGTCTGTCTGACTGGTCCCCGCCAATGGTCTCCCTGTAGCGATGGCAGGTACCTTTTCATGCCCACCCTCAAGCAGGGCACACAATATTAATCAATGTCTCTTTGAATGAATAGACAGGGAGACGGGTACGAAGGCCAGCAGTAGCCAAAGGAAGCTTGGTGGCGAAGACAAGATGGAGCCAAGCCCTGAAAGGCAAGAGGGAAAGACACAGGCAGGAGGGAACAGGCAGGGAAGGGGGAGCCATGAGCTGTGGCCAGAGGCAGGAACGCGCCATGAACTGATGGTCACCAGAGGATTGTGGGTGGTCTACAGATGAACATCTTTTATAGCAGTAGATGACTCTATGTTTATTTCAGCGTGTACTTTTTTTTTTTTTTTTTTTTTTTGAGATGGAGTCTTGCTTTGTCCAGGCTGTTGTGCAGTGGCCGGATCTCAGCTCACTACAAGCTCCGCCTCCCGGGTTTACGCCATTCTCCTGCCTCAGCCTCCCGAGTAGCTGGGACTACAGACGCCTGCCACCTCGCCCGGCTAGTTTTTTGTATTTTTTTTTTAGTAGAGACAGGGTTTCACCATGTTAGCCAGGATGGTCTCGATCTCCTGACCTAGTGATCCGCCCGTCTCAGCCTCCCAAAGTGCTGGGATTACAGGCTTGAGCCACCGCGCCTGGCCAGCATGTACTTTCTATATACGGCAATTGATATTGTTTTTCATTCATGGTAAGGACAAAGTTTCCTTCCTAAATATTTTAAGTTAAAAAGTGAAGAAACTTAAAGAAAAAGTTAATAAATAACAGTTCTGGCATAGAAATCAAGATGGCAAAAACCATGAATTAACCTTAGAACAACACATTTTTGCAGGAAGGGAGTCCTCTCAACTTGGCCAGAACAGGGAGATTGAGGAAGTGAAGTGAAGCCTGCTAGGCAGGGAGGATGAGTCAGCTCAGAGGGCTCTGGGGACAGGCAGTGAGGCGGCGGCCACCGAGAGAGCATTTGTCAGAGCAAAGTGACTGGAAGAAAGTGCGGAGAGAAAAAACACTCTACACTCTCCCTCCTGGGGACTTATCTCAAGGAAGGAAGACACTCAAAAGGAGAAAAATAATACACACAGACACACACACACACACACACATGCCCACTGCAAGTAACACAGAGTACAGTAAAGGGCCTGCAAATTGTACGCTTCTGTAATCTCCACAAGCACCCAGGCGGCAGGGGGTGGGGGGGACTTTTCCGCAGAACCACGAGACCGGGACAGACGGACTACTGTGCATCACTCAACACTAGCACATCTTCCAAACTACGACACCGTCTTCACATGTCACATTTTAATGGCTGCATTCCATTCCATTGTGGCTTAAGCATAGGAGTTTGAGATCAGACTGGGCAACATGGCAAAACCCCGTCTCTACAAAACATACAAAGATTGCTGGGTGTAATAGAGCACATCTGCAGTCCCAGCTACTCAGGAGGCTGAGGCTAGAGGATTGCTCAAGCCCGGAAGGTGGAGGCTGCAGTCAGCTGGGATCACACCACTGCACTGCATAGCCTAAGCAACAGCATGAGACACTGTTGCCAAAAAAAAATAGTCCATTGCATAGACGTGCCACCGTTTTTTACCAACTGTTGGACAACCACTTTCTCCAGTGTCTTGTTAGTACGATTCCTGTCCCTACGTACCCCACAACACAACATGACCTACAGATCAAAGGGACCTGGACTTGAATCCAGACCTTTCCTTAGATTTCTTCTTGAACTCAGGCCATTGGCATTCTGACCGGTCAACCCAATCACACGAAGCTCTCTCACAATGTGCTATTTGGAAAACGCGGTCTTTCCACGCATCACCAGAGAGGCATGTTCAAAGATGAGCTTTGAAACAGGCCTAAGTTTATGTGGTAGAAAAGAGTCACTTAAGAATATAGAATCCAGATTCTAGAGTGTTAGACACAGGACCTAATCCCAGTGCTCCAGTGGCTTACTGTGGGACCTCGGTCAAGCCCCAAACCCCTGTGGACAGTAGAATTCCATGACACAACAGAGACTGAGGGCAAAGACTTTAAAGTCAGAGCAACCGGGTTCAAGTCCTGACTCTGCCACTTATTAGCAATTTACATAAAGTCTAAATTTGTATCATTCTTAATTTACATAAAGGCCTACATTCACAGGATCCCATGCTTAGAAGGATGCTGGGAAGGAAACGGAATGGTGCATGCAGAGGACTAGGTGAAGTGCACGAGAACCAATGCCACCACCTGGCCTGCCTTCCTAGCTCTGAGGCCTGCTGAATGCTAAGGCTGAGGTGTGAGGTGCTTGCATAGTGATCCCCCCCTTTATCCTCGGGGGATACCTTCCAAGGCCCCCAGTGGATGCCTGAAACCTTGGATAGTACCAAACCCTATATATACTATGTTTTTCCCTACACATGCATACCTATGATGTTTAATTCATAAACCAGACACAGTTATTATCAATAACTGATAACATAGAACAATTCTTACCATAATAAAAGCTATGTGAATGTGGTGTTCTTTTCAAAATACTGGATGGGGGTTGATGGCGGGTGACTGAAATTGCAGAAATCGAAACTATGGAAAAAGGGGGGGATGATGATACTTCTTCCAAAACGAGACCCATCACCTAAGGCTTGGAAATCCCTCTTTCCCCATTTGTTTCCCTTTAGATTCTGACATGTAATGAAATTCAAGCGGGAATTTTATCAGTTAACCCAATGCCTCCAACTGACGCTGGAGTAAGAGTCAAGCCTCTCGAAGCACTCGGAGCACATCGCCCAAGGGTGGTGGGCTGAGGATCCCATACTCACAGTATTTACATGTCCACGTTCTGACAATTAGTCACATGATGGGAGGGCCCTTCGTTGGAATCACGGCAACCAGTTCTTGTCTGTTATGTCAAGAAATGCTTTCTCAGCAACCAATATGCATCTAACAGATAGTATGTAACCAAGATAAAAGCAGGATCCTGGAGGAAATTCCCAGGATTCTCCTACGTGCTCTCCATCTGGAATACAGAAAGCTCAGAAACCATGGACCATCAGCACACAGGGAAAACCAGTTCTACGGTAGGCAAAAGGACAAGGGTATTCTAGTCACAAGGTTGATAAACGCCTCTGGATAAAGTTACTAGAGGAAGGACACAAGAAATCAGTGTTTAAGAAAATGCGGCCGGGCACGGTGGCTCAAGCCTGTAATCCCAGCACTTTGGGAGGCCGAGACGGGCGGATCACGAGGTCAGGAGATGGAGACCTCCTGGCTAACACGGTGAAACCCCATCTCTACTAAAAAATATAAAAAATTAGCCGGGCGAGGTGGCAGGCGCCTGTAGTCCCAGATACTCGGGAGGCTGAGGCAGGAGAATGGCGTGAACCCGGGAGGCGGAGCTTGCAGTGAGCTGAGATCCGGCCACAACACTCCAGCCTGGGCGACAGAGCGAGACTCCGTCTCAAAAAAAAAAAAAAAGAAAGAAAAAAAGAAAATGCAAAGCCTGTTTCCCAGGAATATCACCTAGTGCAATGTAAGATGAAAAAGTAAAAGAGCTTGTCATGAACTCATGAACTGAGGACACGGAGACCCTACTCATCTTGCGGGGAAGTGTTGCCATCTACAGCCTACAGCTCTAAACCCTCTGAGGTTAGGGATCTCTTTCAACACCTCTGGGTGGCTCAAACCCTTGAGGTATGAACTAATAACCTGTCGGTTACGTAGGCAGGCCAGCAGACTGGTCTCTGTTCGTCCCTGGCTGCAGGTGTAACACAGCCAGGGCATGGTACCAGCTGGTCCTGAGTGTGAACACCAGCTTAGTCAATGACAGCTTTATCCTCATACTATGCTCCATTATTCCAGAGTCTACCTAGATGTGTGCAGAGATGAGGAGGAGAAAGGGAAGTGAGGGGCAGGACTATGCAGTACTCAGGGACTCAAAGGTGATTCCGGACCCTGACTACTGATTAGAAGTCACTATGTAGAGAATGAAGCTCCCTTTAAATGAAGAGCGGCAACTACTGTGCTTTCATTCTTCCCCCATTTTAAGATGGGTTCCAAGTCATCAAAGCAAAGCTGAGGCAGCCACCTAATAACTATTCCACTTTCAGCTGCAGAAGTTTAAAAAACTCTAAAGAACATCTGTTACAATCACCAACATAAAGCACTTTCCCCCGCACATGAAAATGACATCCTTGGATCAGACTCCATGGTGTCTGTGAGGGACAAGTTTTATTTATTTATTTATTTATTTATTTATTTTTTGAGGCGGGGTCTCGCTCTGTCACCCGGACTGGAGTGCAGTGGCCAGATCTCAGCTCACTGCAAGCTCCGCCTCCCGGGTTTACGCCATTCTCCTGCCTCAGCCTCCCGAGTAGCTGGGACTACAGGCGCCCGCCACCTCGCCCGGCTAGTTTTTGTATTTTTAGTAGAGATGGGGTTTCACCGTGTTAGCCAGGAAGGTCTCGATCTCCTGACCTCGTGATCCGCCCGTCTCGGCCTCCCAAAGTGCTGGGATTACAGGCTTGAGCCACCGCGCCCGGCCTGGGACAAGTTTTAGAATCTGAAAGGAATGGCTTGGAAGGCCATCTCTGCCCCTTCCTAGCTGTGTGACGTTATACAAGGTATGTTTTAACTTCTCAAGTCCTCCATATCCACATCTGCAAAATGTGGGCATGCCAAGGCTATGGTAGTGATGGCATAAAATAGTACCCACAAGGTTCAGAGGCCAGCCTAATCCAAGTCCCCTTGCATGATAACCCCCATAAGCAGAAGTGCAAAGGCCTGACCAGCTGAAAGGAGCAGCCCAAGGGCAAGCATCCTAGGGCCTGAAAGTCATGATCTCTCCTTAGTGTCATCACTATGACTTGCATTTTAGATTTACAGAATCCTTCAGCACAGAGCTTTTTAGACCTGGCTGGGCACGGTGGCTCACACCTGTAATCCCAGCACTTTGGGAGGCCGAGGAGAGTGGATCACCGGAGGTCAGGAGTTCGAGACCAGCCTGCCCAACATGGCAAAACCCTGTCTCTGCTAAAATTACAAAAATCAGCCGGGCATAATGGCACGTGCCTGTAATCCCAGCTACTCGGGAGGCTGAGGCAGGAGAATCACTTGAACCCCAGAAGGTGGAGGTTGCAGTGAGCTGAGACTGCGCCATTGCACTCCAGCCTGGGCAAAGAGAATGAAACTCTGTCTCAAAAAAAAAAAAGAGAGATTTTTAGACCCAATCCAATGGTGTTAATAGTATGACAAATGATGGAATTCCTATGGACAATCACAAACCTGTATTAAATGTCCACATGGGAGGACTAAGTTATAGCATTTTATGTACATTCTCTTTTTGTTTTTTTGAGACAGGGTCTCACTCCGTCACCCAGGCTGGAGGGTGGTGGTGTGATCTCATCTTACTGCAACTTCTACCTCCCAGGCTCAAACGATCCTCCCACCTCAGCCTCCCAAGTAGCTAGGACTACAGGCTTGTGCCACCATATTTGGCTAATTTTTGTATTTTTTGTAGAGACAGGATTTAGCCATTACCCGGGCTGGTCTTGAACTCCTGGCTCAAGCAATCCACCCGCCTCAACCTCCCAAAGAGCTGGGATCACAGGCGTGAACTACCACACCCGGCCCTATTCACAGTATTCTAACTTTATCCTCTTGACAACCCTGTAAAGAGAACAATAGTATTTCCATTTTGCTGCTCAGGAAGTTGAGGCTGAGACATGAAGTGACTAGGTTCAAGCCCACACAGTTCATAAGTAGCCACAGTGGGGTGTGGATCTGGGGGGCTCCTTTCACTCTACTACCCCAGGCTGCCTTCCAACAAGCCCTATTTTTCTTCCTGCATTCCTTTATCTTGCCCCCTCCTTAAACCTAAACCTCGACACTTCACATGCCTTAGAATCAAACACCTGCCCTTAAAATGAAATCTCAAACCCCAAGGCAGGGCAGCTCGTAAGTACAGGGCAGTTTACCAATGCAAATGGGTTAGCAGAAGTTGAGAGTGCCTATGAAGACCTGCCACCTTCACAAGAGGAGAGAATGGACCAGAAAATAAACAGTACCTGTTGCAGGGTTGTGGTGGTGACAAGGAGCATCCAAAGGCACCATACTTTGGCTGCCTCAAAGGCACTGGGTACCAAATGTAACTGGCACGCCTGGGTGGGCCACTTACACCCAGAGAAAGAAAAAAATTAAGTTGTTTTCCAGAAGAGTGACTTGTATTATCACCTGAAACAAAAGCACCAATTCAAATAACTTGTTCACGGAGAGGCAGGTGCATGGTCTGCGAGGCCCAGAACTGACAAGGACCTGCAGGGACCTATGGAGGAAGCAGGAGATCAGGCGTCCACACTAAGTCCAAGCTCCCAACACAAAGCAAAGGGAGTGTCCACATGCGAAGATCCTTTCGGCTCTAATAACACACTACGAGTCCATGTCACTGATTATAACATCATGTTGTGGTTAATGTTGCCCAGCTTTACATGTATTAACTCATTTAATCCTCATAAAATCTATCAGAAATACTTAGTTTTATGCTCATTACTTCTTAGACAAGGAGATGGAGGCACAGAGTGAAGGGAACTGCCCCGGTCTATACGGCTTGGACCTGAAGTCAGTCTCTCTGGCTCCAGAGTCTGCCCTTCGCTGGCCCTGGACTAGGAATCATGACTGCCTGAGATCACGCAGAAACTCCAAGAAAGCTACCCGTGAGACTTCGGGCCAAGCGCTCAGCACCCACCATGTACAGAGCCTTCAGTAAATGTCAGCCGCTTTTAGGATCACTGCTCCCACGACGGTCCAACCCTGACAAGGCCAGCACCACTGGGGCAGTCCTGAGCAGCAGAACCCCTCAAGAGAGCGCTGCCCCATCTCGGGGGCAGATTCCGCTCGGCTCCTCTGTTCTCGACTGAGAGCCTGACACTGAAAACTGAGTAGGCCCTAGGAGAAGCCAGCCTTGGCCAAGAGCTCAGGCCCAGAGATCTGGACGTTGTCTAGTTCACAGTGGAATTGCCCAGCCCCAGTGTTGAGTCTATATTAGGTTGAACCACACGAAAGGCTGATAATTCAACCTTTTTTCACCTAGGAAAATGGCAACCTAATGGAGGGACAGATACTTACACTTTTTTTTTTTTTTTTTTTTTGAGACAGAGTCTCCCTCTGTCACCCAGGCTGGAGTGCAGTGGCCGGATCTCAGCTCACTGCAAGCTCCGCCTCCCGGGTTTACGCCATTCTCCTGCCTCAGCCTCCCAAGTAGCTGGGACTACAGGCGCCCGCCACCTCGCCTGGCTAGTTTTTTAATTTTTTTTAGTAGAGAAGGGGTTTCACCGCGTTAGCCAGGATGGTCTCGATCTCCTGACCTCGTGATCCGCCCGTCTCGGCCTCCCAAAGTGCTAGGATTACAGGCGTGAGCCACCGCGCCCGGCCTACTTACACTTATTAAGGACTTACTGGACATTCAGTCATTCATCTAATACCTGTAGAGCACTGGCTGTGTCAGGGCCAGTGTGTAACATTGTTTCAGCACCCCTAAGACTGACAGCCAGGATTTTTCATCTTCCCTCCTAAGGATAAGAAACAAACTTATCAGGCAGAACAAGGGTAACCAACTCAACCTGCCTGAGCTCAGGTAACTACTAAAACAGGTCAATTTTGGCCAGGCATGGTGGCTTCATGCCCATAATCTCAGCATTTTGGAAGGTCAAGGAGGGAGGATCCCTTGAACTCTCAAGTTCGAGACCAGCCTGGGCTACAAAGTAAGACTCTGTCTCTAAAAAATAAGTAGATAGATAGATAGATAGATAGATAGACAGACAGACAGACAGACAGGCACTGTGGCACACGCCTGTGATCCCAGCTACATGAGAGGCTGAAGGGGGAGCACTGCTTGAGCCGAGGAGGTCGAGGCTACAGTGAGACAAGATGGAACCACTGCACTCCAACCTGGGTGACACAGTGAGACCCTGTCTCAATCAATCAAACAGGCCAATTTTGTCTTTCCCCTCAGAATCCCTGCATCTTACACCGTACATGGTGTCCAGGGCTGGGATGGGGCTTCACAGGAAAAAGCCAAAGGATCCTTGCAAGGTTTGTCACCCAACAGTCCCCGTGGAGGGCTGTCACAATGATTAAGATGTGTCGCTGCCACTCACGTCACAGGCAGGAGGAGCCAGGGACACTGAAACTACCGCACAAAGAACTGTCCTGCCCAGGAGGCCAAGCCGCACAGTGGTCGACGCTAGGCTAAGACTATCTCACCCTTGCAGCTGAGTGGCTACCTTTTGGAAAACAGATTCCGGTTCACGAAGTTCCATCTCCTTGCATTTCAACAAGTGGAACTGAAAAAAACCTCCAAAACAAAACTCAGACTTCTTCAGCTACTGTGGCTAGACATCATACAGGGGAACCTCTCGGGCCCGGATTCCTCATCTATAAAATAAGCACCCCCAGGCCGGGCGCGGTGGCTCAAGCCTGTAATCCCAGCACTTTGGGAGGCCGAGACGGGCGGATCACGAGGTCAGGAGATCGAGACCATCCTGGCTAACACGGTGAAACCCCGTCTCTACTAAAAATACAAAAAACTAGCCGGGCGAGGTGGCGGGCGCCTGTAGTCCCAGCTACTCGGGAGGCTGAGGCAGGAGAATGGCGTAAACCCGGGAGGCGGAGCTTGCAGTGAGCTGAGATCCGGCCACTGCACTCCAGACCGGGCGACAAAGCAAGACTCCGTCTCAAAAAAAAAAAAAAAAAAAAAAAAAATAAGCACCCCCATAGGCCGGTGCCGGAGAGGCAGAAGAGCGGAATTCCATCAGCACGTGTTCCCGAGTGGGGTGGACCTGGACCTCCATGGCAACTCCCATTAACTAGCTGGGGGCCCTTTAGCAAGTTACTACACCTCTCTGAGCTCCAGTTTCCTTATCTGCAAAATGAGGAAACAGACCTCACAGGGTTGGTGTTGAGAGAATACAGATAATGACTGTGGGCATCCGGTAGATACTGGCAGAAGGGAGGGGCCGCTCTGTGAGTGAACACTCAATACCAGCCTACAGAGTGAAGGCATCCTTCATTTCATGGCATCCCCTAATGCCTGCGCTACGAGTGCGCTCCCCAAGACCAAGAATGGACTCTGCTTAACCACACCCTAGCCCACCCTCTCTGCTTGAACGAGGTCTCGAATCTCAGGACAACCAGGAATCCACACCACCCCGTTGCCCAGAAGAGATTTCAGGATAGGAGGTGTCTGGAGGGTATACACTGAGAACACAACAACAGCTCACATCGGAAATTCTCAGCAGAGGAACTGAACAGCCAAGCCTGGCCACTGCTCTTTTGGAGTCTGAGTTCTTCAGGGTCTTCGACTTTTCACACCAGAAGGATGTGGTGGATTAAGACTCCTCCTTCCAGTTTCTGAGCGCAAAACTGTAATGCAGGGAGCCCACTTGTGTGAAACCAACGACAGCCCACCAGGGCCAAAGCCTCATGACGGAGAAGCCTTCAGTAGCAACACTCTACCTGCCAATCACTGCTGCAACTGAGAAGGGAAAAGGGCACGGGTACCACCGGAAAATGCCACTGGCTGAATTCTAATTGGAAGCTCCAGCATATAGGGTGCAATGCAAAAGCATCATTTCATAACCTTTCTTTGAAAGAAAGACAGGGGTCTTACTATGTTGCCCAGGCTGGCCTCGAACTCCCAAGCGATCGCCCAAGCAATCCTCCCACCTCAGCCTCCTGAGTAGCTGGGACCACTGACACACACCACAGCACCTGGCTTACCTTTCTATTTTACCAGGTATATCTATCGTATATATCTGGTAAATACGATGCCTGAATCCACTTACAGAGGGCTCTGAAACAGCACGCCCAAACACTGCTAAATAAGATACCGAGTCTAACTCAGGAGGGTCCTGCTGAGTTCAGCACTAGAAGAGGAAGCTGCACAGAGCAGTTGAAGCAGAGGGTGGAAAAGTGCAGGGTCTGAGCCGGTGGTAACAACTGCTCGCAACCTGCAACGTGGTGAGGGCTCTTGAGACCAGAAACACTGGGCTGCTGTTTTCAGCAGTTTGGTGTTTAAACAGACTGAACCCCCTAAGACTGCTTTCCTTGGGCAAGGGACTCTACATCTTGGAGTCTCAGAAGAAGGAACCAGCACCTGCCTTCCAGGCTGGTTGGGAAGTTAAATGAAACACCACCTATCATCCATCCATGTTAATAGAATAACCACAACAATAGGAGATAACACTCGTACTGCACTCACAATGTGCCAGGCATTGTCTACACTTTCCACACAGGAATTCGCTCAGTCCTCACAATCATCGCTCCATGCCAGGTGAATGGCAATCACCAGGGTTGTTGCCTTACATGACACAGGACTACATGACTGGAAACCTAACACTAGAAAGTTGTAGGCAAAGCTTCCTGTTCACAGGCGTTCAGAGATGTCAGAAACGTGGGGTGACCGCAGGAGGAAGCATGGGAAAACGCAGGCAAGCGGCCTCCCTGCCTGTCTGATGCTGTGAGCCTCCCCACGCTGGTTCTGCACTCACTCCTGAGTCTTTCAGAACTTTGGACACACTTGCTTCCACCCGCTTCCTCCATTTAACCTTAAGACTCAGATGGCATATTCTATCAGGTCTACCTGACTGCTTAGCAAGCATCCACGGAATGAATGACCTGATGGAGAAAATCACTACAGGCAGCACAGCCCAGTGCCAGGACTGCCAGGTGGGCCTTGGTTTCCTCACCTGCATAATGAGGATGACATGATAATCTGCCTCGTAGGGCTGGCTGGAATATTAAAAAGTCATCAGTCAAAACTATCTCCTGGCCAGGTACAGTGGTTCATGCCTGTAATCCCCAGCACTTTGGGAGGCCGAGGCAGGCAGATCATGAGGCCAGGCGTTCGAGACCAGCCTGGCCAACACGGTGAAACCCCGTCTCTACTAAAAATACAAAAAGTAGCCGGGCGCAGTGGCACGCACCTATAGTTCCAGCTACTTGGGAGGCTGAGGCAGGAGAATTCCTTGAGTCTGGGAATTGAACCTCCTTGAGGAGGTTGCAGTGAACCGAGATCATGCCACTGTACTCTACCCTGGGCAACAGAGCGAGACTCTGTATCAAACAAACAAACAAAAAGAACTAGCTCCTGTTATTCCCACAGCTGCCACACAGAGGCCATCACCCCACCATCTCCCTCGGCAGACTGGTGTCTTAGGCACCAGAACCTAACGCTGTGTGCATCAGGCTGAACTTGGTGCCACCTGCAGTCACGGAGTTGCTGGCTGGATGGATCACTGGGCTAACCAGACTGAAATCCCCATTCAGTTGTTAATAGGATCTCAAGGCTTTGCAGACACCACTATCCAGGATTTAAACTGACCTGAAATAGCTGTGTATCAATGATAAACTGTCCAATCAGAACGCCTACATGAGACAGCTCTGGGGCAGACCCCCTCAGCCCCAGAGGTGGTAAATCATTCCGTCTCACTCTGCCTTTATTTCCTTCCACCATCCCTTCCTTTCCATGCCCACAGCTGCACAGTGGCCAAGACCCTCATAAGCTCACAGGCTGATGCTTGTGAAGGCCTCTCTCCCATCTCTTTCACCTCCCCAGGCCTACTGCACGCACAGCCAGAGGACTCTTCCTAAAATACCACTGCTCTGCCAGCCTCCTCGAATTTCTACCCGCCCTGTCAAAAATTTCACTGGCTCCACACTGTCCCAGATCAAATGCAAACTCCTTAGCTTAGCAACTCAGGCACTCTACAACTCACTCCTGAGACTGAGGCACCCCATGGGCTCGCATCTACTCCTTGTCTGACCACACCCCCTGACCTCAGTTTTTGTGCCAGTCCCCTTGACCATACCCCACCCCGTTCTCTCTGCCTGAGCACGCTCTTCCCGGGCTTCCTTACCCAGCCCCCAAGCCGACCGTGGGCTGGAGTGGTCTGCAGGGCTGCATGGAGGATGGGGAAATGCAAGCCAGGCCTGCAGGGATGGGCAGACCACAGCACCCATGGGTCCCTGATTAAGTCTTTTCTAGTACTACTTCCTTCCTGCTGCACTTGGCTTTTTGGACACATCCTGCCTCCCCATCCTGGATTAGAGGACAGGGATGATGGCTTCTATTTGTGTCCCTTACTCTGTGGTATGCAGAATAAGACAAGCAACAACCATAGCTACTGTGTGCCAAGCACTAGAGTAAGTACACTACAAATTTCACCCCTACCCCCCAACCCCATAAAATGTTATCTTCATGCTACGGACCAGGAAAACAGAGACCGAAGGAATTAGCAGCCTCACTGACAGTCACGTACTGAGTGGCAGACAGGACTCAACTCCAGATGTGCCCAACTGCAGACATCATGTTCTGTGGAGCAGGCAGCCGCCTCTCAGCTCTCACTCAGCGTTTATGTAGCTGGTGTTCACTAAGTGCCAGGTGGCCAGTGCAAGGTGTGGGGTACTCAGAGGGAACCAAACAGACAAGGTCCCTGCTCTCACAGAGCTCATACGCTCTGTCCCCAGCCCTGTCTCTCTTCTTCCAAGCCTGGAATAGGGCAAGAACCCTCCAGTCACAGGGGGTTCCACTGGCACAGACAAGGCATTTGGGCCTGACATATAGCATGAAGCTCTGGCAACACATGGTGCCCAGCTCACAGCGAGCTTGTCTTCAGCGGAGAAAACAGCCCCAGGCTCTATTAGGGGAGTTGTCCATTCAAGGCACAGCCCAGAGCCAGGCAAACTCCAAAGCAGCCATCAGTAGGCAGTACGGAGTGGAGAAAAATGGTTTGCTCTGGGGTCGGAAAACCCAATTCCTCCACTTAGTAGCTAGACAGGGACTAACCATAAACCCCTTTGCACACTTTTGGAAAACGGTGATAATAACGATAGTTAATGTTTATAACATCATGTGCCAGATGCTACTGGATGCACTTGACAGATCCTACTTAACCGTCATTACAACCTTATGCAGAGATACCGTTATCCTAAGGCAGTCTGGCTCCTAACTCATACTATGCTGCCTCCAGCCTAAAGTTGAACCTACCTTGTCAGGCTGTGGTGAGAACCGTTCTAACAGAGTGTATAGCACATGGCTGATGCTCCATAACCATTAAGCCTCCCCTTCCTTCCACTGAGACGTGAATCTGTGAAAGCCTAGGTCTGGAAATGGCATGGCTCTAGCTGGTCCCATTATAGGTGATCTTGCAGTTGCACCCCCTGGAATTCCACACTGCACCCTCACTGGTGGATCTGCTGCAAGGGGAAATGGGACAAGATTCTGCATTTATGGGACCCTCTGCTCACTGCTTCTGGAAAACACAGTGAGTGGGGTCCAACACAGTGAGTCAGGCTGATGTGGATCCGAATCCCAGGCCTGCTGCTCACACTGGTCACTCAAGCTCTCACTCTTATGAGTAAAACAGGGGCTGGGCTATAACCTAAGTCATGTTTCTGGGTCAGGTCCCTCAGCTACCCAGGTTGGACATGCTGGACAAAGCTACCCAGACTGGAGAGGCTGGACTTCCACGCTACTGTAAGGTTTCATTTTGGGACCCCAGAAAGCCTTGGCTGTGCAAAGGAGCGAGCGGACTGCGTGCACGTGCAATTCAACTCCACCCAATGGCAGACACAAGAGCAGGCACACCCCAAAAGGCCTTGGAGTGGAGCCTGGCATAAGCCCCAACTTTCTCTTCAGTTTCCTGCCATAGCTCAAGCAGATGTGCCTGCTGTTACACTGAACAAGGCTCTTTCCCCCTTAAACTTTAGGTAACAGTGATATGCCCACCCCTCAACAATGTGAGCTGTGAGGGCAGAGATCCTTGCCTGTCTTGCATCCTCCGCACATAAACAGCACAGAGCAGGCACTTGATACACAAAAAGCTGAATTAACATTATCCTGTAGCTTCAGGTACCCCACAACATGCCTCAGTATTTGCCTAACAATAAGCCTTTCCCAGCCTGGAGGACAGGCTTCTAATGGGTGAGGCACCTGCCCTGTCACCATTTCCCTGTGGTCAGTCATATGTCCTGTTCCCCGACTGATGGAATGGAATGTAAAAGTATAGGACGTTGGGGTTATAAATATGAGTATCCGCTTTCAAAGGCATGGCTTATCATTTCCTTAATCTCAAGCCATTGATCACTGGCTACTTTTTTTTTTTTTTTTTTTTTTTTTTTGAGACGGAGTCTTGCTCTGTCGCCCAGGCTGGAGTGCAGTGGCGCGATCTCGGCTCACTGCAAGCTCCGCCTCCCGGGTTCACGCCATCCTCCTGCCTCAGCCTCCTGAGTAGCTGGGACTACAGGCGCCCGCCACCGCGCCCGGCTAATTTTTTGTATTTTTAGTAGAGACGGGGTTTCACCATGGTCTCGATCTCCTGACCTTGTGATCCGCCCGTCTCGGCCTCCCAAAGTGCTGGGATTACAGGCGTGAGCCACCGCGCCCGGCCCACTGGCTACTTTTTATAAGCATGCCACCAAAAAGAGGCCAGGTGGGCTCAAATGAACAGGGCTGTATAGACAGACATGAGGGATGTGAGTTGAACAATGTATCTTATCCACACCAAGAGACATTAATGTCAACTATGTTGTTTCACCTTGTAACAATACCAAGTTCCCATCAGCTCCTGCCAGGCAAAACCATCTGTGAGCTGGAGCAGCGATTCCTGAGGGGGCCTCCCTAGTCCCCCTTCCTGCTAAAAGCCTCACCATCATCATAACTAAGAATAATTCCCAAGTCAGAAGCTGGAGCTGCGTAAGGAACAGTGCTCTGAAATTGTACAGCCCTCAAGCAGTGGTAAGATTATTACCTGCTAAGGGAACGCAAATAAATTCCATTTGCCTATGCATTTTAACTGGGAAGGAGAAACTCATGCCAACAAAAATCATGGAATTCACTCCAAAGTCAAATGCTTTTTAGATTCTCAAGCCACTATTTCCCTCAATGGGTAACAGAGATCTAGCTGTATTCTCTACCATCGAATCTACTGAAAATGAAAAACACAGTGATCTGATTTCATTTGCCTTCAATGCAACCTCACACCACCACTTCTGTCCTACCCCAACCATCTACACTGGCTTGATGGTCAGAGTATTCAAATAGGGGAAAAACCTAACAATAAGCAGTCAGAAATTACAAGCCTAAGGGATACTAAGAACAAGTGACTGGGAGAATGAATATGAAATCCAAGCAGGTAAGTTCACGGACACAGACACATCCCAAAGAGAACATTCCAAGCGGTTTCTTCCAATGCCAGATGCCGTTCTAGGCCCCACGGCTACAGCTGTGGAAAACACAAGACAAAAATCTCTGCCCTCCAGAAGCTCATTCTGACCCATGCTAAATATGCCTGTACCACCATACAGCTATTTCACTATAACATGATTTTCTATGCAAAGGATTTAAATACAAACCATGGGCAATAAATACTGCTCCTCCCCCCTTGCCATGTTTGAATATCCCATTCTATGTTTTTCAAACCGTGTCATTAAACCTCCTGACATATAAGCAGCTTGGTACAATGGGAATAACAGTTTAGAGCCTGCCAGATGGGCTTCCACTGACCGACGGTGGTTCCTCCACTGGCTGGGCAACACCTTGAATAAGTCACTCCACCTGGAAGAAGTCACTCCACCTCCTGAGCCTCAGCTGCCTCATCTATCAAATGGGGACGGCCCCAGAAGGGCTTCATGTGGATGAAACCAGCTTGTACAGGTGAAGCACACCACAGTGACTGGCAGACAGACAGTTCCTCCACCCTCTCCAGTCTTTTCAGATGAGAGCCGAGTACAAGACTCCTAAGAAGCCTCAGGTGTCATGTGCTCCTCCTGGGGGACTGGGGCACATTCCCATCACCTGGCGCGAATCACCGCTTCCTGCCGCATACTTCAGCGCACACTCACGAAACTTCAGCCCACTTTCAAAGTCCTCACCAAACACTGCCCTGGAGAAGTCGTATGCCACCCAGATCTGGGGCCAAAACAAGACCTCCCCAAACAAGGAGTATTCAGCCAACGTTACTGGAGAAATCCGAAGGCCTTAAAAGTGGCATTGCCCATGTTTTTAATCAGCATACAGGAAGGCATCAAAAGAAAGCTTAACTCATCTCAACTCCTCACCCTCCTTCAGCAGCAACATCCCTTGACTAAACAAGGAACCAGGGTCCTCAAAACACTTTGAGGCCCAAAGTCCACATACAAACATGCTCCAGAAATCCCTTGACCCCGTCAGGAAGAAGTTCTCTGGCCCTTCCAACCTAAGTGCTGGGCCTGTCCTGCGGAAGGGTCAAGTGGCAGGAGTGCAGGTCTATCCGTGAGGGCCTATGTGAAGCCCCAGGTTCCTCAAAAGTCTGGAGAGCATCTGCCTTCTTTACCAAAACAAACACTGCGAGTGGAGCCAGCACTCTCCCTCGGAGTTCTGCTCACCTGATCCGAGGGACTTCCATAATCAGCAGTTCCAACCCTTACAAGCTGACAGTTCAGAGGGAAGGGGAGGCTGCGCCTGCTCAGGTGCATAGTGTCCAGGCCATATGCTGGATCCTGGGCCTGGTGGCCCCCTAAGGCCATGGCCTCACAAGGGCGATTGTGCGTTCATCCTTGTCCTGTGGGCCACCCACCCTCAGCCCTCAGCTCCCACTCAGGCCTGGGCGCCGCGGACCCCGGCCCGCCCTGCAGGACGCTTCGCAAGCACAGCACTCACGGCGGCGGCCTCGAGAAGGGCCCGCAGCGCAGCGCGCTGCCTTCTGGGCACACCGATGCCCGCCCTTCCCTCGCTGGATCCCAAGCGGCCTCCCTAGAAGGGGCAACTGAGAAGGCACAGCATCGGGACCACCCCATCCCAGCTGGAGAGCTCCCCTCGCTTCCCGAAGGCTGCAAAGAAGGCGCGCCCCAGGTACAAGGAAGGGGACCCTGGGTCGTGCACGGGGCAGGAGACAGGACTCTGGTGAGAGGGTCAGGAACCTGGTGAGAGGGTCAGGGCGGAGACCGAGCGGGGCTGACGCAGGTTACGCTAGGAGTGACGAGAAGTCCAGGGAAGGGGATCATGGTAGGGAAAGAGATCATGGTGGGGAGGGGGCAGTGAGGTCCAGGCGGGGCCATAGGCGGAGGAAAGGAGGTCCAGATTTAAGATCACAGGGGGATGAGAAGATTCAGAATGAGGCCACGGAGAAGAGGGGAAGCAAACCTAGGCCGCTGCAGGAGGGGCTGACGGGGGTCCAGCCTGAGGCCATGGAGAAGGCAAGGGAGGGAGGGAGGCAGCGGCCTAGCCTGGGCCATGGCAGGGAGAAACGACGGCCTAGCCTGGGCGGGAGAGACGGGGGAAAGCAGACCTAGCCCTAGACGGGGGGAGGAAGGGGGCCCACGCCAGGGTCACCCGGGGGGGTGCCTGGCTGGGGCCACGGTTCGGGAGGGAGGGTCTAGCCTGGGCTATGGGAGAGACCAGCCTGGACACAGAGGTGGTGAGTGGGACTCCAGCTTGTGGCGAGGGCTGGGAGCGGGGACAGGGTCACTGCCACCCAAGTCGTCCGCGCCGGCGGCACCCTCCTGGGCGGGGAGGGACCGGGTCCACCCAGGGTCCGGGACCCCGCCCCTCCCCCACCCCGGGAAGCCACCAGTCCCGGGCCACGGATGGGCAAGGGGAGGGGGACGCGAGCTCCGGAGGGGCCCCCGGGCTGGGGAGGGAGCTGTGCGGCCTTTACCATGGTGGCGGCGGCGGCGGCGGTCCCGGTCCCGGCGTCAGTGGCTCTCCCCCCCGCAGCAGGGCCCGGCGCTTCCACTTCCCCGGGTGCCCAGGAGTGAACATCCGGGTCAGCGCCCCCCTCCCCCCGCGCCGGGCCGCCGCCACCTTCCTTCCCCGCCCCGGCCCGGCCCGGGCCCGCCCCCACGCCGCCAGCTTGCGGCCAATGAGCGCGCGGGGCTGCGGCGATCGCCAAGTATGGAGAGCTGCGCTGGAGGCGGGCACCGACGGGGTGCGGGGGCGGGGTCTGCGCGGCGGGGCGGGGAGCGGCGCGGCTCGCCTGCCGGGGGGCCCGGGTCCGGGGTACGGGGCCGGGGCGGGAGGTCTCTCCTCGCTTTTGGATGCCTAGTACCCTACTCTGGGCCTGCAGCAGCGGGTGGCGGCGAGGGAACCGCGCCCCACAGTCCCGGCGGGCGGGGATGCGGAAGGCACCGGGGCTGTGAGGCGACCGGCCCTCTGCGCCCCACCCCGTGCACGCGCTCACTCCTGCGGCGCACCCGGAACTGCCGCCGAGCGCGGACCGGCCCGGCCCGGCCCAGCCCAGCACGGAGGGAGCGCGCTGGGAGCCGGTCCGGAGCCCAGCGCTGCCGCTCGCTAGGGCGGAACCTGGAGCGCCGCGCTGCACCTGAGCCCGGGCAGGAATTGAGGAGCCTCGGGCTGACATCATTTATTCAACACCTACTATGTACCAGGCCTTGTTTAGGCACCGGAAGATAACAGATGAATAAGACATAAAGATCCCTGCCCGTATAGTTGCAGACAGAGTAGCTGTGAGGATGACACAGGTAGAGATTAGAAAATTAAGTTCAACAGGCCGGGCGCGGTGGTTCATGCCTGTAATGCCAGCACTTTGGGAGGCCGAGGGGGGCCGAGGTCAAAAGATTGAGACCATCCTGGCCAACATGGTGAAACCCGGTTTCTACTAAAAATACAAAAATTAGCTGGGCGTGGTGGTGCCGACCTGTAGCCCCAGCTACTCGGGAGGCTGAGGCAGGAGAATCGCATGAACCCCGGGGGGCAGAGGTTGCAGTGAGCCGAAATCGCGCCACGGCACCCCAGCCTGGCGACAGAGCAAGACTCTGTATCAAAAAAAAAAAAGAAAGAAAGAAAAAGAAAATTAAGTTCAACAAATGCTAGCCGTTATGAGTACTGTTGGATGTGCTACAGAGAACCATTCCATTTGCCCAGAAGGGCTTCCTCTCTCCACAAAGTGACTCAAGTTTCTCTCTCCCAATCTCTCTCTCTCAATAAAAATATTTGTTGAGCTTAGTCTAGGTGGCAGGAAACCTGGATTGCTAATATCTGCCCTCTGTGGCCTGTTTGCTTTGGTTAAATCAAATTAAGCGATCTGTGAGGGCATGGTAAACAGTACAGATGACAGCAATTGTTTCCCTGAGCCAGGCCCTGTCCTCAGGGAGCTCATAACAAGTAAAACCTTTCACAGGTAGCCACTGGCAGAAAAAGCATATGGGTAAGTCTCGCAAGAATGGTATTGGATGAGTATTACAGGAATTCAAAGAAGAGAATGACACACGCAGTAAATATTTATTGAGCATCTGCTATGTGCCAAACACTGTGCTAGGCTCTGGAAATACAGCAATGAGCAAAACAACCCACATTGTTGTGGAGCTTGAGTGTTGTCAGGGAGACAATCGGCCACCAGGCCAATACAGTGTCCCAGGCCAGGCACAATGGCTTTACGCCTGTAATCCCAGCACTCTGGGAGGCCGAGGTGGGCAATCGCTTAAAGTCCGGAGTTCGAGACCAGCCTGGCCAACATGGGGAAACCCCGTCTCTACTAAAAATACAAAAATTAGCGCGGTGGCTCACGCCTGTAATCCCAGCACTTTGGGAGGCCAATGTGGGCGGATCATGAGTTCGGGAGATCAAGACCATCCTGGCTAACAGGGCTAAACCCTGTCTCTACTAAAAATACAAAAAATTAGCCGGGCGTGGTGGCGGGCGCCTGTAGTCCCAGCTACTTGGGAGGCTGAGGCAGGAGAATGGCGTGAACCCGGAGGCGGAGCTTGCAGTGAGCTTGCAGAGAGTGAGACTCTGTCTCAAAATAAAATAATAATAGTAACACAGTGTCGGGTAGTGATTAGAGATAATGAGAAAAATTCAAGCAAGCAAATAGGTAAGCAGGCAAGGCCTAACTTAGCAATATTTGATCATATAGCTGAAGGGAAGGAGGGAGCAAGCCTTGTGGATAGCAGAGGCACAAGGAGCAGCAAGGGTAAAAACCCTGAAGGTGGGACTGTGCTGGATCAGCACTGGTGTGTTTTCAAGGGACAGACAGGAAGCCAATGTGGCTAGCCTAAGTCGAGCAGGAGCTGAAGGGCAGAGCCATGGCAAGATCTGACCTAGGCTTTGAAAGGATCATGAGGCTGCTGTGTTCTGAATGGACTGTAGGGGGACTAGGGCCTTAGAAAGACATTTCTATATTGAGGATATTTATTTATATAAAAAGCACTGATATGGCGCATCCTATGTGATGAACACTGTTAAGCACCTTACAGATAATAAGTCATTTAATCATGACAGAAGCCTGAAAAGGTAAGGAGCTTGCCCATGGTCACACAGCAGAGAGATGAAGCTGGCTTGGACTAGGGTAGTAGCATTGGAGATGGCAAGAAGTAGATAGTATTCTAGACATTTCCTGATGTATTGGTGGTAGGCATGAGAAGAAAGGAATCAAGGATGATGCTAAGATTTTTTTTTTTTCTTATAAAAAGACTTTGTCTTTTTGTTTGTTTGTTTTGAGACAGTGTCTCAGTTCTGTTGCCCAGACTGGAGTGCAGTGGTGCAATCATAGCTCACTGCAGCCTCAACACCCCCAGGCTCAGGTGATCCTCCCACCTCAGCCCCCTGAGTAGCTGGGACTACAGGCGTGCATCACCCTGCTCAGCTAATTTTTTTGTAGAGACTGAGTCGCACTGTTACCCAGGCTAGTCTCGAACTCCTGGGCTTAAGCAGTCCTCCCACCTCAGCCTCCTAAAGTGCTGGGATTACAGGCATGAGCCACAGCACCCAGCCAAGACTTTGTTTTTTAGAGCAGTTTTAGATTCACAACAAAATTGAGAGGAAGATACAGAGATAATCCACATATCCCTGCCCTACATATGCAGAGCCTCCCTGAATTGTCCCCATTCCCCACTAGAGTGGTACATCTGTTGCACTTAATTAACTGCATTCATACATCATGATCACCCAATAGTTTACATTAGGGTTCACTCTGTTATACACTCTATGAGTTTGGACAAGCGGATAATTACATCAAGCCACCATTAGAACCATCATACGGAATATTTTCACTGCCCTAAAAATCCCCTGTGTTCCACCTCTTCATCCCTCTGCCCCCTAGCTCCTGGCAACCACTGATCTTTTTACTCCATAGTTTTGCCTGGTACTAAGATTTTTGGCTTAACACTGGACGGATTTGCCATTTATTGATCTGGGGAAGACTGTAGGAGGAGCAGGGTTTTTCCAAGGGGAGGGTTGTGGATAAGAGGGAGCAAGTTAATGTTTGAGATGCCTATTGGAGTTTTTTTTGTTTTTTGTTTTTGAGATGGAGTCTCACTCTGTCGCCCAGGCTGGAGTGCAGTGGTGCAGTCTTGGCTCACTGCAGCCTCCATCTCCTGGATTCAAGCAATTCTCCTACCTCAGCCTCCCAGGTAGCTGGGACTATAGGCGTGTGCCACCACACCCAGCCGATTTTTGACAGGGTTTCACCATGTTGGCCAGGCTGGTCTTGAACTCCTGACCCCGCCTTGGCCTCCCAAAGTTCTGGGATTAGAGACATGAGCCACTGTGCCCAGCCTCCTACTGGAGATTTAAATGGAGATGTCAAGTGGGCGTGGTGGCTCACATCTGTAATTCTAGCACTTTGGGGAGGCGGGTAGATCACTTGAGGTGTTTGAAACCAGCCTGGTCAACATGGTGAAACCCTGTCTCTACTAAAAATACCAAAATTACCTGGGCATGGTGGCACATGCCTGTAATCCCAGCTACTCAGGAGGCTGAGGCAAGAGAATTGCTTGAACCCAGAGGTGGAGGATGCAGTGAGCAGAGATTGCGCCACTGCACTCCAGGTCGGGTGACAGAGTGATACTCCATCTCAAAAAATAAAAATAAATAAATGGAGATGTCAAGTAAGTAATTAGATATGGAAGTCTGGATTTGGGGGAAGAAGTTAGAGCTGTGATAAACTTACGAGAACTGCCAGCTAGTAAATGGCATTTAAAGATATTTGAAAGCACAGACATCTTGATGAACTCACTTCGTAGGTGAATGTAGAGAGAAGAGGTCATGAAGATAAAGAGGAACCAGCAGGAAGACTGAGAAGGAATGACCCGTGAGGCAGGAACATGACCAAGAAAAGGTGGTGTCCCTCTTGGATGCCAAGGGATGGAGGCCAAGCATAAAGGAAAGTTCATTCATTGGACAGGTCACTCCACAGATTGGCTGCCCATTGCTCAGATCCCACCCCTAGATCCATTAGCTATTGCTATGAGCACGGAGGCACATGGCGTTAAACATGGTCATCTACAAGGGGTTGTGAATTGGTAGACAGGCACTGTAAATTTTTTTTATTTTAAATTTTTTTGGCCAGGCATTCCTGTAATCCCAGCGCTTTGGAAGCCTAACTGAGAGTATTGCTTAAACCTAGGAGTTCGAGACCAGCGCAGGTGACAAAGTGAGATCCCATCTCTATAAAGAAAATCAAGGCCGGGCGCGGTGGCTCAAGCCTGTAATCCCAGCATTTTGGGAGGCCGAGATGGGCGGATCACAAGGTCAGGAAATCGAGACCATCCTGGCTAACACGGTGAAACCCCGTCTCTACTAAAAAATACAAAAAACTAGCCGGGCGAGGTGGCAGACGCCTGTAGTCCCAGCTACTCGGGAGGCTGAGGCAGGAGAATGGTGTGAACCCGGGAGGCGGAGCTTACAGTGAGCTGAGATCCGGCCACTGCACTCCAGCCCGGGCGACAGAGCGAGACTCCGTCTCAAAAAAAAATAAAAAAATAAAAAAAATCAAATAGGCATGGTGGCACATGCCACTGGTCCCAGCTACACAGGAGGCTGAGGCAGGAAGATTCCTTCAGCCCAGGAGATTGAGGCTGCGGTGAGCCGTGATTGCACCCTGCATTCCAACCTGGACAACAGAGGGAGACCCTCATATCCAAAAAATAATAATAATAATAACTTCATAATTTAAATAGGGACAGGATCTCACCATGTTGGTTGGTGATCCTCCTGCCTTGGCCTCCCAAGTGTTTGGGTATCAGGTGTTAGCCACAACATCCAGACCATAAATACCTTTAGCACTGTTTCTCCTCTCATCCTCTTTTAAAGACCCTAACCCCCTTGAAGTTCATACTGTCATATTTTTGAAACTGCCACTCCTTTTTTTGCTCTCATGAACTTACCTCCATCTGCCCTTCCACACTTTCTTTAGGACTTCAGTACCCATAAGCATAATCCACCGGAAATCTTACTGACTTCTCACTGATTTCTTCCCTACCACTGAGTTTCCTTCCCCTCTCCCCGGTTCCCACTCCTGTGGTCTTACCCTGGCCTGTTCTCGCCCTTAACTGCACTATCTCAGAAATCACAATCACACTGGCTAGGCATGGTGGTTCATATCTGTAATCCTAACACTTTGGGAGACTGAGCCCAGGAGTTTGAGACCAGCCTGGGCAACATGGCAAGACCCCATTTCCATAAAGATTGTTTTAAAATTAGCCAGGCATGGTGGCACGTACCTGTGGTTCCAGCTACTTGGAAGGCTGAGGTGGGAGAACCTCTTCAGCCCAGGAGGTTGAGGCTGCAGTAAACTGTGTTTGCGCCACTGCACTCCAGCCTGGGCAACAGAGTGAGACCCAGTCTCCAAAAAAGAAAAGAAAAGAGAAAAGAAATCACAGTCACAAAAGATCTCAAATCTGACTGTAACCCACTTACCATAGTATCACCACAAAAGCATTTCCTCAACCTCATTATTTCTTCAGCCTCATCAAGGTCTGCAAACCTTTGTCCCCGCCAGATTTTCACATTTATTTTCCCCCTCATGCTCACTTCCCTCCTGACCCAGCTTAGTAATGAGTATTATACAAACTCCCTTACGAAAGCCCATAACCCCTTTACCCCTACCTTTTTTGCATCAGAACATCTGAACATTGGCTGGGCAAGGTGGCTCATGTCTGTAATCCCAGCACTTTGGGAGGCTGAGATGGGCAGATCACTTAAGGCCAAGAGTTTGAGACCAGCCTGGCCAATATGGGAAAAACCATCTTTCCTAAAAATACAAAATTATCCAGGCATGGTGGTGGGCACCTGTAATCTCAGCTACTCAGGAAGCTGAGACAGGAGAATCGCTTGAACCCAGGAGGCAGAGGTTGCAGTGAGCCAGTATCACGCCCCTGCACTCCAGCTGAGCAACAACAAAACAACAACCAAAAAAAAAAAAAAAACCATCTGAATATTGCTGGAAAGTTGAAAGTGATTTCTCTTCCTTTAAGGTGAGGTCCACACATTTCAAACAAGCCCTCAAGCCTGCCTAGCAATTCTACTGTATTTCCCTGCTGTAGCCCACCACTGCTCACACTCTTAAATTATGATTTTTCAACTTTCTTCCTCCTCAAGCTTCCTTTGTCCCCTTGGCATCCTTCTCTCTAAGCAGATGGCTTTGCCTCACACTTCACAGAAATAATTTAAATAGGGACAGGATCTGACCATGTTGGTTGGTGATCCTCCTGCCTCGGCCTCTCAAGTGTTTGGGTATCAGGTGTTAGCCACAACATCCAGACCATAAATATCTTTAGCACTGTTTCTCCTCCCATCCTCTTTTAAAGACCCTAACGCCCTTGAAGTTCATACTGTCATACTTTTCAAACTGCCACCCGTTTTTTTGCTCTCATGAACTTACCTCCATCTGCCCTTCCACACTTTCTTTAGGACTTCAGTACCCATAAGCATAATCCACCAGAAACCTTACTGACTTCTCACTGATTTCTTCCCTACCACTGAGTTTCCTTCCCCTCTCCCCAGACAGGAGATTATCATCTACCAACATATCTGCACTTTCCCCGCAATCTCTGCTTCCCCAGATTTTACAATAAATGAAGCGTTTTTGTTCCTATCAGAGTCACCCCTTCACTTGTTCTCTAAATCCTTCCTTCCTTAGTCACCAGTTTCTCCCTCGGTACTGGATCATTCCCATCTTCTTTAGAAAACATGCCCTAATAGCTCCTATCATAAAATAAAAGTTTTAAGAACCACCACTCAAAACTCCTGGATCCTGCCTCTCCCTCTAGCCACTTCCGCCATTTTTCTGCTCCCATTCACACCAAAACCTTGTAAATTCTTTGCAGTTGTTGATTCCACACCTGCTCCATTTTCACCTCAAGTCAGTCTGATCGATCAGAGCTCTGCCCCAACCTGCCCAGGAAGCGACATTGCTCTACTCAAGCTGGCCTGGGAACTCGGTGTTGCAGAAGCCAGTGCTCACTTTGGAGCCTCATCTTACTCCTGCCTTCTCCTCCTTCATGTAGCTCTCTTGGCTTGCCTGAGATGAGTAAGGCTACCACATCCCAGCACATAGCATGGCAGTTACACATAGTAGGTGCCCATAAGCATTTCCTGAATGGAGGCAAGGTGGAAAGGTTTCCCCTGAATTTCCTTTGATGGTTCTTCCTTTTCCTGAAGGCTTAGTTCTGGGACCTTGTTCTGCATCTGAGTCCTCTTTTGGTCATTATGGACCTAGGTGTTCAGCACCTAGAACATAATCAGTGCTCAATGAAGGTATGTGAACGAAGATAATAGTATCAACAGGATAAGATTATCGTGTGAATAAACAGACAAAGAATGAATAATACAGCTACTTTTTCATGAGTGCTTGCTATGCGCTAAGTACTTTTCATGTTATAGACTCTTCCTAACCATCCTTTGAGCTAGGAACTTTTTTTTTTGGAGATAGGGTCTTGGGTTGGAATGCAATGGCACAGTCTCGACTTACTGCAACCTCCGCCTCCCAGGCTCAAGCAATCCTCCCAACTCAGCCTCCCATGTAGCTGATACCACAGGTGTGAGCCACCACCGCTGGCTAATTTTTGTGTTTTTTGTAGAGACGGGGTTTTGTCATGTTGCCCAGGCCGGTCTCAAACTCCTGGGCTCAAGCGATCCCCCCACCTCAGCCTCCCAAAGTGCTGGGATTTTAGGTGTGAGCCATCATGCCTGGCCAGAACTGTTATTATTACCAATTTATAGAAGAAGTTGGGAATTACATGAAATGACTTGCCTAAAGTCACACATAATACGTGGATGGATTTATTCTCACTTTGATCTTTCTGACTCAAAATTTCTTCTCAGAATCACCAGATTGAGATAGGGAGGAAAGGGCTTTGTAAGCTGCAAAAGGCAGTGCTACCATATCCCAGCACATAGGATGGCAGTTACACATGGTAGGTGCCCGTAAGCATTTTCTGAATTGAGGCAAGGTGGAAGGGAAGCCCCAAGCCACGTAATACCATCATCTGAGAAAGGAAGCAGCAACCCTGAGGTCCTTGAAAGACAGCCTTCTACCCTATGCCAAATCAGCTCATATGGGGCCCATTAAAGCGGACATTGCCCAGTAGTTGCCCAACATCTGTCTTTCCTTCTTCAATTACGTCTATTAATTGGGTTAATAAATGCACAGTTATCCCAGGAGCTGGGGATTGCCTAGCTCCTAAATTGCCTCCCATCTAACAGGTCTGGGCCTGCTTCCTAGGTTGGGCATCTTCTCAAGTTACTAAAACGGTTTTAGGTGTTTTACTGTGTCTTTAGAAATGCCCAGGAACCCTTAGAATAAGCCAGATTTTAACCCTTCAATACTCTGAATTCTACAGCTAGCCATATTGCCTGAACATCCTAACTCTATATACTGAAGTTTCAGTGGGATTCAATTTAAGAATCTTTGTTACCGGCCGGGCATGGTGGCTCTCGCCTGTAATCCCAGAACTTTGGGAGGCCAAGGTGGGTGGATCACCTGAGGTCATGAACTCGAGACCAGCCTGGCCGACATGGTGAAACCCCATCTCTACTAAAATACTTAAACTAGCTGGGCGTAGGGGTGTGCATCTGTAATCTCAGCTACTCAGAAGGCTGAGGCATGAGAATTGCTTGAACCTGTGAGGCAGAGGTTGCAGTGAGCCGAGATCACGCCACTGCACTCCAGCCTGGGTGACAGAGAGACTCTGTCTCAAAAAAAAAAGGGAATCTTTGTTACCAAGAGAGTTCCAAGAGGGAGGGAACACCACATGGCAAGGCCGTTTGCCCCATCATTCAGCTGGCTTCGAGGTCACTGCTGGGGTACCTGCCAGGTATGAATACCCTCTCTTTCCTACAACTTAACCCTGTCTCATTTTCAGACATTTAGTTTGTGTGGAGTTTAGCCCACCCCCAGCTCTAGAGGAGAGGATTCTGATTGGCCATAATCAAAGTGTAGCCTTGGCCATGCTATTTGGTTTGTGGATGGGCCCTTGACCTGATTTGGGCCGTGGTGCTTTCTGTGGAACAGTAATCAAAATGAATTTGGCCCGAAGAGAGGCGATCCACCAAGTGAGTTTGGGAAATGCTGTAAACAATATTCCCTCTTGGGGATTTTATTTTCTCAAGAACCTTACACTTCAATTATCCTGTCTCTCCCCAAATTGTTCAACTAATGATTACTCTGGTTTTAAACATGCCTAAGTGTTCTGATTTTTTTTTTTTTTTTAAAGAAAGAAACTTACGTGAATTCCTCGTCTTCTCCAGCTTACCGCCAACTCCTCCCTTTCCCAGCTGGAGAATTGTCTCTGTTTCCTCGCTCCACTTCCTAACCTCCCATTCTCTTTCATAACTCCTCCACTGAAATAGCTCTGAGGTCACCCATAACTATCGTGTGTTGAAGGTCACATGCACAACTTTCTTTCTTTTAAAAAAAATTTTTTTTTTTTTGAGGCAGAGTCTCACTTTGTTGACCAGGCTGGTCTCAAACTCCTGGGCTGAAGCACTCCTCCCATCCCCGCCTCCCATAATGCTGGGATCACAGGCATGAGCCACCTTGCCAGGCCACATGCCTGATTTTCAATCCTCACCTCCTGTAACTTCCCAGTTGCATCTGGTGCTTTGGCCACTTCCTCCTTCCTTGAAGCATTCTTTCCCATTGGCTTCCATGACATCATGTGACTCTCCTGGTCTTAATCCTACCTCTACAGTCCTTCTCTGGGTTCTCTGCAGACTCCCTCTCCTCCACACAGCCACTAAACAATGGAGTTCCTTGAGATTTGGTAGCAGTTTCTTTCCTTCTAGAACTTTGCCCTTTTTCCTTAGACAATTTCAGCCATGTTCGTTTCTTTAGTTACCAGCGGCCTCAGCCCTGGAGCTGGCAGATGGGGACCTGATGATCAGGGAGGGAAACTGTTTCCCTGATGATGGGGGAAATCAGATAGTGTTACCAAAAGAAGGAGAAAGGGCTGCTGAAAAGTAGAGAGAAAGAAAGAAACAGATGGATGTTACAGACATCCTGGGCAAGTGAATGAAACAGACTTCTTTGTGGTCTCAGAAATTTCTAGTCATTGAAACCTTAAGCAGGACTGAGTACAGGCCAAAAAAAAAAAAAAAAAAAAATGCTGATTTCCTTTGAAGACAGAAAATTGTGTGGTTTGTAGAAGAGGCAGCCTCGGCTAGACAGCTTAGATCAACTTTTTCCAGCCTTCAACATCTTGAAAGAACATGTAGCAGGGAGTGGGGAGGTGGACAGACCACTAGCAATCCACTTCTTTTTAATGCATCCCCAAAGTCTTCAGTGCCAAGAGGATACTTTACTCTGAGGTTAGACACAATCATCTCAGGGTTTTTGCTTTTGCTTTTCTAATAGGTACCTGGGAGAACTCACAGCTGCCTTCTGCTGGACCAGAAGTATTTGCATCCTGACCATCTGCGGGGTCTCGGTCAGAGTCATGGAAGGGCCTCTCACATGCAGGCCAGCTGTTGCAGTTTTTATTTGCATATTTGGGAGACTTCACGTTTAGTGTATTAAGCTGGCCAGCCAGTCACCCACCAGGGTTGGGCTGGACTCTACAACGTGTCTAAAGCTGACTCTTCCTTTAGATTCAGCATAATCACCCTTTTCTCCTGGTAGTAGTCTCTGATACTCCCCTCAAAAGCTGGGTTTGGGACCCCCTGTTCTGTGTTCCCAGGGAAACCTATACTTTGTGTACCTTATCAGATCACTTGTCACTCGATCCCTACTGCGCTATGGCTCCTTGAGACAGGGACTGTGAGTCATGTCACTAACAATTAGCATGGAACCTGGGATATGGCACAATATGAATGAAGTCTGTCATACTGTGAGCCAGAGAACCTCCAGTCGTCCAGGATGCAAACCTCAGCCATCCTCTACTTCTCCGAAACTCCTGTCTCTCATCCCAATCAGACATTGCAGTGTTCCAAATGAAACTAAACCAGATGCAGAACTGACATAGGACCTGATAAAGTGGTAGGACTTAGAGAACAATCTAGTGAAAAGCTGGAATAAAAGAACAGAACAATGAACAATTGGAAAATCAATTTAAATACCTTTATAATAACATCAAAAATATAAAATACTCAGGGATATAGTTAATGAAAGATGTGCAAGGCCTGAAAATAAGAAAACATTGCTAAGATAAATTAAAAATCTAGATCAATAGATGTACCCTATTTATGGATTGGAAGATTCAATATCATCAGACGTTCATTCTCCTGAAAATGTACTATAAATGCAATGCAATTAAAATCACAATCCCAGTAAGTTTTTGTATATAAACTCACAAACTGATTCTTTTATTTTTTTGAGTCAGTGTCTCACTCTGTCACCCAGGCTGGAATGCAGTGGCACAATCATTGCTCACTACAGCCTTGACCTCCCAGACTCAAGCAATCTTCTCACCTCAGCCTCCCAAATAGTTGGGACTACAGGCGCATGGCACCACACGTGACTAATTTTTAAGTTTTTTTAGTAAAGTTGAGGTCTCACTATGTTGCCCAGGCTGGTCTCAAACTCCTGGACTCAAGCAATCTGCCTGCCTCGGCCTCCCAAAGTGCTGGGATTACAAGCATGAGCCACTGCGATGCCCAGCTATTTTTTATTTTTGTGCATTTTTTGTAGAGACAGGGTCTCACTATGTTGTCCATGCCGGTCTTGAACTCCTGGGCTCAAGGGATCCTTCTGCCTTCTCCTCCCAAGATCCATTTAGGAAAAAACAATCTTGACCCTTACCTCACACCATAAATAACATTAATGTAATGGATCATAGACATAAACATAAAGAGCTAAAACTTCTAAAAGAAAGCATATGAGAAATCTTCACAACATTTAGTTGGGAAAGATTTCTTAAGATACAAAAAGCACTAACTAAAAAAGAAAAAATTTGATAAATTGGATTTGATGAAAACAAGAAAATTCTGCTCTTCCAAAGATGCCATTTAAGAAAAAGATTTCAGAGCTATGTAAAGCATCATTTAAACATACACAGGACATTAAATTTTTTGGAAGAAAAGGCATTCTTTCTATAAGTTTCAATCCTTCCAGGTAAATAAACACACATATCAGCTTAATATTTTTCTTCAAGTGAACAAAGTGTATAGCATAAAAGAACCTTGGTTGAGATTCTTAACTCCCAGGACCAGACTAGACCTGATGACCTATTTATCGGAAGCAATCAATAAGGCAATCAATGCCATTATAGTCAGAAAGACTCCAGATTGTGGTCTGAAAGAAAAACAGAGGTCAGAGAAGTGATGTTGAGTATCTGGTCCAGCAGTGTAAAGTGAGACTATAAGTGGGGAAAATGAATCACCAAGCCTGAAGCTTGGCAGATTGGGAACAAAATGCAAAGGGGGAAACTGAGGGGCACAGAGAGTTAGGATGATTGAGCAGAGAGGCCCAGAGCAATGTCAATGGTGATAGGGCCTATTTTATAGATGCTGCCTCTTTACAGCTTAAAACTGCCAGACTGGATCATACATATGTGATCTAAGATGCTATAAGATCTGGCCCAGCTTAGAATCTGTATCTGTCAAGAAAAACTTGACTGCCAGTGATTTCTGTCTGTCACACACCATAGCTTGGACAACTGCCATTGCAGTTCTCTTGGGCTTTAATCTTTTCTTTTTCTCTTTTTTTTTTTTTTTTTGAAACAGAGTCTTGCTTTGTTGCTCAGGCTGGAGTACAGTGGCACGAGCATAGCTCACTGCAGCCTCCACCTCCCGATCAAAGCGATCCTCCTGCCTCAGCCTCCAGAGTAGCTGGAATGACAGGCATGCACCACCACGCCCCACTAATCTTTTAATTTTCTGTAGAGACAGGATCTTCCTATGTTGCCCAAGCTGGTCTCAAACTCCTGGACTCAATCCTCCTGCCTCAGCCTCCTGAAGTGTTGGGAGAGCCACTGTGCACAGCAAGGGCTTTAATCTTAATGACCTTTCATTCCCTACCTCACATTACCTGCAATTGAATACAGGTATGCTAGCATTAGTAAGCTACATGGTTACCTTTTCCATTTCCTCTTCCTGGGCACAAACATAGTCACATGGTCATGTGACTATGTTTTAACTAATGGAATATGGGCGGAAGTGACATGTGCCATCTCCAGGCAGGGACATAAAATGACCCTTGTGGCCGGGCGCGGTGGCTCAAGCCTGTAATCCCAGCACTTTGGGAGGCCCAGACGGGCGGATCACGAGGTCAGGAGATCGAGACCATCCTGGCTAACACGGTGAAACCCCATCTCTACTAAAAATACAAAAACTAGCCGGGCGAAGTGGCGGGCGCCTGTAGTCCCAGCTACTCGGGAGGCTGAGGCAGGAGAATGGCGTGAACCCGGGAGGCGGAGCTTGCAGTGAGCTGAGATCCGGCCACTGCACTCCAGTCCGGGCGACAGAGCGAGACTCCGCCTCAAAAAAAAAAAAAAAAAAAAAATGACCCTTGTGTCCTGCCGCACACTCTTTCTTTGTTCATCAGTAAACTGAATGCAGAGGACCTAAGGGAGGAGTCCAAGATGGAAGAAGCTTGTGTCTCTTTCCACGATAGTCACTGAAAACACCCAACCAGACTGTGCCTTTGGGGACAAGTAAACCATTATCATAGCAGCAAGCCACTCAAAGTTAGGAGTTCCTTGTTCCAGCAGCTATAATTACCCCCAACAAATTCAGGTCTGAAGAGCTCCTATGACAGCTTTCAATATAACAGGAAATGTTTGGGATAATAAATCGAAGCAGGATTTCAGCCAGGTGTGGTGGCTCACGCCTGTAATCCCAGAATTTTGGGAGGCCGAGGTGGGTGGATCACAAGGTCAGGAGATCAAGACCATCCTGCCTAACACGGTGAAACCCCGTCTCTACTAAAAATACAAAAAAAAAAAAAAAATTAGCCAGACGTGGTGGTGGGCGCCTGTAGTCCCAGCTACTTGGGAGGCTGAGGCAAGAGAATTGCTTGAACCTGGGAGTAGGTGGAGGTTGCAGTGAGCCAAGATCGCACCACGGCACTCCAGCCTAGGCAACAGAGAGAGACTCCATCTCAAAAAAAAAAAAATCGAAGCAGGATTTCCATAAAAGTGTGAAGGTGCTACAGAGATCTCAAAGTCAAACTGGTGAAGTTGGACCAAGATCACATAGCTCTTAATACATGGTAAGCCAGGATTTCAATGGAAGTCTGTCTGGTCCCACAGCCTATGCACTTTCACTCCTCTACCTTGTCCTAAACAAAGAGGTGTTTAGATATTTTGAGTGATGATCATAATAATAATAGACTCTGGGCTTCTGTGTAATTTACTCTCTGGCGCATCAGTGCTATGTATTGCCACAGAACTTCCACCACTTCCCACAAGCCAGTGAGGCTGAATATAATGACACCCCGTAATCCTCATTTTTTGTCAACATCATCCCCAAGCGCTCAAAGGAGGATAGTTAAAATTATTATCATTTTCTCCAGCTTGCAACCTGAATGTTTACTGGTCTAGGTAAAAGGCTTTTGTAGGTCTTCGTTCTCCATCCACTTGAACCTTCCTATCTTAACTATTTAGTCTGAGAAGCTCTATGCCTCTCTTATCTGAAAAACTGCATCTACCTCCTCCCTGAAATGTTGAAGGAGCAGTTGACTAAAATCTCCTTCTATACCTACTTTTCCCTTCTTCAACTGGAGAGCATGATACCTATCTCATACAATTGCTGTGAGGTGTGTGTGTGTGTGTGTGTGTGTGTGTGTGTTTTAAGATGGAGTCTCGCTGTTGTTGGCCAAGGCTGGAGTGCAATGGCGCGATATTGGCTCACTGCAACCTCTGCCTCCCAAGTGCCAGTAATTCTTCTGCCTCAGTCTCCCGAGTAACTGAGATTACAGGCACCTGCCACCATGCCCAGCTAATTTTTGGATTTTTTAGTAGAGACAGGACTTCACCATGTTGGCCAGGCTGGCCTCGAACTCCTGACCTCAAGTGATCCACCTGCCTCAGCTTCCCAAAGTGCTGGGATTACAGGCATGAGCCACCGTGCTGGGCCTTTTTTTTTTTTAGACAGAGTCTCGCTGCTGTTGACCTGGGCTGGAGTGCAATGGCGCAATCTCAGCTCCCTGCAACCTCCACCTCCTGGGTTCAAGCGATTCTCATGCCTCAGCCTCCCGAGTACCTAGGACTACAGACATGTGCCACCACGCCTGGCTGATTTTTGTATTTTTAGTACAGACAAGTTTTTGCCATGTTGGCCAGGCTGGTCTCAAACTCCTGACCTCAAGTGATCCGCCCGTCTTGGCCTCTCAAAGTGCTGGGATTACTGGCATGAACCACTGCTCCCGGCCAAAATTACTTTAAAAGGCCTGACACACTGTCTCCCCTGCTCCATCATGGTAAGACGTGCTTGCTTCCCCTTCACCTTCTGCCATGATTGTAAGTTTCCTGAGGCCTCCTAGTCATGCTTCCTGGTAAGCCTGCGGAACTGATGCAATTGGAGACACTGGTTATTTTACCAAGGTTTTGACTGGAATGGCATGCTTTCAAATACAAACAGACTGTTTTAAGAAATCAGAGTTGACTTATAGAGCCAATGAAACTCCTCAGGAAAGCTGGCCTCATACCTTGTCTACCCAGTCCCTGTATAGGGTTCCTGACCTGTGGGTTTTTGCATGTCTGACGCCCATGGCTCCACCTGGACCTGCCAACCCCACTCCTGTGGCCTCACCCAGAAGCAATTCAGCTCACAGGAGGACAGTTTAGACTCCCTATGAGTTCATCTCCGCCCCAACCAATCAGCAGCAAGCCCCAGTTACCTGACCCCTCCCCTCTTTCCCCAAACTGCGTTTGAAAAACTCCTAACCTAGGAACTTTGGAGGAGATGATTTGAGTACTAACTCCATCTCCCACATGGCATGGTCAGCCTCGTGTCTGTTAAGTTCTTTCTTTACGGGAAAAAACAAACAAAAAAACTTGACAACTTATTATTTTTCTGAAAAATAGCATTTTAAACATCTCACTACAGAAATACATGCCCATTACAGTGGCCAGGCGTGGAGGCTTATACCTGTAATCCTAGCACTTTGGGAGGCCAAAGTAGTGGATTACTTGAGGCCAGGAGTTCGAGACCAGCCTGGTCAACATGGTGAAACCCCGTCTCTACTAAAAATACAAAAATTAGCCAGGTATGGTGGCACATGCCTGTAGTCCCAGCTACTCAGGAGGCAGAGGCAGAGAATTGCTTGAAGCTGGGAGGCAGAGGTTGTAGTGAGCTGAGATCACGCCCTGTGCTCCAGCCTGGGTGACAGAGGGAAACTCGATTTAAAAAAAAAAAAAAAAAAGATCGGGCACGGTGGCTCATGCCTGTAATCTCAGTACTTTGGGAGGCCAAGGCAGGCAGTTGATCACCTGAGGTCAGGAGATCAAGACCAGCTTGGCCAACATGGGGAAACCCTATCTCTACTAAAAATACAAAATGTATGCAGATGTGGTGGCACACACCTGTAGTCCCAGCTACTCAGGAGGGTGAGACAGGAAAACTGCTTGAACCCAGGAGGTAGAGGTTGCAGTGAGCCAAGATCTCGCCACTGCCCTCCAGCCTAGGTGACAGAGCAAGACTCCGTTTCAAAAAAAAAGAAAGAAAAAAAGAAATATGTGCCCATTGTAGAAAAATTATAAACAAAAGCACCAAAAAAGAAAATTCCCAAGAAATACTTTCATCTTTTTGAATCTATCCTTCTAATCTTTTTTATTGCACATATATACTTATTTTATAAAAATGAGATCACACTACACATCTATATTTGTAACCTGCTTTTTTCTCACTTGATAACACATTACGAATATTTTACACATTATTAAAGATTCTCCTGTGGCTTTTACTTTTTCTTTTTCTTTTTGAGATGGAGTCTCGCTCTGTCACCAGGTTGGAGTGCAGTGGTGCCATCTCAGCTCAGTGCAACCTCCACCTCCCAGGTTAAAGCGATTCTCCTGCCTCAGCCTCCCGAGTAGCTAGGACTACAGGCGCCCGTCACCATGCCCGGCTAATTTTTGTGTTTTTAGTAGAGACGGGGTTTCACCATATTGGCCAGGCTGGTCTCAAACTCCTGACTTTGTGATCTGCCCGCCTCGGCCTCCCAAAGTGCTGGGATTACAGGCATGAGCCACTGCGCATGGTCTTTTTTCTCTTGAGACAGAGTCTTGCTTTGTCACCCAGGCTGAAGTGCGGTGGTGTGATCTCGGCTTATTGCAATCTCTGCCTCCCGGGTTCAAGTGATTCCCCTGCCGCAGCCCCCCAGGTAGCTGGAATTACAGATGCCCACTCCTGCACCCAGCTGATTTTTGTATTTTTAGTGGAGACAGAGTTTCACCATATTGGCCAGGCTGGTCTCGAACTCCTGACCTCACGTGATCTGCCCACCTTGGCCTCCAAAAGTGCTAGGATTACAGGCGTGAGCCACCGTGCCCAGCCGGCATAATTTTTAATAGTGGCTCAGTATCCATTGCATGGAGCAGACATTATGATTTTTTTCTTTTGTTTTACTTTTTAAAATTTTTTTGTAGAGACAGGGTCCCACTGTGTTGCCTAGGCTGGTCTCAAACTCCTTGGTTCAAGTGCTTCTCCCACCTCAGCCTCCCAAAGTGCTGGGATTATAGGCATGAGCCACTGAGCCAGGCCTGGATTTTGATTTTTTAAAAGTAACCTCCTAATGTTGTACGGTTTGGTTGTTTCCAATTTTTCACCATCATTAGCAATAAACATCTTTGTATGTATCCTTCTGCTCATCTCCCTAATTATTCTTTTAGCGTCCACAAGTAGAATTTTGCATCTAAGGAAGAGCTACATTGTCAAGGCTTTTGCTATTCATTGCCAAATTTCATTAGAAAGTTGTACAAATACACACCCCTGGCAGCAGTGTATGAGAATGCTATAATAAAGGCTTTGGGCCAAGTTGACAATTATGACCAAAAAAAAAAAAAAAAAATCAAGAAGATAAGTGTTTGCTAAAGGCTCACCCTACGCCAGCTGTGTTTATTTGTTGAACTCTATCACCATGTTCCTTGGCCCAAACACTGAAGGTCCTTTAGATTCTTAGTTTATTTAGTGCCTCTTTCAACACTCTAGTACTTTGACCCCAATCTTATCTGAAAGAAAGAAGATTTCTGGTAAATACGGTTTCCAATTTGGAAACTCAACCCAAGCACTTCCATCCCTCATTCTAGTGTGGACCGTCTCTGTGGTCTTAACTGCTGGGGATGAGTCAGAAAGTGATGCTGGCTGAGTTGGAACTGAGAACTGTAATGCTTATAAGAAATAAAAGAGAAGGTTTGGGTTGAAAAAGTCATGTTCCGAGGTACAAAGGAAAAACCAATAACAACCCAGAGTTTGGAGTTTCATTCTGCCCTGCCTCTGATAATATCACTATGGTGATGTTCTCCATAAACAATTGCAAAATAGCAAGATGAAAAGGAACAAGCAAGTTCCACCCAGGCGATCTGGAGTTATTTTAGGGATCAAGGCAATGTCATCTGGGGTAAATATGGAATGCAAAGTCTGTTCTTGTAATAATCATCCACTTCTTTTGTGAGTATGAACAAAGACCTGGCAAGTCAGTTGTTTTGTGCACTGACCCAGTGTTCTCAGGGCCAAAGAGAAAGTGAAGCCAAAAAAATAGAAATGATGGTTAATAACAGATGCTGGAATTATTCTTCTCACACCCTTGGACTCTGAGACTCCACTGAGCCTGGTGTGGAGTCCGAGAGGGTGGAACAAGGGTGATGTTCTTGGGAAGGGTTGGCCTAGTTGAGAGGCTGGGATCGGGACCCCGGGGAGCTGAGCTTGGTTGCCCGCCCTCGACCTTGATTCTTGGGCCAGAGGCAGTGGAGGGAAGCATCTTCAAGGCCACGTTCTGTCTCTGGAGCATCACCATCTGCTGCAGATGACATTTACTGCTCCTATCCTCATGCTATTCTCTTTGAACCCCTGACTCAGCGAGCCCCAGTCCAAAAAGCAGAATTAGCTATTTTTTGCATCAAGAAAAAAATGTCAGGCAATCGGCTTGCTGAATTCTTTGCTGACCCTGAAATGCTTCCTCTTAGCACTTAACTCCTGTTCTTCCCTTCTTCTCTTTGCTGCCTTCTCTTCTAGACCACTAAATTGCAAGCACCACTATCTTCTCTAGTGAAGATGCTCAAGGGAAGGGCTGTACTCAGCCATAGAGGCTGGCACAGTGCCTGGGGCACGCAAGTTTCTCTGTAAATGTCAGCTCATAGGAGGTGAATTCAAAATCCCATGTCTACCCTAAAATGGACATTTCTCTGGCAGATCTGAGACTGAGGCTATTTGTTCATTCATTCATTCAACGAATATTTATTGAGCACCTACTAGAAACCAGAACTTGTGCTAGGGACTGGAGATGTAAGGGAAACAAAGTCCCAGGGCCTTGTCCTTATTGAGATTACATTCTTGTACACTGTAATGCAAGTGGTGAGCACAGCTTCCATCTTGTCACAGTGGTGAGCACAACCTCCTTCTCTGACCATTGGACAAAAAATTGCACTACCCCCTCACCTTGTCTTATTTTGTATTTCTTTGTTGCTGATTTTTCAGTCTTTGTGTACAAAAATGTATCCTCTTTGAGGTTGCTTTATGGTGTTCATTGCTGAATCCCAAGCACCTAGAACCACTTCTAGCACACAGCAGGCGTGTTGGGCTATTTGGGCTATTATAACAAACTATCATTGACTGAGTGTCTTATAAACAGCAGACATTTACTACTCACAGTTCTGGAGGCTGGCAAGTCCAAGATCATGATGCCAGCAGATTTGGTGTTTGGCGAATGCCCTATTCCTAGTTCACAGGTGGTGCCTTCTCACTGTGTCCCCACATAGTAGAAGGAGTGGCTAGTGCCCTGTGGTCTCTTTCATAAGCACACTGATCCCAATCCTGAGTTCTCCACTCTCATGCCCTAATCACTTCCCCAAATGCCCGCCTCCTAATACCTTGGAAGTGAAGATTTTAACATGTGAATATTAGGGATGCAAAAACATTCAGACCATAGCAAAGTGTTCAATAAATACATGTCAAATCAATTTATTTAATAAACTCTGCAAACTTCTAGAACTTTCTAGCACAAATCTCCAGGGAATGAGCTGAGAACTCCAGAGATTCATAACTACAAATTACAACTACTCAGGACTTTCCAGTTTACAAAGCAGAGAGGTGCATGGGAAGGAGCCTTCCTCTCTCCAAGCCCTGCATTCTTCCTTGTAAAACGGAAACAATAGCACCTACCTTTGGGGCCTGTTGTGAGGATCGGATGAAGTCATGCGTGGGAATGACTCAGCCCAGGACCTGGCAAGCAGTATTTGCTCCATGCCTGGGGACAGCGCTGTTGTTTATTATTTGAACTTCCCAGTTCTGTGTGGACATTATTGTTAGCTTGGCCATTTAACTGACAAGGAAAACAGGACTAATGGGGGTATAGTAATTTGCTGAAGGTAGCTCAGGAGGGACTAGAACCCCAGCTATATACACCCATGGGGCTGAATTCCAAACACAATGCCTTATCTACCACCCCAGGGATGCCACCTCTGGAGGGAAAACACAGGGAAAACACAGGGTTCCTCCCGATTCTTCCAACCTCCGGCTCCACCACGCCATCCTCTCCCACCATTGTGACGTTCTCCATTCTCGGTCTCCCCCACCCATCACCAAGGTTGCAAAAGAGCTCAGAGGATAAGCAAGCTTGAGGGGAGGACTGTGCATTTGGTTAGTAGGAGCAGGAGGAATCCCCCTCCCGCCCACCTGCGGCTTCCTGTGATGCTTCCTTCAAGTTCCCCAGGGCCCCCTCTTCTCTCATGCCTTGGGGACCCTCGGCCTGCCAGCCTCTAAGCTGTCAGGGATTCTGATCCAATCAGAAGAGATGGGCCATGAGACCTGTTAGCACAAACAAATCGGGAAATCTTGAAACAGAGAAGTTCTTGAAATTGAACTTCCTAAAAATGATTTTTTTTTTTTTTTTTTTTTTGAGACGGAGTCTCACTCTGTCGGCCAGGCTGAAGCTCTGTGGCGCAGTCTCAGCTCACTGCAAGCTCCGCCTCCCGGGTTCACGCCATTCTCCTGCCTCAGCCTCCTGAGTAGCTGGGACAACAGGCTACCGCCACCACACCGGACTAATTTTTTTTTTTTTGAGACGGAGTCTCGCTCTGTTGCCCAGGCTGGAGTGCAGTGGCCGGATCTCAGCTCACTGCAAGCTCCGCCGCCCGGGTTTACGCCATTCTCCTGCCTCAGCCTCCCGAGTAGCTGGGACTACAGGCGCCCGCCACCTCACCTGGCTATTTTTTGTATTTTTAGTACAGACGGGGTTTCACCGCGTTAGCCAGGATAGTCTTGATCTCCTGACCTCATGATCCGCCCGTCTCGGCCTCCCAAAGTGCTGGGATTACAGGCTTGAGCCACCGCGCCCGGCCCGGGCTAATTTTTTTGTACTTTTTTTTTTTTTAGCAGAGACGGGGTTTCACCATGTTAGCTAGGATGATCTCGATCTCCTGACCTCGTGATCCGCCTGCCTCGGCCTCCCAAAGTGCTGGGATTACACGTGTGAGCTACCACGCCAGGCCAAAAATGATTATGATTTTTTAAAAAACTAGACCAGGTGCGGTGCCTGACACCTATAATCCCAACACTTTGGGAGGCTGAGGCAGGAGGACCACTTGAGACCAGTGTTACCGGAAAGGAGTCCCAATCCAGACCCCAAGAGAGGGTTCTTGGATCTTGTGCAAGAAAGAATTCAGGGCAAGTCCATAGAGTCAAGTGAAAGCAACTTTATTAAGAAAATAAAAGAATAAAAGAATGGCTACTCCATAGGCAGAGCAGTGGTATGTGCTGTGCAACTGAGTGTACTTATAGTTATTTCTTGACCATATGCTAAACAAGGGGTGGATTATTCATGAATTTTCTGGGAAAGGGATGGGGATTTCCAGGAATTGAGCATTCCTTCCCTTTTTAGGCCATAAAGAATAACTTCAGAACATTGCCATGGCATTTGTAAACTGTCATGGAGCTGGTGGGAGTGTCTTTTAGCATGCTAATGCATTATAATTAGCATATCATGAGCAGTGAGGACAACCAGAAGTCACTTTCATCACCATTTTGGTTTTGGTGGGTTTTGGCCAGTTTCTTTACCACATCCTGTTTTATCAGCAGGGTGTTCGTGACCTGTACCTTGTGCTGACCTCTTATCTCATCCTGTGACTAAGAATGCCTAACCTTCTGGGAATGCAGCCCAGTAGGTCTCAGCCTTATTTTACCCAGCCCCTATTCAAGATGGAGTTGCTCTTGTTCAAATGCCTCTGACACTAGGAGTTCAAGACCAACCTGGGCAACATAGTGAGACACCATCCATACAAAATAAAAATTTTAAATTAGCTGGGCATGCCTACAGTCCCAGCCATTGGGGAGGCTGAGGCAGGAGAATTGCTTGAGTCCAGGAGTTTGAGGCTGCAGTTAGCTGTGATGGCACTACTGCACTCCAGCCTGGGTGATAGTGTGTCTAAACAAAACAAAACAAACACTATAATAGCGTTAGTTGTAATTCATTAAAGATTTCCATGGTGCTGGGTAATGTGAGAGGCAATTTATAAATGTCCAGCTCTGATAACAACCAGGAAAAGCAGATAGTATTATTCCTATTTTATAGATGAAAAAGTTGAGGCTCTGGAAAATGAATGATCTTGTGGGCCGGGCTTGGTGGCTCGTGCCTGTAATCCCAGCACTTTGGGAGGCTGAAGCGGGCGGATTACTTGAGGTCAGGAGTTCCAGACCAGCCTGGCCAATATAGTGAAACCCCATCTCTACTAAAAATACAAAAATTAGCTGGATGTGATGGCACGTGCCTGTAGTCCCAACTACTCAGGAGGCTGAGGCAAGAGAATTGCTTGAACCTGGGAAGTGGAGATTGCAGTGAGCCGAGATCATATCACTGCACTCCAGCCTGGGCGACAGTATCAAGAGGAAAAAAAGAAAGAAAGAAACAAAGAAAGAGAGAGAGAGAAAGAAAAGAAAAGAAAGGAAAAGAAAAGAAAAGAAAAAGGAAAGGAAAAGAAAAGAAAAGAAAAGAAAAGATCTTGTCAGGGGTCATGTGGCTACTAAGTAATGAATGCCCAGGATTTTAACCCTGGTCTATCTGCCCTCAAAACTCATGCTCCTTCTGCCTTACAAAAATGATGGGGGGTGCAGGGGAAGTTATGTGGCACCCATCCTAGCGTCACTCTGAAAAAAATTGGAAACATCCTACAAAATACAAAATTGAGGTTGGTTATGTGATTTATAGTGAGTGTAGTCAGTAGACTATTGCAGTGACTAATAATGATGCAAGGGGCTGGGCATGATGGCTCACGCCTATAATCCTAGCACTTTGGGAGGCCAAGGTGGGTGGATCACCTGAGGTCAGGAGTTTGAAACCAACCTGGCCAACATGGTGAAACCGTCTCTAACAAAAATACAAAAAAAATTAGCCAGGCATAGTAGTGGGCGCCTGCAATCCTAGCTACTCGGGAGGCTGAGGCAGGAGAATTGCTTGAACCTGGGAGGCGGAGTTTGCAGTGAGCCGAGATCGCGCCACTGCACTCCAGCCTGGGTGACAGAGCGAGACTCTCTCTCAAAAAAACAAAACAAAATACAAGTTTTGTGCTGTGGCAGTATCATAGCCGATGATTATTATCCAAGGCATGATTATTGCTAATTGAAAACTTTTCCCAATACTCCACTGTGACAACTTGTAACATAGTGAGCATTGGCAATTTTTTTTTTTTTTTGAGACAGAGTGTTGCTCTTGTTGCCCAGGTTGGAGTACAATGGTACAATCTCAGCTCACTGCAACCTCCATCTCCCGGTTCAAGCGATTCTCCTGTCTCAGCCTCCTGAGCAGCTGAGATTATAGGCACGTGCACCATGCCTGGCTAATTTTTGTATTTTTGCAGAAATGGAGTTTCTTTTTTTTTTTTTTTTTTTTTTTTTGAGACGGAGTCTCGCTCTGTCACCCAGGCTGGAGTGCAGTGGCCGGATCTCAGCTCACTGCAAGCTCCGCCTCCCGGGTTCACGCCATTCTCCTGCCTCAGCCTCCCGAGTAGCTGGGACTACAGGCGCCGCCACCTCGCCCGGCTAGTTTTTTTTTTTTTATATTTTTAATAGAGACGGGGTTTCACCGTGTTAGCCAGGATGGGAAATGGAGTTTCACTATGTTGACCGGGCTGGTCTCAAACTCTTGAACTCAAATAATCGGCCTGCCTTGACCTCCCAAAGTGTTGGGATTACAGGCATGAGCCACTGCGCCTGTCCAGATGGCTTTTCTTTAGTACCTCTCTAAACCTGGAGACTCACCTGCTTCTAAGCCGTAGTAACCTTTCCTGCCCAAGCAAACACTGGCTATTATTCTCATCTACTTCTGTGCCTGTCTGCTAATGCCATGCTCCAATCTGGAGCTGCTCTGTTCAGTATGGTAGCCATTGCCACATGTGGATATGTAAATGTCAATTAATTTAAATAAATAAATAATTCAGTACCTCAGTTCCACTAGTCCTTTTCCAAATGCTCAGTAATCACACGTAGCTTGTGGTTACTCTGGTAGACAGCAGAGATATAAATATTTCCATCAGAGAAGGAAGTTCTATGAGGCCACAATGTTCTAGCGTCTAGGCTGAAGACCGTTTTTAGAATTCTAGCTGAATGAAAGATTCCCCAGTTCCTTGTCATCAGTGGATGGACTGGACATTGACCTTTCCTTTCTGAGATTTGACTCTCTCATCCCTTCTCTGCTCTCTGGAAAGCTCAAGGGTCAGGGAAAATTAAGTATGGCCCTTCCCACTAAAAGGTAGGTCTCCCAATTATCGCTTTTTAGAAGAGCTTTACAGAGCAAAGGTTGATTAGGCAGGGTGGAACAGTGAGGAAGGTTAATTAGAGTAGTGCTTTTTATTATAAAGGTTATCGACAGAAGCCACTTACTGATGTCTACTCTGTGCCAAGCACTCTATTTTATCTCAGTTAATCCTCAAAGAAGTAAAGAAACTTGCCCAATTCCATGAGCCAGAATCCATAGCTCCAGTTAGCAAAGCTCATGCTTTCTCTATTATACTAACTTGCCTCCTGGGAGATTCCAAATCTCATAGAAGGATTCTGATTGGCCCTTCTTGAGTAACAAGCCTATCCCTAGGACCAGCCATATTGGATGAAAAGTTTGGCTGCTATGACTGGTCTGTCCCAGGTCACTGTCCACCACTGTACTGGTAGACAGTGACTCAGGAAACTTACAATCTTGAAGAACAATGGAGGTAAAAGTGTGAACATCAACAATAGCATAAAAAGCACACACAGCTGGGCTTGGTGACTGACGCCTGTAATTTTAGCACTTTGAGAGGTCAAGGCAGGTGGATTGCTAGAGTCCAGGAGACCAACAGGAGATTTGGGTGGGGATGGACTCCAGCAATCCACCTGCCTCGGCCTCCTAAACTGCTAGGATTACAGGTGTGAGCCACCAAGCCCAGCCTCATGTGCTTTTTATGTGCACACTGGTTGATGTTCACACTTTTACCTCCATTGTTCTTCAAGATTGTAAATTTCAGGTCCCCTTAGAACCACCTAAGATCAGGCCAGACACGGTGGCTCATGCCTGTAATCCTAACACTTTGGGAGGCCAAGGCGGGCAGATCACGAGGTGAGGAGTTCGAGACCAGCATGACCAACATAGTGAAACCCCGTCTCTACTAAAAATAAAAAAATTACCCAGGCGTGGTGGTAGGCTCCTGTAATCCCAGCTCCTTGGGAGGCTGAAGCAGGAGAATTGCTTGAACTGAGAAGGCAGAGATTGCAGTGAGTCGAGATCATGCCATTGCACTCCAGCCTGGGTGACAGAGCAAGACTGTCTCAAAAAAAAAAAAAAAAAAAAAAGAACCACCTAAGATCAGAGAAAGGCAGTCACCAAGTAAAAGGATAGGACAGACAGAAACTACTATTAACTGAATTAATTCTGTCGGTATAATTCCCATGGGACCTACCCACATGCTGATCTCATTAGTTGATATGGTTTGGCTGTGTCCTCCCCCAAATCTCATGTTGAATTGTAATCCCCACGTGTCAGGGGAAGGACCTGGTGGGAGGTGATTGGATCATGGGAGTAGAATTCCCCCTTGCTGTTCTTGTGATAGTGGATGAATTCTTATGAGATCTGAGTTTTAAAAGTGTATAGCCCTTTTCCCTGTGTTCTGTCTCTTCTGCCATCATGCAAAGAGGGTCCTTGCTTCCCCTTTGCCTTCTGCCATGATCGTAAGTTTCCTGAGGCCTCCAAGCCATGATTCCTGTTAAGCCTGCAGAGCTGCGAGTCAATTAAACCCCTTTTCTTCATAAATTACCCAGTCTCAAGTGGTTCTTTACAGCAGTGTGAAAATGGACTAATACATTAATTTTCCAAGTTATCTCAACAAGAACAAGAATAACAATTACTACTACCTTTTATTCAGGGACTAGGTACTGTGGCATGTGCTTTTTTTTTTTTTTTTTTCTTGTGAAATAGGGTCTCACTCTGTCACCCAGGCTGGAGTACAGTGGTACAACTATAGCTCACTACAGCCTCGACCTCCCAGGCACAAACAGTCCTCTCTCCTGAGTAGCTGGCACTACAGGCTCATGCCACCATGCCTGGCTACTTTTTGTATTTTTTGTAGAGATGCAATTGCCTTGTTGCTCAGGCTGGTCTTCAACTCCTGGAATCCAGCGATCCACCTGCCTCGGCCTCCTAAAGTGCTGGGATTACAGGCGTGAGCCACCGCGCCCGGCCGTATGTGCTTTTTATGTGCACAATTGTTGATGTTCGCACTTGTACCTCCACTGTTCTTCAATAACATAGGGCTTGTTTTCTTGCTTTGGGTAGATAGCAGATCGTGTTTCCTGAACACTCAGACTTGACCTTTTTAGATTCTCTGTGGCCAGTTTCCCACAGCTGACCCACCTCCTGAACTATGCTCTAGACTAATTCAAGTCACTCACATATTAAACATCAAATCCTTTTCCCTGAAGCTGAAGCTCTCTCTTTGGGAGTTAAATAAATGAGACATTCACGCACACGATTACTCAAAAAGTTGGGCGCGAAGGGGCCAATTCTTGTTGTTGTTGTTGAGACAGAGTCTCGCTCTGTCAGCCAGGCTGGAGTGCAGTGGCGCAATCTCGGCTCACTGCAAGCTCCGCCTCCTGGGTTGACACTATTCTCCCGCCTCAGCCTCCCCAGTAGCTGGGACACCTGGCTAATTTTTTGTATTTTCAGTAGAGATGGGGTTTCACCATGTTAGCCAGGATGGTGTCTATCTCCTGACCTCGCGATCTGCCCGCCTCAGCCTCCCAAAGTACTGGGATTACAGGCGTGAGCTACTGTGCTCAGTTTTTTTTTTGAGACTGAGTCTCACTCTGTTACCCAGGCTGGAGTATAGTGGCACGATTTTGGTTCACTGCAACCTCTGCCTCCTGGGTTCAAGCAATTCTCTGCCTCAGTCTCCTGAGGAGCTGGTATTACAGGCGTCCACCACCACACCCGGCTAATTTTTGTGTTTTTGGTAGAGATGGGGTTTCATTATCTTGGCCAGGCTGGTCTTGAACTCCTGACCTCATGATTCACCCGCCTTGGCCTCCCAAAGTGCTAGGATTACAGGTGTGAGCCACCACGCCCAGCCTGGGAATTCTGAAAAAGGACTTAGTCTCTGTTGTCTAGTCTGGGCACTGGACGGTTGACCAGAGACTGAACCGGATGCTTTCGAGAGGGCCCTGGGAACTGAGAGGTCTGCGGTTCAATGGTCAGGGGAGAAGGAGGAATGTTCCTGGGCCTTGGCTTCTCCTTGGATTGAATTCAGTCTACACAAGGGCCGCTTGGGGCCCAAGTTGTCTAAGTAAACACTGATTCCTTGACAAGTTTCCAAAAGCGGGAACAGAGCAACTGTTTGGTTTGAACAAGCTGTGCTCTGTAAACCACCACTTGCATATGACCAGGGCCCCGTGTAAATATTTTAGCTACAGATGGAAAGAACATAACTTTTTTTGAAATCCCATCACTTCACTGCTAGACTTATAATGAATTATGTGTTGTCTCTATTTGCTGTTAAACCTAAAATGAATTATGTGTTATTTCTATTTGTTGGGAGGTCCAGTTCTTTAATTTAATTGTAGGCTGCTTAGATGTGCCTCTGCTGAGACTGCTAGGGTTTGGGGAAAACCCAGTAAAGACCATGCCACTTTTGGCCGGGTGCAGTGGCTCACGCTTGTAATCCCAGCACTTTGGGAGGCCGACACAGGCAGATCACCTGAGGTCAGGAGTTCGAGACCAGCCTGGCCAACATCGTGAAACCCTGTCTCTACTAAAAGATACAAAAATTAGCCGGACGTGGTGGTAGGAGCCTTAATCCCAGTTACTTGGGAGGCAGAGGCAGGAAAATCATTTGAACCCGAGAGGCAGAGGTTGCAGTGAGCTGAGACTGAGTCACTGCATTCAAGCCTGGGGGACAAGAGAGAGATTTCTCTCAAAAAAAAAAAAAAAAAAAAGGAACATGTCACTTTTTCCTGCTCAAATTTGGCACAAAATGAAGGGAAGACACAGGAACCAAGCAGGCGGGGATGGCAATATCACTTGATTTCCAGTGAACTGATTTTGGAGAGATTTGATTTGTTTTAGGTATATGGCTAAAGAGCTGCTTTTTCTTCCTCCTCCTCTTCTTCCTCCTCTCCTCCTCCTCCTCCTCCTTCTTCTTATTTTCTTCTTCTTTTTCTTTTTCTTCTTCTTCTTTTTTTTTGAGACAGGGTCTGGCTCTGCTGCCCAAGCTGGAGTGCAGTGGTGTGATAATGACACACTGCAGCCTTGACCTCCCAGGCTCAACAATCCTCCCATCTCAGCCTCCCAAGTAGCTTGGACCACAAGCACATGCCACCATGCCCAGCTAATTTTGAAAATTATTCTTGGTAGAGATGGTGTATTAGTTTGTTCTTGCATTGCTATAAAGAACTACTAGGCTGGGCGTGGTGGCTCACACATGTAATTCCAGCACTTTGGGAGGCCGAGGCAGGTGGATCACCTGAGGTCAGGAGTTCGAGACCAGCCTGACCAATATGGTGAAACCTCGTCTCTACTAAAAATACAAAAATTAGCCAGGTGGGCACGTGTAGTCCCAGCTACTTGGGAGGCTGAGACAAGAGAATTGCTTGAACTCAGGAAGTGGAGGTTGCAGTGAGCTGAGATCGTGCCACTGCGCTCCAGCCTGGGCGACAGAGTGACACTCCATCTCAAAAAAAAAAAAAAAAAAGAACTACCCAAGACTGGGTAATTTATTTTTTTTAAAGTTTGTTTGTTTGTTTGTTTTTGAGAGGAATCTCACTCTGTCACCCAGGCTGGAGTGCAATGGCATGATCTTGGCTCACTGCAGCCTCAGCTTTCCAGGTTCAAGAGATTCTCCTATCTCAGCCTCTCGAGTAACTGGGACTACAGGTGCGCACTGACACACCTGGCTAATTTTTGTATTTTTAGTAGAGATGGGGTTTTACCATGTTGGCCAGGCTGGTCTCGAACTCCTGGCCTCAAGTGATCCACCCGCCTCGGCCTCCCAAAGTGTTGGGATTACAGACATGAGCCACTGTGCCCGGCCTTAAGAGGTTTAATTGGCTCATGGTTCCACAGGCTGACCAGGAAGCATGGCTGAGGAGGCCTCAGGAAACTTAGGATCATGGCAGAAGGTGAGGGGAAGCAGGCAAGTCTTACATGGCTGGAGTAGGAGGAAGAGGGCAAAGTGGGAGGTGCTACACACCTTTTAAACAACCAGATCTCCTGAGAACTCACTCACTATCACGAGAACAACAATGGGGAACTTCACCCCCAGGAGCCACTCACCCCCCCAAAACACCAGGCCCCTCCTCCAACACTGGGGATTACAGTTCCACATGAGATTTGGGTGGGGACACAAATCCAAACCATATCAGGTGGGGTCTCACTATGTTGCCCAGGCTGGTCTTGAACTCTTGGGATCAAACAATCCTCTCACCTTAGCCTCCCAAAGTGCTGAGATTATAGCCACTGCATCCGGTCAACTAAGGAGCTTCGAATTCCTCACCCTAGAGGCAGACTTAGCCACCCTGTTTGAATGCTTAGTGCTTTACTACCCAGCACTGAAGTGGGCAGACCCATGCCTCAGAGGTAGAGCCTGGCCCTGTAGGACTTAAGGCATGGAGGAACAGAAGAGAAGGTGTGTTGGCAAAAAGAACAGAAAGAAGGGACTAAGTGGAGCATGCCCAGTTCCTTCTCCCACACCCACTGGAGTGTTATTCTTCCTCCCAGGGGAAACAGTAAGGAAGGGGACCAAGAGCAGCTAAGATGTTACTCTGATGGACTTCCTGCCACATGGAAACTTGAAGCCAGAGCAAAGGAAGTTTGCCACCAACAGACACCTTGATGAAGAATGATGCAAAGGAGAGGCCTGGACAAGGAACCCAGACACAGCCTCTTGGCAAAGAAGATGACAACTGCTTGAATAAGAAAGCAGAACGAGGCTGGGTGCGGTGGCTCACATCTGTAATCCCAACATGTTGGGAGGCCAAAGGTTTGCTTGAGGCCAATAATTAAACATCAGCCTGGGCAACAGAGCAAGACCTCATCTCTACAAAAAATAAAAATATAGCTAGGCGTGGTAGTGCACAGCTGTAGTCCTATCTACTTGGGAGGCTGAGGTGGGAGGAGTGCTTGAGCCCAGGAGGTCAAGGCTGCAGAGTGAGCTATGATTGGACCACTGCACTCTACCCAAGAAGAACTTGACCTTGAAAAGGAAGTTTGCCTTCAGGAATAGTTCCAAAACTGGTAATACGTAGACCCTGTATTAATCAGTTCTCACACTGCTAATAAAGACATACCCAAGGCTGGATAATTTATAAAGGAAAGAGGTTTGATTGACTCACAGTTCCATATGGCTGAGGAGGCCCCACAATCATGGCAGAAGAACAAGGGACGTCTTACATGGTGGTAGGCAAGAGAGAGAACTTGTGCAGGGAAACTTCCCTTTATAAAACTCATGAGACGTATTCAGATCTCTTGAGACTTATTCACTATCATGAGAACAGCCCAGGAAAGACCTGCTCCATGATTCAATTACCTCCCACCAGGTCCTTCCCAAGACACATGGAAATTGTGGGAGCTAGAATTCAAGATGAGATTTGGGTGGGGACACAGCCAAACCATATCAGACCCCTTTATAGGTAGGAAGACAGACTTTGAGAGTATTGCCTCCAGGTCCAATCACCACAATTGACATTATTTGCCTTTGCCAAGAACACTCCCCTCCCTGTCCAACCGTGCCTCCCTTTGTGATTGAGGCAGACCAGGCTGTGCCCCAGTCAGGTGGAAATTAGCATCATGAATTTCAAACCTGATTATTTATGTTTCCTCTCTGGTTATGTGGCAGGATGGATTTTTCTGGTGCCTCTACCCTCTCTGCACCTTCCAATTCACAAACCTGGAAGGAGATGAGAGGGCAGATCTTTTACCATTTAACATTTTTTTTTTTTTTTTTTTTTGAGACGGAGTCTCGCTCTGTCACCCAGGCTGGAGTGCAGTGGCCGGATCTCAGCTCACTGCAAGCTCCGCCTCCCGGGTTCCCGCCATTCTCCTGCCTCAGCCTCCCGAGTAGCTGGGACCACAGGCGCCCGCCACCTCGCCCGGCTAGTTTTTTGTATTTTTTTTTAGTAGAGACGGGGTTTCACGGTGTTCGCCAGGATGGTCTCGATCTCCTGACCTCGTGATCCGCCCGACTCGGCCTCCCAAAGTGCTGGGATTACAGGCGTGAGCCACCGCGCACGGCCTACCATTTAACATTTTAACATACAATTAACACCATAATTCCCCAAAGATCTACAAGAACTTATTCATATTACTAAGACGGAAGTACATCTCTTTAGCCTCAATCACAAAGGCTGCGGTTGTAGTTGGATGGAGCCAGAGACTCTGGAGGAGGGTGGGGGGTTAGAAAATGAAAGAGGGACTGGGCAAGGTGACTCATGCTTGTAATCCCAGCACTTTGGGAGGCCAAGGTGGGAGGACTGGGCACCTGTAATCCCAGCAGAAGGCCGAGACGGGCAGATTGCTTGAGCCTAGGAGTTTGAGACCAGCTTGAGCAACATAGCAAAACCCCATTTCTTTAAAAAAAAAAATAAAGAAATTAACCGGGAGTCCGGGCACGGTGGCTCACACCTGTAATCCCAGCGCTTTGGGAGGCTGAAGCGGGTGGATCACTTGAGGTCAGGAGTTTGAGACCAGCCTGCCCAACCTGGTGAAACCCCATCTCTACTAAAAATACAAAAATTGATTACACTTGTAATCCTAGTACTTTGGGAGGCCAAGGTGGGAGGATTGGGCACCTGTAATCCCAGCTACTCGGGAGGCTGAGGCAGGAGAATCACTTGAACCTGGGAGGCAGAGGTTGCAGTGAGCTGAGATCACGCCATTGCTGTAATAAGATGGGAACCTTCCTAGAAGTGGAGGCTGCCTGTTTGCCTTTCTGGAGGTTGCTGGGAGTAAGGGCAGGGTTTTTCCTGAATAGCCTAACCATCTTCAGTCACTGTTGACCTCTCTACTGCGTTCCGCTCTCCTCCTTGATTTCTGCCTTAGTCTGTTTGGGCTGCTAGAACAGAGTATCATAGACTGGGTGGCTTATAATAGAAAGTGTTTCTCACAATTCTGGATGCTGGGAAGTTGAAGACCAAAGTACCAACAGATTCAGGAACACCGCTCTGGTAGGAACTGAACAGGAGGAAGGCAATCAAGGCAGGAAGTATAGGTAAGAAGTTTTTCCAACAGTTCAATTAAGAGTTGATGAGGCTGGGTGCAGTGGCTTATGCCTTTAATGCCAGCACTTTGGGAGGTCGAGATGGGAGGATTGCTTTAGTGCAGGAGCCTGAGACTAGCCTGGGCAACATAGTCAGACCCATCTCAAAACAAAAAAAAAAAGAAAAGAAAATGAGTTGATGAGTAGGAGGACTGAAAATAGAAACGAGGAAGCAGATGAGAGAAAGACCCTGGCAGAGAAAGAACGCACAAGGCTGGTCATTGCTATAGTCTGAATGTTTATTTCATCCCAAAATGTCTGGTGAGCACCCACTTTCTGGTTCATAGAGGGCACCTTCTCACCGCGTCTTTACATGGTTGAAGGGATGAGGAGTTTCTCTGGGGGCTCTTTTATAAGCATACCGTTCCCATTCATGAGCGCCCCCACCCTCATGATCTAATCACCTCCCAAAGGCTCTACCTCCTAATACCATCACCTTGGGGATGAGGATTTCAATATATTAATTTGGGGATGACGTAAACATTCAGACTATAGCAATGACCAGCCTTGTGCATTCTTTCTCTGCAAGGTCTTTCTTTCATCTGCTTCCTCGTTTTTATTTTCAATGCTCCTGCTTATCAACTCTTTTTGTTTTCTTTTTTTTTGAGATGGGGTCTTGCTATGCTGCCCAGACTGGTCTCAAACTCCTGGGATCAAGCAGTCCTCCCAACTTGGCCTCCCAAAGTGCTGGGATTACAAGTGTAAGCCACTGTGCGCTGCCTCATCAACTCTTGGATTGAACTGTTGGAAAAACTTTTTACCTAGACTTCCTGCCTTGATTGCCCTCCATCTCTACTTACTGTTCAGTTCCTACCAGAGTGATGTTTCTGACAAAACCGATCTAATCTACTTAAGGCCCTCTGCTACTCAAGTCTTTGCTCATTGTCCATTGTCTATAAAATGAAATCCAAGATTCAAGAGTCTTAGGCAAGCTTGTAGTTTATCTTCCACTATGATTGTTCATACATCCTATACACTGAGACAAGCGCAGCTAAGCAAGTATAGAATGTTGGGTTAGAAGGAAAGAGTTTTGGGTAAACTGAATAAATAGCCAGTTTTGCAGGAAATTGGTGGAAAGGAGAAGTAATTTGGTATTTCTAATATTTATTGGGTCTTCCTAAAGGGAATGGACAAGTGATTTATGGAACCACTACTTATGATACGTTATAGACCCTTTAAAAAATTGCATTCACACTTCAAAAATAGGGTTATATGTGTACTAATAGAATCCATGATATATTAATATAATACTTTATTATTAAGACATCTAAAAATCAAATTGGAATAATATTTTATGGAAGTATAAAATGCTCAACATATTAATATAATGTTAAAGTGAAAAAAGTAGAATAAATTTATTATTATAGTATCTTTTTTTTTTTTTTTTTGAGACAGAGTCTCCCTCTGCCACCCAGGCTGGAGTGCAGTGGCACTATCTTGGCTCACTGCAACCTCTGCCTCCCAGGTTCAAGCAATTCTCATGACTCAACCTCCAGAGTAGCTGGGGATACAGGTACTTGCCACTGTACCCAGCAATTTTTTTTGTATTTTTTAGTTGAGATGGGGTTTCACCATATTGGCCAGGTTGGTCTCGAACTCCTGACCTCAGGTGATCCACCCGCTTTGGCCTCCCAAAGTGCTGGGATTACAGGCGTGAGCCCCCATGCCCAGCCAATTTTTTTTTTTTTTAATTTTTTTTTTTTTTTGAGAAAGATCTTGCTCTGTTACCCAGGCTGAAGTACAGTGGCATGATCTTAGCTTACTACAGCCTCAACTTCCTGGACTCAAGCAATCCGCCCATCTCAGTCTCCTGAGGTGCTGGGGTTACAAGCATGACCCATCTTGCCCATCTATACTATAATATAATTTCCACAAAAAGAACATAGACTAGAATGTATTACAAAAACATATTAATATATGATGGGATTATAGGAGAGTTTTTATTCATTCTTAAATTTTTAAATGTTTGTCTTCCCTGTTCTTTTCTTTCTTTCTTTTTTTTTAAAATTGAGACGGGGTCTCACTATGCTGTCCAGGCTGGTCTCAAACTCCCGAGCTCAAGTGATCCTCCTACTTCGGCCTCCTAAAGTGCTGGGATTACAGGCATGAGCCACCTGCATCCAGCCAATTTTTTATATTTTTCAAATGTCCTATAATAATCCTACTTTTATGATTAGAAAAGAGGAACAATGGTTACAAGGTTTATAATATGAGGAAATGCAATGTGTTATAATATTAAATGTAAAAGGCAGAAGACAAAATTACGTAAAGTGATCTCAACTGTGTTAAATTTTTTTTAAGTGGGAAGGAAACATACCCAAATGTTAACAGAGAGAAAAAGAGAGGGTGAGAGAGAAATTCCTTATAAGAAATTGGCTCATACAATTATGGAGGTTGGCAAGTCCCAAATCTGCAGTGTGGGCTGGCAGGCTGTAGACCTAGAAGAACTGGTGGTATAGTTTCAGTACAAAGGCAGTCTTCTGGAAAATTCCTCCTTGCTCACAGAGGCCAGACTTTTTATTCTATTCAGGCCTTCATCTCATTGGATGAGGCCCAATCACATTATGGAAGACAGCCTGCTTAGTCAAAGATTTAAATGTTGATCTCATCCAAACACACCCTCCAAGATGACAGATAAAATTAACCATTACAGATGGCACCACCAGTAAAGTATTCCTGCCAAAAATACAAATCTAGCTGAATCTCATTAATCTTCTCAATGTAATTATCAGATGATGTGAACAGCAGGGGATAGAGGAGCATGTTAAAAGACACTATGAGGAGATTAGTCAATCCTCTACATGATAAATGATTGGCATTAAAAAGATAGAGGAATCATGATAGATGAAAAGTGATTCTTTGTATCCTCATTTGAACAAAACAACCCTAAAGAGACATTTGTAAGAGTATCAGAGAAATCTGAACACTAATTAGACATTAGTGCGTATTAAGGGTTTTTTCATGTGTTACTTGTATCATAGTTTTATTTTTTAAAACAAAAGATCTTGTTTCTTTCTTTCTTTTTTTTCTTTTTTTGTTTTTGTTTTGGGATGGAGTCTTGCTCTGATGCACAGGCTGGAGTGCAATCTCACAATCTTGCTCACTGCAACCTCTGCTTCTCGGGTTCAAGTGATTCTCCTGCCTGAGCCTCCAAAGTAGCTTGGATTACTGGTGTGCACCACCATACCTGGCTAATTTTTGTATTTTTGGTAGAGACAGGGTTTCACCATGTTGACCAGGCTGGTCTCGAACTCCTGACCTCAGGTGATCCACCCACCTCAGCCTCCCAAAGTGCTGGAATTACAGGCATGAGCCACCACACCTGGCTGATCTTGTTTCTTAAAAATACATGGTGAGAGGGCAGGCACAGCATCTCACACCTACAACCCCAATACTTTGGGACACTAAGGGAGGCAGATGGCTTGAGCCCAGGAATTCAAGACCAGCTTGGGCAACATGGCAAAATCCCATCTCTATGAAAAATACAAAAATTAGCTGGGTGTGGTGGTGCATGCCTGTAGTTCCAGCTACTGGGGAGGCTGAGGTGGGAGGATTGCTTGAGCCTGGGAGGTCAAGGCTGCAGTGAGCTATGATCGTGCCACTGCACTCCAGACTGGGTGATACAGTGAGATCCTGTCTTTCATACACACAAAAATACATTGTGACGCGTTTGCAAATGGGAAGATTTGATGTCTAAGCTTTGCTTTAGTATAAACAAGCACATTGATTTTAGGGCATGGAAATTCTGTATTCTCAAAGTCACACTTACCTGTAAAAGAGCAAATCAGCAGGATTCTCCTGGCTTGCACAACTATAAATCTGGAATGAAAGCAGCATATGTAATTTAAAATTTTCTAGGTCACATTAATGAAAGTAAAAGAAACAGGCTGGGCAAGGTGACTCATGCCTGTAATCCCAGCATTTGGGAGGCCAGGGTTTGAGGATTGCTTGAGCCCAGGAGTTTGAGACCAGCCTGGGCAAGATGGTAAGAACCCATCTCTACAAAATTTTAAAAATTAGCCAGATGTGGTGATATGTGTCTGTGGTCTCATCTCCTTAGGAGGCTGAGGCAGAAGGACCACTTGAACCCAGGAGGTCAAGGCTGCAGTAAGCCATATTCTTCCCACTGTACTCTAGCTTGGGCAGCAGAGTGAGACCCTGTCTCAAAAATAAAAAAATAAAATAAAATAAAAAAGAAGAAGAAGAAAAGAAATGAAAGAAGTAAAATTAGTGATCAGTATTAATAATAATAATAATAGTTATTATTATTATTATTATTTTTGAGACAGAGTTTCACTGTGACGACCAGGCTAGAGTGCAATGGCACGATATCGGCTCACTGCAACCTCCGCCTCCTGGGTTCAAGCGCTTCTCTTGCCTCAGCCTCCCCAGTGGCTGGGATTACAGGCGCCTGCCACCGCACCCGGCTCATTTTTGTATTTTTGGTAGAGATGGGGTTTCACCACATTGGCCAGGCTGGTCTTGAACTCCTGACCTCAAGTGATCCGCCTGCCTCGGTCTCCCAAACTGCTGGGATTACAGGTGTGAGCCACCGCGCCCGGCCTAATACAAATTTTTCTAATCCAATATATTCAAAAGATTATTTCAATATGTAATCAGCATAAAAAAGTATTGAAATATTTTGTCTTTTTTCATCCTAAGTCTTTGAAATCTGTTGTGTATTATACACTTACAGAATATCTCAATTTGGCCTCACCATATATTTTGAGTGCTCAGTAGCCACATGTGGCCACCATATTGGACAGCACAGGGCCACAGTTGGTTGATGAGGACTCCGGAGACACTATTTTGGGAGATTTTCTCTGCTTTGTTTTTTTTTTTAATTCTTTTTTAGAGACAGGGTCTTGCTCTGTTGTCCAGGCTAGAGTACAGTGACACAATTATAGCTCACTACAGCCTCAAACTCCTAGGCTCCAAGCAATCTTCCTGCCTCAGCCTCCTGAGTAGCTAGGACCACAGGCACACATCATCACTCCTAGCTAATTTTGTGTTTTTATTTTTATTTTTAGAGATAGGGGTATCACTCTGTTGGCCTAGGTTGGTCTCAAACACCTAGTCCCAAAAGCTCCTCCTGCCTCGGTCTCTCAAAGCTCTGGGATTTTAGGTGTGAGTCACTGCACCAGGCCAGATATTCTCTATCTTACTTCAAATATTGTCTAGTTCTCAGGGTGTCTTTTTCATGGCTGCAGAAGGACATCCCACAGAAACTAGAACAATGTGTTTCTAGTTTACATTCAAAAGACTGAGAACTTAGCAAAATTTTCTATTATCTCTTTGGCCCACATTGGCCTTGACCTGCCATCGCTGAACCAAACATTGGCCAAAAAAAAAAAAAAAGTGGGTGGTTGATTAGACTAATCAGAGGCCTAAAGGTGGCATCAATTCCTTGAGCCTCTCAGCCATTATTCTGTGGAGGAGCGATGGAGAGGATGTTGAGGGCCAAGCCCAAAGTCATCTACTTTAGGGAAGGTTCTAGCACTCAGAAATACCATCCAGCAGGCTCAAAATCTTCTCCACTAGCTGGGCGCAGTGGCTCATGCCTATAATCTCAGCGCCTTAGGAGGTTGAAATGGGAGGATCACTGGAGCCCAGGAGTTTGAGACCAGCCTGGGCAGCATAGCAAGACCCCACCTCTACACAAAAATTTTTGAAAATCAGCCGGGTGTGGTGGTGTGCCCCTGTACTCCCAGCTACTCAGAATGCTGTGGTGGGAGGATGGCTTGACCTTAGCTCAGGAGGTTGAGGCTGCAGTGAGCCATAGTCATGCCATTGCACTCCAGCCTGAGTGACAGAGCAAGGCCTTGTCTCAAAACAACAAAACTTCTCCACTATTCATGGGACAACAAAGCACAACTCCTCCAGGAACCATCTTCAGTGATCTTTGCCATGAAGCAAAGAGCTCTTTTTCCTTTCTTCTTTTTTTTTTTTCCGAGAGGTTCTCCCTCTGTCACCCAAGCTGGAACACAGTGGTGTGATCACAGCTCACTGCAGCCTCGACCTCCTGAGATCAAGCAATTCTTTCACCTCAGCCTCCTGAGTAGCTGTAACTACAGGCACACATCATCACGCCTGGCTAATTTTTGTGTTTTTTTGTGTGTAGAGATGGGGTTTCACATGTTGTCCACGCTGGTCTCAAACTCCTGGACTCAAGAGATCTGCCTGCCTCGACCTCCCAAAATGCTGGAGTTATAGATGTGAGCCACCACACCCAGCCAAAGAGCTCATTTATATCATCTTTTTTCAAACTGGCATGGAGCTGAGCTGTTAACCAGTGATGTATGAGACTTCCCTAGGAAAACAAGACCCCAAAATTCCAGTCTTTCAGCACAGTATAGACAGCGCAGTGTAGTGAAACAGCCCCGCCCTGGCTTCTGCACCTGTTCTATCCACCTGTCAGTTGTGGGACCTTGGGTAGAGCACATAGCTGTCCTGGTTGTATTTCCCATTTGTAAAGTACAGGCTTACATTACAACATGAGTGAGTGTTTACCCACTGTTCTTCCTTTTAATGACATTTTACAAGGAAGCCCAATATGTAAAACAGATAAAAACAGAGCTTCTCTGCTTATAGTGAGAACAGGGACCTGGCCTTTCCCTCAGTAGGGCCACTGAGTCATGCTTTAACAAACACTTAAATTGTATTTACTTTAAGCCCAGCTCTATTCTAAGTGTATTACATGCATTAATTTAATATTTCACTTACATCTTCTTAATAACCCTGTGAAGTTGGCATTATTATGATCCACAATTTCCGTGAGGCAGTTGAAGCCCAATGGAGTTTGAGCAACTTGCTGAAGGTCACACAGCTCATAAGTCACAGAGCCAAGATTCAAACCCAGATTCAACTAGACATCAACTCCAGGATCCACGTCTCTAGCTTTTCAAAGCCCAGTGGCTCCACAAACCAGCTCAAAGCCACTCAGCTGGATGCATGATGCCTAAGATGCTCTTCAGTCTTCAAGTCTGTCAGCCTACGAGTAATAGTCTGGTGTGTTGCTTGTTTATTTCAGCATAGTAGACATCCTCAATCGAAATCCCACTGTCCAGCTTCCAGCACTCCATACATGGGTGCAAGTAGGAGTGGTGGTGGGGAGAGCAATGGAGAGGGCATGTCTTCTGCAGACTTAGACTTAAGTCTAAGTCCAGGCAGCTCACCCCAGTCCACTTCCACTAAAGCCCATGGACTCTTACTTCAGGCTTTTGACTCTACTCTTACACCATAACCTCAGGGGGAGTATATTTTTCTAACCTCAACTCGTATACTCATGGGGAATATGGGAGAGAATTGTAGTAGTAAAGGTTATCCTGGATATGGAGTGTCCCCAGAGTCCTGATCACCCAACCTATAGCCCTGTGCTGTCCAATATGGTGGCCACATGTGGCTACTGAGCACTCAAAATATATGGTGAGGCTAAACTGAGATATGCTGTAAGTGTGAAATACACAGCAGATTTTGATGACTTAAGATGAAACTTATATGATGTACCTAGATCAGTCAAATTCATAGAGACAAACTAGAGTAGCAATTACTAGGGGCTGAAGGGAGGATGGAATGAGGAATTATTTTTTAATGAGTACAGAGTTTCAGTTTTGAATGATAAAAAAGTTCTGGAGATAAATAGTGCACAGCAATGTGAATCTACATAATGCCACTGAATTATACAACAAAAAATGGTTGAAATAGTAAATTTTATGTTATATATATTATGTAAATATATATTTATAAATAATTTTGGTATATATTTATATATAGCATACATATATAATATTAATATATACATATTAAAATATTCATGATATAGAAATATTTTGCACATATGTAAATATGCATACACATATGTATATATAATATACACATATTATAATATATACATATTATGTATTTATGCAATGTATATACATATTAATATACATAATAATATGTACATGTTATAAATTAATACATATTATGTAATAATAAATATACTATATACATATTATATAATTAATATGTATATACTTATATATAATATGTATATATAGACTATGTATTATGCATTATGTATTATATATACACATAACATGTATATACACATATATATGTATACATATTATATATAACATGTATATATTTATATATTACATTATTGTATTTTTACCACTGTATATATATATGTTTATATATAAATATATAGTGGTAAAATATATACTTATATACATTAAAAAGTGGCTACATATAGTCATAAAATAAATATAACAAAATTCAAATAAATAATGTCTACTTCATAGGGAGATATATGTGTGTATGTTGTGTCTATATATAGTGGTAAGATATATATAGTGGGCTCACGCCTGTAATCCCAGTACTTTGGGAGGCTGAGGTGGGTGGATCACCTAAGTAAGGTCAGGAGTTCGAGACCAATCTGGGCAACATAGTGAAATCCCATCTCTACTAAAAAAAAAAAAATACAAAAAATTAGCCAGGTTTGGTGGTGTGCACCTGTAATCCCAGCTACACAGAAGGCTGAGGCAGGAGAATCGCATGAACCCAGGAGACGGAGGTTGCAGTGAGCTGAGATTGCGCCATTGCTCTCCAGCCTGGGCGACAGTGCAAAACTCTGTCACAAAAAATAAAAAATAAAAAAATATGAAAAAAATATACTGTGTATATATATATATATATATAATATATATATATATATATATAGTGGTCATATATATAGTGGTAAAATATCTGTTACATAAAGCTTAAATAAATAATGTCTACTTCATAGGGAGAGATGTGTGTGTGTATGTGTATATGTGTGTGTGTGTGTATGTGTATATGTGTGTGTGTGTGTGTGTATAGACCCTCCTGGAAAATTTACAATGTGTTGACTAACATTGTAACATCCGTTACTTGGGGAATGGATTCACTGTAGCCCAATTCTCAGCTCTGTTCTGCCACTTATTCTCTCATCACATTGAGGATGTCAGGTCAGAGATTTGACAGTCAGTTAAACCTAGGGTACACTCTTAGCTCTACCACTTGCTAGCTGCGGGACTAGTACAAGTTACTAAAAAAAAAAAAAATCAACTAACATGTATTAATTGATTGAGCATTTTCATTTATGGCAGGCACTGTATTGATCATTTTACACTTATTAGCTCATTTCATCCTCATAATCACCCCGTACAATATAGTTTACCATTTATTCCCACATTACATACAGTGAGGCACAGAGAGGTGAAGTTGGCCAAGGTCACACAGTCAGCACATGGCAGAATCAGGACTCACCCGATGAGGCCAACTTCCCCATCAGACACCACAAGCACGGGGCCCAGGACGCTTTATTTTATTCTAATAACATTGTTTTATTTTAATTTGTTTTAAACTCAGAAGAAAAACATACATATAATAAAAATGAGCATAGAATAGTGAATTCAGCCAGGCACAGTGGCTCACACCTGTAATCCCAGCACTTTGGGAAACTAAAGCAGAAGGATCACTTGAGTCCAGGAGGTTGAGACCAGCCTGGGCAGCATAGTGAAACCTCATCTCTATTATGACATTTTTTAAAATAAAGAAATAAAAAAATACATTTTAAAAATAGTGACTTCAGTCTGGATTAGATTTAACTTCATTCCAACATAGTCACAAAACATAAAGTCAAATTTTGTTATGGAGAGAAGGGGCCCACAGAGGGAAGATTGTCTAGGGCCCATGAAATCAGGCCTCTTCACTGCACGCCCGGGCTTAAACTGTTACAGCTTACTAGCTCTCTGCACCCCAGCTAACCTGCTTGAAGACCGTCTATCTATGTGCACCCAGACAAGTCGTCCTTTTTGTATTTTCTCTCTCTCTCTCTTTTTTTTTTTTTTGTGAGGGACCAGGCTGGAGTGCAGTGACACGATCTTGACTCACTGCAACCTCTGCCTCCCAGATGCAAGCGATTCTCCTGTCTCAGTCTCCCGAGTAGCTGGGATTATAGGCATGTGCCACCATGTCTGGCTAATATTTGTATTTTTGGTAGAGATGGGGTTTCATCATGTTGACCAGGCTGGTCTCGAACACCTGATCTCAAGTGATCCACCTGCCTCGGCCTCCCAAAGTGCTGGGATTACAAGCGTGAGCCACTGTGCCTGGCCCAAGTCCTCCTTTTTGTGCCTCAGTTTCCTCCTATTTAAGATGGAAATAATCAAGAGTATTGATTTGTGTATGGCCATGAGGACGCTGAGTAAATGTGCACACCTTAACACTGTGCCTGACACTCAGCAAAGGCTCCATAACATTTAGCTACATCTGACCTCATTCCCTGTGGCAGCAACAGGGTCTGGAGCTTTTCTCAGAGAGCCAGCTGTCTGACAGCCTCAGTGCAGCAACACCTCATCAGACACACCAGGAATTCCACGGCATCTTCACAGCAGCCTCTGGAGAGATTCTGATCTAGTCTTCAACCAACCAGGGGAAATCCACGCTTATGAAAACTTCCAGGCACCAGCAATAATTTCTTCCCTTCCCATACTCCTCCCCAGTCTCCTGGGCCCTTTTCCATCTTAGCTCTGTTTCTGCAGGAAGCAGGACAGAAAGGACTCCGTTTTAAGCAAGTGTAGAAGAAAGAGCACAGACTCGGCACTCTTGGGACCTGGCTTTGCAGCTTGGCTTTGCCAAAAACAACCTTGGACAATTCACTTGTGCTCTCTGAGCCTCAGAGTTGTCGGCTAGGTAACAGGAATCCATCATTAAAACAGTAATAATAACTGTCACTGTTATTACTAGAACACTCTATGGTATAAGCATACAGACTTTCAGGTCAGAGTCCTTTGGTTCTGCTGTGGCCTGGATGTCTGTGATCTGCACCCCTCCCAAATTCATACATTGAAATCCTAACCCCCAAAGTGATAGTATTAGGAGGCAGGATCTTTTGGAGGTGACAGGTCATAAGGGTGAAGCCCTCGTGAATGAGATTAGTACCTTTGTAAAAGAGGCTCTAGAGAGACCCCCCTCCCCTTCTACTATGTGAGGACACAGCAAGGAGATGCCATCTGTGAACCAGAAAGTGGGCCCTTATCAGACATTGAATTTGCTGGTGTCATGATCTTGGACTTTCCAGCCACCAGAACTGTGAGAAGTAAGTGGTTGTTGATTATAAGCCATGCAGTTCATGGTGTTTTTTTTGTGTGTATGTGTTATAGCAGCCCAAACAGACTAAGAGTCACATCATGGGTTCTACCCCTTGAAAGTACATGACCTTCCGTTTCTAAGGCTGCTCATTTGTAAATGGGGAATAATAACAGCCCCCACCTCAAAGGGTTATTGGGATAATTAAACGAGATAATTAAATCCAAAGATCTTTGCAGTACTGGGCACGCAGTAAGTGCTAGATAAAGGCCAGCAATTGTTGTTGTTGCTATTATTATTATTATTATTATTATTATGACAGGATCTCACTTTGTCACCCAGGCTGGAATGCAGTGATGCAATCTTGGCTCACTGCAGCCTCAGCCTCCAAGGCTCACAATCCTCCCATCTCAGTCTCCCTAGTAGCTGGGACTACAGGCACACACCACCACATCTGGGTAATTTTTAAATTTTTTATAAAGACAGGATTTTACCATGTTGCCCAGGCTGGTCTCAAATTCCTGAGCTCAAGCGATTCTCCTGCCTTGGCCTCCAAAAGTCCGGGGATTACAGACATGAACCACTGTGCCCAGCCAGCAATTGTTATTTTAATTATAATGGTGTTTGTTCTTGAGCCCTGTAGCATTTAATAGAGTTTTCCAACTGCACACAGTAACGATCAATTAATAGCTGTTGAATGAGTGGATGAATGAATGGATGGATGAATTAGTGAATGAGTCTTGCCATCACTGTCAATCTAGAACTCCTTTCTTCATACTAAATTCCCATTGTCTTAATGGCAGCAGGAGTTTTAGCAGCCTCAAGACTTTCAGGTTTTGTGTTTCTTTTTGACTTGATGAGGTGGTTTAAGATATGTCCACAATTTTGACACTTCCTTCAAAAGGTGTACCCTGTTTCCCTTCCCCTTGACTGACTGTGAACTGAATTTAGTAACTCACTTGTAACAAACAGGATAAAGTGGAAGTGACAGTGTACAACTTCCAAGACCAAGGTCACAAAAGACCTTGAGGCTTCTGTCTTGGTCTCTCTCTCTTTCTCTCTCTCTTGGATTGCCTGCTCCTGCAGAGAGCTGCTGCCATGTCATGAGCACACTCAAGCAGCTCTAGGGAGGGGTCATGTCTTAAGGAACTGAGACCTCCTGCCAATAGCTGTGTGAGTGAGCCATCATGGAGGCAGGTCCTCCAGCCCCAGTCACGCCTTCAGATGATGGCAGCCCCAGCTGACGATTTGACTGCAAACTCTCATGCAACCAGGAATAAGAACCACTCAGCAGAACCACTCCCAATTTTCTGACCCACAGAAACTGTGAGATAAATAAATATTGTTTTAAGCTGCTGTGCTTAGGAATAATTTGTTACACAGCAATAGATAAGTTACATATTTTGTATGACTATTCTTTTTTTTCTTTCTGGACAAGGTCTCACTCTGCCACCCACGTTGGAGTGCAGTGGCATGATCACAGCTCACTGCAGCCTCAACCTCCTGGGTTCAAGTGATACTTTTGCCTCAGCCACCCGAGTAGCTGGGACCACAGGTGTGCACCAACACCGTGGCTAATTTTTGTATTTTTTTTGCAGAGACAGGGTCTCCTTATGTTGCCCAGACTGGTCTTGAACTCCTGAACTCAAGCAATCTGCCCACCTTGGCCTCCCAAAGTGCTGGGATTACAGGTGTGAACCACCATGCCTGGCCCATGTATGGCTATTATTATTATTTTTTTTCAGGTTAGATGGGTAATGTGCCAATGTTGTAACAAGGTTCAGAGAGTGGCAGATCTCACACATGTGCATAAACACCCAATCATGATGTTCATGAACTACAAAAGGATCTTATATGACTATTCTTGGTAAAAGGTTGTTGAATGAATTCGAGACAGAGTTTTGCTCTGTCACACAGGCTGGAGTGCAGTGGCACCATCTGGGTTCACTGCAAGCTCCGCCTCCCGGATTCACGCCATTCTCCTGCCTCAGCCTCCCGAGTAGCTGGGACTACAGGCGCCCGCCACTACGCCTGGCTAATTTTTTTTGTATCTTTACTAGAGATGGGATTTCACTGTGTTAGCCAGGATAGTCTCGATCTCCTGACCTCGTGATCCGCCCATCTCAGCCTCCCAAAGTGCTGGGATTACAGGCGTGAGCCACAGCGCTCGGCAAATGAATTCTTTTCTATCAATCCTTGCTCACGGAGACTTTGGACTGTTCATTCTCCATATTATGTTAGCACTGTTCAGAAAGCCTAAATCCCACACATTACTTGTGATGTTACTGTTACTAAACCATGCCTGCTAACTAATGAAGGAGCCCCCTACCCCTTAAGGTCTCCGGTGGGCTGCATCCTGACCTCCGTTGAACGCCGGACCTCAGCGGGATTGGCATCACTAGATCCCTGGCTGGGGAGGACGATTCAGGCTCGGTAACAAGCAGGCTTCTTTCCAGTCAGTAGCTCATATTTGGAAGCCTCATGTTGTATATTTCAGCAGAGCCCATCTCAGAGAGAATATTTCCTTACTCACAGCTCTCACACTGTTTTAACAACAGCTAATCCTTTCACCTTATTTGGATGCAATGTCAGAATCCCTTCTGTGGCTGGCCAAGACTCAGCTCTAACTGGAGGGAAGACTCACAGGCCTTTGCATCTGAAGACAAACTCTGCCTGAGGTAGAAAAGAGAGCCTGGGAAGAGTGTTGAGGTTGATACTTGACAGCCTCATCAGCTCAGGGCTGATGAAGACAAGCTGGCCAGGCACAGTGGCTCATGCCTGTAATCCCAGCACTTTGGGAGGCCAAGACGGGCAGATCACTTGAGGCTAGGAGTTTGAGACCAGCTTGGCCAACATGGTGAAACCCCATCTCCAATAAAAATAAAAATCAGTAAATAAATAAGATGAGCTGGCTAGCTCTTTCTGTTTCACCACAAGGACCTTAGCCAGGCTATCCTAAGGGTATGGTAGTGTGGCTAAGGCCAGCAAGTTCAACAATTTTTAACCAAGCACGTGCTATGTACCAGTCACTGTAGACAAGGCCAGCACATAACAATGGGTAGCCAAGGTCCTTGCCCTTGGGAAATTCATGGTCCAGTTGCAGAAGACAAGCAAACCAATTAGTTCAGAGCAGTAGCTGCTGCATTCACTTGGCCAGGTGCAGTGGCTTCCACCAGCACTTTGGGAGGCTGACACAGGCGGATTGCTTGAGCCCAGGAGTTTGAGACCAACCTGGGCAACATGGCAGGACCCTGTCTCTACAAATAATAATAATAATAATAAATAATACAGAAATTAGCTGGGCATGGTGGCACATGCCTGTAGTCCCAGCTACTTGGGAGACTGAGGAGGATCGCTTAAGCCTGGGAAGTCGAGGCTGCGGTGAGCTGACATTGCTCCACTGTGCTCTAGCTAGGGCGACGAGAGTGAGAACCTGTCTCAAAAACATAAAAAACAAAAAAAAGCCAGAGCAGCAGCACAGGTGTACTGCCACGCCAGGTGAACTGCAGGCATGAGACAGGGGAGGCCAGGGAAGGGTTCCCAGACTCTTGGAGGCGGTGTTTTCCTGAGCTAATTGTGAGGCAAGAGAAGTAACCACACAACAGAGGCTGGGAACAGTTATCTAGGCAGAGGCAAGAGTCTAAGCCAGGCCTCACCAGCAAGGCAGGAAGTGGAAAGAGGAACACCAAGCGCTAGGTGAGGCTGGGGGTCAAGTGGGAGCGAAGTGGGAGGGGCGGGAAGTGTAGCTGGAGGAGAAGGCAGCGTCCAGCGGAGGACAGTCTTGCATCCCATGATACAGAGCTAGCGTTTCATCTTGGACGTGATGGGCAGTCACTGAAAGGTTTTGAGCAGAAAAGGGACTCCATCAGGTTTGGGTTTTAGGATGTTCATTCAGTCAACCCAGGGGAGGGTGGATTTGAAGACTGGAAGCAGAGAGGCCAGTGAAGAGGGAGGCTGCCATCACTTGTGCAGCCAAGCGTGATGAGGGTCTGGAAGTGGCCTTGGAGATGGAGAGGATGGGATAGATCCAGGAAATAACAAGGCTTATCAGCCAGGAGCCAAGTACAGGGAAGGGTATTTCCTGGCTGGAGGACTTTGAAGGCTGGGACTGGGATTCCTCTGCATTCTTAGTTATAGCTTCTGAGACCTGGCTGGCAGGATCTAATTCAGCCTCCTCCGATCCCTTGTAGAGTCTAGCTGGAACATTAACTGCCAAACTGGACTTGATATTAGAAGAGGTATCAGTAAAAGAGGTCTATAAACCCACACCAGTGTGTGGCGAGGATCCCGCAGCAGGATGAAGTGCAGATTTTCTGTGGACTCTGCATTCTGGCTGCTTCTCTCATGTGCTCTTGCCCTCACCTGGATCTCAGCCAACATCTTTTCTTGCCTAGACTACTGCAGTAGCTTCCTAACTGCCTGGTTCTTTTCTTTTCATTTCTCTTTCTTTTTTTTTTTTTATTTTTTATTTTTATAGAGACAAGGTCTTACTATGTTGCCCAGGCTGGTCTTGAACTCCTGGGCTCAAATGATCATTCCTCTTTGGCCCAAGTGATCCTCCCTTCCTGGCCTCCCAAATGCTAGGATTACAGGTGTGAGCCACTGTGCCTGTCCTTTTCCTTCTCTTTTCCTTTCTTTTTTTTTTTTTTTTTTTGAGGCAGGGTCTTACTCTGGCACCCAGGCTGGAGCGCAGTGGCACAATCATGGCTCACTGCAGCCTTGAACTCCTGGACTCAAGCGATTCTCCCACTTCAACCTCTTGAGTAGTTGGGACTACAGGTGCATGCCACCACCATGCCTGCCTAATATTTTAATTATTTTTTTTAGAGACAGGGTCTCACTGTGTTGCCTAGGCTGTTCTCAAACTCTCAGCCTCGAGCGATCCTCCCACCTTGGTCTCCTGAGCAGCTGGGATTACAGGTGTGAGCCACCATGCCCGGCTGGTTGATTCTTTTCTACCCCTTACTTACTACTCTGGACCCCTACATTCGAGCCTAACATGGCAGCCATTGTGACCCTTTAAAAATACAAATTAGATAACGTCACTCTGCTACTTAAAACCCTTGAAAGGTCTTCTATTATTGTTTAAATCCACACTCATTTCCATGGCCTAGCAGCCTGTGTGTCTGCCCCCGACCACCCCTCTAAGCTCCCCTCCTGCCCTACTCACTTGCTTCCTTATCCCATCCACTGACCTTCTACTGTTGCACAAATATACCAGACTATTTCCCACACAGAGCTACCTATTCACTCAACAAGTGCTTATGAAACACCTACTATGTGCCACACACTGTACTTGGTGCTGAAGAGACAGGAATGAAAGGCATGCAAATCCCTGCTGCTGGGAAACTTACATGCTAATGAAGACAGACAGACCGTAAACATGACAAGGAAATAAATATAGTATGTCAGGCCAGATGTGGTGGCTTACACCACACTGTAATCCCAGCACTTTGGGAGGCCAAGGCTTGAGAATCACTTGAGTCCAGGAGTTCAAGACCAACCTGGGCAACATAGAGAGACCCCGTCTTTACAAAAATATGAACAAAATTAGCCAGGCCTGTGGGGCACACACCTGTAGTCCAAGCTCCTCAGGAGGCTGAGTTGGGAGGATCACTTGAGCCCAAGAGATCAAAGCTATAGTGAGCCATGATTGTGCCACTGCACTCCAGCCTGGGTGACAGAGTGAGACCTTGTCTCAAATGAATGAATGAATAAATACATAAAGTATGTCAGATGGAAATCAGTACTCAGGGAAAAGAAAGAAAGCCAAGAGAGGGGATTTGAGGATTGGGGAATGGATTTGCAATTTTCCACATCAGAGCTGGGGAATGTCTCAGTGAGAAGGCAGTATATGAAACGTGGAGGAAGTGGGGGAATGAGCCACAGATTAGGTGGAGGGAAGAGTGTTGTTCCCAGTAGAGGTGATAGCGAAGGCAAAGTCCCCAAGGCAGCAGCATGTCTGGTGTGTCTGAGGAACAGCGAGGAGGCCAGAGGGGATGGAGGGGACTGGGAGGTGAGATGAAAGAGGTACACCTAATCAGGTGAGCCTGAGAGACCAGCACAAGAACTTCAACATCTGTGGAAACCTCTGCCAGGACACTCCATTCTGATTCCCATCTTTTAGTTCTCAGAGGGATACCCCTTGACTACCCTCATACTTCACTATAACAACACTCTCTTTTATTCATAAGTAGCAAAATTTGGCCGGGCATGGTAGCTCATGCCTGTAATCCCAGTACTTTGGGAGGCCAAGGCAGATGGATCACCTGAGGTTGGGAGTTCAAGACCAACCTGATTAACATGGAGAAACCCCATCAGTACTAAAAATACAAAGTTAGCCAGGCGTGGTGGTGTACACCGGTAATCCCAGCTACTCGGGAGGCTGAGGCAGGAGAATCACTTGAACCTGGGAGGCAGAGGTTGCAGTGAGCTGAGATTGCGTCATTGCACTCCAGCCTGGGCAACAAGAGCGAAATTCCATTGCCAAAAAAAAAAAAAGAAAAGAAAAAATGTAGCAAAATTTGAAATTGTTTGATCTATTTCCACGTACTATCCCTTTGCTATAATATGAGCTCCACGGAGGTTAGGAGCCCTGTGTTTTTCACCCGTTGTAAACCCAGACTTAGAAGACAGTTCAGCCAATTGTCCAGCAATTGTCCAGTACATGCTCAATAAATCACTAGCTGAATGCAAGAAGCAGGGAGATTCTATTATTATGATTCCTAAAACCTTACAGAGTATGGAGAACTGTGTTTTGATGTGGGAGGAATATCCCCAGGAAACTTGTGGCCATTGGCCTAGAGGTAGGAGAGGTAAAGAGGAACCTAACAAGATTTCAAAGAGAGAGAGAAAACCCAAAAGAATGCCACATCTAAAGACTTGGGGCATGGCCAGGTGCCATGACTCATGCCCATAATCTGGGAACTTTGGGAGGCCGTGGCGGGTGGGTCACTTGAGCCCAAGACTTCGAACATCAGACTGGGTAACATGTGGAAACCCCATCTCTATAAAAACAAAAACAAAAATTAGCCAAACATAGTAGCTTGCGCCTGTGGTTGCAACTACTAGGGAGGCTGAGATGGGAAGATCACTTGAGCCTGGAAGGTGAAGGCTGCAGTTGAGCTATGATTGCACCACTGCACTCCAGCCTGGGCAACAGAGTGAGATCCTGTCTCAAAAAAAAAAAAAAAAAAAAGATTTGGGGCATATATCTCAATTAAATTGTTTTTTTAAAAAGATGGGAATTGGGATGACCTTGAACTTCTAAATAATAACATTAGAAACTAGAAGGCAAAAAACAACAACAACAACAAACGATACCTTCAGAATACTCAAAAGTCAACTCTAGTTGACTTAATTAGAAAGGGAATTTATTAAGAGTGAAAAATATCATTAACATAGAATTTTATTCCCAGCCAAGCTATCAACTAGATGTGAGGCAGAAGGAACATAATTTATTTTTTCTTTCTTTCTTTCTTTTTCTTTTTTTTTTTGATACAGAGTCTCACTCTGTCGCCCAGGCTGGAGTGCAGTGGCACGATCTCAGCTCACAGCAGCCTCCACCTCCTGGGTTCAAGTGATTCTCTTGCCTCAGCCTCCTGATAGCTGGTATTACAGGCACGCACCACCACTCCCAGCTAATTTATATATTTGTTTTTTGAGATGGAGTCTTGCTTTTGTTGCCTAGGTGCTGGAGTGCAGTGGCATGATCTCTGCTCACTGCAACCTCCGCCTCCCGGGTTCAAGCTATTCTCCTGCCTCAGCCTCCCAAGTAACTGGGATTACAGGGTTTGCTGGAATGGGGGCAAGGAACACCTGGCCCACCCAGGGCAGAAAACCCTTCCCCTCCCCCTCCCCTTCCCTACCTCCTTCCCCTCCCCCTCCCCTTCCCTACCTCCTTCCCCTTCCTCTCCCCTTCCCCTCTCCTTCCCCACCCCTTCCCCTTCCACTTCCCTTCCCCCTCCCCTTCCCCACCCTTTCCCCCTCCCCCTCCCCCTCCCCTTCCCTACCTCCTTCCCCTTCCTCTCCCCTTCCCTTCCCCTTCCACCTCCTCTTCCCCTCCCTTTCCCCCTCCCCCTCCCCCTCCCCTTCCCCACCCCTTCCCCTTCCGCTTCCCCTCCCCTTCCCCACTCCTTCCCCTTCCCCACCCTTTCCCCCTCCCCTTCCCCACTCCTTCCCCTTCCCCACCCCTTCCCCTTCCACTTCCCCTCCCCCTCCCCACTCCTTCCCCTTCCCCACCCCTTCCCCCTCCCCTTCCCCTCTCCTTCCCCACCCCTTCCCCTTCCGCTTCCCCTCCCCTTCCCCTTCTCCTTCCCCTCCTTTCCTTTCTTTTATTTTGTTGAGACAGGGTGTCTGTCACCCAGGCTGGAGTGCAGTGGTGCAATCATGGCTCACTGCAGGCTCAGCCTCCCCAGGCTCAGATGATCCTCCCACCTCAGCCTCCCTTAGTAGCTGGGACCACAAGCAAGCACCACCATGCCTGGCAATTTTTGTATTTTTATAGAGATGGGATTTCGACATGTTGCCCAGGCTGATCTTGAATTCCTGGGCTCAAGAGCTCTACCCGTCTTGACCTCCCAAAGAGCTGGGATTATAGGCATGAGCTACTGCACCCAGCCAAGTTCAGTTATTATTTAAAATGTTTACTTGTTACAGCCTTCTTTCTTTAATTTGACTCTATCATGGTCAAAGCCAGTGTGTCTTGGTTAGGATGCACATCAGACTTGTCATGGAATAGAGAGCTGTAAACATTGATAAGGTGTCTAGGCTCTACTATACTATTACTGAATCTTTCTTCTTCTTCTTCTTTTTTTTAACAGAGCTTTGCTTTGTTGCCCAGGCTGGAGTGCAGTGGCACAATCTCGGCTCACTGCAACCTCCACTTCCTGGGTTTGAGGAATTCTCCTGCCTCAGCCTCCTGAGTAGCTGGGATTACAGGTGCACACCACCACGCCCAGCTGATTTTTGGTGTTTTAGTAGAGATGGGGTTTCACCATGTCAGCCAGGCTAGTCTCGAACTCCTGAGCTCAGGTAATCCATCTGTCTCAGCCTCCCAAAGTGCTAGGATTACAGGCGTGAAGCCACCACGCCTGGCCTGAGTCTCTTTAGTTTATATTCTTGGTACCAAAAAAAAAAAAAAAAATTATGTCCAGGAGCAGTGGCTCATGCCTGTAATCCCGACATTTTGGGAGGTTAAGGTGGGATGATGACAATTGCTTGAGCCCAAGAGTTCAAGACCAGCTTGGGAAATAGAGTGGGATCTCATCTCTATGAAAAATAAAAATAGGCCGGGCGCGGTGGCTCAAGCCTGTAATCCCAGCACTTTGGGAGGCCGAGACGGGCGGATCACGAGGTCAGGAGATCGAGACCATCCTGGCTAATACGGTGAAACCCCGTCTCTACTAAAAAATACAAAAAACTAGCCGGGCGACAAGGCGGGCGCCTGTAGTCCCAGCTACTCGGGAGGCTGAGACAGGAGAATGGCCTGAACCTGGGAGGCGGAGCTTGCAGTGAGCTGAGAGCCGGCCACTGCACTCCAGCCTGGGCGGCAGAGCAAGACTCCGTCTCAAAAAAAAAATAAATAAAAATAAAAATAAAAATAAAAATAAAATTAGCTAGGCATGGTGGTGCATGCCTGTAGTCCCAGCTACTTGGGACACTGAGGCAGGAGGATCACGAGCTCAAGGAGTTGAGGCGGCAGTGAGCCATCATCATGCCACTGTACTCCAGCCTGGGTGACAGAGTCAGAACCTGTCTCAAAAAAAAAAAAAAAAAAGTTTCTATGTTATCATATGTTCAATCTCAAGATTTTCTTTCCTCTGTACAAATTATGTTCATACATTTCTATGAATCAGCTGTAAAGTTTACTGATTTCTGTATAGAAAGATGTAATCAATTATCTTTAGAGGTATTTTTATCAAAATTTTGGATATGGTTTTATTATCTGTTTTTCATGCCACGGAAACAACCAAATTGCCTTGTTTCCTGATTCCTATTATGAACCTTCATCAGACCTTTCATATTTTATTTTGTTTTATTTTATTGAGATGGACTCTCGCTCTGTCGCCTAGGCTGGAGTGCAGTGGCATGATCTCGTCTCACTACAACCTCCACCTCCTGGGTTCAAGCGATTCTCCTGCCTCAGACTCCTGAGTAACGGTATTACAGGCGTGCGCCTCCATGCCCAGCTAATTTTTTATATTTTTAATAGAGACAGGGTTTCACCATGTTGGCCAGGCTGGTCTCAAACTCTTAACCTCAGAGATCCACACACCCCCCCCTTTGCCTCCCAAAGTGCTGGGATTACAGGTGTGAGCCACCAAGCCCAGCCAGACCTTTCACATTTTAAGATGATCTGTAATAAATGAACTAAAGTCATATTAAGACTCTGTCATCTGCAATGCCTCAGAGGTTTACTGCTATAAGCTACAGGCTGGATTTAGTGTTTCCAACCAAGGACAGTCTCAGAACTTTATGGGAAAAGACTGTACCAGGTACTTCAAACTGAGCTGAGCTGACATTACTTAGAAAATTCTTAGACTATTCCCAGTGGAATGAGTCAGGATTTCCAGGGCTGTTGAGGGTTAGAAGCAAATAGTTTCATGTTTAACTCAGAAGACAATAGAATAAAAATTAATTACACGGGACTGAGTGAACTGATGAGGGAAATTTTATTGTATTTTTCTAAACAAATATGTTTAGAAAACTGCTGGTGTTGTTTCAACATTCTATTTTCCTTACTTATTAAAGAATAAATGTCCTTTCTCTCTCTTCTTAATCCGTCTGTAACCATAACAATTTCATCATCTCTGCTTTTATAAATGGAAAGAGACCATTTAAAAGTGATATCTGGGCCAGGTGCAGTGGCTCACGCCTGTAATCCCAGCACTTTGGGAGGCCGAGGCGGGTGGATCACGAGGTCAGGAGATCGAGACCATCCTGGCTAACACAGTGAAACCCCGTCTCTACTAAAAATACAAAAAAGCCGGGCGAGGTGGCGGGCTCCTGTAGTCCCAGCTACTCGGGAGGCTGAGGCAGAAGAATGGTGTAAACCGGGAAGGCTGAGCTTGCAGTGAGCCGAGATCGTGCCACTGCACTCCAGCCTGGGCGACACAGCAAGACTCCATCTCAAAAACTAAATGAAAAATAAAAATGATATCTGATTCTCCCTGGCCTTCTAGAACTCAGAAACTCTTATAAAGTCTTTGTACTTTTTGTCCAGGTGTGGTGGCTCATGCCTGTAATCCCAGCACTTTGGGAGGCCAAGTCGAGTGGATCACCTGAGGTCAGGAGTTGGAGACCAGCCTGACCAACATGGAGAAACCTCGTCTCTACTAAAAATACAAAATTAGCTGGGCGTGGTGGTGGGTCCCTGTAATTCCAGCTACTCAGGAGGCTGAGGCAGGAGAATCACTTGAACCAGGGTGGTGGAGGTTGCGGTGAGCCGAGATGGAGCCATTACACTCCAGCCTGGGCAACAAGAGTGGAACTCCATCTCAAAAAACAAAAGTCTTTTTACTTTTCATGGTAATAGTTATTTGCACATGTTCAGCAAGACTATGTCCTCCTTCTTACCAGGACAAATGGATTTATTGTAGCCACGGCCTCACTTGGAGCATTATATCGAGAATGGTGCTCACTAAATCAGGTGTGACAGGGCATTTTAAGGGATAACATTTGTATTAATACCTATGGAACACATGCCTACAGAGGTCTCCATGAAAACTGGCTCCAGGCCGGATGTGGTAGCTCACACCTGTAATCCGACCACTTTGGGAGACCAAGGCAGGCAGATGACCTGAGGTCAGGAGTTTGAGACCAGCATGGCCAACATGATGAAACCTCTTTTCTACTACAAATATAAAAATTAGCCAGGTGTTGTGGCAGGCATCTGTAGTACCAGCTATTGGGCAGGTGGAGACAGGAGAATAGCCTGAACGTGGGAGGCAGAGGTTGCAGTGAGCCAAGGTTGCACCACTGCACTCAAGCCTGGATGATAGAACAAGACTCTGTCTAAAAAAAAAAAAAAAAAAAAAAGAACAAACCAAAAAACAAAACTGGCTTGGTACCTGGTTTACAGGTATTAAAGATAGTCACTCCTGGAAGGCCAGGAACTTTATGATATTCAGAGAACAAAAAAAGAGAAGAATTCACTCAAATATATAGGTTTAACAGGTGAAAGAAATTTGGTGGGAAGTGTCTTGAGCTGGGTTTCTTAACTTTGAAATAACAAATAATAGAGCCTTTTTAAGATTCCAGCTGGGAAAAGAATAAAGATTCCAATTGGAGATTCCTTATGAAAACTTCTAGACAAAAGGTAATTTTGTAATTGTTTGAAACTGTATGGCTCTAAGTTTTGTGAAGCAAATTTAGAAAGCCTATATGACAAATTAATACTTTTTTTTTTCTTTGAGATAGTCTCATTTTGTCACCTAAGCTGGAGCGCAGTGATGCAATCATGGCTCGTTGCAGCCTCAACCTCCTGGGCTCAGGTAATCCTCCCACCTTAGCCTCCCCAGTAGCTGGGACTACAGGTGTGTGCCACCATGCCCAGATCATTTTTTGTATTTTTTGTAGAGAAGGGGTTTCACTATGTTGCCCAAGCTAGACTGGAACTCCTGAGCTCAAGTCATCCGTCCACTTCGGCCTCCCAAAAGTGCTGAGATTGTAGGCATGAGCCACCATGTCTGGCTGACAAACTCTCTTGCTGTACCTCCATAAACAATCAGGCCACATCTAATGAGAACAGCCAATTTTTAAATCAAGAATCATTTTTCTTTAAGATTATAATGATGCTAAGGGGTTGGGGAGATCATAAGGACAAATTAGAAAAACCTTGACATTCAGCAGGTGTCCTGACTAGCTCAACCCATAGGATTATTTTTGGTCCTTCATTGTTTTTGAGCTACTTTATAGCTCTGTATCTTGTAGAAAGCTGTCAGTAAAACACATTTTTTTTTTTTTAATTAGATGGAGTTTCACTCTTGTATCCCAGGCTGGAGTATAATGGTGGGATCTTGGCTCACTGCAACCTCAACCTCCCGGGTTCAAGCGATTCTGCTGCTTCAACCTCCCGAGTAGCTGGGATTACAGGCATGTGCCACCACACTCAGCTAATTTTTGTATTTTTAATAGAGATGGGGTTTCATCATGTTGGCTAGCTAGTCTCAAACTCCTGACCTCAAGTGACCTGCTGCCTCGGCCTCCCATAGTGCTGGGATTACAGGCGTGAGACACCGTGCCTGGCCTAGTTCTTGTCCATAGAAATGCAAATTGTGGGCCGGGCGCGGTGGCTCAAGCCTGTAATCCCAGCACTTTGGGAGGCTGAGACGGGTGGATCACGAGGTCGGGAGATTGAGACCATCCTGGCTAACACGGTGAAACCCCGTCTCTACTAAAAAATACAAAAAACTAGCCGGGCGAGGTGGCGGGCGCCTGTAGTCCCAGCTACTCGGGAGGCTGAGGCAGGAGAATGGCGTGAACCCAGGAGGCGGAGCTTGCAGTGAGCTGAGATCTGGCCACTGCACTCCAGCCTGGGCGACAGAGCGAGACTCCGTCTCAATAAAAAAAAAAAAAAAAAAAAAAAATGCAAATTGTGTCCAGTAGAATGCAATTAATTATTGCCTTGTGGATGTCAACCAACTTTGCCAGTTTTGTACCTATCTGTAAGTTCACTTCCCTGTTCCTTACGTGACTATAACTGTGAGGTGTTTTGAACTAGTCATAACATCTTACCAATTCCCTCATTACTTAATGTATTCCATAAAATCTTTGATATAGGTTCATTTAATATCCATATGAGAGTCATAATTTTATTGTTTTTGAAAATTACCCCTGGGCTTAATAATATAAGGTGGTTAGAATAGGGCTTGCCACCAAGTACGGGCTCAGTAAATGTGAGCTTTTGTAAGTAACGGATTAGTAAGATCCCTCATTTTACAGATAAGGAGAATGAAGTGCAGAGGAAGCAAGCACATTTGCTTAAATGGCACAGCTTGCCAGAGATGGAGCAGGAGCTAGAAGCCAAGTCTGTTTGCCATCAAGGCCCTGCTTTCTTTCCCCCACCCCTCTCCTACCCACAGTCCTCTCTGGCTGTGCTTTGCTAACCCCACACATTCTTTGGGTTTCGTTCTGGGTCCTTCTAGGCTAGGTTAGCAGCCCCAACCCCAACCTTTGTGTCTTCCCCTGTGAGGTTGGTATTGTAAATATATTGCAACTATCAATTTCTTCATCTAGGCCAGGCTCATGCCTGTAATCCCAGCACTTTGGGAGGCCAAGGTGGGAGGAAGGCTTGAGGCCAGGAGTTTGAGAACAGTCTGGGCAGGATAGTGAGACCCCATATCTAAAAAAGAAAAAAAGAAAATTATCTTCATCTAAGGCATGAGCCACACACAACCAGGGACTGAAACTGTCTTGATCGCCACCCAGCCTGGCACACAGCAAGTACAAGCGCCAGAAGTGAAGCCTCATATAGGTGTGGCATTCTCTCCCCTGGGGATGGGGAGCAGGGATGCTTTCCAGAACTGACTGGAAACCCTCTGCTCCTCTGTCTTCTGCTGGCCCAAAACTCCCCCGGGCTCCTGGCAGCTCTAGGCAATATCAAGCCTCCTAGAGAGGATGCCTGGAGCCACTAGCCTCTCAGGACTTGAGTTTCTGTTTTATTTTGTTCTTGTCCAAATAAAATTCCAGAAATCCAGGTTTAAAAATAACCAAGCAATGCAATCTTCTCCACCAAGCTGCTTGGCAAAAACAAACCCTCGACAAAAACCAGTGTGCAGTCTCATTTCACACTTACTCATTTTCGGCCGCCAACTCAGTTCTGTTTTGGGTGGGGAGGAAAAGCGGGAGGCAGGACTCCCAGGGGCAGAAGCACAAGGGTACAGGCACTGGGCAGAAGCTGGGCTGGACCGTAGTGCTGCCCCGGCTTTGCAGGCACACACCCGTTTGGGAAGACAGCTGCTAGAGACTGCTGCAAAGTCTGGTTTTCCTTGGAGTCCCAATTTTGCTGGTCTCCAGCCCTGGATCTGGCAGGAGATCAAAGGAGCCCTGGAAAATGGTCTCCATTCGTAATCCAGAATTCATTCTCCTTCCCCTGGGAGACATCAGCTTCTGCCTGAGCCTGCCTTTCCCCATCATTACTTAGGGAACTGGCTGGTCATAATGGGGAGTAGCATTTATGCTGTTGCTGAACAACCACCTCAGACTCCCTACTTTTTTCGACGTGGTCTTTTTTCTAACCTGTCATCTTTTTTTTAAGGCCCATTTTGTGGGCGAGAAAAATGTGTGGTGGAAGAGAGGAAATTCAGGACCAGAGGCCTGGAAAACTGTCAGATTTCATATTTCCTCCTCCTTTGAATCAGCATTAATGCCCCTCAGTGGGGTTTTCCTGCAAATGCTTGTATAACTCCCTTTTAAAACAATTTTTGCTGTTTTTTCCTTTCCCTGCCCCTCGGTAAGTTATTCCAACTGACTACTTTCCACCTCAAAAGAAAGTAGTGGACAGGAAAAAAGTGGTCGTGTGGTCTGTTGGCTACAGCTCCAAGTGGAGCCAGGAGATTTGGATTCTATTCTGAGCCTTTCTGAGAACATGACGAGGGGGAGGGACAGAAGCTCGGCTCTTTTACTGGAGTCCAGGGGCTCCATGCCAACAGGAGGAAGTTACTTATTCCGGATCAGAAGGGGACCAGGAACTGGCATTTATTAAACACCTGCAAAGCGCCACGCCCTTGACCAACTAGCTCTTTTTTTTCTTTTCTCTCTTTTTTTTGAGACGGGATCTTGCTCTGTCACCCAGGCTGAAGTGCAGTGGCGCAATCACAACCCACTGCAGTCTCTGCCTCCCAGACTCAAGCAATCCTCCCACCCCAGCCTCCTGAGTAGCTGAGACTACAGGCATGTGCCACTGTGCCTGGCTAATTTTTTTGTATTTTTTGTAGAGATGGGGTTTCACCATATTGCCCAGGCTGGTCTTGAATTCCTGAGCTCAAGTGATTTGCCCACTCACCTCGGTCTCCCAAAGTGCTGGAATTACAGGCATGAGCCACCAGGCCCCAGGTAATTCTCTCTCTCTCTCTCTTTTTTTTTTTTTTTTTTTTTGAGATGGAGTCTCGCTCTGTCACCCAGGCTGGAGTGCAGTGGTGCAGTCTCAGCTCTTTGCAACTTCTGCCTCCTGGATTCAAACAATTCTCCTGCCTCAGCATCCTGAGTACCTGGGACTACAGGCATGTGCTACCACGCCCGACTAATTTTTGTATTTTTAGTAGAGATGGGGTTTCACCATGTTGGTCAGGCTGGTCTCGAACTCCTGACCTCATGATCTGCCTGCCTCAGACTCCCAAAGTGCTAGGATTACAGGCACGAGCCACCACACCTGGTCTCTAACTAGCTCTCTTAATCCTTGCAATTTTGCGAGTTAGCTTCTGTAACTTCCTTGTTACAGACTAAGACTCGGAAGCTCAGAGAGATGCAGTGAGTTGCTCAGGGTAGCACAGCTTATTGGTGTCAGAGCTAGGAACAGAGTCCTGCTCTGATTCTGGGGTCTGAGTTGTTTCACTACAACATGTAACCCACCAGCTATGCTTTCGTCCTTGACTTACTCCATGTATTGAGTACCTATTACGTGCTATAAAGATAACAGCAAAACAAAGATTCTTTTTCGTATGGAGTTCATTTTCTAGTTAGAAGTGGGTGGAAAAAGGAGGAAGACAGAAAATAAATAGGTAAGTTATATAACATGCTGTAAGATCTTAAGCGCCAAAAACAAAATAAAGATTAGAACAGGATAAGGGGATCAGGACGGCTGAAGACAGAGGTTTCACATTTAAAGAGGGTAATGAGGGGCCAGGCAAAGTGACTCATGTCTGTAATCCCAGCACTTTGGGAGGCCAAGGTGGGAGGATCACTTGAGGTCAGGAGTTTGAGACCAGCCTAGCCAACATGGTGAAACCCTGTCTCCACTAAAAATACAAAAGTTAGCCAGGTATGATAGCATGCACCTGTACTCCTAGCTACTTGGGAGGCTGAGGTAGGAGGATCGCTTGAGCTTGGGAGGCAGAGGTTGCAGTGAGCCGAGATCATGCCACTGCACTCCAGCCTTATTTATTTATTCTCAAATAAATAAGGTAATCAGGGTAGGCCTCATAGAAGAGATGATATTCGCATGAAGAATTCAAAGAGACGTGAGAATTAGAAATGCTGGTGTTGGAGGGAAGATTACTGCTGTCAAGGGGAACAGTCAAGTCAGTGCAAAGGCCCTAAGGTAGGAGCTTGCCTAGCATGTTTGAGGAGCAACAAGAAGACCAGAGTGCCATAGCAAAGTGAACAAGGAGCCCTCACATAAAGGGTCACTCTGCCTGCTGTGTTAAAAATACACAGCAGGGATGGCCGGGTACAGAGGCTCACACCTGTAATCTTAGCACTTTGGGAGGCCAAGGTGGGCAGATTGCTTGAGCCCAAGAGTTCAAGACCATGGTGGGCAACATGGTGAAACCCCATCTCTACAAAAAATACAAAAATTAGCTGAGCGTGGTGGCATGCACCCATAGTACCAGCTACTTGGGAGGCTGAGGTGGAAGGATGGCTTGAGCCTGGGAGGTAGAGGTTTCAGTAAACTGAGATTGTACAATGAGCTGAGACTGTGTTGCAGTGAGCTGAGATTTTGCAGCCTGGGTGACAGAGCCAGACACTGTCTCAAAAAAAAAAAAAAAATGAACCGCAGGGATGGCCAGGCATGGTGGCTCATGCCTGTAATCCTAGCACTTTGGGAGGCTGAGAAGGGAGGATCACTTGAGCTCAGGAGTTCAAGACCAGCCTGGGCAACATAGTGAGACCATGTCTCTATTTAATTTAAAAATAAAAATAAATGAACTTCAGGGGACAAGGAGAAAGCTAGGGGAGTAGAGGGGGCCATTGCAGTAACCAGGTGAGAAGTCACTGTGGCTCAGACAAGGTTGGGAGCAGTGGAGGCAGGCAGCGGTGGGCAGAGTCAGGAAGGCAGAGCGAATAGGATTTCCCGATGGATTTGATGTGGGGTGTGAGATGGGGAGGCTTCAAGGTAATGCCAGGGTTTTTGCTGGGCAGCTGGAAGAAGGGAGCCATCCACGGAGCTGAAGAAGGCTTCGGGGGGGCAGGTCTGGGGATGGAGGGAAGATCAGCAGTTATGCTTTGAGAATTGTGAATTTGATATGTATCACTGCTCTCCGTATAGGGCCAAATCAATAACATCCACAAAGATGACTGAAGATGCCCATGTATGAGGCGCTTCCAAAAAACTGGCTAGTTCCAGAGTTTCCTCTCTGCTACCTTCCTCTATACCAGCTGTTCTTAACCCAGAGGTCTGTGAAGTTGAATGGGATAAAACACCTTTTTTTCTTTTCCCTTCACTAACCTCATGCTGGAATTTAGCATTTTCTTCCATTGTAAGTGTAGGAAACAAACCCCTGTAGAATTAGCAGGACTGGCTCCTGTCACTGACAGAAGAAACCACTGGTATGTTCATCTCACACAACAGGTGCTCTGGATTATCCCCAAATATCTTTTACCCTCATCACTTCTTTGAATTTTTGGTCATTTTGGACCTGCCATTAAGTCTTATTACTTAATGCATTAACAAGCTCATAAATTATTATATCATAAATTTAAATTTAAAACATTTTTGATAATGATATTTCACTATATTTGACCTCCCTTGTAGTCCTATGCATTTTATTGTCTGTATGTAAAATCATTATTCTGAGGCTGGATGTGGTGCCTCATGCCTGTAATCCCAGCACTTTGGGAGGCCAAGGTGAGTGGAGTGCTTGAGCCCAGGAGTTACCAGCCTGGGCAACATGGTGAAATCCCATCTCTATAAAAAAATACAAAAAGTAGCTGGGTGTGCTGGTACTCGCCTGTAATCCCAGATACTTGGGAGGCTGAGATAGGAGGATCACCTGAGTCAGGAGAGATTGAGGCTGCAGTGAGCCATGATGGCACTACTGTGCTCCACCCTGGGCAACAGAGTGAGATCCTGTCTCAAAAACAACAACAACAACAATAATATTAATAAGAATAAATATTCTGAGAAACGCCTCATCAGCTTCCCCAGACTGCTAAAGGGGGTCTGTGGCACAAAAGAGTTAAGACCCCTGATCTAAGCTAAATATCTTCAGGTGGATATGATTTTTTTTTTTTTTTTTTGAGATGGACTTTTGTTCTTTTTGCCCAGGCTGGAGTGCAATGGTGCGATCTTGGCTCACTGCAACCTGCGCCTCCTCGGTTCAACTGATTCTCCTGCCTCAGCCTCCCAAATAGCTGGGATTACAGGTGCCCGCCACCATGTCCAGCTAATTTTTGTATTTTTGGTAGAGACGGGGTTTCACCATGTTGGCTGAACTGGTCTGGAACTCCTGACCTCAGGTGATCTGCCCACCTTGGCCTCCCAAAGTGTTGGGATTACAGGTGTGAGCCACCACGCATGGCCTGGATATGGATTTTCTTTGCATTTTACGATTGGGGAAAGTCACTGATGTTCAAACTCAGGGCTATCTATTCCTAAAATCTGTGTTTATTTCGCCAAATCAAACTGGATCATATGTTGCAACCTAAATGCTGATAATCAGCCTTGCCCCTCACTTAGCCAAGCAGCAGGGTAGTATTTATTAGTTATGAGCTTGGAAGCTGGGGCTAGACTGTCCGAGCTCAAATCTAGCCTTTCTGCTTATTTATATATGACTTTAAGTCAATCACTTAACCTCTCTATGCCTTTGTTTCCTGACCCATAACACAGGCATGATGGTGACAATAATATTGCCAGCATAGACGTGTTGTAGGGTAGCAAGTGTGTGACGTTTAGAACAGTACCTGGGCCTGGCAGGGTGGCTCACACCTTTAATCCCAGGACTTAGGGAGGCCAAGGCAGGAGAATCACTTGAGCCCAGGAATTTGAGACCAGCCTGGGCAACATAGCAAAACCTTGTCTCTACAAAAAATACAAAAATTAGCCAGGTGTGTTGGCACGTGTCTGTAGTCCCAGCTACTAGGGAGGCTAAGACAGGAGGCCAAGGTTGCAGTGAGCCAAGATTGTGCCACTGCACTCCAGCCTGGGCATCAGAAAGAGGCCCTGCCTCAAAAAAAAAAAAAAAAAAAAAAAAAAAGAATAGTACCTGGATTATAGAAGGTGCTGGCTTTTTTTTTTTTTTTTTTTTTGAGACAGAGTCTTGCTCTGTCACCAGGCTAGAGTGCAGTGGCACAGTCTTGGCTCACTGCAACCTCCGTCTCCCCGGTTCAAGCAATTCCCTGCCTCAGCCTCCCAAGTAGCTGGGATTACAGGTGCCCGCCACCACGCCCAGCTAATTTTTTTATTTTAGTAGAGACGGGGTTTCACCATGTTGGCCAGGATGGTCTCGATCTCCTGACCTTGTGATCTGCCTGCCTCGGCCTCCCAAAGTGCTGGGATTACAGGTGTGAGCCACCATGCCCAGCTGCTTGCATTTATTTTTATTGAGAGCTCTGGCTCCAAAGAAAAACAGATTGGGTTTGAAGGTCAGCATAACTTTTTACTGTGTGACCTTGGGCAACTCATTTAACCTCTCTTAGCTTCACTGTCCTCATCTGTAAGTGGAGACCGTAATACCTACCTCATAGGGTGGTTGAAAGGATCAAATGAGAAAATGAATACAAGAGCCTTAGATATTTACTGACTAGTACAAGCAATCCCTAAAGAGATACATGCTCAATGTGTTAGCATTAATTATTATTATTATCCATTGCTCTCTCATTTAAGCCCCATCCATTTCCCTAGTTCTTGCCTTTCTTTCTGTTAATCTTTCTTAGCCGTATTTCCTTACTCTTGGGGATTTCATGGAATGTCTAATCAAATTATTAAGGTTATATTCAGACATTCATTACCCAAATATTTACTTAGCTCTTACCATATGCCAGACACTGTTCTGGACATCTGGAAGTATTAGTGAACAAGAGCCACAAATCTCTGCCCACAAGACGCTGATATTCTTTTTTTATTTTCTTTCTTTCTTTCTTTCTTTTTTCTTGAGATGGAGTTTCACTGTTGTCACCCAGTCTGGAATGCAATGGCGCAGTCTCAGCTCACTGCAACCTCCGCCTCCTGGGTTCAAGCAATTCTCCTACCTCAGCCTGCGGAATAACTGGGATTACAGGCATGCACCACCATACTCAGCTAATTTTTGTATTTTTTATTAGAGATGGGATTTTGCCATGTTGGCCACACTGGTCTCGAACTTCTGACCTCAAGTGATCCGCCCACCTCGGCCTCCCAAGGTGCTGGGATTACCGCACCCCGCTGCCGCCTTCTTTTTTTTTTTTTTTTTTTGGGAGGAGGGACAAGATTTCATTCTGTCATCGAGGCTGGAGTGCAGTGGTACAGTCAGAGCTCACTCCAGCCTCAATCTCCTGGGTTTAGGTGATCCTCCCATCTCAGCCTGCCGAGCAAGAAGCTGATATTCTAAACACTAGATATTCTGCTTCACATAAAGTCCTTTTGCTGATCTAGAGAGAATCAAATTAATATTTGACAATAAGGACTTCATTCAATATACTGATTTTTCTAGGAATCACACTGATGAATTCACCTTCTGTTGGTGATTAATCACCCTCAGTCCTTCTCCACTGCACTGATAGCCTTCAATGATTGCCATCTGCTATGGTTTGAATGTGTCCCTCCGAAATTCATGTTGAAAGTTAATTCCCAATACAATAGTATTAAGAGGTGGGGCCAGATGTGGTGACTCACACCCATAATCCCAGCACTTTGGGAGGCCGAGGCACGCAGATCACTGGAGCCCAGGCGTTCAAGAGCAGCCTGGCAACATGGTAAGACCCCATCTCTATGAAGAATACAAAAATTAACTGGGCATGGTGGCATGCACCTGTAGTCCCAGCTACTTGGGAGGCTGAGGCGGAAGGGTCACTTGAGCCCCAGAGGTGGAGGTTGCAGCGACCTAGATTGTGCCACTGCACTCCAGCATGGGTGACGAGGTGAGACCCTGTCTCAAAAAAAAAAAAAAAAAAAAAAAAGAGGTAGAGTCTTTAAGAGGTGCTAAGGTCATGAGAACTCCACCCTTGTGAAGGAGATTGTGCCCTTATGAAGGGCTTGAAGAAATCTATTTTTCCCTTCCATCCCTTCCACCATGTGAGGACATGATATGTGTGTGGCTTCCAACATGTGAGGATACAGCAAGAAGGTGCCACTTTGGAAACAGACAGTAACCCTTCACCAGACACTGACTCTGCTGGTGCCTTGATTTTGGACTTCCCAGCCTCCAGAACTGTGAGAAATAACTTTTTATTATTTATAAATTAGCAAGTCTAAGGTATTTTGTTATAGCAGCCTAAAGGAAGCAAGACACTATCCAATTTCAAAGTCTTTAAAACTCTCAAACACCTAGTAGATTGCACTCATCAGTTTATTTCTGTCATATCCCACTCTAGTCCACCATCAGTGAAAATTTTAACAATTGTCATGTAGTTGTGTGCCAGAGGCTATTGGTATTCCACAAATGACCAGTGACAGGGTCTTTGTTGCCGGCTAAATGGCAGGTGATCCAGCTCTGAGATCTCATTTTAGTTTGCTTCCTAAGACTACTTCCAGTGTCAGCTGACCTAGGCTGAGTTCTCTGTTGCTATGATGTGAATGTTTGTGTCCCCGACCTCAATTCATATATTGAAACCTAATCTCCAGTGTGGTAGTGCTAAGAGGTGGCAACTTTGGGAAGTAATTAGGTCTGGGATTAGTGCTTTTCTGAAAGGAGCCCAAGGGAGCTTGTTTGCCCTTCTACCATATAAAGACACAGCAAGAAGGTGCCAGGTATGAGGAGTAGACCCTCGCCACACACCAATTCTGCTGGTACCTTGATCTTGGACTTCCCAGCCTCCAGAACTATGAGCCATTGATTTCTGTTGTTTGTAGATTCCCCTGCCTAAGATGTTTTGTTGTAGCAGCCTAGATGGACTAAGATATCTGTGAAACAGATTCTGAGTCTGAAATCTGCAGGCAAGAAGTTTATTGGGGAGGTAGTATTCCAGGGACTGATACCTGTGAGCAAGTGAGTAAGTGAGAGCAGCAGAACTGGACAGAGGGAGAAGCTAAACTGTGATGAAGTTGCTCTGAAGACTTTAGACAGAACCATGGGGTGCTCTGGAGGTGGGATAGATTTTTTTTTGGGGGGGGGACAGAGTCTTGCTCTGTCACCCAGGCTAGAGTGCAGTGGCATGATCTCGGCTCACTGCAAACTCTGCCTCCCGGGTTCAAGTGATTCACCTGCTTGAGCCTCTCAAGTAGCTGGGATTATAGGCATACATCACCATGCCGGATTAATTTTTGTATTTTTAGTAGAAATGGGGTTTCACCATGTTGGCCAGGCTGGTCTCAAACTTCCATCACTGCCCACCTTGGCCTCCCAAAGTACTGGGATTACAGACATGAGCGACTGTGCCCGGCCTGAGATGGATCTTTTGGAGTGTCTTGTGATATGGTTTGGCTGTGTTGCCACCCAAATCTCATCTTGAATTCCCACATGTTGTGGGAGAGACCTGGTGGCAGGTAATTGAATCACAGGAGCATGTCTTTCCTGTGCTGTTCTCGTTATAGTGAATACATCTCACGAGATCTGATGGTTCTATAAGGGGGAGTTGCCCTGCATAAGCTCTCTCTTCTCTTGTCTGCCACCATATGAGACGTGACTTTCAGCTTGCACCATGATTGTGAGGCCTCCCCAGCCACATGGAGCTGTTAGTCCAATAAATCCCTTTCTTTTGTAAATTGCCCAACCTCAGATGTGTCTTTATCAGCAGGGTAAAAATGGATTAATACATCTTGCCTCTAGGCTAGCAAGTGAGGCATTTATACTCCCTCCTGGACCATGGATGCCTTTGGGAAAGGGACTTGATCTTGGACAAAGCAACACTCTTTGGCTGAACTGGGGTAGGGAATGCCTCAGCCACTGATGCAGGGGATCTGCGAGACCATCACAGCATCCTCCACAGAGTTTGTCTTTTTCATTGTGATGTGCAGGCATTCCCTATACATTTTATTTATTATTTATTTATATTATTATTATTATTATTATTATTATTAAGATGGAGTTTCGCTCTTATTCCCCAGGCTGGAGTAGTGCAATGGCATGATCTCGGCTCACTGCAACCTCTGCCTCCTGGGTTCAAGCAATTCTTCTGCCTCAGCCTCCTGAGGAGCTGGGATTACAGGCACCCGCCACCAGGCCCAGCTAATTTTTTGTAGAGACGAGATTTCTCTATGTTGGCCAGGCTGGTCTTGAACTCCTGACCTCAGGCGATGTGCCTACCTTGGCCTCCCAAAATGCTGGGATCACAGGTGTGAGCCACCGTGACCAGACCCCTATGCATTTTAAATAGTAGCTTCTTGTCAATTTTAGACATTGTGAATATCTTCCTTCAATCAATCATCAGCCTGTTAGCTTTCTCTTAGTGTTATTTCTTGGAGCAGAATTCTTTAATTTTGATGTAACCAAGTTAATAAATTTTCCTCCTTAAGGATTTATGCTTTGAAAGTTTTGTTTAAAAGATCCGTCTCCAGCCGGGTGTGTGGCTCACGCCTGTAATCCCAGCACTGTGGGAGGCCCAGGCAGGTGGATCATTTGGGTCAGGAGTTTGAGAGCAGCCTGACCAACATGGTGAAACCCTGTCTCTACTGAAATACAAAAATTAGCCAGACATGGTGGTGGGTGCCTGTAATCTTAGCTACTCAGGAGACTGAGGCAAGAGAATCCCTTGAACACAGGAGGTGGAGGTTACAGTGAGCTGAGATCAAGCCTCTGCACTCCAGGCTGGGTGACAGAGGGAGACTCTGTTTCCAAAAAAATAAAAATAAAATAAAAAATAAAATCCGCCTCCATTCTCTAGGCCACAAAGGTATCCTCCTAAATTATGTCCTTGCTTTGAATACATTTCTATCTTTCATATTTAGGTCTTTAATCTTTCTGGAGCCCACTTTGAATGTGGGTATTAGCCAATTTTCTTCTCTTTTCCTGTGTTATGAACCAGTTTTCTGTACTTGTGTTGACCTCTCTGCTCTCTGGTTTCTGCTTTACCACCGTCTTAAGATACTACACCTGCAGAGAATTGCACCCTCTTAATATTCTTATTCCAGGGCTTTGAAAAAATTCTTCTTCATCTCTCCCTGTCTGCAGTATGGGGCACGTTCGACCATCTCCCTTTCTTGCAACTCCGTGTGCAATACCCTTTCCGAACTTATTATCCTTGTTTGCTTTTTCTTCTTTTATCTCTTCCTCCTCTTTCATCCCTAGGGCTTTCCTGGCTTAACGTTTTCTTGCAGCTCCTAACAATCGGTGTAATTTAAGACTATGCTTGTCTTTCTTTTTATCCCTCAAAACTCCATCTTCTCTGAGAAATTCTCAAGATTTCAGTCCCTCTAGGTGAGTGATTTCCCTATTAGTAAATCCAGCCCTGACCTCTCTTGTGAATGCTGGTGACCATTTTTTAAAAAAATACTTTATTATTATGATTATTTATTTTTATTTATTTATTTATTATTTTTTGAGACAGAGTTTCACTCTGTCACCCAGACTGGAGTGCAATGGCATGGTCTCAGCTCACTGCAACCTCTGCCTCCCGGGATCAAGCGGTTCTCCCACCTCAGCCTCCTGAGTAGCTGGGACTACAGATGTATGCCACCACACCTGTCTAATTTTTGTATTTTTAGTAGAGACAGGGTTTCACTATGTTGGCCAGGCTGGTCTCAAACTCCTGACCTCGTGATCCACCTGCCTCAGCCTCCCAAAGTGCTGGGATTACAAGCGTGAGCCACTGCACCCAGTCTAAAATACTTTATTTTTTAAGATCAGTTTGGGGTTCACAGGAAAATTAAGCAGAAGATGGCCAGGCACGGTGCCTCACACCTGTAATCCCAGTACTTTGGGAGGCTGAGACAGGAGGCTTGCTTGAGCCCAGAAGTTTGAGAGTAGCCTGGACAACAAAGTGAGACCCAGTCTCTACAAAAAATAAAAAAGTTATCCAACTGTGGTGGCATATGCCTGTAGTCCCAGCTACATGGGAGGCTGAGGCAGGAGGATCACTTGAACCCAGGAGGCTGAGGCTGCAGTGAGCCAAGATCCCAAGATTGTGCCATTGAACTACAGCCTTGGCCACAGAGTGAGACCCTGTCTCAAAATTTAAAAAAAAAATTTAAAAAAAAATTAAGCAGAAGAAACTGAGATTTCCCACATACCCCTCTCCTCAACACATGCACAACACTCCCCATTATCAACATCCCCCCAGAGCAGTACATACGCTACAATTGATGAATCCACATTGACACATCATTATCACCCAAAGTCCATAGTTCACATTTGGGTTTACTCTAGATATTGGATTTGGACACATGTATAATGACGGCCAGGTGCGGTGGCTCACACCTGTAATCCCAGCACTTTGGGAGGCCAAGGTGGGTGGATCACTTGAGCCCAGGATTTCAAGACCAGCCTGGGCAACATGGCAAAACCCATCTCTACTAAAAACTACAAAAATTAGCCAGGTGTGGTGGTGTGTGCCTGTAATCCCAGCTGCTTGGGAGGCTAAGGTGGGAGAATCACTCAAACCCAGGAGACAGAGGTTACAGTGAGCCGAGATTGTGCCACTGCACTCCAGCCTGGACAACAGAGGGAGACTGCCTCAAAAAAAAAAAAGTATAATGACATGTATCCACCAAAAAATATCATACAGAGTATTTTCACTGTCCTAAAATCCTCTGTGCTCTGCCGGTTCTTCCCTCCCTCTCCACAACACCTGGACACCACTGATCTTTTTACTGCCTCTGTCATTTTTTTGGTTTTGTTTTTGTTTTGTTTTTGAGACAGAGTCTCGCTCTGTTGCCCAGGCTGGAGTACAGTGGCGCGATCTCGGCTCACTACAACCTCCGCCTCAAGGGTTCAAGCAATTCTCCCTACCTCAGCCTCCTGAGTCGCTGGGATTACAGGCGCCCACCACCATGCCTGGCTAAATTTTGTATTTTTTAGTAGAGATGGGGTTTCGCCATGTTGGCCAGGCTGGTCTTGGACTCCTGACCTCAGGTGATGCGCCCACTTCAGCCTCCCAAAGTGCTGGAATTATAGTCATGAGCCACCAGGCCCAGCCTCCCTCTGTAGTTTTTGCCTTTTCCAGAATATCATATAGTTGAAATCATATACTACGCAACTTTTGCAGGTTGGCTTCTTTCATTTAGTAATATGCATTTAAGCTACTTGCATTCAGTTTTAAGCTAAAGAGAGATGTGTCTGAACCCTTAGGATAAACAGTGCCTTTTAGGAGCATCCTGCACAGCCAAGGGGGAAAGTCAGGCCGAACGTCTCGTTAATCCACACGGCATCCCTACGCATCTGAAAAATAGGTTGAGAGAACTGCAGTTGTCTTCACTTTACAGATAAAGAATTTGAAGTACCAAGCACCATCGCGAGAACATCAAATGAGTACTTCCTGTAGCTTTACAGTTTACAAAGGCTCAGAACTCAGGCTTTCCTGAAGGGGGCTTACTCTTCACTTTAGAGATGGTCAGTGGAGGATATAGGATCAGGCTGTCCAACCACCACGATCCCTTGAAATGACCTGAGCAGCATATTCAAGTCAGTGCAGGGGTGAGATTTAAAGTTGCCACAAGAGATCTGGAGCTGTGGCTCATGCCTGTAATCCCAGCACTTTGGGAGGCCGAGTCAGGAGGATCACCTGAGCCTAGGAGTTCAAGACCAGCCTGGTCAACCATGGCAAAACCCCATCTCTACTAAAAATTCAAAAAAAAAAAAAAATAGCCGGGCATGGTGGCACACGCATGTAGTCCCAGCTACTCGGGAAGCTGAGGCAGGAGAATCACTTGAACCTGAGAGACAGAGGTTGCAGTGAGCCAAGATCGCACCACTGCACTCCAGTCTGGGTGACTGAGTGAGATTTCATCTCAAAAAAATAAAAAATAAAAAAAAAGTTGCCACAAGCATCCCCAGTTTGTCTCTGGAACCCTCCCAGACTACCTCCTTGTTTTTCCACCCTGCTGCTCCTTGTTCATAAATTTCTTGGTTCTCAGCTGTCTTTGTTTTGGCTTTACATTACGGTTTCTATCCTCCGCCCATGTCTTTGCTGGATGGTCTGCTGGGCTTGACTCATTCTTCTGGCTCTCAACAACCATATGGATCCACGCCACTGCCTTTGGTCTTTGTTCTTCAATTCCCCACATTGCTCCCAAAGGGAAGAAGCAGTTCATCTGTGGGATCCACTTGATGTGTCTCACCTCTCACCAGGACCACGAGGGGCGTGGGGGCCTGCCAGCTGCAAGATGGCACAATAAAGGCATTTCTGCTACCATCTTTAAAAATCACCCCAAAATAAACAGTACAATAAATTTAGAAATATATATATTGTTTAGGAAACCAGGAGACAACAGCAGCCCCTAATTCTACTAATTGAACTAGAGAGGAAAAGGGCAAAGCACACCAGGTGGTTCTGATAATGATGAGTGTTAGGGTGTTTAGACTAGACCTTAAGATAGAGCATTCTTCAGAGTTTCTTTATTTCCAGAGCTTAGCATAGAACCTGGCCAAATCAAGTTCTCATCAAATACCTGTTGAGTGAATTACATCATTATATATATTTATATCCTGTAACAGTTATCAGCACATGAAAACATTTTACTATAAGGAAAACTGTTAGAAATGTTTGCTACATTGCTAAGTAGGGCTTCCATCCTTTCTGTTGGAGAAAGGCCACGTCTACACCCATAGGCTGAGGAAGAGAACTCTGACTAATACCTTTGCCCTGATGGTTAGCATTTCATTGCTTCAATTTTTAAAAAATTCACAAAATCTGCTCTTTCATTGGCTCTGTTTCAGTCATTCATTATTTTAGCATGAACTTGGCTCTTATGGAGGTCAGGACTTGATAATTGCATTCAGCCTTTTGCAATTATTGGTAAGAAACCAGGTAAGAAACCACTGACATTTAATATTTAATTGTTTTGATCAGCATTAATTAGTCACAGATGCACACCAGATTCCCATTTAATTAAATTCTCTTGGGAACATATTGTGGGCTCAGGGATTCTAACCACATCAAAAAGTAAGTGTTCAACTTTAAAAGTTGGGCCCCAGAGGCCCAGGAATCCATGGAGAGGAAATTCCAGATGTCTCCCTTTTCTTAGAAATAAACCTCCTACTTCTAGCCCTCTGGAATAGAAAGTCTCTGCATTTCTTTTCTCTTTTATTTTATTTTTTTTTAATTATTTATTTTTTGAGATGGAGTCTCACTCTGTCGCCCAGGCTGGAGTGCAGTGGCATGATCTTGGCTCACTGCAACCTCTGCCTCCCAGGTTCAAGCGATTCTCCTTCCTCAGACTCCCGAGTAGCTGGGACTACAAGCATGCACCACCATGCCCGGCTAATTTTTGTATTTTTAGTAGAGACGGGGTTTCACCATGTTGACCAGGCTGGTCTCAAACTCTTGACCTTGTGATCCACCCACATTGGCCTCCCAAAGTGTTGGGATTACAGGTGTGAGCCACCGCACCTGGCCTCTTTTTTTCTTTTCTTTTTTTGTTTTGTTTTTGAGACAGAGTCTTCCTCTGTCATCCAGGCTAGAGTGCAGTGGTACGATCTTGGCTCACTGCAGCCTCTGCCTTCTGGGTTCAAGTGACTCTCCTGCTTCAGCCTCCTGAGTAGCTGAGATTACAGGCACTTGCCACCATGCTCGGCTCATTTTTGTATTATTAGTAGAGATGGGGGGGGTGTCACCCTGTTGGCCAGGCTGGTCTCGAACTCCTGACCTAAAGTGATCCACCCGCCTCGGGCTCCCAAAGTGCTGGGATTACAGGCGTGAGCCACTGCGCCCGGCCCTCCTCTCTCTTCTTGCATCATCAGTTTTACCCTCTTTACTGAATCATTCGCATTCACATACAAACATGAGCAAGTTCTCTCATTCTAAAAAAACCCACTGTCAGCCCTATCCTTTCTCAAGCTATTGCCCTTTTTCTTTGTCCCTCTTTGGAAATAAATCTCTAGAAAAGATTGTGTGCACTTGCTGTCTCCAGCCCCTCTCCTCCTAGTCTCTCTCAAACACACTGCATTCGGGCTTTGGCTCCAATTACTTGTCAATGTCCCTAAAATTACCTCCCTGATGTTAAAACCTATGGCCACTTCTCCACCCTCTTTCATTTGGCCCAGTTAATCATGTTGTCTTTCTTGAAACACTTACTTCATTTGGCTTCCAGGAAACCATTTTTTCTTGGTTTTCCTCCCATCCATGTTCCTTCCTTCTCATTTTCCTTTGCTGATTTACCCTGTTCTCCCTAGCCTCTAAATGTTAGGTGGTTTTAGCAATGCTTTTAACTCCCATTTGACCTCCCTATTTACTCTATATCTCCACTTGAATGTTGACTTAGCCTGGGTTCCTTAGACATCAGAGCCTGAGGCAAAGCTTACGCATTCTTGCTGTATTGGAGAAGAGGGAGAGAGAAAGAAAGAAGGCAGGGAGTGAGGGAAAGTAAACATAAGATGGTGCATTGTTGAGCGAGCCAAACATTCACAAGAAAACACAGCTAGTTGCTTGGTCACGAGGGAACATCTCCAGAGAGGCTGGTGGAACCACAACACCTCGATGCTGCCTCTTGGACAGGAGAAAGTTGATTTCTGGCCTGCAGAAGAAAATGGAATTCATCCATTGACTATTCCTCTACTGTCTTTCAATGTTAGACGTTTACCTCTGTACTCCTGTGTTCTCTGGCCTCTTTGGGCTGCACTGGGGATGACAGCTCCCTCAGCCCTGGTTGAGAATTTAATTTGGGCTCAGAAACAGTGGGAAGACCTGTAGCCTTTGCAGTCTAATCCCCAGAGCGTTATGCACTTCCTGTTGCAGCTTATGATGGGGTCAAGTTGGAGCCTGGTACTCACTCACCCTGGGAAAGACTGAGGCAGCCTTCCATCTCAGCAGAGGAGGCACTTGACTGTGGTGGCCATAGCTCTCCTTTTCTTCTCCTTCTCCTTCTCCTTCTCCTTCTCCTTCTCCTTCTCCTTCTCCTTCTCCTTCTCCTTCCCCTTCCCCTTCTCCTTCTCCTTCTCCTTCTCCTTCTCCTCCTCCTCCTCCTTCTCCTCCTCCTCCTCCTTCTCCTCCTCCTCCTCCTCTTCCTCCTCCTTCTTCTTTTTTTTTTTTGAGACAGAGTTTTGCTGTTGTTTCTCAGGCTGGAGTGCAATGGTGCAATCTTGGCTCACCGCAACCTCTGCCTCCCAGGTTCAAGCGATTCTCCTGCCTCAGCCTCCCGAGTAGCTGGAATTACAGGCATGTGCCACCACACCTGTCTAATTTTTGTATTTTTAGTCGTGATGGGATTTCACCATATTGGCCAGGCTTGTCTCGAACTCCTGACCTCCGATGATCCGCCTGCCTCAGCCTCCCAAAGTGCTGGAATTACAGGCGTGAGCCACCGCGCCCGGCCTCAGGGCTCTTCTTTGAGTAAACAGTCAAGGGAGAGTCCAGGCTTGGGGCAGAAGAGAGGACTGAGGGAAGATGGGGCAGCATATAAACTGGGTCTAACAGACATCTCCAAACCTAACTTACCCAAAATTGAACTGATTCCAACCCCTCACATCCAAACTTTTTTCTCCTAGTTTTTCCCATCTCAGTGTCAACTCCATCTTTCCGTTGTCTCACACCAAAAATCTTAAAATCATCCTTTACTCCTCTTTCTTTATCCTTAAACCTCACATCCAGTGTATCAGCAAATTCCAACAGCTCTATCTTCAAAGTATATCCAGAAGCCAACCTCTCCTTACCACCTCCTTCCCCATCATTCTTGGATCATTATAAGGGTCTTCTATTTGGCTCTCTTGCCCTTGTCCCCAACATTCTATTCTCAATGCCATGATCAGAGTGGTTCTTGTAAAAAATTAAATAAGAGAGATGGTGTCATTCCTTCTCCTGAAACCCTAGGACCTTCCCCTCTCACTCAGAGTTAAACCAGTCTTTGGCATGGCCTACAAGGCCCTACACTATCTGTGTCCATCAGACCTCTAGCTTTATCTCCTGCTTGTGCACTCTGTCCATCCACTGTGCCTCTAAAGGATCAAACAGCCTCCCACCCAAGGGCCATTGCACTTGTTCCTCTCTGTGCCTGCAAGACTTTCTCTCCAGTTATCTAAAGGCTGGCTTCCTTAATCCTTCCAAGCCTTTAACATCTATGCTTCAATGCTTCTTTTTTTTTTTTTTGAGACGGAGTCTCGCTCTGTCGCCCAGGCTGGAGTGCAGTGGCCGGATCTCAGCTCACTGCAAGCTCCACCTCTGGGGTTTACGCCATTCTCCTGCCTCAGCCTCCCGAGTAGCTGGGACTACAGGCACCCGCCACCTCGCCCGGCTAGTTTTTTGTATTTTTTTTAGTAGAGACGGGGTTTCACCGTGTTAGCCAGGATGGTCTCAATCTCCTGACCTCGTGATCCGCCCGTCTCGGCCTCCCAAAGTGCTGGGATTACAGGCTTGAGCCACCACGCCCGGCCTTTTTTTTTTTTTTGAGACAGAGTCTTGCTCTGTTGCCCAGGCTGGAGTGCAATGGTGTGATCTCGGCTCACTGCCACCTCTGCCTCCCCGGCTCAAGCAATTCTCCTGCCTTAGCCTTCTGAGTAGCTGGGACTACAGGCACCCGCCACCACACCTGGCTACTTTTTTGCATTTTTAGTAGAGATGGGGCTTCACCATGTTAGCCAGGCTGGTCTCAAACTCCTGACCTCAGGTGATCTGCCCGCCTTGGTCTCCCAAAGTGCTGGGATTACAGGCATGAGCTATCGTGACCGGCCCTCCACTGCTTCTTTTCAGTCAGAAAAGGCTCAATGGTGGAAGAAGAAACTGAAGGATGGGAAAGAGAATGAAAACAGGAAGGAAGGAGTAACCTCTTCAAGAGTTTGTTGGAAAGCCCAAAGCTTTCCAGAAACTGTTTCGCCAAGATGGAGACTTTATGTGTGGGAGAGTAATAAAAGAGATAAGAAGAAAGTGAAACCATTCTTAAAAGTTGAGGAGCTAGGGTGTTTATTCTATGGGTATGGGTTATCCAACTGAGAATCAAAGTAAGTTCACTCAAATTTCCACTGAAAAAATGTCTTCCAACCAGGACCTCTGGATCAATGGTAGTCCTGGCGGTCTAAACACGTTCTTGAAAGAAGCAAGAGAAATCAGGATTGATGAAGGAACAACAAAGCTTGGAAACATATTTGTCTCTGGGAAGAATCTTCCAGGCCCTTTCAGGAAGTTGAAGGGAGAAGGTGCTCTTTCTCAGAGCCACTGCTTGAGCGCTTATGCATCCCATGGTGTGGTAACTGGGGTTGAACATGGGATTTCAAAACCAACCCAACAGGAAGGGCAGGGGAAGGTCTGAGTTGTCTTTTGGTGCCCTTGGGTCAGGTCTACCCGGCGCAACCTCTCCAAGCTCTTGATAACCAGTATTACAAGGTCAAGGAGGTCGCTGAATGTGAGCGCCACTGCCCTCTGCTGGAGGGATTGGCATCCTCCCAAGACCTGTATTTGGCTCCCGGTCAATGGGTCTTGACCTTTGCATCTGGGTCCCTTTGAGAAGCTGAAGAAAGCTATGGAGTCAAAGCAAACACGATATGCACTCATATATAAGATTTACATGGAATTTCAGGGATTCATGGACAGACCTTCTGAAACCCATCCATCCATCTCCCAGGTAAAGGTGTGGCTTTAGAAGCAGATAGACCTAAGTGCCACTTCAGAACTGAGACACCTACCCTTCCTCTGTAAGATGGAAAAAAACCAAGAAGAGGCTACCCAACCTATTTCTTGCCAAGAATACCCTTCCCCCTACTTGAACTCCATGTTTAGAATTATTTTCTATACCTGTAGCCTCAGCACTTTGGGAGGCTGAGGTGGCATGATTGCTAGGGTTTAGGAATTCGAGATCAGCCTGGGCAATAAAGTGAAACCCTGTCTCTACAAAAAAAAATTAGCTGTGTATGGTGGTGTGCACCTGTAGTCCCAGCTACTCAGGAGCTTGAGGTGGGAGGATCCCTTAAGCCCAGGAAGTTGAGGCTGCAGTGAGCTGAGAATGTGCTACTGCACTCCAGCCTGGGAGACAGAGTGAGATTCTGTCCCAAAAAATATGTATTTTTTTAATGGAGTGCAGTGGCGCAATCTTGGCTCACCGCACTTCTGCCTTCTGGATTCAAGTGATTCTCTCGCCTCAGCCACCTGAGTTAGCTGGGACTGCAGGCACGTGCCACCATACCTGGCTAATTTTTATATTTTTAATAGTGATGGGGTTTTACCACCTTGGCCAGGCTGGTCTCAAACTCCTGACCTCAAGTGACATGCCCACCTCGGCCTCCCAAAGCGCTGGGATAACAGGTAGGAGCCACTGTGCCTGGCTACTCTAATTTTTGTTTATTTATTTTATGTATTTATGTATGTATGTATTTATTTTTAGAGATGGAATCTTGCTGGGTTGCTGAGGCTGGGGTGCAGTAGTTATTCACAGATGTGATCGAAGTTCCCTACAGCCTCAAACCCCTGGGCTCCAGCAATCCTCCCATCTCTCAGCTTCCTGAGTAGCTAGGACTACAGGCACATGCCACTGTGCCTGGCTTTCTAATTGTTGTTGTTGTTGTTGTTGTTGTTGTTGTTGCTGTTGTTGAGGCAGTGTCTTGCTCTGTCACCCAGGCTGGAGTGCAGTGGTGCCATCAGAGCTCACTGAAGCTTCCACCTACTAGGCTCAAGCAATTCTCCCACCTCAGCCTCCTGCGTAGCTGGGACCACAGGCACGTGCCACCACTCCCAGCTAATGTTTTTTATTTTTTGTAGAGACAGGGTTTCTTATGTTGCCCAGGCTGGTCTTGGATTCCTGGGCTCAAGCAATCCGCCCACTTCAGCCTGTCAAAGTGCTGGGATTACAGGCATGAGCCACTGAGTCCAGTCTTGCTCTGTTGCCCAGGCTGGAGTGCAGTGGTGTGATCTTGGCTTACTGCAAGCTCTGCCTCCCGGGTTCATGCCATTCTCCTGCCTCAGCCTCCCAAGTAGCCGGGACTACAGGCACCCGCTACCACTCCCGGATAATTTGTGTGTGTGTGTGTGTGTGTTTAGTAGAGACAGGGTTTCACCGTGTTAGCCAGTATGGTCTCTATCTCCTGACCTCATGATCCACCCGCCTTGGTCTCCCAAAGTGCTGGGATTACAGGTGTGAGCCACTGCGCCCGGCCCTTTTTTTTTTTTTTTTTAATGTGAGACTTGCTCTGTCAGCCAGGTTGGAGTACAGTGGCGCGATCTCAGCTCACTGCAACCTCCACCTCCTGGGTTCAAGCACTTCTCCTGCCTCAGCCTCCCAAGTAGCTGGTACTACAGGCGCACACCACTATGCCCAGCTAATTTTTTTATTTTATTTTTAGTAGAGACAAGGTTTCACCATGTTGGCCAGGCTGGTCTGGAACTCCTCACCTCAAGTGGTCCACTCACCTTGGCTTCCCAAAGTGCTCGGATTACAAGTGTGAGTCAACCAGCGGAGGCTCTAATTTTTAATTAACCAAACAGAACCAGGCAAGCGATAGCCAGTTACTCCATCATGGCTGAGTTCATATAATCCAGGTAAAAATCAAAGCTAACTTGACTGCAGCGGCTCATGCCTGTAATCTCAGCACTTTGGGAGACTGAGGCGGGAGGATCCCTTGAGCCCAGGAGTTTGAGACTAGCCTGAGCAACATGGAGAAACCCTGTCTCTACAAAAAATGCAAAAATTAGCCAGGCATGATAGCGCGCACTTGTAGCTCCAACTACTTGGAGGGTTGAGGCAGGAGGATCACCTGAGCCTGGGAGGTCAAGGCTGCAGTTAGCCGTGATTGTGCCGCTGCACTCCAGCCTGGGCAACAGAGTGAGACCATCTCAAAAAAAAAAAAAAAAAAAAAGCCCGGGATTGCCCTGTTGTAGACACATATACACATACAGGGTTTGGGCTGGCTTTTGAAGTATTCATACTCAAGCTTTACTGTTGTTTTTTGTTTGTTTGTTTGTTTGTTTTGAGACAGGCTCTGGCTTTGCCACCCAGGCTGGAGTGCAGTGGCACCATCTCAGCTCATTTCAACCTCCACCTCCTGGGCTCAAGTGATCCTCCCACCTCAGCCTCCCAAGTAGCTGGGAGTACAGGTGCACACCACCATGCCTGGCTAATTTTTGTGCTTTTTAGTAGAGAGGGGGGTTTTGTCATCTTGCCCAGGCTGGTCTGGAACTCCTGAGCTCAAGCGATCCATCTCCCTTTGCCTCCCAAACTGCACTGCACCTGGCCTCAAGGTATAATGTTTAAACTTTCACTGACTCACTCTAAAGCTCACATACTTAAATCCAAACTAATTCAGTGATGCTATTTGCCTCAAACTCATGCTGTCTCACAAATCTATTTATGTGCACCTTTAAATGTGGGTAAATGCGAAAATTCCACCTTCAAACACACCTTTCCAAGCATTTCCTCAGCTCAAACTCTCTCTAAGGGTAATTTAAACACATACTGTACATGAGGCCACATTTAAACCCACTTTGGGCCGGGCGCGGTGGCTCAAGCCTGTAATCCCAGCACTTTGGGAGGCCGAGATGGGCGGATCACGAGGTCAGGAGATCGAGACCATCCTGGCTAACACGGTGAAACCCCGTCTCTACTAAAAAAATACAAAAATCTAGCCGGGCGAGGTGGCGGGCGCCTGTAGTCCCAGCTACTCAGGAGGCTGAGGCAGGAGAATGGCATAAACCTGGGAGGCGGAGCTTGCAGTGAGCTGAGATCTGGCCACTGCACTCCAGCCCGGGCTACAGAGCGAGACTCCGTCTCAAAAAAAATAATAAATAAATAAAAAATTAAATAAACCCACTTTGGTTCTAACTCTCAAGCTTGTGTCCTACACTGAGACCTTCTGACCTCACGGGTAGGGCCATATGAGAACACAGAACATCAGTTGAGGCTGGGCACAATGGCTCACGCCTGTAATCCCAGCACTTTGGGAGGCCAAGATGGGTGGATCACTTGAGGTCAGGAGTTCAAGACCAGCCTGACCAACATGGTGAAACCCTGTCTCTACTAAAAATACAAAAATTAGCTGGGTGGGGTGGTGTGTGCCTGTAATCTCAGCTACTTGGGAGGCTGAGGCAGGAGAATCACTTGAACTCGGGAGGCAGAGGTTGCAGTGAGCTGAGATCACACTCTGTACTCCAGCCTGGGTGACAAAGCAAGACTGTCTCAAAAAACAAGTAAACAAACCAACAACAAACAAACAAACCAAAAAACTACATCAGTTAAGCACCACTGAATACCTGCCATGGCTAATACTAAAGATGTAAAAAATAAAGAATTCCTGCTCCCAATTCATTCATTCAACAAATATTGATTAAATGCCTACAATGTACCAGACACTGCAAGGAACTAGCAATATAATAGTAACAGAACTGATGAAGTCCCTGCCTTCATGGAGCTTACAGTCTAGTGGGAGAAACAGCGGGTGTGGGAGGAGTAACAAATAGAGGAGATAATTGGAAACTGTGGTATGCAACATGAAGGAAACAGAGAGAAGTGGGGCTAGGGAGGGAATGGGGCAGGACAAGGACCTCTCATAGATGTAGCAGTCAGGGTCCTGGCAGGAAACAGGTGGCACATTCAAACTGGGAAGTATTCATTCCTGAAGCACACGGGAGAAGAAACATAATACATTAATAAATATTTTAAAATGCAGGCCGGGCGTGGTGGCTCAAGCCTGTAATCCCAGCACTTTGGGAGGCCGAGACGGGCGGATCACGAGGTCAGGAGATTGAGACCATCCTGGCGAACATGGTGAAACCCCGTTTCTACTAAAAAAAAAAAAAAAAAAAAAAAAATACAAAAACTAGCCGGGCGAGGTGGCGGGCGCCTGTAGTCCCAGCTACTCGGGAGGCTGAGGCAGGAGAATGGCGTAAACCCGGGAGGCGGAGCTTGCAGTTAGCTGAGATCCGGCCACTGCACTCCAGCCTGGGTGACAGAGCAGACTCCACCTCAAAAAAAAATAAAATAAAATAAAATAAAATAAAATAAAATGCAAAGGAAATGGAGGAGAGGCAGGGCACAGTGGCTCACACTTGCAATCCTGGCACTTTGGGAGGCCAAGGCAGGATGATCACTTGAGTCCAGGAATTCGAGACCAGTCTGGGCAACATAGGGAGACTCAGTCTCTACAAAAAATAAAAATAAAAAAATTAGCCTGGAGTGGTGGCTTGCACCTGTGGTCCCAGCTACTTGGAAGGCTGAAGTGGGAGGATCACTTGAGCCAGGCAGGTTGAGGCTGCAGTGAGCCAAGATTGCACCACTGCCCTCCAATCTGGGTCAATAGAGTGAGACCCTGTCTCAGTAGATATAGATAGATAGATAGATAGATAGATAGATAGATAGATAATAGATAAGATAGGCCGGGTATGGTGGCTCACACCTGTAATCCCAGCACTTTGGGAGGCCAAGGCGGGCAGATCAACTGAGGTTAGGAGTTTAAGACCAGCCTGGCCAACATGGTGAAACCCTGTCTCTACTGAAAATTCAAAAAAAATTAGCCAGGCATGGTGGCATGCACCTGCAGTCCCAGCTACTCAGGAGGCTGAGGCAGGAGAATCACTTGACTTGGGAGGTGGAGGTTGCAGTGAGCCAAGACTGTGCCACTGTACTTCAACCTGGGTGATGAAGTAAGACTCCATCTCAAATAAATAAATAAATAAATAAATAAATAAATAAATAAAGGGGAAAAATGGATAGGAGTTTAATAAAAGGGCTATTTACAAGCAATGAGGAATGATGCAGTACCCTAGAGTTAGTAACAGTGGGAGCCCTTCCCAGCCTTAGACCCGAAGGTCCAAAGGGAGGCAGCAAGCACAGTCATGAGTCACTTAAATACAGGGATACATGCTGAGAAACATGCTGTTAGGCGACCTTGTCGTCATGCAAACATCATGGAGTATACTTCATGGTAGAGCCTACTACACACCTACACCATTGCTCCTAAGCTACAAACTGGTACAGCATGTTACTGTACTGAATACTGTAGGCAATTGTAGCACAATAGTAAGAGTGTACCTAAACATATCTAAACACCGAAAAAGTACAGTATAAATACAGTTTGTTTGTTTGTTTGAGATGGAGTCTCACTTTGTCACCCAGGCTGGAGTGCAATGGCACCGTCTCTACTCACTGCAACTTCCACTTCCTGGGTTCAAGTGATTCTCCTGCCTCAGTCTCCCAAATAGCTGGGATTATAGGCATGCACCACCACGACTAGATAATTTTTGTATTTTTAATAGAGACGGATTTTCACCATGTTGACCAGGCTGGTCTCGAACTCCTGACCTCAGGTGATCCACTCGCCTTGGCCTCCCAAAGTGCTGGGATTACAGGCATGAGCCACTGTGCTCAGCCATAAACATATATAAACATAGAGAAAGTACAGTAAAAATACAGTATTATAATCTTATGGGACCATCATTAGATTGCAGATGACAGAAACGTCATTATGTGGTGCATGACTTACTATATAGGAATCTGAAGAGGCTGAGCTTGGGGGCTCATGCCTATAACCCCATCACTTTGGAAGGCTGAGGCAGGGGAATCACTTGAGCCCAGCCTGGGCAACATGACAAAATCTGGTCTCTACCAAAAAAAAAAGTCAAGTGTGGTGGTGGCTTATGCCTGTAATCCCAGGTACTCGGGAGGCTGAGGTGGGAAAATTGCTTGAGCCTGGAAAGTGGAGGTTGCAGTGAGCCAAGATCGTGCCACTGCACTCCAGCCTGGGCAACAGAGTGAGACTCTGACTAAAAAAAAAAAAAAAGAATCTAAAGAGGCGAGTCCACAGAAAGGCCCACCTAACAAGACAGGCGTGGCTACATGTGTAGAACCAGCAGTTAACAGCGGAGTAGAGACTGGGGTGCAGCTCTCATGATCTCCAATCCAGAGTGCTCCCTGCTGTATTAGTTCTCTCATGCTGTCATAACAAAGGATCACAAACTGGGTGGCTTTGAAACAACAGAATTATAGTGTCTCAGTTCCGACGGCTGCAAGGCCAAAGTCAAGGTGTCAGCAGGACTGATTCCTTTAGGGGGGCTCAGAGAGAGCATCTGTTCCATGCCTTTCTCCTGGTGCCTGGTGCTTGCTGGTGATTCGTGGTCTTCCTTGGCTTATAGCCACATAAGCCAAATTGTCTGCCTGTGTTGTCACAGGGCCATCTTCTCTGTGTCTGTTTCTGTGTCTCTTCTTCTTTTCTTATAGGGACACCAGTCTTTTTGGCTTAGTGTGCATCTCACTCCAGTATGAGTGAATCTTTTTTTTTTTTTTTCTTTTTTTTGAGACAGGGTCTCACTGTCGCCAGGCTGGAGTGCAGTAGTAGTGGTGCGATCTTAGCTCACTGCAACCTCTGCCTCCTAGGCTCAAGTGATCCTCCCACCTCAGCTTCCCAAGAAGCTGGGACTACAGGCATGCACCACCACACCTGGCTAATTTTTAAAATTTTTTGTACAAACAAGGTCTCACTATATTGCCCAGGCTAGTCTCAAACTCCTAGACTCAAGTGATCCTCTCACTTTGGCCTCCCAAAGTGCTGGGATTATAGGTGTGAGCCACAGCGCCTGGCCTAATTTTAACTAATTACATTTTTTTTTTTTTTTTTGGACATAGAGTTTTGCTTTTGTTGTCCAGGATAGAGTACAGTGGTGCAATCTCAGCTCACTACAACCTCCGCCTCCTGGGTTCATGCCCTTCTTCTGTCTCAGTCTCCATAGTAGTTGGGATTACAGGTGCCTGCCACCATGCCCAGCTAATTTTTATATTTTTAGTAGAGATGGAGTTTCACCATGTTGGCCAGGCTGGTCTCGAACTCCTGACCTCAGGTGATCCGCCCGCCTTGGCCTCTCAAAGTGCTGGGATTACAGGCATAAGCCATCACACCGGCCACCTAATTACATTTTCAACAACCCTATTTCCAAATGAGGCCACATTGTGAGGTTCTAGGAAAGACAAATTTGGGGGGACATTAACCCAGCACACCTTCCTCAAGTTGGCAAGGCATTACTTTAGCAAAATGTCTCTGTCAATTTCTCTTCTCTTTCAGGGCCCCTTTGATTTGATTGGAATCCCCCAGTCCTGCTACATTATATATTCAGAGTACACGACTGGTAGCTCACTCACAGGAAGGAGCAAGCACTACCCCAGTGAGATAGTACTATACACCTACCAGACTGGCAACAATACTAAAGTATCATTACAACCCAACTGTTGGTGAGGACATAGAGTAACAGGAATGGTCATATGCTGCTGGGGACAATGTAAATTGGTACAATCACTTTGGGATAAAGTTTGGCAGTACCAAGTGAAGCTGAAGTATGCATACCCTATTGCCCTCCTGACTTACACATTCTATAAAAATATATGCCAGTTGAGCTGGGCATGGTGGCTCACACCTGTAATCCCAGCACTTTGGGAGGCTGAGAATGGTGGATCCCTTGAGCCCAGGAATTTGAGACTGGTCTGGGCAACACAGCAAAACCATGTCTCCACAAAAAAATACAAAAATTAGCCAGGGATGGTGGCATGCATCACCTGTGGTTCCAGCTACTCAGAAGGCTGAGGTAGGAGGATTGCCTGAGCCTGAGGGGTCGAGGCTGCAGTAAGCCTACTATGTCACTGCACTGCAGCCTGGGTAACAGAATGAGACCCTGTCTGTATATATATAAATCCCAATGTGTATGGGGATATTCACAGAAGAATGAGAAGACTTGTTGGCAATAGTCTCAAGCTGCAACCAGGCACAGTGGCTCACCTCTGAAGTCCCAGCACTTTGGGAGGCCAAGGTGGGCGGATCACTTGAGGTCAGGAATTTCAGCCTGGCTAACATAGCTGAATCCCGTCTCTACTAAAAATACAAAAATTAGCTGGGCATGGTGGCAGGCACCTGTGGTCCCAGCTACTCAGGAGGCTGAGGCAGGAGAATTGCTTGAACCTGGGAGGTGGAGGTTATAGTGAGCCGAGGTCACGCCACTGCACTCTAGCCTGGGTGACAGAGGGAGACTCAGACTCAAAAAAAAAAAAAAAAAAAAGCCTCAAGCTAGAAACAACCCAAATATCCATGGACAGTAGACTAAATACATCATGGACAGAATATAATGGAATATGATATAGCAATGAAAAAGAACGAACTATAGTTACATACAAAAGCATGGATACTAATGAGGAACAGAAGCTGAATACCATAACATAGACTGTATGATTCCAGTTAAGCAAAGTTCAAAATTAGGCAAAATCAAACTACATTTTTTAAGGATCTATAACCAGGTAGTAACACTTAGAGAAAAACAAGGAAATGAATAACATGAAAGTCAAGACATACCAGGTGCTGTGGCTTACTTCTATAATACCAGCACTTTGGGAGGTTGAGATGGGAGGATCACTTGAGCCCAGGAGTTCATGACCAGCCTGGGCAGTATAGCAAGTCCCTGTCTCTACAAAACGTAAAAAGCAAAAAATTAGCCAGGCATGCTGGCACGTGCCTGTAGCCCCAGCTACTTGGGAGTTGGAGGCAGGAGGCTTCGAGGCTACAGTAAGCCTTGATTGCACCACTGCACTCCAACCTGGGTAACAAAGTGATACTCTGTCTGGGCAAAAAAAAGTCGAGATAGTGGTTATGCTATCCTCCCTTGGCAAGGAGGGAGCAGTTTGGATCTGGTGAAGGACATGCAGAGAAGAGGCTTCTGGGGTGCTAGTAATGTTCTTTTGACAACAATTTGTTAAGCTGTATTTATGTTTTCAGCTCTTTTCTTTTGAGATAGGGTCAAGCTCTGTTGCTCAGGCTGAAGTGCAGTGGCGTGATCATAGCTCATTGCAACCTTGAACTCTTTTACTCTAGCAGTCCCCTGAACTCAGCCTCCCATCACCATACCTGACTAATTTTTAATTAATTAATTAATTAATTAATTTTTTTGAGGCAGGGTCTCACTCTGTCACCCAGGCAGGAGTGCTATGTTGTGATCACGGCTCACTGCGCCTCAACCTCCTGGTTGAAGGTATCCTCCCACCTCCAAGCTATCCTCCCGCTTCCCTTTTTGATTTTTTTTGTCGAGACAAGGTCCCACTATGTTGTTCAGGCTGGTCTCGAACTCCAGGACTCAAGAGATCCTCCAACTTTGGCCTCCCAAAGTGTTGGGATTACAGGCATGAGCCACCGCACCTGGCCATGTTCCTAGCACTTTTCTGAATGCTTGGAATATTTCATACATACACATACATTAAAAAGGGAAGGGGGTCCCTGGGCTTTGGAACCAAACAAAGCAGCTGTGTAGTAGATTTTTGACTCTGAACACCTTCCTGAAGGGAAAAAATGATATAGGACCCCTCTTGGAAAAAGAAGATATGAAATACAACAACAAAAAAATGTGACTCTTCTTTAAGAAAGAAATTAGGGTTTTTTTCTTTTCTTTTCTTTCTTTTTTTTTTTTTTTTTTTTTGTTTGACAGAGTCTTGCTCTGTCACCCAGGCTGGAATACTGTGGCATGATCACAGCTCACTACAACCTTGACCTCCTGGGCTCAAGTGATCCTCCTGCCTCAGTCTCCCATCTAGCTGGTACTCCAGGTGTGCACCACCACACTCAGCTATATGTTTTTATTATTTATAGAGACAGGGTTTCCTTATGTTGCCCAGGTTGGTCTTGAACTCCTGGGCTCAAGTGATCCTCCCACTTTGGCCTCCCAAAGTGCTCAGATTACAGGCATGAGCCACTGCACCCAGCCTAAGAAATTCATTTTTAATTGAAGAAAAACCATGAAGAAAATCACTGGCATCTAAAAGACCTTTATTTATGCAGGTGCTGTAGTATAGAACATTCTAATCTGCGATGTTAAGGAAGCTGAATTTACAACCTAGTAGACTAAACAAAGAGTTTATGTTTAGTTGATTAACCAGTTGAGGCTAAAGTCTAGCCTATTTAAGTGACAGTCTTTGGTTTTTTATTTTTCTTCAAGACAGTGTAAAAAGATGTTGGCTCTCTTCCTCTTACAGGAGTCTGTCTTTACTCATTTGAAATGTAAACTATCTTTGTGAAACCTGTTCCAGACAATTAAGAGTAGTGCTATAATAATAATGAATTACAGAATTCCAATTAGAAGCCAAGCACTATTTTAGGCAGTTTGTAGCTACTAAATCAGTTTGGGCTGGGCGTGGTGGCTCACACCTATAACCTCAACACTTTGGAAGGCTGAGGTGAGAAGACTGCTTGAGCCCAGGAGTTTGAGACCAGCCTGGGCAATATGGTGAAACCCCATCTTTACAAAACATACACAAATCAGCCAGGTGTGATGGTGTGCACCTGTAGTCTCAGGTGCTAGGGAGGCTGAGGTAGGAGTATCACTTGAGCCTGGGAGGTGGAGCTTGCAGTGTGCAAGATTACGCCACTGCAATCCAGCCTGGGTGACAGAGAGAGACTCTGTCTCTAATAACAATAATTATAATAAAAAAAAATTTAGCAGGCCAGGTGGTATGTGCCTGTCATCCTAACTACTTGGGAGACTGAGGTGGGAGAATTCCTTGAGCCCAGGAGTTCGAGGCTACAGTGATCTGTGATAGTGTCACTGCACTCCAGTCTGAGCACCAGAATGAGATTTTGTCTCTAAATAACATACATAAATCAAATATTTTGACATGTCACTATCATCCTCTGAGTACTTTCTTATCTTTATTATATTAAATATCATGAGGTCATACTGACACCTTCAATTCCAATCCAACAGCACAGAGTTCTTTCTAGCTTTCCTCCTTTCCATGTTTGTAACCCCAGCAATGAGAAACCTATTTTTAATCATTTTGAATGTAACTAAGTTTATAATGAGTGTATTGCTGGGTTTTTTAAAAAAAATATTTTCCCCCACTTGTATTAATCTTTGTTCTTCAAGAAGAACAAAAACGCCAGCGTTTTCATTCATTTTATTCAACCAACAAATATTTATCAAGCAGATACTATGTGTGAGATAATCTTATAGGGCTAGGGATATAGCAGTGAACAAAACATTGTATTGGGGAAGGAATGGTGGGGAAAGAGAACAATAGAAAGAAGGCTAGGAAATGGGAAAGCTGGGATCTGCGCCCAGAGAGCCTGGCTCCAGATTCACGCTATCGCATCTGCCTCCGATTGCTTTTGTATTATGCTCTCTACCTTCTGCAAGAGTTTACAACTCTGTTGAATCCAATAAAAATGCCTTTGTCAGTTTTAAATCTAGACGATGTGGAGCTTTGTGCATCTTCTGTGTTGTTTAACTTCTCAGAGACTCAGTTTCCAAATCTGAAAACGAAGATACTAATCTCAACCTGCTGTGAGAATAAATGAAGTTATGCAAAGTGCCTGGAGCTATTTATGACACACCGTAGGTATTATTTATTTAGAGACAGGGTCTCGCTCTGTCGCGCAGGCTGGAGTGCAGTGGCACCACCACGGTTCACTACAGCCTTGACCTCCCGGGCTCAAGTTATCCTCCTGCCTCGGTCTCCCAAAGTGGATTACAGGAATGAGCCACTGCACCCAGCCATGTCATAGGTATTTTAGTTAAGTTTATTTTCCTTTTCTTTTTTAACACAAATGTTACACTATACAGTTTCCCCAGAACAGGGACTTTTTCTCTTTCTGATTAATTAAATCACTTGTTCATGTATTTATTCCATTTTATGTCCATTCGACAAGCATTTATTGAGAATCCAATATATACTAAGCCCTCTGCTAAGCATTAGGGATACAGAAATGGCACAGCCTCCATTCTCAACTTGCTCACAGTCAAAATCCAAAAGACACACAAATAATTATTAAAATTACAAATAATCATTAAAAACATAAATCATCTGATAAGTGGCTCTGATGAGAATTAGGAGAAGGGGCCGGGCATGGTGGTTCATGCCTATAATCCTAGCACTCTGGGAGGACAAAGTGGGAGGATGGCTTGAGCCCAGGAGTTCAAGAGCAGCCTGGGCAGCATAGCAAAACCTCACCTCTATAAAAAAGGAAAAGCAAAGAAAAATTTAAAGAATAAGAATAGGCCGGGCGCGGTGGCTCAAGCCTGTAATCCCAGCACTTTGGGAGGCCGAGACGGGCGGATCACGAGGTCAGAAGATCGAGACCATCCTGGCTAACACGGTGAAACCCTTTCTCTACTAAAAAATACAAAAAACTAGCCGGGCGAGGTGGCAGGCGCCTGTAGTCCCAGCTACTCGGGAGGCTGAGGCAGGAGAATGGCGTAAACCCAGGAGGCGGAGCTTGCAGTGAGCTGAGATCGCGCCACTGCACTCCAGCCTGGGCGACAGAGCAAGACTCCGCCTCAAAAAAAAAAAAAAAAAAGAATAAGAATAATAGGGTTGGGCACAATGGCTCATGCCTGTAATCCCAGCACTTTGGGAGGCCGAGGCGGGTGGACCACCTGAGGTCAGGAGTTCGAGACCAGCTTGGCTAACATGGTGAAACCCCATCTTTACTAAAAATACAAAAATTAGCTGGGGGTGGTGGCACGTGCCTGTAATCCCAAGTACTCAGGTGGCTGAGACAGGAGAATCGCTTGAACCTGGGAGGCAGAGGTTGCAGTGAGCTGAGATCACGCCATTGCACTCCAGCCTGGGTGACAGAGCAAGACTTTGTCTCAAAATAATAATAATAATAATTATTATTATTATTTTAAAAAATTGAGAACTAGGAGAAGGGAAGGGTGGTCATAGAAGTTATCTTGAAGGAAGAGGCTCTCATAGCAAGGTCTGGTACAACAGAATTTTGCTGTCAAAGTTGCAAATAATAAATAGGTGAACGATGCCTGTAATCCTAGCACTTTGGGAGGCCGAGGTGGGTGGATCACTTGAGGCCAGGAGTCAAGACCAGCCTGGCCAATATGGCGAAATCCCATCCCTACTAAAAAAATACAAAAAGTTAGCCAGGCGTGGTGGTGGGTGCCTGTAATTCCAGCTACTTGGGAGGCTGAGGCAGAAGAATTGCTTGAACCCAGGAGGCGGAGGTTGCAGTGAGCCGAGATCGCACCACTGCACTGCAGCCTGGGTGACAGAGCACGACTCTGTCTCAATAAATAAATAAACAAATAAATAGGTGAATAAATCCAATTCAGTCCAACAAATATTTTGTAGAAGACCCTACTATTCAAGGCATTGTGCTCTGACTGGAAGTATGAAGACAAAGCGGCAACTTCTAGTTCTACTAGCAGATAACATCTACAACCAGATGTTTCAGTACTAGGTAGAGAATTCAATGTAGGTAGGCAGACTAGTGGGACAATGAGAAGAGGAAGGCAGCTCTAAGCTCTATCTGCCTAGGCTTTGTAGAATCAGTGCAGTGTTGAAGCTTGGATAGATCCGGTGTATGAACAGGAGTCACTGACAGCTTTTTTTTTCTTTTCTTTTTCTTTTTCTTTTGCAATAGGTTCTCACTCTGATGCCCAGGCTGGAGTGCAGTGGCATGAACATGGCTCAATGTAGCCTCCACTTCCTGGGCTCAAGTGATCCTCCCACCTCAGCCTCCCAAGTAACTGGGACTAAACGTGCACATCACATTAGCCTGGCTAATTTTTAAAATTTTTTTGTAGAGACAGGAGTCTCACTATGTTGCCTAGGCTGGTCTTGAACTACTGCAATCCTCCTGCCTCAGCCTCCCAGAGTGTTGGGATTACGGATGTGAGCCACTGCTCTCGGCCTTCATTGACAGCTTCTAATCAGAGGCATAACATGGTCAGATTTATATTTGTTGGTAGGATGGAAGACTAAAATCAATGACACTAGCCAGTAGGCTGGATATACAATCTCTCTTGATAGCTGTGGGCATTTGGTTTCAGGGTCTTGCAGTTACCAAAATGCAGGATGCTCAAGTCCCATATATAAAATGGCACAGTATTTGCATACGACCTACACATATGCTTACATACCCTTTTTAAAAATTACTTTTTTTTTTTTAAGAGATGAAGTCGAATTCCTAGTCTCAAGCAATCCTCCCATCTCAGCTTCCCAAGTAGCTGGGACTATAGATGCATGCCACTGCGCTGGCTCCCATATACTTGTAAATCATCTCTAGATTACTTATAATACCTAATACAATGTAAATGCTACGTAAATAGTTGCACTGAATTTTAAATTTTGTATTACTTTTTATTTGATTAAAAATATTTCTGGTCCATGGTTGGTTAAATCCATGGATGTAAAGCCCATAGATATAGAAGGTACCGCGTGTGTGTGTGTGTGTGTGTAAATATATACGTGGATAGGAGGCCTGAGGTAGACGTTTTACCTGGAGATACAATTTGGCAGTGTTTGCAATTACTCAGGGGGAGTCTGTAGAGTGAAAAGAGAATTGATGTAAGCTTGCGAACCAACATTCCTTAAACAGCGGGCAGAGAAAACGCAGCGCTGGAGGAAACCAAAAGACAACAGCAGATGGGGAGAAGAGGAAAGAGTAGCGTTACCGGGAGTGAAACGAATAGAGGAGGAGCCGGGGAGGATCAGAGGGAGGGACAATTGTGTGGAATGCGGTACAGAGGTCAGAAAACCGTCCATTTCATTTGGCGGTAGGTGACCTTTCCCAGAGCAGTTTCGGTGTTAGTGGTTCAGGCGGGAATTCCAATGCAAGAAACCAGCGAACGAATGAGAGAGTGAGTAGGGAAAGTGAAGGTGAGTACGTTAGCGAATTAGCGAATAAATCAAGTCTGTGCCCTCTCTTGCCCGGGGAATTTCCAGGGCCAATGTCGCACTTTGGTGCGGAGGAAAGGCCTGGAAACGGCTCGGGGTGACGCCTAGGAAACTGCCAGCCTTGCAACCCATAGGCGCAGCCCCAAGGTCAGGGTCACCTCGAGCTTCCAGGCAACTCGTCACCTTGACGACCAAGGGAAAAAACCGGAAGGGATGGAAGCAGCGGATCATCTCGCGATATCTGGAACGTCTGCGCCGGCCTTCCTGACCTGGGACTTGTTTCCAGCTCTCGCGAGACTTGAAGGGGTCGGAGCGCCGAGGCCGGCCAAGAGGAAAGCTGGCGGCGCGGGTGGGGAACATGTCGGAGTCGGAGCTCGGCAGGAAGTGGGACCGGTGCCTGGCGGATGCGGTCGTGAAGATAGGTAAGGGGCTTCTCGCCCCTGCGGGCCCGGCCGGTATCCGAGCTGTTGGCTGCAGGCTGCGCTGCCCCGGAGGAAGGAAGGAAAGCCCCACGGGAAGTCAGGCCGCTTGGCCTTTTCCGGCACCTCCGGCCAGGGCGAGCCGCCCGTTCCCAGGCGGGCGGTTACTCGGGCGGCGCATACAGACCCGAGGAGCCGGAGCAGCCGCCTGGGTGCGGGGTGGAGTTGCAGCCCCGAGGAGGTGGTCGGGGTTGGCAGGTGGCAGGACAGTCGCAGAGCTCTTGAGTGGAAGCCAGTGTCGGGGCACACCCTCGTGCCGGAGCCGCGGGGTTCTCCTCCTGGGTGGTGCATCCCCCGGCACGCGGCGGGGTACCGGCTTAGGAGGCCACGCTGCTTCCCCGCGGAAATCAAAGTGCCTTCTGCAGAAGGTCACCTGGAGCATTTCATAGACACCGCCAGGCCGTGATGCAAGTTGCTGTCGTTTCCGACTTGCCACCTGATTTATTTGAGTCGGAGTAGTCTGGGGCCTGAACTTAGAGACAGAGGGGTGATGATCTGGAGAGAACTGCGCTGAAAAGTAAGAAGTTGTTCACGTTCAGTCCTTAATGGAACTCTGCGTAGTCCTTTAACACGTGCTCAGTGACGGCACAAATTATGAAGTCACTGTATGGCGGGGAGGAGAGAGGAAACTCGTTTATTGAGCGTATATGGTCTTCATTGTGCGAAATAATCTTTTTTTTTTTTTTTTTTTTGAGGCGGAGTCTCGCTCTGTCTCCCGGACTGGAGTGCAGTGGCCGGATCTCAGCTCACTGCAAGCTCCGCCTCCCGGTTTACGCCATTCTCCTGCCTCAGCCTCCCGAGTAGCTGGGACTACAGGCGCCCGCCACCTCGCCCAGCTAGTTTTTGTATTTTTAGTAGAGACGGGGTTTCACCGTGTTAGCCAGGATGGTCTCGATCTCCTGACCTCGTGATCCACCCGTCTCGGCCTCCCAAAGTGCTGGGATTACAGGCTTGAGCCACCGCGCCCGGCCGAAATAATCTTTTTACAGGCTATGAAATGGAGAGTCAGGTGAAGGAGTTTGCCCACGGTTATAGCTAACAAATGGCAAAATTAGGGATTTAACCTAGGTTTTCTGGGGGTCAAGTCCTGTGCTCTTTCTTTGATATTAATTTTTGTTACCCAAATGTGATGTTTTTTGTGGTAATCTTAGGGTATTTAAGAGGATTTAGGATTGTGTCTTTGAATGAAAACATTGAGGAATAAGATTGTAAGCTCCATGAGAGCAGGGATGTTCTCTGGTTTAGTCACTGCCCCATCCCCAGCCCCTGAAAGAGTACTTAATAAAAGTTGTTGAAAGTGAGTCAATAAATGAAACAGCTTATCAGTTAACTTTTCACCTCTGAATTCAGCACTTGCAGTCAAGTGATTTGACGCAAGTTATTTAACTTTTCTGTGCCTGATTCCTATTTGGCAATTGGCAGTAATAATTATTACTATCTCATAGAGTCGTTGGGAGGATTAAATTAGTGAATTCGTGTGCAGGCTTGAATATGGATCACTTAGGAATGGGTTATTTTGGAAGCAACTAAACAGGCACTTTTGTTTTGTTACTGTTAACAGCTTGCAGGTCAGAGAGAAGACTTAACACCTAGATATGAAATGACCAAAGTAGTTACTAGGCAATGTCATGTAGTTAAGAAAGGGCTTTGAGCTGGGGGAAGTGGCTTAGGCCTGTTATCCCAGCACTTTGGGAGGCCGAGTTGGGAGGATTGCCTGAGATCAGAAGTTGGAGACCAGCCTGGGAAACAAAGTGAGACCCTTATTTTAAAAAAAAATAAATAAGAAGGGGCTTTGGAGGTAGACAGAGCCGAGTTTGAATTATCCACTTGCTCTTCTCGCCCGTCCTTACTAATTTTGTAGCTTTGGGTAAAGTCTCTTTCTCAACTACGAAGTGGTGATAAAAAGAAATTTACCTGAAAGTATAAGAAAAGTAAAGGACAGAAAAATACATAAGCTACTTAGCACAGTGCCTGGCGCTTTATGTATACAGTAAACGGTAGTCATAATAACTGGGTTTTAAAGTTTTTTTATGTATTTTGTTTTATTTCTATTTATTTTTAATTAACTGACTTTTTTAATAGAGGCAGGGTCTCCCTATGTTGTCCATGTTGGTCTCTTAACTCCTGGGCTCAAGCGATCCTCCTGCCTCAGCCTCCCAAAATGCCAGGATTACAGGCATGAGCCAGTGTGCCACACTTATAATAGTTGTTTTTTTATTTATTGAAATGGGTCTTTCTCACCCAGGCTGGAGTGCAGTGGTGGGATCTCGGCTCACTGCAACCCCCGTCTCCTTGGGCTCAAGTGATCCTCCCACCTCAGCCTCCCGAGTAGCTGGGACTGTAGGTCCCCGCCACCATGCTCAGCTATTTTTGTGTTTTTTGGTAGAGACGGTGTTTTACTGTGTTCCTCAGGCTGGTCTGAAACTTCTGGGCTTAAGTGATCTGGCCTTCTCAGCCTCCCAAAGTGCTGGGATTACAAGCTTGAGCCACTGCACCCAGCCAGTGGTTGATATTAATATTATTGTGCTACTCAAGACCACGTGAGGCAGTGAATAGTGTCACTCTGTCTCTCATGTGTGGAACATTAGTAGGGGTGCGTCATATACATGTGGAGTAATTAAACGAGGCAAGGTAATGTACGATCTCAGGTATAAATTGGAATGAATGATTCAGATTCTTGCTGTAGGTTTGTATATTAAGTGACTGAAGAGATGGGCTGAGGTCATTCAATAAGACTCTTATTGACCTTTGTAGAATGGCTTGGGATTGAATAGTCAGGTAGGATGGAAGAAGAACTTGACAAAAGCCACATTGTATTTTCATGAGGAGTAAATTGAAGCGCAGAGGTTAAATAGCCAGAAGTGGAGGAGCTCAGGTTAGAACCCAGACATCCTAATTTCAGTGCAGAGAGGCTGGTTTAGGTGGAGTCAGAACTGTGAAATGTCTTAGAGATATTCCATTTTATCTTGGAGGTGTTTGAGTTGACTGTTGACTTTTTCACATGCATTCTGCATATTCAACACCTCTGCCTTAAAAATCTATTGCTTCCAGGGCTCACTAGGCATAGGCTGGTGGGTGATCTGGGATGGTTTCAAGCAACAAATATTTATTGAGCTATGGGTCAGTCAGCGGGCAAATAGAGAGGCATAAGACATTTCACTGCCGTCAACAGGGAATTGATGTAATATATCAGGTTGCCATTAAAAAAAAAAAATTGGCAAAGACCGCAGTTACTTTTGCACCAACCTAGTAAATGAAATTTTAGCATGATTGTTCTGGCAGAATGAATTTGGAGCAGAGGAAACTAGCAGTACTGTGATTGTGAGGTGATAAAAGTCTGACCTGTTAGACTGGAATAAATGGGCATATTTGAGAAGTTTCAAACTTTTTCCCATCTGTGAAATAAGGGAGTTGTCCTGTTGGTGATGGGCTGAGAGAGAGGGCAGAAGAGAGAAGAAGCAAGGGAGGCTTTAGTCTGAGTTGTCTTTGAGACGATGAAAGTGGACGCTCTTCTACAGTGAGTGTGTTGCTTCCTGTTTTCTGTGGGTAGTGAGGTTCTGGAACTCCTTAAACCTCATTGGCTGCTTGCTTTTCTGGTATTTCAAAATGGAGATAGAGACTCAGGGAATGGCAGCCTGTGGTAATATAGGTAAGAGGTTTGGTGGAAGATACAGACAGGAAGAAAAGGCCAATGCAGGCTTTCCGCTCCATCTTTATAATTTCATTGTGGGTTTTTGTTGTTTTTGAGACAAGGTCTCATTGTGTCACCCAGTCTGGAGTGCTGTGGTGCAATCACGGCTCACCACAGCCTCGACCTCCAGAGCTCAGGCGATCCTCCCACTTCAGCCTTCTGAGTAGCTGGGACTGTGGGTATGCACCACCACACCTGTCTAACTTCTGTATTTTTTGTAGAGATGGGGTTTCACCATGTTGCCCAGGCTGGTCTTGAACTCAGGGTCCAAACGATCCACCTACCTTGGCCTCCCAACGTGCCGGGATTACAGGCATGAGCCACCACACCTGATCCATCTTGATCATTTCATACTCTGGCTTGGCACAGACTGAAGGGAAGCCATGGTGAATGCACAGCAGCTTCTGTGAGTCCTTCTCTGTTTAGTTGTCTTATACCTAAAGTGTTTTGCTTCCAGGGTTCACCAGGGTTATTTTCCCACTGGTTTGCTGTAAGATGACTATTGTAATCACTCCTGTTTAGCATAGGTGTTGTATAGCTGAGTCAAATAGCTTTCTTAAGCCTGTGCTTTAGGGAGTGGTCGCTTAAAAAAGTATTCTTCAAGGATCTTTTCACCCTGAAGCTTGAATCTTAATAGAAACTTACCATATGATTTTGTCCTGTAGGAAGAGATACATTTATTTATAAACACTCTTGCCCCCATTACTGTCTTAAGAAAAGCAATTCTGGGGGGGGAGGAGGGAGGGATTGCATTGGGGAGTTATACATGATATAAATGATGAATTGATGGGTGCTGACGAGTTGATGGGTGCAGCACACCAACATGGCATAAGTATACATATGTAACAAACCTGCACGTTATGCACATGTACCCTAGAACTTAAAGTATAATAATAAAAAAAAAAAAAAGAAAAGCAATTCTAGGCCAGGCACAGTGGCTCGTGCCTATAATCCCAGCACTTTGAGAGTCTGAGGTGGGAGGATCACTTGAGCCCAAGAGGTCGACACCAGCCTGGGCAACATAGTTAGACCCCATTGCTGCAAAAAATATATATATTAGCTGGGTGTGGTAGCATACACCTGTGGTACCAGCTACTTGGGAGGCTTGAGCCTAGAGATTGAGGCTGCAGTGTGCTGTGATCACACCACTGCACTCCAGCCCGGATGACAGTGACAGAGCAAGACCTTTTCTCAAAAAAAAAAAAAAAAAAAAGAAGAAGAAGAAAAGCAGTTATATTTTACCTGTTTAATCGGGTTTTAAAACCTCTATTTATTTTGTATCAAATAGTGTGGAAGAATAGGTGATTTCTAGTATGGTTTGAACTGATAAATTAAGCCCATGGATCCGGAAACAACAGCAAAAATGAAAACCCATGTCTCTCTGTTCGTGGAAGGCAGGTCTGAGTGATGGGCACAGTGGGCCCTTACTTGTTTTGTTACACATCCACTTCTCTTTTTTTCCACTCTTTCAGCCCTTGTTCCTTTCTTTTTCTTTATTCCTGTCACATTTTTACACTTCTTTTTGACCGCTATTGTTATTTCTGCCACTGCCACTACATACTAGTTCATCTATAAAGTTTGACATTGATAGATCTTTTTTCCTTAGTAACCCTGTTAGCATTTAAGAAGTTCCTAGGTATTCTATTTATTCTTTATCACATCATTTTTCTTAATAGCATGTTTCACCATTTGAAATTTGTAGTTGGTTTCTTTACTTGATTGTTCCTTCTCCCTGGAATGTAAACTTCATAAGAACCAAAGGCTGTTGCGTTCACTGTTGATCCCTTAACCCCTGGTTTAGAGGAGGCGTACAATAATTATTGTTAAATGAATGACATGTATTGCTGAGAATTGTGTAGACTGTTCTCTGCCCATATTTGCGTCTTAGAGTGTGTTTATTAACTGAATGAATTAGTGTGTAACTGAAAAACTCCAAGTAAAGTAGATTTCTGCCCGTTCACATGTTTGATCATGTATCCTTGTGTTCTGGGGACTTATACCAACTTTTAATTTCATCTGGGAATGTAAATTACTGTCAGTAGATCTGAATAATAAAGTAGTATTAAAAATATTTGGGAATAGTCAACTGAGAAACATAAACCAGAGAGCACTTTTGTATTTAAACTAGTAGAGGGATGATGTTGGTTTAAGGGGTAGTGCCAAAGCCTTACTGCAGGAAATTAAAAAGGAGTGAAGAATATTACATTTTATGAATGGCATGTTCCGTTAGTTTTATGTGAATGCGTCATTAATGGGTTTTGCTTATTTTATGGATTTATTTTTAAGTTGTATCAGATTTATTAGATGCTCTGGCTTTCTTTATCCAATAAGTTCAAGGGCTGTGTTGTTTATATTCCTTGTATGTGTGGATAATCTGTCTTAGTGCCCATGAGCATGAATCAGTCACACATTTCTTGTTAGTGAGACTAGAAGGCATAGTGTCTGATCAGCAGAGGAGACTTTAAATTGTTCTGGTCTCCACAGAGCCAATGTCCTCAGCTTGGGCTTGTCACCCTGGACTGGATGGGAGGTTATGTCTATTTTCAGTTTCCCAAGGAAAATAAGATTTTAGGAGATGAGAAAAGTCAGACTTCAGGGGCTGCTTCCCTGTGGTTTGAGAATTTATGAGCCCTGCAAGTGTGGGTCACAGAAGCACTAGGCCAGGCATGCTGGCTCACGCCTGTAATCTGAGCACTTTGGGAGGCCGAGGCGGGCAGATCACCTGAGGTCAGGAGTTCGAGACCAGCCTGGCCAACATGGCGAAACCCCGTCTCTACTAAAAATACAAAAAAGTAGCCAGGCGTGGTGGTGCACACCTGTAATCCCAGCTACTTGGGAGGCTGAGGCAGGAGAATGGCTTGAACCCGGGAGGCAGAGATTGCAGTGAGCCAAGATCCTGCCATTGCATCCCAGCTTGGGCAACAAGAGTGAAACTCCGTCTCAAACAAACAAACAAACAAACACAAAACAGAAGCAGAAGCACTGTCATTGCCCTCAGAGTTCTGTTACAACTTACTCTTCTTGAATGCCGAAGGCTTGCACCAGCAGGCCGGGGACCTCTTGACCAAATTGATGTTGCTCGTGTGACAGTGGCCAGGCCTCAAACTATGGATTTGCCAGAGGACGCTTTGAGGAAAATCTGATTCCCGCACTTCCTGGATTCATGCGGAGGTCCTGGGAATCCCTAGTGTGACTTGGAAAGCTTTAAAATTGGCTGTGTCCCTTTTCTCTTTGTTTTGCTCCAATGTAAGACCAGAGTAAGGAATATCTAGTCTTACTGATCCATGTATTGGCCTAGAATTCTAGTTTATTCTAAAGGAAGTCAGGTTGTGTGGCAACCCTGTATTTTAGCGTTTGAAGAAATTCATTGAATGGTAAGCTGAAGAGTGACATGGTTGGAATTTTTGATTTCAGAAAAATCGTTGATAAGAATGAATCAGAGGGCTAGCTAGGATGAAGGCAGGGAGGAGATGTCATGGTGGAGGGAGAGGTCGCCCAAAGCTGGAGAGTTTCCTGGAGAAGGCTGTCCTGGCAAGGCAGGTGTGTCAAGCACAACAATGATTTCCGTTATCTTAGTAGCAAGGAAAAAGGCAAGTCATGGACATATTCAAACAGCCCTAGAGTGTATTCAGTTCAGTGAACTGGAGTGGCGGACACAGGCATTTTGTTTTTCTTTTCCTCATTTTTTTCATTCGAAATAAATGTACCAGTAAATACCTCTCAGCCTTGGATTTCTTATCTATAAAATGTTAGTACTTGCCGCAGAGGGTGGTTGCAAGTGAGGATAAAATGAGATAATCTCTAGAGCAGTTAGGACGTTGCCTGTACTTAACTAAATATTAACTGGAGGCTGGGTGCGGTGGCTCATGCCTGTAGTCTCAACACTTTGGGAGGCTGTGATGGGTGGATCGCTTGAGGCCAGGAGTTTGAGACCAGCCTGGCCAACAATGGCGAAACCCAGTCTCTACTAGACATGCAAAAAAAATTAGCTGGGTGTGGTGGTACGTACCTGTAGTCCCAGCTACTCGAGAAGCTGAGGCATGAGAATCCCTGGAACTTGGGAGTTGGAGGTTGCAGTGAGCTAAGATGGAGCCACTGCACTCCAGCCTGGGCAACAGAGCGAGACTCGGTCTCAACTAAATAAATAAAAACTGGAGGTTGTTACTGAAGAGTGGAGGTAAAAGAGTTAAAATAATTAACACATTTACCCTGATCTTGGCTATTGTGGGTCGTAGGTGGGTCTTATTGTGGGTCTTGGCTACTGTGGGTCGACAATCAATATTCTAGTTTATATATGTCATAGTAATCATTAATGTATACTTCTTGAAACAATTTAATACCGGGTATTGTGGTAAGCCTTGGCAGGGGTGGCACACAGGTGAATAGGCACTGGCCCTACCCTGGAGGGGCTTACTACCTTGAGGAATGTGAAAAGGACGAGGGACATTTGACCCCCATTTTGGAAAAGATGCAGACATTTAATAGGTGGACCAGGTGTTTCAAGCCTTATAAGTGTCCCAGAGGAGGGGGATACTTTGGTTCCTTCTGGGAGTGATGAGAATGACCGTCACTTATTGAGCACTTAACCGCATGCCAGGCACAGTGCTAAGCATGTTATATTTTACGTCATTATCTCATATCCTTGTAAGGTATTTCTCCATTTTTACAATGGAAGCTCACGGTGGCAGAATCCCTCCTTTAAGATCACAGGGGCTACAGCTGCATGGGTAGGAAGGTGAACCCCGTTCTTGTAGCTATCACATGCTAATGCAGGAGATTTTATCCTTTAGGGGTTAAAGGACTTATGTGGGGGGGTGGTGCAAAAGATGAGGCAGGAAAGGCGAAAGGGTGTAGGAAGTTACGGAGATTTTTAAAACTTTGTTGAGATATATTTCATGGCATAAATTTTCCTATTTAAAGTGTACTATTTTAGTTTATTCACCAAATTGTGCAGTTATCACAATCTAATTTTAGAATATTTTAAGCTTCCTCCAAAAGAAACACTGGACACAGCTGCTCCTATTCCCAAACTCTCACCTGCTACCTTAGCCCCAAGCAACCACCAATTTACTTTTTGTCTCTGAAATCTCCTATTCTGGACATTTTACATGAATAAAATGATATAATATGGAGTCTTCTGTATCCAGCTTCTTTCACCTAGGTAGTGTTTTTGGTACTCGTCCTGCTGTTGCATTTATCCGTTCACTCTTTTTTTGTTTCTGAATAATGTTGTGTGGTATATTTGTACTACATTTTCTTTATCCATTTGTCAGTTGGTGGACATTTAGTTTGCTTACGCTTTTACATTTTATGAATAGTGCTGCTGTGATCAAGTGTATACGGTTTTGTTTTGTGTTGAGTTGGGGTCTGTGTTGCCCAGGCTGGTCTCAAATTCCTGGGCTCAAGTGATCCTCCTGCCTCAGCCTCCTGAGTAGCTTGGATTACAGGTGCATGCCACAGTGCTCAGCCTCCCAATTTTTATGTGGACATGTTTTCATTTCTCTTGGATATATACCTAGGAGTGGAATTGCTTGGTTGTGTGGCAATTCTGGGTTTAGCATTTGAAGAAACTCATTGAATGGTAAGCTGAAAAGCGACATGGTTGAATTTCTGATTTCAGAAAGCTCACTGAAGTGATGAGAATGAGTCAGAGAGTGCCAGGATGCGGGGGCAGGGAGCTAGCTTAGTATATTATTGCAAATCTTGCCAAAGATGAGCTGATCAAATGAAGGGAAGCATGAACTAAGATAGGAGCAGCAGGAGTGGAAAAGAGAGATATAATGATGCTAGTACAGAGGTTGTATTTACAGAACTTGACGTGCAAGCTCGAGAGTGGGAGGAGTCAGGTGGTGCCCAGCCTACATAAATGAGCATGGTAATGCTTTTGACAAATAGAAGAGGCCAAGAGGGGAATAACAGTTTGTAGTTTCTTAATTTCTAGTGTGTCTTCAGATAGGTCTCTATATGCAGCTCAGTTAACAGAGATGAAAGTTACTGGTTTGTCATGCATTCATCTTCATGAAAAGAAAGGATTTGGCCTTGCTTCTTTCTTGTTAAGAAAGTATATGGCCAGGCCTGGGCACGGTGGCTCACACCTGTAATCCCAGCACTTTGGGAGGCTGAGGAGGGTGGGTCACCTGAGGTCAGGAGTTTGAGACTAGCCTGGCCAATATGGTAAAACCCCATCTCTACTAAAAATACAAAAATTGGCTGGGTGTGGCGGCGCATGCCTGTAATCCCAGCTGCACAGGAGGCTGAGGCAAGAGAATCGCTTGAACCTGGGAAGGGGAGGTTGTAGTGAGCCGAGATCAGGCCATTGCACTCCAACCTGGGTGACAGAGCAAGAAGGCTCTGTCTCCAAAAAAAAAAAAGGAAAAGAAAGAAAAAAGAAAGTAGGACAGTAAAAGACTTAGCAGCTGACTTGCCTTAAAATTAAAATTAACCAGCAGATTTTATGTATTCGTTCGATAATCAAGTATAGTTAAATTGCTTGAAGTCATTTTAATGTTTAAAAAAATACTAAAAGAGGCCATTGAATAGTCATGGAAAAAGAAAGCAAATTATTGTTTTTCTTTAAGTATCAGTTCATCTGATAGATGTGGGTTACCACAAAGCATTGGTGGCTCACCAAAAATTGCCTGTTGGTAGCCTGTGTTTGCAAACTGATACCTCTCTATTCCATGAGTGATATCAATTAGGTTATACTTAAATACTTCAAAGGCTTTTGATTGTTTATTGGTTTGGGTTTTAAATTAATACATGTTAATTGTTGAATTGGGTAGCCACATTTTGTTTGTCTTATGTGTATTTAAACAATGTGACCAAAAATACTTTTTCCATTTGCGGCAGCAATATGAATAATGGAACATTGTGACCTTCTAGGGAAGTGTTTTCTGTTAGTGTTACAGAATAATGGAATTAGGTGCTATATGGAACTTGAAAACATACTTAAATTTTTGTTCTGGCTGTGGTTTCATGCTTTCCTAAAATGTGGCCTGTAACAGTTTATTAGTAAATACACTGAATTGCTTTCTTTGGCAAGTGCATTTCGGTATTGAATCCAAGTAAAAACACAAATATTTACTTATAAAAGTCATTTGGTGTAGTAATATTTTTCCTATGGCCACTGACCCACTAGTGAAATGTTAGGGCATTGCTAGATTGGATCCTGTTTATTTAAAGGCCAAGAGAGGGAGAGAAAGAGAAAGCTAACATTAATCGAATGCCTGTTATGCCATCATATTTGGTACACTATTATCTCTTTTTTGCTTTCCCAGCAACTCGGGAAGTTTATATTATCTCTGTTTTTCCAGCAAGAAAAGTAATGCTCAAAGAAGTTTATAGAAATTGAGAAGCTGATTTTTAAATCTCTGAAAATGTAAACAATCCAAAATAGCCAAACCAATTTTCAAAAAGAACAAAGTTGAGATTCTTGTATTAGCTGATTTTAAGGCTTACAGTAAAGCTACAAGATAGTGTGGTGGTGGAGAAGAGCTGCACATATAAATCAGTAGAATAGGATAAAGTCCAGAAATTGATCATACATAAATGATCAATTCATTTTTGACAAGGCAATTTAATGGAGAAAGGAAAATATTTTCAGCAAACCATGCTAAAACAACTAGGTTTCCATATATAGAAAAAAATGAGCCTCGCTTAAAAGGATCATAGACCTAAATATAAAAGCTAAAACTATAAAACCTATAAGAGCTTTCCAGTGTGGAGACTGGAGACAACGTGCAGAAATGGCATCTCAAAAAGGGAAGGAAAAGAAGGAAGAACAGGTCATCAGCCTCAGACCTCAGGTGGCTGAAGGGGAGAATGTATTTGGTGTCTGCCATATCTTTGCATCCTTCAGTGACACTTTTGTCCATGTCATGGATCTTTCTGGCAAACAAACCATCACCATGTGACTGGTGGGATGAAGGTGAAGGCAGACCGAGATGAATCCTCGCCATACGCTATGTTGGCCACCCAGGATGTGGCCCAGAGGTGCAAGGAGCTGGGTATCATAGCCCTACACATCCAACTCCGGGCCACAGGAGGAAATAAGACCAAGACCCTTGGACCTGGGGCCCAGTCGGCCCTCAGAGCCCTTGTCTGCTCTGATATGAAGATCAGGAGGATTGAGGACGTCACCCCCATCCCCTCTGACAGCACTCACAGGAATGGGGGTTGCCGTGGTCGCCGTCTGTGAACAAGACTCCTCAAAATATTTTCTGTTAATAAATTGCCTTCATGTAAAAAAAAAATTTAAAAAGTAAAACCTATAAGAGAAAATCCTTTGTGACCTTGGGGTCAGAAAAGATTTTGAGGGATACAAAAAGCAGTTTCAAAGAAAACTGATATACTGGATTTGATAAAAATTAAAAACTTTTGCTCTTTGAATCACACTATTAAGAAAGCAAAAAGGCGTGTGTCTTTACAGCAGCATGATTTATAATCCTTTGGGTATATACCCAGTAATGGGATGGCTGGGTCAAATGGTATTTCTAGTTCTAGATCCCCAATGGTTGAACTAGTTTACAGTCCCACCAACAGTGTAAAAGTGTTCCTATTTCTCCACATCCTCTCCGGCACCTGTTGTTTCGACTTTTTAATGATTGCCGTTCTAACTGGTATGAGATGGTATCACATGGTGGGTTTGATTTGCATTTCTCTGATGGCCAGTGATGATGAACATTTTTTCATGTGTCTGTTGGTTGCATAAATGTCTTCTTTTGAGAAGTGTCTGTTCATATCCTTTGCCCGCTTGTTGATGGTGTTTTTTGTTTTATTCTTGTAAATTTGTTTGAATTCTTTGTAGATTCTGGATATTAGCCCTTTGTCAATTTATTGTGGCACTATTCACAATAGCAAAAACTTGGAACCAACCCAGATGTCCATCAATGACAGACTGGATTAAGAAAATGTGGCACATATACACCATGGAATACTATGCAGCCATAAGAAATGATGAGTTCATGTCCTTTCTAGGGACATGGATGAAGCTGGAAACCATCATTCTCAGCAAAGTATCGCAAGGACAAAAAACCAAACACTGCATGTTCTCACTCATAGGTGGGAATTGAACAATGAGAACACTTGGACACAGGAAGGGGAACATCACACACTGGGGCCTGTTGTGGAGTTGGGGGAAGGGGAAGGGATAGCATTAGGAGATACACCTAATGTAAATGACGAGTTAATGTGTGCAGCACACCAACATGGCACATGTATACATATGTAACAAACCTGCATGTTGTGCACATGTAGCCTAGAACTTAAAGTATAATAACAAAAAAAAGGAAAGCAAAAAGGCAAGCCACAGAATGGGAGAAAATACTTGTAATACACATATCTGATAAAGGGCTTAGGATACATAAAGATCTCATAATTTTAAGGTTCCCCGGCCCCCATAGACTCCGTTTCTCACATGTTGCTCAGGCTACTACTTCTGGCCTCAAGCAATCCTCCTGCCCCAGCCTCCCAAAATTCTGCAATTTGAGATGTGAGCCACTTTTCCCAGGTTTTTCTTTTTTTTTTTTTTGAGATGGGATCTCACTCTGTCACCCTTGCTGGAGTGCAGTGGCACAGTCAAGGGAGCCTCAGCCTCCCGGACTCATGATCCTCCCACATCAGCCTCCTAAGTAGCTAGGACTACAGATGCATGCTACCACATCAGGCTAATTAAAAAAAAAAATTTTTTTTTTAAATCATAAGAAGACAACAACACATGGGTAAAATTATACCAGTGGTGGATAGGCACATGAAAAGATACTTAACATCAGTGGCTGTTAGGGAAATACAAACTAAAATCATGAGATATACCTACACACCCATTAAAGTAGCTAAAATTTTAAAAAACTGCCAATACTAAGTGTTGATTCAGCTGTGAAGCAACTGAGACTCTTATATACTGTTCATGGGAATGGGAAATGGTAGAACCACTTTGGAAGACTGTTTAACCGTTTCTTATAAAGTTAAACATATGATGTAGCCATTCTACTCCTAGATATTTACCAAAGAGAAATGAAAACGTATCCACACAAAGACTTACACATGAGTGTTCATAGCAGCTTTATTTGTAAGAGTTAAAAAACTGGAAACAACTGAGATACCCATCAGTTGGTTAATGGAAAAACAAAATGTGGTCTGTCCTTAAAGTGGAGTATCAGTAATAAAAGGAAACCAACTACTTTTATACAACAACGTGGATACATTTCAGAATCATTTTGTTGCGTGATGGAAGCTGGACACAAAAGAATACATGCTGTATGATTCTATTCACATACAAATTTCTAGGAAATACAACCCAATCTAATGAAGTTGAAGGAAAGAGGGGGAAAAACAGAATAATTAAAATGACTAAAGAAAGCATAGTCCAGCTGGGCGTGGTGGCTCAAGCCTGTAATCCCAGTACTTTGGGTAGCCGAGGTGGGCAGATCCGAGGTCAAGAGATGAGACCATCCTAGCCAACATGGTGAAACCCTGTCTCTACTAAAAATAAAAAAATTAGCTGAGTATGGTGGTGTGCACTTGTAATCCCAGCTACTCGGGAGGGTGAGGCAGGAGAATATCTTGAACCTGGGAGGCAGAGGTTGCAGTTAGCTGAGATCACGCCACTGCACTCCAGTCTGGGGACAGAGGGAGACTCCATCTCAAAAAAAAAAAAGCATAGACCATAATTCTTAGGTCTCGTAAACTTGTCATTTTTAAAAATAGAAGGTAGAGATTGTTTTAAAATGCTCTTTAGATAGGTAGCATGAAAGAGAAAGAAAGGATAAATGAGTACACATTAGAAAAATGTTGGAGGCTCTAGATAAATGAGGAGGTAGTCTAAGAAGACAGCAAATCAAAGCCACCCCTTCCCCCCCAACCCCCACCTCCGGCTTTTTTTTTTTTTTTTTTTTTTGGAGACAAGGCCTTACTCTTGCCCAGGCTGGAGTACAGTGGCACAATTGTGGCTCACTGCAACCTCCACCTCCTGGGCTCAAGTGATCCTGCTACCTCAGCCTCCAGAGCAGCTGGGATTACAGGCTCGCACCACCATGCCCAGCTAGCAGATTGATCTTAACGGATACTGAGAGACAAGATGTATTTGGGAGGAGTCGAAATCTAGTGCTTTTACTTCAATTTTCTTTATCCAGTCTAAGCCATTAGGATGCTTAGGATAATTTATAATTATTGTAACACTCTGACATAATTGTCGACAGATTTGTAGACTTACCTTACTTTGACAAATGTTTACAAGTTAGAACAAATGTTTCTGATTGTTTGTCAGAACCTGCACATATAAACCACTCAGAATTCTTGTTTGATAGATTTTAAATGATTAACTAAAGCAACTGATTTAAGCAACATAATTCACTTTTTACTAGGAAAGTAGTCTTAAGAAAGCTGCTAGTTTCTTGGCAGCATTTCAGATGACTAAGTTGAAATTCATTTGCTGTAGGAATTTTTTATTTATTTCTCCTTTTTTTTTTTTTTTTTTGAGACAGGGTCTCGCTCTGTCGCCCAGGCTGGAAGGCTGGAGTGCAGTGGCAGGATCTTGGCTCACTGCAACTCCCACCTCCCGGGTTCAAGCATTTCTCCTTCCTCAGCCTCCCAAGTAGCTGGGATTACACCACACCTGGCCACTTGTTGTATTTTTAGTAGAGACGGGGTTTCACTGTATTGGCCAGGCTGGTCTCGAACTCCTGACCTCAAGTGATCCCCTAACTTCAACCTCCCAAAGTGCTGGGATTACAGGCGTGAGCCACTGCGCCCGGTCAAAATTTTTAATTTCTTTACCATTTCAGCATAGTCCTGTATGTGAGAAACCATGAGCTTGTTAGCTCATAAATATCCTATTCTGATTAGATGCAAAAATATATTACTGTTTCAATCACATATTTTGTTGACACTAAAATAAATGCTACTCATTGTATGTATTCCCAGACAAGATTATGAAGAACTTATCTTTCTCTTTATTCCAACTGCAACTAGATTTATTTTTATTTTTATTTTTTTTTGAGACAGGGTCTTCCTCTGTCACTCAGGCTGGGGTGCAGTGGCACAATCACATCTCACTGCAGAGTGCTGGAATTACAGGTGTGAACCACCATGCCCGGCCTCAACTTGAAATTTATTTTAGCTCATAACTTCTACTTTAGAAGATGTTTTAAGGCCGGGTGTGGTGGCTCACACCTATAATCCCAGCACTTTGGGAGACCGAGGCAGGTGGATCACTTAAGGTCAGGAGTTCAAGACCAGCCTGGCTGACATGGTGAAACCCTGTCTCTACTAAAAATGCAAAAATTAGCTGGGCATGGTGGCACGCGCTTGTAGTCCCAGCTGCTTGGGAGGCTGAGGCAGGAGAATCGCTTGAACCTGGGAGGTAGAGGTTGCAGTGAGCCAAGATCACGCCAGTGTGCTGTAGCCTGGTGACAGAGTGAGACTTCATCTCAGAAAAAAACAGATTTTTTTTTCTTTGTGAAAGCTAAATTCTTTTTTTTTTTTTTAAGTTTATTATTTATTTATTTATTTTTGAGATGGAGTCTCGCGCTGTTGCCCAGGATGGAGTGCAGTGGCGTGATCTGCACTCACTGCAAGCTCCGCCTTCTGGGTTCACACCATTCTCCTGCCTCAGCCTCCCAAGTAGCTGGGACTGCAGGTGCCCGCTACCGTGCCTGGCTTTTTTTTTTTTTTTTTTTTTTTTTGTATTTTTAATAGAGACAGAGTTTCACCATGTTAGCCAGGGTGGTCTCGATCTCCTGACCTCGTGATCTGCCCACCTCAGCCTCCCAAAGTGCTGGGATTACAGGTGTGAGCCACCATGCCAGGCCAATTCTTGGTTTTATAATGTATGCAAGTCCAGGGATTTGGAGAGGTTTTTTATGGGGCTTGGTAGAGTAGTGCAACCTTTAAAAAAGACTCTAGCCAGGCGTGGTAAGTCATGCCTGTAACCCCAGCACTTTGGGAGACAGGCAGGTGGATCACCTGAGGTCAGGGGTTTGAGACCAGCCTGGCCAACATGGTGGAACCTCACCTCCATTAAAAATACAAAAATTAGCTGCGTGTGGGGGCACGTGCCTGTAATCCCAGCTACTTGGGAGGCTGAGGCACGAGAATCACTTGAACCCAGGAAATGGAGGTTGCAGTGAGCCAAGATCACTCCACTGCATTCCAGCCTCGGTGACACAGTGACACTGTCTCAAAAAAGAAAGACCCCAGAGTGCCGCCGTACTATCATGTCAGCTGGGTGCTGCTTCCTTGCCTTGCTGTCCTTGCTGGATTTTAGCAGGCTCTCAGAAGGCCTGAAACTCAGGCAGATTCTTTCAACACCTTTTCAGATGCAGGCTTGGGATATCATCATTTGTATCAACACACCCTAAATGCAGAAACATGGGTGTACTTAAAAATATTTGACTGCCTTTTCTGTTTGTCTTTGTCCATGAGGCTTTTTAATATACTCTTTCCTATGGATCCCTGATCTACGAATTGTCGTTAAGTGTGGCCACTTCCCCCTTCTCAGAATTTCCTAGTCATGGTCAAACCCTTGCTTTTGCCTGTACTGGTTGTCTTCCATACCGTCTCTTTCATTTCTGCCTATCATGGAATACAGGAAAGGTAGAGGGAGGGCTGTTGAGAGACCACAGGATGCAAGGCCGTAACATTTCCAGTCAGATGAGCCGAGAAGAGTCTGAAGTCTGGACCTTAGCTCCCACTTGCAGTTGCTTTGGGGCTGCAGAAGCCAACTGGTATTTTCACCTCTGATGGCGGCTTCTTCAGATCTGTCCTCATTGCTGCCGTAGTGATCTACATAAAGTACACATCTGATGTATAGCTTCTCTACTTAATTCCCTCTGTTGCTTCCTTATTGCTTACAGGGTAGAGGCCACGATCCTTAGATGGATGGCATAAAAGATTGTCTTGCTTTATCTCCTACCTCACACTTGATAATTTGGCAGCAAGGAGCTTGCTGTAGCTCCTGTCTCTTGCCACCTTTCCTCCCACTTCCTTCTGTAGCCCCCCCTGGACAGTTTGGGTATCCTCAGTGCTCCTAGTACATCCTGTTTCTGTCATTGTACCCTGTATTTCATGGGTCTGATTATCAGCTGGCTCCAACACTGAAACAGTGAACATAGTGCAGGAACTTATCATTCCCCAGGGCGTGGCATAGTGCCTGGCACACAGTAGGTACACGGTTTGTATAATTAAGGAAATGCCCACACATAATGTTGGCCATAAAGAAGTTTGGAAGATGTTGAGTTTTCCTGTGGTAGGTTTAAAAATGTATTATAATAGCTTCATATGTCTGTGAGGAGGCTGTACTGGGAGCAGTAGAGTGTGGGGATGAAGCACCATGCCTCTGGAGTCAGGCTGCCTGGCTCACATCTCACATGTCTGACCTGAGGTTCTGTGCCTCAGTATCTCTATAAAATGGGGCTCATAAGTTTATTGTAAGGATTAGATGAGAAAATTTAATCCTTGAGCATAAGTGCTTAGTGAATGCTATTCCTTTTATTTACTATTCCAGAAAACAATGTGGATGTTTTTAGAAATTAAGTTATATTTTATTTATTTATTTATTTATTTATTTTTGAGACAGAGTCCTACTCTGTCACTCAGGCTGGAGTGCTGTGGCGTGATATTCAACTCACAGCAACCTCTGCCTCCCAGGTTCAAGAATCCAGTTATATTTTAGATTGATTAAGGGAATTTAGTGTTAAAAGATTATCTGATGCCTGTTGTAAGTAGCATCATTGTTTTTATAATTATCCAGGTAGAAGTTCTCAGCTTTTTCTTTGACAGCCTTTCCCCCTACTCACCTTACCTTATAAAAAAGCCCAGATACACACCCCCCGCACCCACACATACACCCACACCCCCAGTCTCTCTTTCACACACACATTCACTCTCCTCTCTCTTAGACACACACGCACACCACTCACTCTGTTTTTTTTTTGTTTGTTTGTTTTGTTGTTTGTATTTTTAGTAGAGACAGGGTTTCACCGTGTTAGCCAGGATGGTCTCGATCTCCTGACCTCATGATCTGCCCGCCTCAGCCTCCCAAAGTGCTGGGATTACAGGTGTGAGCCACCGCACCCGGCCACCACTCACTCTCTTAATCGATTGTTAAGCCCTATATATTCTGCCAACAAAATGCTCATCCTTTCCAAGCAATCCTACACACCTTAGAAGAATCTGCCTAGGGCAGAGCTTCAGTCATGTTACTGCTTTTAAAACATTCTTTAGGGAAGCCCACTGCTGACTGAGTGAAGTGCTGTAGACCCAGCTTCGGGTGCCTTCTGCAGAAAGGCCCGAGATTCCCGGGTAGCCTCCTCTCCTGCTGTCCTGGATGTGTGTCATGCTTCAGCTGGATTGGGCCACTCCTCAGTTCCCTGCATTGCCCTGTTTTTCTGTCACTGAGTGGAGTGCATTCCCGTCTCCACAAACTCTGGCTGTTAAATGTCTGCCCTTCTGAGACAACTCAAATGCCACCTTCTTGAGAACTTAAAAAAAATCTTCCTAGCCAAATGTATTCCCATCTGCCTTCTCTGGACCCATAGAACACTGTCCTTTCATAGCACTGAGGTTCTGCTTTTGATCAGTTTTCTGGGTAAAATGGACTTCTTTCTGACTTCTCACCCTTCTTCATCACAAGCTCCCCAGGGAAGAGACTGTCTTATTTCTCTGTGACCCTTGCTGAAGCCAGTACTCTTGCCCTTTAGTGCTCAGTAAATATTTGGACTTTCGATTTGTTCTTGAAGTTTTTTTTTTTTGTGGGGGAAGAAGGTGAATCACAGTTACTATGTGCAATATACTGTTCTTCCAAGGGTTTTACACATCTCATGCGGTTTCATCCTCACACTGTTCCCCAGTTAGAGAAAGGTTAGTGTTCTTCTTTGTCATATGCAGAAAGTGAAACATAGAGAAGTTACATAGTTTGCCCAGGGCCTGAGACACACAGCTAGTAAATAATCTAATAGTACTCACAATCGTTTTGACCTGTCTTACCCCAAATCCTTATAACCTCAAAACTGAAGAATAATCATTGTACAACACTTTCCTTCCCTGCCACCGCCGCCGCGCCCCCTCCCCCACCTCCCCCGCCCCCCCCCCCCCCGCCTACAGAGTCTTGCTCTATTGCCCAAGGCTGGTGGAGTGCAGTGGCACAATCGGGTCACGGCAGCCTTGACCTCCCAGGCTCAAGCGATCGTCCCACCTCAGCCCCCCACCGCCCCCGAGTAAAGCTGGGACTGCAGGCGTGCACCACCATGCCCTGCTAAACTTTCCATTTTTCAAAGAATAAACACTCTGTACTGGACTGATACTCTCCAAGGATAAAGGAAATCTTCCCGAGTGCCTTCTACTTAATAAATGTTAATAAATGTTGATCAAGTCAGTGTATGTAAGGGAAATACATTAATGATGCTGTTTCTCCATTGAATTTTTTTGTTTTTATTTTTATTTTTTACGCGGAGTCTTGCTCTGCCACCCAGGCTGGAGTGCAATTGGTGTGGTCTTGGCTCACTGCAACCTTCGCCTCCCAGGTTCAAGTGATTCTCCTGCCTCAACTCCCGAGTAGCTGGGACTACAGGTGCATGCCACCACCTGGCTAATTTTTGTATTTTTAGTGGAGATGGGGTTCACCACGTTGGCCAGGCTGGTCTTGAACTCCCGACCTCAGGTGATCCGCATGCCTCGGCCTCCCAAAGTGCTGAGATTATAGGTGTGAGCCACTGCACCAGGCCACTTTCTATTGATGGATTGATTGATTGATTTATGTATTTATTTATTTTGAGACAAAGTCTCGCTCTGTCACTCAGGCTGGAGCACAGTGGCGCGTTCTCGACTCACTGCAAGCTCTGCCTCCCGGGTTCACGCCATTCTCCTGCCTCAGCCTCCCAAGTAGCTGGGACTACAGGCACCCGCCACCATGCCCGGCTAATTTTTTGTATTTTTAGTAGAGACGGAGTTTCACCGTGTTAGCCAGGATGGTCTCTGTCTCCTGACCTCATGATCCGCCCGCCTCGGCCTCCCAAAGTGCTGGGATTACAGGCGTGAGCCACCGCGCCCGGCCACATTGAATTTTTTATTTGAATCATAGGAATAGACATTAACACAATAGCTATAATGATGTATAAATAGGATATAATGAATCCCCGATTCTTATATTTAATTCACAAGGATGAGAATCCAGTTACTGCTGGTACAGTTGAGGAGGAGCTGGAGATATTGGAGATGATAGGGAAAAAGGGAGTCCACAGAAAATACCCTTTTCAGCAGTTTATAGGCCTCAGCGCATTTGGATTCATTGTATCTCCAACCAGTGCACAGAAGGAAGGAAAGTATTTTCTGGCTTGATTTGTTGACGATTTCTCATTGCTTATAAGTAATTCAGGTTTTTGTTGCCACTCCTGTAAGTCAAACATCTGTGGTTTCTGTTTCCTGGAGGGGCTGCAGAGTAACATAATCATAAATTAACCATGGATAGTGTTAAAATCCAGAAAAACACACTGTTGTCATATGTAACAAGAGACAGTCACCTTGCTGCTCTGCTGACCTCTTCATGAGTTCTATCCCTTTGTGTAGGAAAGAGCCATGACTCGGAGTCAGACAGCCTGGTTTGAATTCTACTTTTTATAGGTTTTCATAATAAATTTCATAATGTGATATACTGCCTGACACTTTGTAGATGTTAGTACCTCCAAAGCACAGCCCCCATAAATGTGATCTGTCTTTAATGTGTTTATCTAAACTTACCAATTTTGTATCTTTTTTCTCAGCTTCCCTTTAATAATTAATCTTCAGAGCTGCTTCTCATTTTCCTACATACTTTATCTACATATGCATTAACGAATTATATTTTGGTAAAATTTCTCCAACTCTGTTTCTTGTTTTATGCATTCTTGGAAGCTGCATGGCTGTCAGAATTCTGAAAGTTGAACTAAGTGCTTCCACACTCATTTAAAAGGACCCCTTTTTGAGTTTGGCTTTTCTTGAAGCAGAGCACACCAGTAATGACTCCACATTTACCTTTCATATCTTTGTTCCTTTCTGTTGCCTGGTTTGCTTGCTTGTTCTAATCAGAATCCTGGTAACTGATGTCCACCCGAGAAATCCCTGCAGATGTTCTAACCCCTGTCTAGTCCAGATAGCCACAGGATGGGTAAGGTCTTGTAAAATAGCCACCTTCTTAGTATGTTTCCTAAATGCCCTATGGCAGCTTTTGAGAAGCTGATTAATACAGACTAAAATCACCATCTCTTGGTCCTTGCTCTGGCACTTTCACATGAATGGCATTTACATGTGGACACCTGGGACAATCTGTCTTTTCCTCAAAGGATTAAGTAACACAGTTTGAAGCTGACTTAAAACTATTTTTTCCCCTCATTAATGGGGCCCTGAGCATCTTTCATAAATCAGGAATGTGTCTTGGAAATGTAATTCTCACTAAACTCAGTTCCAAGGGTATTTTCTGTAAAAGCACATTCTTGTTTGTTCTGTCATAACACATGCATTTGGTGATTGTAATAGCATTGACAGAAACACGATTGAACAGGAAGCATGGCCATTATAAATAGGTCAGTTTGATATAAATTCATGTTCAAAGCACAAATATAGCTTTATTAGACACAAGACAATTCTAGGAAAATATTGATGACATTTTAAAGCAAAATGGTCTAGTTCAGCAGTAAGTCTGAAAGGATCCTCTATTAAAAAAAGTATATATGGCAGAGACGGGCGGATCACGAGGTCAGGAGATCGAGACCATCCTGGCTAACACGGTGAAACCCCGTCTCTACTAAAAAATACAAAAAACTAGCCGGGCGAGGTGGCGGGCGCCTGTAGTCCCAGCTACTCGGGAGGCTGAGGCAGGAGAATAGCGTGAACCCGGGAGGCGGAGCTTGCAGTGAGCTGAGATCCGGCCACTGCACTCCAGCCTGGGCGACAGAGCGAGACTCCATCTCAAAAAAAAAAAAAAAAAATATATATATATATATATATATATGTAGATATATACACATACACACCAAAGCCTGATGTGTCATATAAACAATTGCTAATGTTGATGAAATACAATCAACTGTGCAAAGGGCAAGATAAAACTGGTTCTCATTTTCAGCTGTGGCTCATCCACAGTGTGACCTATACAGCCAGTGAGTTGTATTTTAATAAAGGGTTAGCTATTATACTACAATTTTTTTTTTTTTTTTTTTTAGGCAAGGTCTCACTCTGTTGTCCAGGCTGCAGTACAGTGGTATGATCAAGGCTCACTGCAGCCTCAACTCCCAGGCTAAAGTGATCCTCCCACCCAAGCCTCCTGAGTAGCTGGGAGCACAGGCATGCACCATCATTCGTGGCCGATTTTTATTTATTTATTCATTTATTGTTACTTTGTTTTGTTTTTGTAGAGATGCAGTCTGACTATGTTGCCCAGTTTCAAACTCCTGGGCTCAAGCGATCCCCCCATCTTGGCCTCCTAATGTGCTGTGATTACAGGCATGAGCTGCTGCACACAGCCTGTATTACACTTCTGAAATCTTTTATCAGGGAGGTGGCAGAATTTACTACCACTTAGTGAATTCTGTGTCAGACACTATTAGAGACTTTACATTTTTCTAATGTAGCAACCCTGTAAGGTTGTTTTCACTCTACAGATGAGCAGGTTTTGGCTGGGTAGGGTTGACTAATTGGCCTGGGGTCAGAGAGCTGACTTGTAGAGACTGGAGCAGCGGTTTGGGCCCGGCCTGTCTTGCTGCAGCATCAGTGCTCTCGCCACTCACTCAGCAGGAGAGTACATTCAGCATTTATTTAGAAATTGGATCCTTTCTTTCAGACATGTAAGAATGAAGAAGTTTTCTAGCACAAGGCTTCTAGGATCTTAAAGACTGGTAATTCCTGTAGCTTCTCATATTTGTGAACTGCCAGTTGAATATGGTACTTAAGTTTTTGCTCATGCATCTTGATGTAAGTTATACAAAATAAAATGGAGTTACTTTGCTATTTTAACTAATATTTTAGATGTAGATTAAAATGTAGCACTGACAACTATACCTTAGGCTTATGAATGTAGGAGCCTTGTTTAAAATGTTACATGTAAGCCGGAGTGAGGTCTTTATAATGTGTCAAAGTGAATTTCTGTTTCTGTTCCTCTTCAGTGAGTTGTTCTTCCTTCATTGAAAGTCCATAGGCAATTGGAACTTTTGTGAAGTTGGTTGTACAGGAGCATATGTGACTACAACTTGTTCTGTTAGGGGCTAACATCCAAAATACATTGCTGCCCCAAGACTGCAATCAGATTATAGAGCCTACTTGTTAATTCCTGCTGATTATGTTTGCTTCTAATTATTTGCAGTGAGGTAAAGCTTTATGATCTGTGGCATGGTGAGAACAAAGAATTTTCTAAATGTAATACAGTTGCATCGAGCAATTAGAAATTATCCATAACTATAATGGCCAACAACATACATTTTCCCCTTTTCTTACCAAAAGGTGGCTTAAGGTGTACATTGCTGTACTTCCATTGGTTGTTCTCCTTTTAAATTTGTTGTAAAATCCTCTTAGGCATAAGATAAGGCCTATTATCTTCTGTATCTTATCAGTATTGTATATATAGTTCACAGGCGCAGAGTTCTCTGTGCTTTTTACTGTTAAAATATCATCCGATGAAATGTTAAGGAATTGCTCCTTCTTAAAAATGTGTATTTATCTATTAGCCGGTTTTATGATGTTCTGTTGGGCACTAGGCATGCATTAAATTGCACGGTTAGACTGATTCGGAGTAATTTCATTTTAGAGGAATATGTGCCAATTCTTTTTCCTCTCCAAAAGGCATGGTTTCAGAGCATGGCCCTGTGCCTAATGTTAATTCCATAAGGCTCCTTTGTTATGTTCCCCACCCCCTAACACACGCCCGCAACTGGCCTCTGCCATGAGGAAGATGTGTGCCTGTAATCAGGCATTTCTTTACTTTAGGGTTATTTGTCATTTCAGACAGCATGGACTTTTGAGAACAGGCTTAAGTTGGGGAAGGCAGGGTTACATAAACTGTATTCATTGTTAAATATTTGCTTCCAGGGAAGGTGAAAAATGCTTTGTACTTTTTCCTTTGGCTTTTTTCCTTCAAAAGAGCTTGTCATGCAACAACAAAAAGTGGCCAAAGGCAGAGAATACTCTTCTCTTTTCCATGTTGGTTTGTTTTTATTGTAAGACAAACCTTTCATGTTTTATTGTTATGAAGTTTAAACCTGGCCTAGAGGTGCCAATCTTTAGTGGAAACAGCTGCAGAGTTGGTGTCCCCTGATCAGGTGGGACTTCTTTGAAGCAACATGTTGCCTTTTAAAAGAGAATTGTGCATGTGAGAACTTGAATCTGTAAAACTCATCAGCGGTTCCACCATTGTTTATCTTGTAAGTAACTGAGATAGCTAACTCTTTAAGTAAAACATTGCAATTAAAAATCATTTTCTGAATTATTTTTTTCTGAAGAGAAAAGTCTTATTACTTTTTGTCTTAAAAATATAGAAATGAGGGAAAAATCACCCTTAAGAATTGAAGATACAGCAGCCCAGCTGAACTAAGACCATAGAGCACATTCTTTGATAACTCCTTTTTGCTGGTCTGAACTGTTGATTTTTACTTCATATTTATACTTGCAGATAAATTCCTATAATAGGAGCCAAACTGGATGGTTGGGCATATATCTGAATTCTAGAGATTAAAGATTTTCTGCTTGATGTTGATTGATGTGGAAGCATTGCTCATCTTTTTGATTGAGTGGTACTGTTAGCAATGGAGTTGGCATCATTCTTGGTCTACTGCTAGGAAAAGTTGAGCATCAGATAGCTTTTTCTCCTTGGGGGAAAATAGAAGAGACAGGCGTGGAGTCAGAGGGACAAGAAAAATGCTGAAATATTTTCCTTTGGGGCTTTTGATTTCTTTGCCAAAAAATTGCCTCCAGATGGAGAAGAGCAAAAGCTCTGATTGTAAGCCATTATGTTTTTACTGGCCTGTCTCCCCATTCCATTGCCTGGTTTGGAATCTGTAAGCCAGTCCAAATCCTTTACCTCATTTTCTAGTACCAGTTTACTGCACTCATCTTCCAGCTGCAAGGAGTGAGGCAAATCGCCTTAAAATTGAACCTGTACCATTTTATAAGCCAAGCAACAGCAGAATCTTGCCAAGGAATATAGGTATCAATGGCTTCCATGTCCCTGAGGTTCTTGAATCACACCTACCAGGTCATCTTCTTGTGTCTGTGACTTGTGCGGTAGGATTAGTCTGGGAATGAATCTAACAGGCCCTTTCGGCTTTGTGAAGACTTGTTACTACCCGGGTTGTCTAGCATTCTGAGCTGTATGGGGAGCACAGGCATGTTTTGGCTGTTATTTCACTGGCAGTGGAAATCTTGGCATTCCAATTTCCCTTGAGGGGTAGTAATTGTTTAGGGGTTGAAACTCTAGAGGAATCCAGTGTCTGGACATGGCAGATACAGTATCATTGAGTCTGTGGCAGACTTGAGCCCAGATCACTGTGCCGCAACTAACTAAACAGTATCCTCGGGCAAGTCATGTTCTTCATCTGCGGCTCTTGAGGGATGTCTTTTTCCTCTGCCTAGATATTCTGGCTTGTGTGATAGCGCAGCCTTTAGGAATTGTTCTGGATTACTGCTTTTTATCTTCCTCCAAGTGCCGAGGTGGCAAGGGAGCACCCTGTTGGCACTATCTCCTGTTTTGGCTGTGATATCCCTCTTTAAGGTTGGTAGGAGACCCCAGGATGCTGGAGGCCACTTGCCAGCAGTGTAGAGAGGGTCGATTCCCTGCCCCACATCCCGCAACTTGTCTAGAGAGAACAGGGAGTCAAGTTTTTATTTCCTGTTGGGCAGGAGAACCAAAGGCATCTGTAAAACCTCTGACAAATAAAGACAGTTAGAAATTAGAAAATTAGTTCTCTAACCAAATTATGAAAGAAAGTCTGTTTTACGATGTTCACATTTAAGAAATGTTAATGTTATCTTTGTGAAGTTACTGCTATGAGATTTATCATGTCTTTTCTCCCTCTTTGTAGGTACTGGTTTTGGATTAGGAATTGTTTTCTCACTTACCTTCTTTAAAAGTAAGTGTCACTCTGTCTTTTCAACATAATGTCATAGTGTATACATATATGTAGCAGGGACACTTCCAGAGGACACACTGGAACCCATCAATTTGTGGGTTGCCAACCCATCCATTTATGGGGTTGGGTAGCCCATTATAAAATGAATTAGATAAAGAATGTGGACTTGAAAGAGGTCAAAATGGGTTGGGCATTTCCAGCATTCCCCTGGGCACTGAGGCAGGGTTCCTGTTATCCTAAATATGATAGCATTGCAGAGGCCTGTACTTGATGCCAGTGAGTCATTTGGCCAAGTCTACATGCTCAGATATTTCTAATTAATTGTAATTTTTTTCTAGAGGAATTGAAAATGAGGTTCTTGCTGGTAATAGAAACAAGTAGACCAGAAATACACATACTTCTTGGTCAAAAATTCTCCTAAGCAAAGGGCAGGCAATATTCTTTTCATTCTGTGGAAGAACTTCTGAAGTTTGGATACTGAATAGATGCCAGAGGGATCCTTTTGACTTCTTTCCATGAAGACCAGTGGGAAATACTTGACTAGAGAATCATAATTAACACATAGTGCTGATATGAAAGAATCACTTACAGAGTGGCTTATGTAAACCCCATGACTTACTACTATAATCAAAGCATGTAAATATCAGTAAAATGCTTACATCTTTTTAGAATTCATGCATCTTACTGGCTAAGATATTTGTTAAACTGAGCAGATGATTAGAACTGATACAGAAAAGTTAAAAGATTTATCTACTGTTTTCATATTTTACTACTTTATTTATTTATTTATTTATTTATTTTGAGACGGAGTCTTGCTCTGTTGTCAGGCTAGAATGTGGTGGTGCAATCTCAGCTCACTGCAGCCTCAGCCTCCCAAGTAGCTGGGATTACAGGCACGCACCACCATGCCCGGCTAATTTTTTGTATCTTAGTAGAGACGGGGTTTCACCATGTTGGCTAAGACAGTCTCCATCTCCTGACCTCGTGATCTGCCCGCCTCAGCCTCCCAAAGTGCTGGGATTACAGGCATGAGCCACCACACCCAGCCTTTACTACTTATTTTTCCTCAAACTTATCAGCATAGGCACTTAACAAGTATTTGCTAAACTAATAACTTCACTAATTTACACCTTTTTTTTGGGGGCCATTGTGAAACATTGATAAAAATGTATGGTTGTGATAGTCATTAGTATGATGCATGTTGAATCTTAAGTACGTGTATTTAAGAGGATGGGGAGCTTTATCTTCTCTTAATAGTTCCCTGTTGGGATTTTCCCTTTTCTGCTCACTAGGAAGAATGTGGCCATTAGCCTTCGGTTCTGGCATGGGATTAGGAATGGCTTACTCCAACTGTCAGCATGATTTCCAGGCTCCATATCTTCTACACGGAAAATATGTCAAAGTATGTACAGAATATATATTTCTCTTTCCTTCAGAAGAAAAAGATTTCTCCTGAGCCCCTGAAGAATTTTTTAGACTGTATGTAAATGAGTAAAGCATGTGTGTCATTGTAGCACCACTCTGAGATGCTAATTGCTCTTTGGCCTTCAGTGATGTCATCACTGCTTTGGTGCTAAAGTCTCCCCTGTGCCTTCAGATGCATATGTGTGTTCAGATACATACTCATATGCTAGCTGATTGGAATTAAGGAACCTGCTTGAACGTTTATCATCAATGGTAAGGTAGATTGTGTTAACTATCTGTAAGTAGCACTTTTCGTTTAAGATCTGAGTGCCCTATAAACATCTCACATATACTTAAGCTAAACCCAAAGACTTCCGGGACTCAGCCATGATTCTGCTTTTTATTAATTTGTTTTATTTTTTTGAGATGGAGCCTTTCTTTGTCGCCCAGGTTGGAGTGCAGTGGCACCATCTTGGCTCTCTGCAAACTCTGCCTCCCGGGTTCAAGCAATTCTCCTGCCTCAGCTTCCCAAGTAGCTGGGATTACAGGTGCCTGCCACCACGCCTGGCTAATTTTTGTATTTTAGTAGAGATGGAGTTTCACCATGTTGGCCAGGCTATGGTTCTGCTTTTTAACTGAAGAAGGCAGTCTCAACTGTAAGTGTCACATGATTCTGCTGAAGTCCTGTCTTCGGATGGATTTTTATTTTTATTTTATTTGTTTATTTATTTATTTATTTATTTATTTATTTTGGAGGGATGGAGTATCACTCTGCCACCAAGGCTGGAGTGCAGTGATGTAATCTTGGTTCACTGCAACCTCGGCCTCCCAGGTTCAAGTGATTCTCCTGCCTCAGCCTCCCGAGTAGCTGAGATTACAGGCACGAGCCACCCATGCCCGGCTAATTTTGGTGTTTTTAGTAGAGGCAGGGTTTCACCATGTTGGCCAGGCTGGTCTCGACCTTCTGACCTCAGGTGATCCACCCGCCTTGGCCTCCCAAAGTGCTGGGATTATAGGTGTGAGCCACCGCGCGTGGCCTTCAGGTGGATTTTTAACGCTGCACATAAGCTGGAAACTTCCTACCCACACCTCCAAAGGGAAGAGGGTGGCAGGCTTCCTCAGGGCTTCATGCGTAGCAGTCTTCCTTACTCGATGATTAGTTACTATGGGGTTTAAGTGACAGGAACATTGGAGGCTGGTGCCCAAGGACAGAGGTGGCACTTATTTTGTATTTCCAGGGCCTGAAACAAAATAGGCACTCAAATAAATGTAAAATGAATGAACGAAGTAAATTATTCTATTAGAGGTAAGTGCTGATGGCCTCAGGCTTACCAAGGCATAACCTTTGTAGCAGCACAATTCTCAGTGAACAGTTTCACATTCCCTGCATGCACAGAAGCCTCAGCTTTCCAGGTTACTCTTGGGCTAGAATCACTGTGAACAGGGCAGCAGCTGGGCTAGTGGAAAGGGCACAGAAGCCAGGAGACCTGGGTGTAAGCCCGTCACTTGCTACCTGTGTGATCTTAAGTTATTTCGCTTCTGAGCTTCCATTTTTCCTCCATAAAATGAGGGTAATAATTTCTACCTAGTGGTGTTATGAGATTTAGACACGAAAATGTTCTTAAGCTGTGAAGTGCTAAATATATAGAAACATTGGTTGTTGTAGATGAGGCCAGCGCAAAAAGGGTGATTGACTTGTCCATTGTTCCACTATAATAACAAGTAGAGTGGAAAATGTGGTACAAATGCATGTCCTAATTCTAGTCAGGAGCTGTGGCCACAAGGGCCACCAAATCTGAAGTTGTAGTATCCTGCCATGGCCCTGCACCTGCCATTTTAAAACCTGCTCACACCGTCAGCTGCCTGCAGCCAGCCCATTGGTGCTGGAGAGATGGGAGTAGCGGAGCCATCTCTGCGCCAAAGCCAGAGTGAGGTCATCACAGGGACCATGACTGTGCAAGAAGAGGCGCTGCTGCGTGGCACTGAAGCCAGCAGCCGGCCTTTTCCACCACTCCCTGGCTCCTCACTTTCCTGGCACCAGAGCTGATTGTGGGGAGAAACAAAAGGAGCAGAGAGAGAAGCTTCAGGTCTTTTGCTTAAAACATTTCCATTGTTCCAAACTGTGTTGTCAGGGATAATAGCTCAGGGGTGATTGTATGCATATTATGTATTTAATGACTAGGAGTTCCTGTGGAAAATATTGTTCCATTTTTTACATTTTTATGCCCTGCTCCAAAATGGCCTTGTAACTGTATCTGAACTTGAGTCTCTGCCTTGATGTTGTCATCCTCCATTCCCTGAAAAATGGAGGAAAATCCCAACTTGGGCTTATTCAGTGTAGTCCTATTATGATAACTGCCTCTTGAGTGCCTGATCTGTCCCCAAGACCATCCTGGGTGCTTTATCGTTAATCGTCTTTCCCTCTAGACCTGCCAGTGGATTTGTGAGAGATGTTACTATCCTCATTCAGCTGATGAGAAAGCAGACTGTTACTGGGGTTGAGAAACTTGGCAAGGCCATGTAGTTCGTAGGCTGATTAGAACCATGCTCTCCCGCTCCCCTGGGACGCCTTTGACAGGTTTTAGTAATCGGTATCCAGGTCATGATGGTTTGGCCCTGTTCCACTCATTTCCCACTCTTCTTCCTGTAAGATTGGGGCTGGGGGGCACTCTTAGGAACCTGGGTGGGGTGTACCTAGTCCTGTTGTGATACAGTTTTAATGTAAACAGTGTGATCAGGTTTTGGCCTCTGGCTCTTTGGGTCTGACCTGATACAGCCACTAGAGAGGGTTGTCAGAATGCCGTTTTAAGTTTTAAGCTCAGTGTCCTTGCTTTACAGGAGCAGGAGCAGTGACTTCACCTGAGAACATCCCAGCGGGAGGACAAGAGAAATCATGTTTATTCCTCAGGAATACTGAAGTGCCCTGGAGTAAGCTGCCATTCTTCTGTAACAATGTTATCAGTAATGCTTTAAACTCCAGCACCTGGTTATGTATTTGAAACCAAGTCTGTTTCTTGTTTTGTATTTTCTCTCTGGAAGTTGTAAGGAGGTGGTCTTAAATAAATTAAACAAAAATAGGAAGCCCATTGCATGGCCTTTGTTTCTTCACCTGTGGTCTCTGAGCTGGAGGAGGACTGTGTGTGAACTGCCGGCAGCTGTAGCCACCTGCTCACAGCCCCTCTGAGAACCCCCTGAAACCAGTCTTTGGGTATTCCTTCCCACTTGCCCCTCATGCGTAGTTTTCAGAACTGCTTCCGCCTCGTCATCAGAAGATGAAGATTGCTGGTGCGTGGCCTGATGGAGATGACTGATGTCTTAAGGCGCCTTTCGTTCTGTGGCAACTCTTCATGTGTTCTCACCTGGGGACCTGGCAGGGCACATCGCAGCTGTGCCTACCGAGAGGCGGTCCCACTGCTGCTGTATTAGCAGGGGAGGAGTCCTGGCAGTGTGGATGGCCCACTCCACTGAAGCCAAGTCCTGCAGCTTCATAGAGTTTGAGACAGCCCAAGCTTCAGCTCTGGAGGGCAGAGGAAAGCTCATGGCATACCCACCTGGCCGGAGGGGCCCGTTTGGGGTTAACTTTGTCTTCACGTAGTAGCTGAGGTTTGAGGACAAACCCCTCTGAGTTTGTTCCTGTGGTTTCACTTGAACCAGGGATGCTAGATGCAAAAGTCATATTTTAGCAATTTCTTCAGACCATATACAGAACCCCAGACCTCAGCCTTTCTTATTTCTTTTTCCTTAACATAGAAGTAAGATAGGCAGAGCCCGATCTCACTTGCCCCTGTATCCTGTAAATGTTGATTGAGCGTCTACTGTAAGCTAGACACTCTTGTAAGCAGCAGAGATCAATGGATGAAAAGACACAGGCTTCTGCCTTCAAGGAGCTTAGAATCTGATGGAAAGACAGACATGCAAACACTGAAAGAAGTGTTTTAATGGAGAGGAGAGGTGTAGGCAAAGTACTGAAAACAAAGGAGAAGCAACTCCGTCTCCTTAGGATGGCCCCACAGGCGATGGAGTGCCTGCACTGAGACCCGAAGTTTACTGGGAATCCCCAACAGAAAGAGGGTAGCCTCTGTGTTTGCTCAGGATCATGTAATGCATATTATAGCTGGGAAATTGCAAGTAGTTCAGCATAGCCAGGGTGTGCAGGGGCAGGGAAGAGGCATGGAGGGGGAGGCTGGGCAGTAGGGTACAACTCATGTCTGACTCCAGTTCTGGAACATTGATTAGACCTTAGTTCTTACAAGTCCTATAGTGAATACATTCAGGGTAGCAAATACCCTGCCTCAGCCTCCCCACTCCCTTTTCCAGAAAGGTCTGCTAGGCTCTGCCTTACAAACTATCCAGGCTTCTCTGCCTTCTGGGCTTGTTTTCCTCTTTGGGTCGTCTGAAGTCCAAAGATGGGCTTAGCTCTAGACTGGAAGTCTCAGCCATGGCTTGTCATTGCTGCTTGGCTGTTTTTCACTTGGTCTGCTTCATTCCATGATGAAGGCAACCCATGTAATTGTAAGAAAAATAATGTACAACCTGTTTCATCCCTTCCACTTGGTTTCTTCCTATTTGCTTTATTTATTTATTTTTGACATGGAGTTTTCGCTCTTGTTGCCCAGGCTGGAGTGCAATGGGGCGATCTTGGCTCACTGCAACCTCCACTTCCTGGGTTCAAACGGTTCTCCTGCCTCAGCCTCCCAAGTAGCTGGGATTACAGGCATGCGCCACCACACCCAGCTAATTTTTTATTTTTAGTAGAGATGGCGTTTCTCCATGTTGGTCAGGCTGGTCTCAAACTCCCAACCTCAGGTGATCCTCCTGCCTCGGCCTCCCAAAGTGTTGGGATTATAGGTGTGAGCCACTGCGCCCGGCCTCCTATTTGCTTTAAAAGTATTTTCCTGGCCGGGCGTGGAGGCTCACACCTGTAATCCCAGCACTTTGGGAGGTCAAGAGATCGAGACCATCCTGGCCAACATGGTAAAACCCGTCTCTACTAAAAATATAAAAGTCAACCGGGCATGGTGGCGCACACCAGTAGTCCCAGCTACTCAGAAGGCTGAGGCAGGAGAATCATTTGAACTCGGGAGGCAGAGGTTGCGGTGAGCCGAGATCGCGCCACTACACTCCAGCCTGGCAACAGAGTGAGAATCTGTCTCAAAAAAAGCATTTTCCTTCCCCAATTTTTCTGTCATTTTCCCATCTTCAGGCAGAGAGAAGAATAACATGCCCCCTTCCAAAAACGACAAAACACAAGGTGACCACAAATTCCCTAGACACGTTAGAGAAATGAGTGGAGAGGGACATTGGAATGAAAGTTCTCTATCTCACTAGCTGTTAGGTTTTAGGCATTTTTTTGGATGGATCCCTTTGGCATCTTGGAAGCACCACTGAAGTGCTCTGAGAAAGGGGTCAGCTGTCTGAGGGAATAGTTCTGGACAGAGGCCACAGGAAGCACCGGCCAGTTGCTTTAGTTCTAGAGAGCTTTGTATTCCCACCTTGTCGCCCTTAGCAGAGGCTGGCCCAAGGCACACTTGATCTTGTCCCCACTCCTTGCCCCCATCTCAGATCAACCTTCAGAAAGTCCCGGCTTGTTGGCAAAGGCACACATTCTGTGTGACTCTTAAGTTTCATTAGAAATTCAAGTCCTCTGGGGCCCTGTTCCCTTGTGGGCTTGTGCAACTGACTTTGTTTCTTGTCTGCCTTTCTGGAACCAAATCCAAGGAAATTCATGGGTTTGGGGAGACAGCGATGGGAACCCAGCGGGGCACAGGATGCTAGGATAAAGCTGTGGCGCCCCAAAAGTGGTCTGCTGTGCCAACATACATAAATACATACAGTCTGAGCTTGACACTGTATAATTTGGCCCAGAACAATATGTATTTTGAGCTCATTTAGGTGAATGACTTTGGCATTCCAACTACCCGCTAGGGGAGCCTTTATCAGGCTGCATTTGCCTTATGCAGAAGTATGCCTTTGTTCTGAGAAATGGCCTCAGAACACAGTGTTGAGCTGTCTCCTTTAGTGAGTGTCATCCTCTCATCCATTTCAAAAGATGGCAGATGCCGTCTCGAAGTCCTGCTTGTAAGAAATGCAGGGATTGGGAATGGAGGAGATGATGATGTAGTTTTTTGCTTTTAGTTTTCCCAAACCTCACTGTTTACATTTTTTAAAAATGTAACCAAGCCATAATTGCATTTTGCTTGTCGTGGTTCGATCTGATTGTATTGTTGAAGGACTATTTTTGAACCTGTCCAAATAAACTCTGCAAAGTATTTCCACAAGGATGTGACTCCATGGCGCTTAGACAGCCTTCATCCTGAATGGTACTGAGACACAAATGGTTTCCTGTTGCGTGCTTTCTAATTACCTAAATGCAAACGGGGTGGAAGGGAGAAAGTGGAAATTCTAAGTACCAAAAGGAATGTTACATTTAGAATAATAAGCTCATCTGGAAGCTATCACCACTTTTTTCTTTAAGCGCGCTGCAAGCATCGCTTCCCCCTGGACACCAAAGCATGGGATTGGGGTAAAGACAGACCGGGGCAGGAGCAGGGGAGAAACCCCATGTCTAATGAGCGGCCTCTGTGTGGAACAAGAGTGAGAGTCAGTGACAACTGTTCTGCTGTCAAGTGCCTTGACAGAGAGGAACCAAGGGAGAGGCAGGGCTGTAAATGATTTGGAATCAGGGGACTGGATCTAAGTTCCTACTCTACCACTTATTTGCAGGTGACCACAAGGAGTTTCCTTAAGCTAAGGGGTTGTTGCAGGCTGGGCACAGTGGATCACACCTGTAACCCCAGCAATTTGGGAGGCTGAGGCAGGTGGATTGCTTGAGCCCAGGAGTTCCAGACCAGCCTGGGCAACATAGCAGGACCCCATCTCTATTAAAAACACAAAAATTAGCCAGGGATGGTGGCATGCACCTGTAGTCCCAGCTACTTGGGAGGCTGAGAAGGGAAGATCACTTGAGCTCAGGAGGTTGAGGCTGCAGTGAGCCATGGTCGTGCCACTACACTTCAGCCTGGGTGACAGAGTGAGACCCTGTCTTAAAAAACAAATAAAAAACCACACACACACACACACAAAGTTATTTACTGAGCACATGGTCTTTGAGCTAGGCTAGGAAGGGAGAAGGGGAAAAGACACTGAAGAAGAACTCTAGGAGCTTCCGCCCAGGTAGTAACATAGAACTATTACTGGGTATTTGCATTCAGGATAATTGGCTTCAATTGTTTGACCCTCACTTAAGGAGCTCAGAGCCAGAAGGTGGAGGTGGAGGAAGATGTCAAGAATTCTTGCCGGGCGCGGTGGCTCAAGCCTGTAATCCCAGCACTTTGGGAGGCCGAGACGGGCGGATCACGAGGTCAGGAGTTCGAGATCATCCTGGCTAACACAGTGAAACCCCGTCTCTACTAAAAAATACAAAAAGCTAGCCGGGCGAGGTGGCTGGCACCTGTAGTCCCAGCTACTCGGGAGGCTGAGGCAGGAGAATGGCGTAAACCCGGGAGGCGGAGCTTGCAGTGAGCTGAGATCCGGCCACTGCACTCCAGCCTGGGTGACAGAGCGAGACTCCGTCTCAAAAAAAAAAGAATTCTTGAAGGAGGTGTGGGCAGGTGATGAATCTTTAACAGGGAAGAAATTGGGGCTAGAAAAAAAGAGCTCATTATCAACTGTCAATCAAATCATCTTTATTCCTGGTCTATCCAGTTTGAGGTAGGCAGAACATATATCACGAGGCTTACGTTTTACAAGCTTATGATAGAAGTGCTATTATCCTCATTTTATGGATGAAGAAACAGATTTTGGAAGGGCAAATTAACATGCCCAAGGACAAGAAGGTGAGACGATGCAGGTGGAATCTGAACCTGATTCCGGAGGCCAGACTCTTACCTACTTTCTATGCTGGTCAAAAGCTGTTTAAAGTGGGGAAGGTCATTTCAAAAGAAAGCAGTTTGATCCAGTTTAAACCTGATTTGAGCTACTTAAACTAGTTGAAATGAATCAGAGCCAGTTTCATTGAGTTTAAATTAGTAAGAATAAGTTGATCCAATTTGAAGTCAGCTGTATTTGTTTAAAAAAAATTCCTATGTCTATTAATCAGAAACATAATTATCAATCAGAGCTTTGGGTCAGTGTTGCTGATGAGTTTGGCGAAGTCCTTGCAAATGTAATAAAGCATCATGACATTTTATTAATCTATACACTTTTCAATTAGATAATTAGATTTTTTTTCTTTCTTTTTTTTTTTTTTTTGAGACAGGGTCTTACTCTGTTGCCCACGTTAGAGTGCAGTGGGGGAATTTTGGCCCACTGCAACCTTGATATCCAAGGGCTCAGGTGATCCTCCCACCTCAGCCTCCTGAGTAGCTGGGACTACAGGTGCACGCCACCATGCCTGGCTAATTTTTGTATTTTTTGTAGAGACGGGGTTTCACCATGTTCCGCAGGCTAGTCTTGATCTCCTGGGCTCAAGCGATCCACCTGCCTCCGCCTCCCAAAGTGCTGGGATTACAGGTATGAACAACTGCATCTGGCCCTAAATTTATTCTTTCTTATTACGTGGCATCCTATGAGAAAGAACTTTCCTTTCTCCCTCATTTATTTAGTCATTTATCTACATCAGTATGGACTCATGGATTCTCATTTTATTCAACTGATTACAATCCATTATTATTAATATTTAACTCAAATTGTCTAGATTTGTCCAGTAGGATTTCTTTCAAATGGTATCTGTATCCCTTTGACATATCCATTCCATTCTTTGAACACGAGCTATTGCAGACTCTTCTTGTATTTGCCCCACCCAGCCTTGGAATCAGCAATTTCTCCAAGGAGCCCTAGTTCCATTGAGTGGCGAGTGGTAGTTAGAAACCAAGCTCTCTAGGTGTGCTTGTTGCTGTTGGTGTGCCATTGCTTAGACATACCAAAAGCTTTGTCTACCTCTTAGCCGACGTAGCTAGAAAATATGTGTGTTGGCTGGGTGCAGTGGCTCAAGCCTATAATCCCAGCACTTTGGGAGGCCGAGACGGGCGGATCATGAGGTCAGGAGATCGAGACCATCCTGGCTAACACGGTGAAACCCCATCTCTACTAAAATACAGAAACAAAAACTAGCCGGGCGAGGTGGCGGGCGCCTGCAGTCCCAGCTACTCGGGAGGCTGAGGCAGGAGAATGGCATAAACCCGAGAGGCAGAGCTTGCAGTGAGCTGAGATCAAGCCACTGCACTCCAGCCCGGGTGACAGAGCAAGACTCCATCTCAAAAAAAAAAAAAAAGAAAATATGTGTGTCTGTGTGTGTGTACTGTATGTGACTTTGAGTTCACGCTATCTTAAGTCTAGGATTTAGTCTAGCCTTCCTGCCATCCATATTTGTAACTCCCTTATCTAATATAGTAAGAAATGTGGCTCTAGGGATTTGATTTTGAAGGAGCACCATCTATAAATTAGGTCTAGTTGGCTTCTGTGTGCGTGTATATGAGTATAAATGTGCTGTGATTCCCTCTCCAGTCTCTCTGTCTTTGTCTGTCTGCACACGTACATGTCTTTCAGTTTCCATTGCTCTTTGCCCTCTAGCTTTTCTGCTGTCTGTATCTCTGATTGTGATCAAGACCTAGAGTATTTTTTTATTTTTATTTTTATTTTTTGAGACATAGTCTTCTCCCTGTCATCTAGGCTGGAGTGCAATGGGGTGATCTCAGCTCACTGCAACCTCCGCCTCCTGGGTTCAGGCTATTCTCCTGTCTCAGCCTCCTGAGTAGCTGGAATTACAGGAGCCCGCCACCACACCTGGCTAATTTTTGTATTTTTAGTAGAAACGGGGTTTTGCCATGTTGGCCAGGCTGGTCTTGAACTCCCAACCTCAGGTAATCCGCCCGCCTAGGCCTCCCGAAGTGCTGGAATTACAGGCGTGAGCCACCTCGCCCAGCCTAGAGTACATTTTTATTATAATAGTTATGGAATAGTTTTATTCTTACTGTTTTTCAGTGAGGTAGTTGAGTTTAATGTTTTTTATATTTTTATTTTTTATTAGTTATTATAAGTAATGTTTGCTGTAGTTTTAAAGCCCTTAAATTAACTTGCTTTTTAAGTGAGTGGCTCTGACTGACTGATCCTTCCATGGGTCAGTGACTTTGAATCAGAAGAAAGGCTTCCCCAAATTCTTACTATAGAGCATCCACTGTTCTCATCGGAGCTTCCCTGGGTCACTGTGTAATCATAAGAAAGTCACTTGATCTCTCTGGGCCTCATTGTAAGATAGTTGTAATGATCCCTGTCCCTTCCTGCCACATGGTCCAGATGTGAGGTCAGGCACACTGTTACTGAGGAGAGAAGGAAAATAACCAGATAAAGAGTTCGTTTCTTAATATAATCAATTATATAACAAATTATGATGGAAAGAATCATCTGTCTACATGGGAGTATATCCATTATAATATCACATGATAGACTCTTCATACCACAGAAATTAGACTCGCCACTGTTCCAGACGCGACTTCCTCTTCTCCCCATGGAAGCAGACTTCATGGATAAAACTCAAATCCTATCTGGTTATAGAAGTCCTCCTGTCAAGGAATAGAAAGATGATTATAGATCTTCTCTTCATCAATTTGGATACCTCTCTTGAAGATTAGGAGATAAAGTCACAGAAGGTAATGCTAGAATTTGTCAGTCAGGAGCCAATCTATTAGGGTTTCCTGAATCCTCCCCCTTGGCCCCCAAAACCAACCATAAAACTTCTTTCTGGTCTGGACCTGTTATCTGTAAAGCCTCAGTTTGATTGAGGATGGGGAGCCTTGGGAATTTCTTTGACCTCTCCAGAATCTCTGCAAGTCTTCCAAATGGACTCCCGGCTTTCCATCTCTCCCTCTCCTACCAGTCTTAACAATATTTTATGCATGTTGTTTTCTGCTCAGAAATTTTCAGTGGCTCTCCAATAGGCACAGAATATAGGTCCCAATTTCTTAGCCTAGACTTCAAAGCCACTTAACTCCTATCTCCACCTCATCTCATGTGGAGCAGGATAGGGGCTAAGAGCAGGGGCTCTGGAATCAGACCTGTGGGAATTCCAATTCTTCCACTTATTAGCTGTGGGGACTTGGAAGTTGTTTACTCTGTCCATGCCTCAGTTTCCTCATCCACACATGGGAAAAATAATAATACCTACCTCAAAAGGTTATTACCTGCATGAGAATTAATTAATATATGAAAAGCCCCTTCATCAATACCTGATACATAGTAATGTTAGACCATTGCTCTCCCGACGCACCCTTTTTAATCTAGTCTCCACATGGCAGCCAGTGTTAAACATAAATTGGGTTATATAATTTCTCTGCTCAGAATTCCCCAATGGCTTCTCATCCCATTTGGAGAAAAAGTCAAAGTCGATACAGTGGACTGTAGGACTCTACAAGACCTGGCCCTCTTGGTACGTCTCTGACCTTGACTCCCACCCATCCTTCCCTTTCTTTTCTTTCTCTCTCTCTCTCTCTCTCTCTCTCTCTTTTGTTTTGAGACAGAGTCTCGCTCTGTCGCCAGGCTGGAGTGCAGTGGTGAGATCTCGCCTCACTGCAACCTCCAACTCCCTGGTTCAAACAATTCTCTTGCCTCCCAGGCTGGAGTGCAGTGGAGTGATCTTGCCTCACTGCAGCCTCCGACTCCCTGGTTCAAACAATTCTCTTGCCTCAGCCTCCTGAGTAGCTGGGACTACAGGCATGTGCCACCATGCCCAGATAATTTTTGTATTTTTTTTTTTCCAGTAGAGATGGGGTTTCACCATGTTGGCCAGGATGGTCTCGATTTCTTGTCCTCATGATCCGCCTGCCTCAGCCTCCCAAAGTGTTGGGATTACAGGCTTGAGCCACCAAGTCCGGCCTGTGGTTGCTCTTCTCTACATAGACTGTTCTTCCCCTAGAGACCCATGCAATCTGCTCCTTTATCTCCTTCAAGCCTTGGCTCAAATGTCACCTTTGCTGGGCATGGTGGCACCTGCCTGTAATCCTAGCACTTTCGGAGGCTGAGGTGGGAGGATCACTTGAGCCCAGGAGTTTGAGGGTAGCCTGGGCAACACAGGCAGAGACCCTGTCACTACCAAAAATATAGAAATTAGCTGGGTGTGGTGGCGTGTGCTGTAATCTCAGCTACTCAGGAGGCCAAGATGGGAAGATCACTTGAGTCCAGGAGGTCAAGACCAGCCTGGGCAACATGGCAAAACCCCATCTCTACAAAACATACAAAAATTAGCCGCACATGGTGGCATGCGCCTGTAGTTCCAGCTACTGGGTGTGGGGTCCAGAGAGGTTGAGATGGGAAGATCGCTTGGGTTGCAATGAGCCAAGATTGCACCACTGCACTCCAGCCTGAGCAACAAAGTGAGATCCTGTCTCAAAAAAAAAAAAAAAAAAAAAAAAGTTGCCTCCTCAGGGAGATCTTCCCTGAACACTCCAGTTTTTGTAACCCTCCCCCTGTCTCGACACACACAGACTCTAACTCCCTTTCCTGCTTTCTTTTTCTCTATGGCATTATATTTACCTACCTATTTTGGTGGTTGTCTGTCTGCTCCCACTAGAATATAAACTCCCTAAAGCCAGAGAATTTCATTGTTTTTTTCCACTGCTGTATCCTTAGCACCTACACAGAGCCTGGTACATGGTAGGCACTCAGTAACCATTTGCTGAGTAACTGAATATTAACTGTATTAACTGTATATTAACTATTTCAATCAAACTACTTATTGATTTATGAAACATCCCTTCCCTCCCTTCCCAAGGGGTGACAAATGCATTCAAACAAGGAAGTTCCTTTTTGTGTGTGTGTGTGTGTTTGTATTTTTAGTAGAGACGGGGTTTCACCATGTTGGCCAGGCTGGTCTTGAACTCCTGACTTCAAGTGATCTGCCCGCCTTGGACTCCCAAAGTGCTGGGATTACAGATGTAAGCCACTGTGCCTGGCCCAGCAAGCCTTCTGTAGCCATGCCAGCCCCCTGGGAGTTCTTCCTTCTCTGAGCCCCCATGGCCCTCATGCCTGGGCACCCTCCGTGGCAATAAGCCTTCCCTTTGCTGATTCATATGCCAGTCCTTTTCCCTTAGAGGGCAGCTTGCATGCCTTATCCTATCTGAAATACCTTGCACTATACTGGACACTTAGCAAGTAGTCTAAAAAACACTGTTGCTTTAGTCAAAAATTTTTATGACGCAAGTAACACTCCTTCAAGTCAGCTTGAGATCGTGAGATCCTGGAGAAACTCATAGAATCCAAGGTAAAGGAGAACATTGAGGATGCACTGGCAAGAACCAAGCCCTCATCAGCTCCTTCAGCAGCCAGAGTTCTCGAGAATTCTACCCTTAGGGGTTGCAGTTCTCCTACACGGGCAGTATGCCTCTCAGTTCAGAAAGATAGTTTGATAGGCTAAGCCTGGGTCAGGCATCCTCTCTGTTCCAATCCCCTTTGTCCAGGAGGGCAGGTTCGTGGAGAACAAGCATGGCTGCTGGGTGCCCTGTGTGTATCTGTGTGTATCTGTGCATGTGGTTGGAGACCGGCTCTCTAGTAGAACGGCTGGGCATATACAGAGATTCTTTTGTGCCTTCTTTTTCTCTGACTCCCATGTTCCTAAAAAGTTGATTTTTTTCAATGAATGTATCTGGAGCACAAAAATCTCAAGAAAAAATACTGCTATAGAAGAGGATAAACCTATCAAGTCCGCTGTAGAATAGAAAAACCTATTAAAATGTTCATATCTGTAGTATATTAAACACTCACAGAAGGGCCCACTCTTGGCCAGGTGCGGTGGCTCATGCCTTTATCCCAACACTTTGGGAGGCTGAGGTGGGCAGATCACCTAAGGTCAGGAGTTCCAGACCAGCCTGGCCAACATGGTGAAACCCCGTCTCTACTAAAAATACAAAAATTAGCCGGGTGTGGTGGTGGGCACCTGTAATCTCAGCTACTCAGGAGGTTGAGGCATGAGAATGGCTTGAACCTGGGAGGTGGGAGGTTGCAGTGAGCTGAGATCGCACCACTGCACTCCAGCCTAGGTGAAAGAGCGCGACTCTGCCAAAAAAAAAAGCTGGGGAGGGCCACTCTTGAGGAGGGAGAAAAATTCTTCTCCCACTCACTGTGGATATGTGTGGGCTGCAGGGAGCTGAGAAATGGAAGGAACAAAATAGGGGAAAAAAACCCTGGAGCCATGACATTGTAATAGAATTGATTTGCCAAGGCCAGGCACGATGACTCACACCTGTGATCCCAGCACTTTGGGAAGCCAAGGTGGGTGGATCACAAGGTCCAGGAGTTCGAGACCAGCCTGGCCAACATGGGGAAACCCTGTCCCTACTAAAAATACGAAAGTTAGCGGGACGTGGTGGCACGCGCCTGTAATTCCAGCTACTCAGCAGGCTGAAGCAGGAGAATCGCTTGAACCTGGGAGGTGGAGGTTGCAGTGAGAAGAGACTGCGCCATTGCACTCCAGCCTGGGCAAAAAGAGCAAAACTCCATCTTGAAAAAAAGAAAGAAAAAAAAAAAGAATTGATTTACCTAACTTCTAGCCCTATGTATTGATTAAGAAGAGAACCTAGGGCTGACCATCACCATGGCAGCCTTGTTCACCATATTCACCGTGGGGGCCAGGGTGCTGGCAATGGCTTTGTGGAGGACCTGCAGGTGCCAAGCCCTTTCCTGCGAGTCCCGTCCCGGTGCTGTCACACGGAGAATGTGTCTGTTACTGTGGGGTCAGACAACCACAGCTGAAGGAAACTGAATTCAGCTCGGCAGCGTGTGGGGAGTCATGGGAAAGAAGAAAACAAACGAATGAGAAGTGAAGTGCCTTGATTTCCCTTCTTGATTCTTGCTCTCCCACCCTACCTACAAATAGTACTTTATTATTTTATTTTGTTTATTTATTTATCGAGATAGGTTCTTTCTCTGTCACCCAGGCTGGAGTGCAGTGGTAAGATCATAGCTCACTGCAGCCTCTAACTCCCGGGCTCAAGAGATCCTCCAACCTCAGCCTCCCAAGTAGCTGGGACTACAGGCACATGCCGCCACACCTGGCTAATTTTTATTTTTTTATTTTTTTTTTAGAGACAGGGTCTTGCTATGTTGTCCAGGCTGGTCTTGAACTCTTGGATTCAAGTGATCCTCCTGCTTCGACCTCCTAAAGTGCTGGAATTATAGGCATGAGCCACTGTACCTGGCCCTACAAAGAACATTTTACATTTTTCCATGGGACCAAGGACCCGTGGAGTCCTTGGGGCCTCATTCCTGCTCTCCCATCCAGGCCAAGACCCTCTGCAATCTTTGAGAGGACAGGCTCCGTACTGTGGAACCCACAGTGCATGGCCACCTTCTCCTTCTGAGTCTTCTGAGTCCAAGATGGGGCCTGAGGCTTCCTGACCCCACCAGCAGGGAGGAAGAGGCTAGAGGACACAGCCCAGGTGGATGGGCTCAAAGTCAGAACACCTGTTTCTCGTCCTGGATCTTCTGCTGACTTGCTGAGTGGATTTGGGCAAATCCTTTTTTCCTTTATGAGAAAGGATAATATAGCTGAGCTCGGTGGCTCTTGCCTGTAATCTCAGCACTTTGGGTGGCCAAGGTGGGCAGATTGCCTGAGGTCAGGAGTTTGAGACCAGCTTGGCCAACATGGCAAAACCTTGTCTCTACTAAAAATACAAAAATTAGCCAGGCGTGGTGGCACATGCCTGCAGTCCCAGCTATTCAGGAGACTGAGGCAGGAGGATCGCATAAGCCTGGGAGGTGGAGGTTGCCGTGGGCGGAGATGGCGCCACTGCACTCCAACCTGGGCGACAGAGTGAGACTTCACCTCAAACAAACAAACAAATAAACAACCCACCATAGTAACTACCACTTCCTGAGAGCCAAGCATGTGCCGGCTCTGTGCCTCATAGTCACGTCTCTCAGGGAATTCTAGGTGATCTGCAGATGGGTCCTATTACAATTCCTGTTTTCCAGATGAAGAAACTGAGGCTCAAGAGGTGCATTACTGGAGTAAGGCGAGAAGGCTTTGTGCTGAATCCTGGATTTGATCCAGGGCATCTGACTCCAGCGCCTTTCCTGAGCTATATATATGAAACCTCCCTGAAATAGCTTTCATTTTATGGAGCACATGCTATTTTCCAGGAACTGTGCCGAGCACTTTGCATCCATTTATCTTCTCGAATCCTGGCTCCATTTCATTATAATCTCACCTTAAGTGTCATCTCTTTGCGATGTTTTCTGAGGTTTCTCAGTGAGTTCGTACCTCCCCCACCACATCGCCTACTCTGGCTTAGTTTCTTCATAATACTTTTTCTCCTTTTTTCTTTTTCTGGAGACAGAGTCTTGCTCTGTCACCCAGGCTGGAGTACAATGGTGCGATCTCAGCTCACTGCAGCCTCTGCCTCCCAGGTAGCTGGGATAGAGACACGTGCCACCATGCCCAGCTAATTTTTGTATTTTTAGTAGAGATGGGGTTTCACCGTGTTGGCCAGGCAGGTCTTGAACTCCTGACCTCAGGTGATTCACCTGCCTCAGCCTCCCAAAGTGCTGAGATTATAGGCGTGAGCCCCCACGCCCGGCCTCTCCTTTTTTTTCTTTTAAATAAATATTATTATGATGATTATTTTTCAAGACAGAATCTCACTCCATCGCCCAGGCTGGAGTGCACTGGCGCGATCTCGGTTCACTGCAACCTCTGCCTCCCAGGTTCAAGCAATTCTCCTGCCTTAGCCTCCCAAGTAACTGGGATTACAGGCACGTACCACCATGCCAGGCTAATTTTTGTCTTTTTAGTAGAGACGGGTTTCACCATGTTGGCCAGGCTGGTCTTGAACTCCTGACCTCAAATGATCCACCCACCTCAGCCTCCTAAAGTGCTGGGATTACAGGAGTGAGCCATTGCACCTGGCTCTTTTAAATAAATATTAAACAACTGAACTTGGAACCTTCAGAACACATTGGTTATGTGAGATCTACTCATCTGTTTATCTGTTGCACAATCTGCCTGGGTGTGGCAGAACATAAGCTCCTTGGAGGCTGGGACCTTATTGGTCTAGTCTATTGTTGTGTCCTCAGCACCTCTGTGTGTGTCTGGCACATAATAGGCACAATAAATATTTGTTGGATAAATGAATGACTCCAGACAACAAATCTATGGAGTACATAACACTACTAACTGCATTTTACAGATAAGGAAACCAAGGCCCAGGTGTGAAACAACTAGCACGGAGTCAAATGGCGATGCAGCAAAAATGTAAACCCTGAGCCTCCCCTGATGAGTCCGAATGGCTCCTCCTAGCTCCAAACCTGAAGTGTGAACACTCTTATCTTTATCGTAAAAAGAGAGGGACTGTGTACCAACCCTCTGTTCAGTGGGCTGGACTGGGAAGGCAGGCCTTTTGCTTGTTTTCATTCTATTTCTCCACCGAGAGTGCAGAGGTTTGGACCCCCGTTGAGGCCAGACTGACAGGATTAGAGGAAACAGCTGGGCTGAGTCCGTGCCCTGCAGGAGGGAGCTCACATTCCGGGACTCTGGGAGAGAGCAGTTCCCCACAGCTCAGTCACATTCCAGGTCGGTCATTTTCCTGAGCCCAGATGTTTGCTAATGAGCTGGGGAGAGGGGCTTTCAGCCCTGAGCCCCAGTTCTGGGCCCCACATTACCTCGGCCCCAAGAGGCTGGCCCAGGGCCAGGAGGCTCTGGCCTCAGGCCCATGCCCTGTGCCAGCCAGGCCTGTAGGGGCAGCTGGAACACCATTGCCAACCAGGTGCATCTGCTCAAGCTGGGAGACTCGGACGTGACAGGTTCTGCCTTTCCCGTTGGGGCCCCTGGATCCGGTCACCAGTGCAGCATCCCTGCTGCAGCCTGATGGGGAGGAGCACTGAGGCAGCGGAGAGGGTGGAGAGGGTGTGGTGGGCACGGAAGCATGGACTTTGGTGTTGACAGGTCTGGGCTCAAGTCCAGGCTTTGTCAATTACTAGCAATGTGGTTTTGAGCAGGTAATGACACTTTTTGGTGTCTCCATTTTTCTCACCTATAAAACGGGAACAATGATGGGACTGTGGTAAGGATTAGAGATGAAGCAGACAGAGTGGCCAGCATAATAATGCCTGGCACAAAATGGGTAGACATTACTACCAAATTACTTCCCAGGCCCCCTGCCCACACTGTAGCTTTCCAATAGTTATCAGTCATCACCAGAAAGATGGTGACTCAACTCCAAACCCTTTGTCCCTGATTAGGGGGTTGGTGTTGTTCTTGAACCTCCCCGTGTTTGAGAGACGGTGGGCTTCCCTGTCAAAGGTGCTGGCTGGAAGTTGTGGCTTCTACTCCTGGCTCTATGTGTGATCTGACCAGCTCATCAGGCTCCACAATTAGCTTTCTGCAATGTGGGAGTGGATTCTCACAAAATGTAGAACTCCACTTTCCACCGTGCTCAGGGTCTGCACGAAAGATGGTGGTGGTAAGCTTTGGTTGCAAAATGGTAAATATTTCCTGAGTGTCTAGTGTGTACAGTGCAGTGAGGCTGGTTTCTGCAGTACATGGTACATGGTTATCCAACAGACATTAGCTGGCATGGGCTCTTACTGTGTGACTTTAGGCAAGTTACTTAACTTTTCTCTAGACATTCCTTTTTTCACTTTTTTTTTTTTTTTTTTGAGACAAGTCCTCGCTGGAGTGACAAGCTCATTAGGTTCCACAATTAGCCTTCTGTAATGTTGTCCAGGCTGGAGTACGGTGGCATAATCATAGCTCACTACAGCCTCAAACTCCTGGGATCAAGTGATCCTCCTGCGTCGGGATTTTTTCCACTTTTGTTATTTGTTTATTTATTTATTTATTTTTTGAGACAGAGTCTCACTCTGTCTCCAGGCTGGAGTGCAGTGATGCAATCTCGGCTCACTGCAACCTCCACCTCTCAGGTTCAAGTGATTCTCCTGCCTCAGCCTCCCGAGTAGCTGAGACTACAGGCGCATGCCACCACACCTGGCTGATTTTTGTATTTTCAGTAGGACAGGGTCTCACCATATCGGCCAGGCTGGTCTCGAACTCCTGACCTCAAGTGATCCACCTGCCTTGGCCTCCCAAAGTGCTGGGATTACAGGCATGAGCCACGGTGCCCAGTACTTTTAAAATAGAGACAATACTTATCTCATAGGTTTATTGTGAGAGTGGCAACAGCTTGCAATGGGATGAGGCACGTGGTAAGGTGCTCAATATGTGTGAACTATTATAACAGTCACAGTTACCACTAAGGGGAGACCTATCTGTGCTACATCAAACGGGGATAATAATTATTTTATTCACTGGGTGTGGTGACTCACGCCTGTAATCCCAACACTTTGGGAGGCCGAGGCGGGAGGATCACTTGAGGCCAGAAGTTCGAGACCAGCCTGGGCAACATGGCAAAACCCCATCTCTACTAAAAATACAAAAACTAGCCGGGCGTGGTGGTGGGCACCTGGAATCCCAGCTACTTGGGAGGCTGAGAATTGCTGGAACCCAGGAGGCAGAGGTTGCAGTAAGTGGAGATCTCACCATTGCATTTCAGTCAGGGCAACAACAACAAAACTCCGTCTCAAAATAATAATAATAATTACTTCATTCAATCAAATACATTGTACATCTCACCTGGCCTGCCCATAAGCAATGAAGACACTGAAATAAACACATGATTCCTTCCCTCAAGGTCTAATGAAGGAAAGAGATGTACACAGCTATTCTAGAGGGAAACTGTCATGAACAGAAGTTCTCATCCAGTGCTCCAGGATCACACTGGAGGAGGGAGATGCTCCCAGAGGGTCTTGGGAAGGCTTTCCAATCTGGTGCTGTTAGAATATTTGCCAGAGATGAAAGGAGGGAAGGGAATTCCGAGTAGAGGGAAGGGCGCAGGAAACAGCTAGCAGGCACAGATGCAGGCTGGGTGTGGAGGGTGCGGGTAGGCTGGAGTACATCAGGGAGTTTCCAGCAGGCCACTAGGAGCCACCCAGGATGCTCGGCAACCTCATGAGTCAGACGAGCAGGGCTGCGTCTATCTGGAAGTTTCCAGCCAAGCTAGGTAAAACACATGGACACAGGTAACTATGTTGTAAAGCAAAATCCCCAAGTCCTACAATCGTGTCCCAGTGGTGTTCCTGGGCCACCACTTTCCAGGAGCAAAGTTAGTTTCTTACCCCGTTGTTAAGCACACAGAGAAGGCACGGCCGCAATCCACCCAAGTGCCCACTGATTAGATAGGAACCCCCGAGGTGAGGCTGGAAGCTGGGGCCAGGCGCTCCACTTTTCCCAGGAGTCAGAGAAGTGAGTTCATTTGCTGGCGTTCTAGTTCCTAATAGTCCCTGGGGCTTTTCGGGATGCCTACGCCAAGTGTGTGGGGCCGAGAGCAACGCCAGGATAACACTGGGCAAGGTTGAGTGACCCAGGTTACCAACAGCACGGACTTGAACCGGGTCGCATACCGGAGCGGGCGGGATGGGTTGCACCGCAGAACCGCAGAGTGAGGAGGGACTCCTGGTGCTGGGACGCGGCGGGCTGGGGCGCCCCATTCTTGGGGCAAGTCTGCAATGCCCGGTGCCCACAAAAGGGACATATCCATCTTTGTCACCCCGAGGCCTGGCACGGCCTGACGGCCCAGGCTCGAGAAAAGTCGGGCGGAGAGAGTGGAAGCGCAGAGAAACCCGGGGAGGGCGCTTTAGAACGGACCAGGGCGCCCGGCTGCGCTGCCCTGCTTCTCGGGCGCCGGCCAGGCGTCCCGGTCGCCCCACCACGCCGTCGGAGCGCGCCGAAGCCCAGCCCGGGGCGGGCGGGCCGGGAGAGTGCCCGGGGCCCCGGCCGCTGCGGCGCCCCCTCCTGCGCACCCGGAGGGAGAGGCCGCGCGCGCCCGCCCGCTCTTTCTGCGCGCGGCCCTCCCCGCTGCCCCCGCCCTCGCGCCCTGTTTGGAGGGAGCCACCCTGACGTCGGAGCCGCTCCCCCGCGCCGCGCGCCCGCCCGGGGCCGCAGACGGCGCGCAGCGCAGCCCAGCCGAGCGTCGCGGGGCCGCCCCCAGTCCCGCCGGCTGCCTCGCCGAGCCTCCTGGGGCGCCCGGGCCCGCGACCCCCGCACCCAGCTCCGCAGGACCCGGCGGGCGCGCGCGGTAAGTCCCGCCCGGGCCGGCACGCGGGCGCCCGGCTTCCAGAGCCTTCGGCCGCAGGGGCAGCGCCGCGCCCCCAGCCCGGAGCTCCGTCCCCCGGCGCGTCCGGCGGCCGCGGGCACCGGGTGGAGGCGCCGCCGCCGAGCCCGGGAGCCTAAGGGGACCTGGCGGACGCCTCCGGACGCCGGCGCTGGGGACGTGGGCGCGGCATGGAGTGGCCGGGGGGCACCGCCGTGCCCGGAGCCCGTCCCCAGACTCGCCCCAGGGTTCCGTTTCTCGATCGGAGTTTCCGCGACCGGGAGAGAGAGCGAGCGAGGGAGGGAGATGCGTGGCCGGGAGGGCCGGGCTCGCATGTCCCCCGGCCGTGCCCGGGCCTCGCCGCGCCTCTCGGCTCTGGACGTTTCCGCCTCCCGCGGCCCCCTCTGCTTCGGTCCCCACGTCCGTGTGTCTGTCCCTCCGTCGCTCCGTTTCCGCCGCTCACTTTCCCCGGGTCTGCCCGCCTCTTACCGTTCCCCGTCTGCCTCCGTGTTCGGCTGCCCGCGTTTGTGTCTCTGCTTCTCGCTTTCTCTCCCTCTCTCTGTCTCTGCGCTGCCCTCTGTGAGGGTCTCGCCCTGTGTCTGCGCGTCTCCCTGACCCCCCGCCCTCCGATCCAGACAATCCCCCCAGTGTCGGAGGCTCGCCTTCCCCCAGCGGGGTTCACGAATAGTTTCCTAGACCGGGTGCGCCAAACCCTCCCCCTGCCTCCCGCCAGCCCCGAGGCCTGGCCCGGGTCATCTCCCTGGAATTGAGTCTGGGGCAGGGAGAGCCAGCCTTTCCGGGGGCTCAGTTTTCTTAAGAATTCCACCCCCGCGAGGCCGGCTGGACGACAGGCCCTGCTGCGGGCCACCTGCCCGGCCCGCTCCCAGGGCGGGGCGATTCTGATCTTTTACAAGCGGCGGCAGAGGGGGCAGCCGCCCGCCTTGGCGTGGCCAGGGGTTGGCGGGCATCAAGGGAGAAGGCCATACTTCCAGGCTTTCGGAGGCCCTCGCTCCCCTAGCTGGACGCCACCAGCCTGTAACTAGGGGCACCCCAGGAAAACAGAGGTCAGGGCTGGAGGCCAAAGACCGGGCGCTGGCCGGGAAGCAATTTGTCAACAAGGAGCCCCTTACCCTTTGTTACTGCGGAATGGGGCCTCCCTAGACTCCCCCAGATGCTGGGACTGCTTGGGCGTGGTTTGCCTTGAGTTTGGGGCCAAAGAAAAGGCGAGGCTGCAGCGTTTCCTCGGTGACCCTCACCCCTCTCCACCCACCCCTGCAAACTGGACCTCTCTCCCGGGCCTGTGTTTTGGAGGGGTGGACAGGGGAGTAGGTGTTCTGCATCGGCCAGCAATATGGCCTCATTCTTTTAAAGTGAAATTTCAGGCTGAGTTTAGCTGCTTCCTCCGACCCACAACCCCAGGGTCGGAGGCTGCCGGAGCGGGCAGGGTTGTTGGTGAGGTCTGCAGTGGAACTTCTGCTGAGCAGATGTGCAGCCCGGCCCTGCAGCAGCTCATTAGCATGGATTTGTTTTGGAGACTGTTTTTGGTCTGCGGGCAGGAGGGTCTGCGGTAAGGAAGGCCTTGGCCTGGGTTGGGGGGCTGGCACAGAGGTGGCCAGGGCTGGAAGGTGCAGGCAGGCCTGGGTGACACGGGCTCGGCCCTGTGTGTCCGCCCCCTGGACAGTTGACTCATGCTCTCCCCAGTGCTGAAGGAAGGAAGGAAAAGCCACCCTGCTGTGAGACTGGGGTCGTGGAATCACAGTGGCCTTAAGCAGTATGCTGGAGCCAGGCTCCTCCCTGGGGGATCTGCTGAAATGGATGTTCCCAGGCCAGGCTGCCCATTTTACAGGTTGCAAACGTGAAGCTTAGGGAAGGGAAGCAAATGGTCAGTGACTCGAGCTGTAACCATTAGATTCTCCTGACTCCAGGCACACAGAGAGCCAGTGTATGAGCTTTGGCCAGAACTCGTCCTCAAACCCCAGGGTGAGCCTAGTACACCCAGTCGGGCTGACCAGAGCTGGGGCCTGACCTGGGTGAGCAGGGAGCCCCAGGCCTGACACTGCCTTGCCCCTTCACAGAGCAACATTTTCAGTTGCACCATTCAAGGAAGTCCCTGTGCTCATTCCAAAACCCGGAGTGATCGCCCCGCCCTTGCCAAGCCCCAAGCCTAGGGCTGCAGCCCAGCCGCCCTCCACACCCTCTGCGCCCCGCAGCACACTCAGCCTGGCGGTGGGGCACAGCCTCTTTTCTTGAAGTTGGATTTTGGAGGAGGCTGGTGTCTCCACGACCCTGTCTTAGAATCTGAGTGGGATCTTCCTCCCAGATCCCACCCTGGCAGGGAATCATGTTGGGCGGCCCTTGACAGTTTCTAAAATTCATTCCCAGCTGTCATCCCACTTGCTTGAGTTTCACCTCAAGGTTTTCCCTAAATCCAGTCTCACTGCGGCAGATGCAGCCCAGACTGAAATATCCTCAGGACCTGTCCAGGATCCTGTGGGAGCGAGGGGCAGAAGGAAGCAGGCAGAAGCCAGGGAGGATAAGAGGCCCAAGGTAGCACTGAAAGTGACATGGACTGAGGAATTAACTCTGATGGGTGATCTCTCCAGAGTTTTCCATGTATTCTTCAGTTTAATTCTCACAGCTGTCCTGTGAGCTGGATATTAGCACTATCCCCACTTTGCAGATGAGGAAACTGAGGTACAGAAAGGTTAAAATGGGACCAAGTGATCCCAGTGCTTTGGGAGGCTGAAGTGGGAGTTCAAGACCAGCCTGGTCAACAAAGGGAGACCTCGTCTCTCCAAAAACTTAGCTAGGCATGGTGGTGTATGCCTGTAGTACCAGCTACTCAGGAGGTTGAGGTGGGAGGATCGCTTGAGCCCCAGAGTTTGAGGCTGCCATGAAATATGATTGTGCCACCACACTCCAGCCTGGGCAACAGAGTGAGATCCTGTTACAAACAAAAACATAAAAATAAAAAGAGACAGACTAGAATGACTGAGCTACGATTTGAACTCGAGTCTGTCATAACTATGGAGAATGGAGGAGGAGAGCCAGACCCTGCCTTAGTGAGTGTGGGGGCAGAGGAAGGGTGGGAGAGGCAGGGGAGGGGGAGCATCTGGTTTGACAGCCACAAACGCTGCATGCTCGTTGTGTGTGCGGACTGCGGTGTCACCTGAATGCTGAGCCCACAGGTAGAATCGTCCATCCCCATCAGCTGGGGCCAAGTGTGAGAAGGTTCCCAGAGGAGGTTCTGGAAGCAGGAGGTGAAGATGGGGAGGGAGAGCCCCGCCTTTCCACTGAGGATTCATCAGCCCTGCCCTCCATGGCTCTGCACCGAGTGGTTGCTGGAACCGGTAACAGGAAAGGCCTGGGGTGTGTGTGTGGTGTGTGTGTGCATGTGTGGGGTGTGTGTGTGGGGTGTGTGCGTGTGTGTGTGGGGGGTGTGTGTGCGTGTGCTTGTGTGGATGTGCATTTTCTTGTGCGTATATAGGCACGCTTATATATGTGCGTGTGTGCGTGTGCTTTGTTCTTAGGGGGTGCAGGTGGTTTGGGATATGCCTGCTTTTGTGTGTGTGTGGGTCTGGGGTGAGTGGATACACTCTACCTTGAAAATCCTGGTATATCTGGCCTTGAGTGACCCTGAATATTCAGACTTAATCCAGAAGAGGAATTGGGGAGGATGGTTCACTTGTTATACCAAGGCCGATCCACTCTACAAAGGGTTTCATGGTGGTCGGGAGTCAGGAAGAGGTTGGTGTTTCTTGAAATCTAGGCCGCTCCCGTGTATTTAGGGTGCATTTAGGATGCCTCTCCAGGTGTTAGAATCCAGGCAGTGGGGCTCGGGGGCCCCAGCAGCAGTGCTGTTAATGGAAGCCTCTTTCCTGGGGACTGGGAGGCCGTTGCTCCTGGTCTGGCTGGGCTTCAGAGTCCCGTGGGGAGCACATTCAGGTGCCCAGGCCATGCCTCATACCTGGGGGGGGGGGGTCACACAAGGGGGGCGGGGCCCCGGCATCTCAGTTTTGGCAGGCATTTCAGGAAAGAGGCTTCACAGGCCTGACCCCGAAGCTCGCCTTCCTGGGGGACCCTCTGGACCAGGGCTTCCAGGAAAGCAGCCAGGGCAGGGCTGCTGTGTTTGTTCCCTGCTCTCTTCCTCGGAGTGGGAGCTATGGGTGGGTCACTTCCTTGACCTGTGCCTCAGTTTCCACCGTGCCAAAATGGGTCTGCTGGTGTCACCTCCCAGGGAATTTCCTTTCTGTGTGGGCAGCAGCTCAGAATGTACCAGGCATTGGCAGGGGGCCACTGAGGAAGTGGAGGGCTTGGATTTGGGAGTGGTGGGTGGGTGGGGTTGGGAAGAAGACACTCACCTGTGCTAAGGACACCTCCTTTAAAGCCTCACAGCGCCCCCGTGAGGAAGGATAGTGTCACACATACCTTTACCTGGGCTCCAAGAGCCAGGGGCAGCCATGGCCACAAGACAGTTGGCTAGGGAGTCAGCAATGGGATTTGACCTCTGGTTTATGGAGCCCCCAAGCTCTCAGTCCAGGCCATGGCTGAACGCTAGGGTGCTAACAGGAATGAGAGGCACAGTCGGCTGGGGCAGTGGCAGGAGCTCCAGGCCTCATCCTAACTCCAGATTCCATCCTTTCTTGCTGCTTTCTCTTCGGTGAACCTTTTCACCTGCAAGGGTAGCCGGGGGTTGAACCTGCTACCATCCAGGTTCAAATCTCGGTTCTCCTGTTTACTAACAGTGAAAGCCCAAGCAGATTTCTTAGCCTCTCTGTGCCTCAGTTTCTTCATCTAAAAATGGGGGAAAGAATAGGATCAGGCGGTTATTGTAGGACAGAATAAATTAATATCCAGTCACACACCACATAATGATGAACCACATACATAATGGTGCTGCCATAAAATTATTATTATTATTATTATTATTATTTTGAGACGGAGTCTCGCTCTGTCCCACAGGCTGGAGTGCAGTGGTGCAATCTCGGCTTATTGCAAGCTCTGCCTCCCGGGTTCAAGTGATTCTCCTGCCTCAGCCTCCTTAGTAGCTGGGACTACAGGCATGTGCCACCACACTTGGCTAGTTTTTGTATTTTTAGTAGAGATGGGGTTTCACCGTGTTGGCCAGGCTGGTCTCAAACTCCTGACCTCAAGTGATCTGCCCACCTCAACCTCCCAAAATGTTGGGATTACAGGCGTGAGCTACTGCGCCTGGCCTCCCATAGGATTATAATACTGTATTTTTACTACACCTTTTCTTTCTTTCGTGATTGTGTAGTGGCACAATCCTGGTTCACTGCAGCCTCAACCTCCCAGGCCCGAGTGATCCTCTCACCTCAGCCTCCCAAGTAGCTGGGACCATAGGCATGCACCATGACGCCTGGCTAAGTTTTAAATTTTTGTAGAGATGGGATCGCCTTGTGTTGCCCAGGCTGGTCACGAACTCCTGAGCCAAGCAATTCTCCCATCTTGGCCTCCCAAAGTGCTGAATACCTGATATAGCCTAGGTATGTAATAAACTAGACTATTCAGGTTTGAGTTCACTCTATGATGTTCACAGAGCAACAAAATCACTTAATGGCACATTTCTCAGAGTGCATCCCCATGGCTAAGTGATGCATGACTGTAATTGCACTCTTATATTTAGTTCAAAATTCAGAACCTCTTCTTCCCTCCTGAGAGCCATCTCTGACTGCACCAACTCAAAACAACTGCCTCCTGTTGACCCACATCCCTGGACCTCCCCTCAGGGGACTGTCTGAGTGGGCATAGCGTCTGGGCCCCCAGCTCCCTGCCCTTACCCTTGCCTTTCTCCCCACCCTCCTAAAAGTGACCCTTGCCCTCCTAGAAGTGAGTGAGTGAGTGTGGAACTGCAGGGACCTGAACGGCCCAGGGCAGGGCATTGCTTTGCCTGACTTGCTGGGGACCTTGGGACAGCCCCTTGCAGAGGAGGGAGAGACTTGGCCTGGGAGATCTCCAACTTTCCTTCCCGCCCTCGCTTTTGGGGAGTCCCATGACTTGCTGTGTGACCTTCAGGGTGGGAGGAAGGGTTGAGAATCTGGGTGAGGCTCTCAAGGCTCAGGAAGGAAAGTATGATTGCTGCTTAAAAAAAAAAAGGATGAGTTGCTGCTTGAAGAAACAAAAAAGCATAAACCAACAAAAAAGAAAACCTGCTAGCCAAGAGCCCACCCCACCTCTCCTGGAAAGCCCCGGTCGGGGCAGCCTGGGCTCTTCAGGGCTGGGCAGGAGGGCGGGCGGAGGTAGGTGTGTCTGAAGGACAGCCATGTGTGGGAGAGACCTCACCTGGCATCCTCGCTGCCTCCTGTTCCAGCCCAGCCTTGGCTCTGATGCTGGCCTAGCCTTTCCCATGATCCCCTGAGGGGAAGAGAGCTGACCTTAGTGGGTGCCTCCTAGGTGCTGAGTACCTTCATTTACTCCTCCCAGTTCTTTTCCAGGGAGGGCGCAGTGCTGCCCACATTAGGGTTGAGAAAGGCGGATTCTGAGGAGTGAACTTATTTCTGGAAGTCATACAGCTCCTAAGGGGAGGGGCTGCAGTTCAAACCCTGGGGACTGCAGGCTCCACGCTTCCAGGGGGAGCCCAGGGAGAATGCTGGAGCTCCACGCTGCTGGCCCAGGGAGCTGAGGCCCCAGCACCCTGTGGAGAGCCTGCCAGGGCCTGGTGGGTTGGGTTACAGCACCCCTCTGTGGGCACAGCTGGCCCTGTGATGACCTCAGCTGTGCACTGGAAAGGGTAGAAGGTAAGGAGGGGGCCTTCTGCCTCAGTTCGTCTCATTTCTCCTAACCTCTGCCCCAGCCTGACCCTGATAACCAGTTCCTGATCTCTGGGCTTGCAACCTCTTCCAAAAAGTCACCATTACCCCATCTCCCATTAAGCCTCCATTAGCCTCAACCCCAGTCTCAACACTCACCTTCAGCCTGGTCCTGACCCACAGCCTCAGTTGTGACCTCTCCTAATTCCAACTCCAAGTGCTCACCCCAGCCTCCCTCCCTCTGTCTGTTGCTCCCTCCCTCCCTCTCTCCCTCCGTTCCTTCCTGTTTTCTTTCCTGTCTTTTTTTTTCCTTTCCTTTTCGACAGGTTCTTGCTCTGTCACCCAGTCTGGAGTGCAGGGAGGGATGCAATCATGGCTCACTGCAGCCTCAAGCTTCTGGTCTCAAGCCATCCTCCCGCCTCAGCCTCCCGCATAGCTGGGCTACAGGTGTGCACATCACAACGCATAATTTGATAATAAAAAATGTGATATCACAATGTGATGATAAAAAAATATTTTATTTTATTTAGAGACCAAGTCTCACCTTGCTTCCCAGGCTAGTCTTGAACTCCTGAGCTCAAGTGATCCTCCCGTTTTGGCCTCCGAAAGTGCTGTAATTACAGGGGTGAGCCACCATGCCTGGCCCAGGCTACTTTCATTACAACCCCAGTCTCCATTCCAAATCCACATCACTTCCTGCCCCAGTCACCTCCCTGGCCCCCTGTGACCTGTTGTTTCTGAGGAAGCAAGATGGGGTCAGATATAGGAGGACGAGGGTCCCTGGGCCTCTCCAAGGGTCTAGGGGGCCAGTCCAGGGAGCCCTGGCCTTAAATGGACCTCCAGGACCCTTCAGGTGTGCTGTGGGCAGACCCTGACTCAGGAGTGAGGAAGCCTCCTGCATGCCAGGCTTGTTGAAAAATTCATTGGGTTGCCAGTTAGGGGGGAATCCATTCTGTTTTGTTAGGATGTGGTTGTACTGGAAACATGGGCTTTGTCAGTGAGACCGGAAATGCATAGGTGAGGGCCTGGATCGTGACAGGAACTCATTTGGGAGGCGGCAGGGGCAGCCTGTCCGACCTCACTTCCAGCTGCCCTTCCTCCCCAGTGGGCTGGGTGTGGGGCTTATCCTGGCATTGGGGTACCCTGAGATGGAGACCTGTAGGAGATGGGCAGGAGCTGGGGGAACTTGCTGGATGGGGAGCAGAGTACCTGGAGGGGGTCACAGCCCTGCAGGAGCCCCGCTTAGCCAGCCAACCTTGAGACCTCTACTCCCCAGACACTTGATAAAGTACGTGGCTCTGGGCTCAGCACAGTGGCTCACACCTGTACTCCCAGCACTTTAGGAGGCCAAAGTGGGCAGATCACTTGAGGTCAGGAGTTTGAGTCCAGCCTGGCCAACATGGTGAAACCCCATCTCTACTAAAAATACAAAAATTAGCCAGATGTGGTGGCGAGTGCCTGTAATTCCAGCTACTCAGGAGGCTGAGGCAGGAGAATCACTTGAACCTGGGAGGCGGAGGTTGCAGTGAGCCGAGATCATGTCACGACACTTTAGCCTGGGCGACAGAGTGAGACACTGTCTCAAAAAAATAGATAAGTAAGGCCAGGCGCGGTGGCTCATGCCTGTAATCCCAGCACTTTGGGAGGCCAAGGCGGGCAGATCATGAGGTCAAGAGATTAAGACCATCCTGGCTAACACAGTGAAACCCCGTCTCTGCTAAAAATACAAAAAATTAGCCAGGCATGGTGGCGGGCACCAGTAGTCCCAGCTACACAGGAGGCTGAGGCAGGAGAATGGCATGAACTCGGGAGGTGGAGCTTGCAGTGAACCAAGATCACGCCACTGCACTCCAGCTTGGGCAACAGAGCAAGACTCTGTCTCAAAAAAAAAAAAAGTAAATAAAAATTTTTAAAAAGTACCTGTCTCTGCCATCTCCACAGCCCATGGTAGGATTGTCCTAAATGGGATGCCCAGTCCCAAGCCACCTGACTCCTCATGCTGGGCTTCTGTGGGGCCACAGGGACCAGGACCTGTCCCCTCTTCCTCCTGTTTTAGCCTCACCCAGGCCCCTCTAGGGACTGTCCCAAGATAAAGAATCCCTAACTGAGGGCAGAGCTGCCTAGGAAGCCTGATCAAAACGCAGACTCCTACCCACCCTAGAACTTTTACTCCACAAGTCCCTAGGGAATTCTGATCATTTGTCAGGTTTGGGAACCACTGGCCTGGGTCACTGCACTCATTTTACAGATGGCGGGGAAACAGGACTGAGTGTCCCGGTCACCCAGCACATGTGAACCCCATGCCCTTTCTCTGCTGTGCTGTCCTCCGAGGGTTTGGCGGCCTCCTTGAAGAAGGCACCGCTCTCATCTCTGAATCTCTTTGAAGCCTCCCTCCCCCGTGCTTTTTGCATTGAGGGGCATGGGTGAAACTCACTGGGGCGAGTCGCCTGCAAGTGGAATCCTTTGACACAGACTGCCCTGCAGCGCCACCTTTTGGCAGATCCTGGTATTGTTTTAGTATCTCGCTCCATCCTGTAGCAGGGGAATTGCAAATGGTTAAGTGCTTAGCTTTGATTGGCTCCTGCTTGACTCGTGTTGAAGTGGGGCTGGGGGCAGTGATCTGTGTAGAGCCCTCGTGGATTCAAGTTTCTGGTGAGGCATCTTAGAAAGCAATACTGTCTGGTTCAGGGTCAGTTTTTTTTTGCCTGAGGTCTGGCCAGCCAAGGTGGCCCAGGAATTCACTGCAGGCCAGATGCGGTGCCTCACGCCTGTAATCCCAGCACTTTGGAAGGCTGAGGCAGGAAGATGGCTTGAGCCCCAGGAGTTTGATACTAGCTTGGGCAACATGGCGAAACCTGGTCTTTACAAAAATTAGCTGGGCGTCGTGGCAGATGCCTGTAGTCCCAGCAACTTGGGAGGCTCAAGTGGGAGGATCACCTGAGCCCAGGGAAGTCGAGGCTTCAGTGAGCCATGATCATGCCACTGCACATATTTTTCTCAAAAAACAAAACCAAAAAGAAATCACGGCAATGTGAAAGTTAAGGCTAACTTTTCAAACATCAGCATCTGACAGCAGTTGCAGTGGCTTTCCAGGAGACATGGTGTGTGGCCAGCCCCTCGAGGGCTGCGTGGACAACTTTTTGTGTGTTTTCCTGGATGGCCCACAGCTGCAAAGGGAGAAAGGGGGTAGTAATTTTTCAACACTTGACATGTGCTTGAACACTTCATAACTGCAATCCTGCGCCAGGCAGTGGTACCATCTCCCCTTTTTAGATGAAGAAACTGAGGCACCAAGATAAAAAGTAACTTGCTCAAGTAAAACCAACACATATGGAATGTGTATTATCTGCTAGGCCCATTGAATATCTCATCTGACTTTACAGATATCCATCTGATGTAAGTACCACTCCCAGCTCCAATTGTGAGATTCAGAGGGGAGAAATAACTTGTCCAAACTTGCACTTGATTAGTAAATGGGAGAGCTGGGATCTCGCCAAGGAGTCGGATGCCAGAGTCCCTGTTGTAACACCACTGCCCGGTCCCCTGCACCTTGCTGTGCCTCACCTGGCACCTGTGCTCTGTTCTAGGGCTCTGGAGGCCACGGGCATGATGCTTCGGGTCCTGATGGGGGCTGTCCTCCCTGCCATGCTACTGGCTGCCCCACCGCCCATCAACAAGCTGGCACTGTTCCCGGATAAGAGTGCCTGGTGCGAAGCCAAGAACATCACCCAGATTGTGGGTCACAGTGGCTGTGAGGCCAAGTCCATCCAGAACAGGTGGGACCCAAGGGGTAGGTGGGGGGATGTGGACAGGGGCCCAAGAGGGAGGAAGAGGACCAGGGCTGCCCGTCCCTGCCTTCCCGACATTGACACGGGCATGTGACCTCTCCTCCCACAGGGCGTGCCTAGGACAGTGCTTCAGCTACAGCGTCCCCAACACCTTCCCGCAGTCCACAGAGTCCCTGGTTCACTGTGACTCCTGCATGCCAGCCCAGTCGATGTGGGAGATTGTGAGTACTGCCTGCCTGCCCTACCCAGTCTCAGCCCGAAGCCTGCTCTGGCCTTGGCCTTTCTCCCCAGGCTCCTGTATTCCAGCAGATGACCACAGGGGCTTAGCAAGGCCCCACTGTGTGCAGGGTGAAGGGCTTGTGCTGGGGATACAGACGTGGGCCTCCCCACAGGATGGTTCAGAAGTCTGATACCAACTTGTACAGGACAGGGATGTTCCCGAAATTCCATTCTGATGTCTCTCATGGGCTGAAGTCCTTTCAGGGCTTCCTGTTGTTATAGGATGAGACCAAAATCTTTGCCCTGTCCTGAAAACCTGGCATGGCCTGGTTCAGTGGCCTTTCCAGCCTCCTCCTGCTTCCCGCCCTCCTCACTAGCTTGATGCTTAATACAGCCGCCTGCTTTCAGTTCCTTGCACCTGCCCCGTTCGCTCCTGCCCCAGGGTCCTTGCACCTGTTCTTTTCCCTGCTTGGAACACCTTCTCTGTCCCCCTTCTCCAGTTCACTTCTATTCATTCTTCTGCCCTTGGCCCAAGCAGCGTTTCCTCAGGGCCCCTTTCCAGGCCCCCTGACTGGGGCCCCACCGTTGGCTCTCAGAGCACAGTGTGCCTCCGCTTCAAGCGCCTTTCACACCTGCAGTCTTCCACCTGCAGCCGGGTGATTTTGACAGGTCTCTTCCCCCCACTAGACTCTGATTTCCTTGAGGGAAATGTGTCTTTGTGTCCCCAGAGCTGGCACAGGGTAGGCGCTCTGTGGAAGGGAGGAAGGGAGGGAGAAGGAAAGAAGGTACTTAGACGGGTGACGATAGGGGCAGAGTAAGAGGTAGATGGGGTTGCTGCAGGGCGAGCCTCAGCCGGGCTGGGCTTTGGGGTGAGGTTCTTTTGAGGAAGCGCAGTCTGAGCTCAGACCCAAAGGCACAGTTTGGGGCAAGTGGTAGTTGGGGGGTTGGGGAACCTTCCAGGCAATGGGAACAGCATGTGCAGTCCCTGAGGCAGAGCCCAAGCACAGGATTGGTAAGAGTGGCGCAGGGTCAGGGGTAGGGAGGCCAGCCAGCCGGCGGCACTGGAACGTCTTGGGTGGCCTTAGTGAGGGGTCAGGGTTTGTCTCCAAGTGCAGGGGGATCCGGGCGGTGGGGGGGTGGATTTTAGCAGGGGCAGGCCACATTGGATTTCCCTGTGGCTGCCGGTGGGGAATGGGTGGGAAGGTGGCAGGACTGGATGTGAGGAGACGGCTCTGGTGGCTTGTGCAGGGGTTCAATTTCCCCCTCCCCATGCGACCCTGGAGCTAACTGGGCATCACAGGTGGGCTCTGGGATTCTTGGTCCCATGAGGAAGTATTACCCTGAGGGCTTCCTCGCCTGCCCCAGGCCTTTGGAAACATGCCACCCCTTCTCTCTTGCCCTCTGCAGGTGACGCTGGAGTGCCCGGGCCACGAGGAGGTGCCCAGGGTGGACAAGCTGGTGGAGAAGATCCTGCACTGTAGCTGCCAGGCCTGCGGCAAGGAGCCTAGTCACGAGGGGCTGAGCGTCTACGTGCAGGGCGAGGACGGGCCGGGATCCCAGCCCGGCACCCACCCTCACCCCCATCCCCACCCCCACCCTGGCGGGCAGACCCCTGAGCCCGAGGACCCCCCAGGGGCCCCCCACACGGAGGAAGAGGGGGCTGAGGACTGAGGCCCCCCGACTCTTCCTCCCCTCTCATCCCCCTGTGGAATGCTGGGTCTCACTCTCTGGGGAAGAGCCAGGGGAGAGGCTGAAGCCCCTCTTTGGCACTGGATGGACCTGGATACAGACTCCGACTTGGAATGCTGCCCGGTTGCCATGGAGATCTGAAGGGGAGGGGTTGGAGCCAAGCTGCACAATTTAATATATTCAAGAGTGGGGGGAGGAAGCAGAGGTCTTCAGGGTTCTTTATTTTGGAGGGGGGGGTGGTCTCTTCCTGTCTGGCTTCTAGAGATGTGCCTGTGGGAGGGGGAGGAAGTTGGCTGAGCCGCTGAGTGCTGGGGGAGGCCATCCAAGATGGCATGAACCAGGCTAAGGTCCCTGGGGGCGCAGATGGTACTGCTGAGGTTCCGGGCTTAGGGTGAGCATCTCGCCAGCCTCAGGCTGGAGGGAGGGGCTGGGCTAGAAAGACCACTGGCAGAAACAGGAGGCTCCGGCCCCACAGGTTTCACCCAGGCCCCTCACCCCACTTCCCATCTCCAGGGAAGCGCCGCCCCAGTGGCACTGAAGTGGCCCTCCCTCAGCGGAGGGGTTTGGGAGTCAGGCCTGGGCAGGACCCTGCTGACTCATGACGCAGGAGCTGGGAGCCAGGCTCTCCAGGCCTTTCTCTGGCTTCCTTGGCTTGCCTGGTGGGGGAAGAGGAGGAGGGGAAGGAGGAAAGGGAAGAGTCTTCCAAGGCCAGAGGGAGGGGGACGACCCGCCAAGACCACCCCTGAAGATGAGCATCCCCCTCCTCTCCCTGTTAGAAATGTTAGTGCCCCCCACTGTCCCCCAAGTTCTAGGCCCCGGAAAGGCTGCCAGAGCCGGCCGCTCTCTCCCAGGGATGCTCTTTCTAAATATGGATGAGTGTGGGAGGGAGGGGTTACCTCCCTTGCCCCAAGGTTCCAGAGGCCCTAGGTGGGATGGGCTTACTAAACCTCGGGGAACTCCAGGACAAGGAGGACATGGGACTCGTGTGGACAGCCAGGGTTCACTTGGGCTCTCTCTAGCTCCCCAGTTCTGCCTGCCTCCTCCCTCCCAGCTGCACTTTAACCGATAGGTGGGGACCTGGGGGGAGGCCAGGGCAGGCAGGCCATGAAGAGCCCCTCTGTGCCCAGCACTGCCTTCGTCTGCTCTTCAGTACCCAGGGTGGCTGCCAGCCCACCGCCTCCGGCCTGGGGTGGCCTGGCCCTCCCGGCTGTTGTGACGCGGGCTTCTGGAGCTTGTCGCCATTGGACAATCTCCCTGACGGACCCTCAGTCTTCTCATGAATAAATTCCTTCAACGCCTGTGTTCTCCTCACTGACTGGCTCTGCCGACCCAGGTTCTCCAGAAGTGCCGGCAGTGAAGCTCAGGGGTAGCAGGGCCTGGGCCCAGGCAGTGGGGTGCTGAGCAGACCTGCCTGGCCCCCAAGTGTCACCGCTGTCTCTGCATCCTTGTGGGCCTCTCCCTGGCTTGCCGTGTGCACCCCTGGCTCCTGATCCTCTGTCTCCCCAGCTTTCACCTCTTTCCTTTGGTGCCGGTTTCTGGCCTCGCATACACCTTGGGTGGGCCTCCAGAACGGGGCTTCATGGATTTTGGCCCCTCGTCTCCTGGGCTTGCTTCATGCCATGTCTTGTCACCCACACAATGGCTCAGGATCAGCCCTTGCCTGGGCCTGGCCTGCCTGGCCCCCTGGGAGAAGGGGAAATGGTCAAAAGTATTGGTTACAAATTAATATATAAGGCTGGGCCCTGTGCTGGGTCCTTGCCCAGTCCGCACCAACGCCCAGTGATGCGGATGTTGTCCTCATTTTATAGATGAGGCATATAAAGAGCAGGCGCTAGTAAGTCATTTTCCCAGGGTCATGCAGTGAAGAAATGTCAGCAGCAGGACTGGAACCCAGGCATCGGCTCATGGCCCACACCAAGTTTGGGCACGCCACCACTCATTTGATCATTCAGCAAGTCCATAGTAGGACATTTCACCTTGGTTTTACAGAGTGGGACACGGGCTCACAGTTCCCTTGACTCCTGACCTCATATCACATCTGGACACTTAATGGCAGCACAGTCTTGGGCAGGACCTACCTCCATCCTGTGTCTGGATCAAAGCTGGGTCTGCATTCATAGATAAATAAGGGCTGGGCACAGTGGCTCACACCTATTTTCCTAGCACTTTGGGAGGCTGAGGCAGGAGGATTGCCTGAGCAATAAAAAGTGATTCCCTGTCTCTATAAAACATCAAAAAATTGGCCGGGCGCGGTGGCTCAAGCCTGTAATCCCAGCACTTTGGGAGGCCGAGACGGGCGGATCACGAGGTCAGGAGATCGAGACCCTCCTGGCTAATACAGTGAAACCCCGTCTCTACTAAAAAAATATAAAAAATTAGCCGGGCGAGATGGCGGGCGCCTGTAGTCCCAGCTACTCGGGAGGCTGAGGCAGAGAATGGCGTAAACCCGGGAGGCGGAGCTTGCAGTGAGCTGAGATCCGGCCATTGCACTCCAGCCTGGGCGACAGAGCGAGACTCCGCCTCAAAAAAAAAAAAAAAAAAAAAAAATTAGGTGTGGTGGCACACGTCTGTAATCCCAGCTACATGGGAGGTTGAGGCGGGAGGATTCTTTGATCCCTGGAGGTCGAGGCCGCAGTGAGTCATGTTCATGTCACTGCACTCCAGTCTGGGCGATAGAGTGAGAACCTGTCTTAAAAAAAAAAAAAAAAAAGGAGGAAAGGAAGAGAAAGGGGAACAGGGAGAAAGGAAAGGAAGGAAAAAAAAGAAGCTTGTAAGAGTCTGTTGGAAATAAAGCAATAAAGCAGGAAGGTGGGTTGGCCTGGCTGCTGCAGCCTGGAATGTCAGTCAGAGTTCAGACTTCATTCCCTTTGCACTGAGGTGCCCTAGAGGCGTCTGTGCAAAGCTGGGTTTCAGGAGACTAAGCTAGGTTGGAGGAGGGAGATGCTGCGGCCGTCAGGGGTGACTGCAAGGGTGTAGGCGGGAGAGGATGGGGCCAGTTATGTCAGCAGGTGGAGTTGGAGAGGCAGGGCCGTGAGAAGCGCTGCTGATTGGATGTGGGAGCCCAGCGAGAGGGCGTAGCCAGGCTTGAGAGAAGTCAATTGAGAAGCATCCCTTGGTGCGCCACCTTGCGGGGATGGAAGGAATTGCATACTGCATCCCCCAGTGAGGAGGGACTTAAAAGTCTTTTTTTTCTTTTGAGACGGAGTCTGGCTGTGTTGCCAGGCTGGAGGGCAGTAGCGCGATCTCGGTTCACTGCAACCTCTGCCTTGCGGGTTCAAGTGATTCTCCTGCCTCAGCCTCACGAGTAGCTGGGACTACAAGCGCGCGCCACCATGCCCAGCTAATTTTTGTATTTTTAGTAGAGACGGGGTTTCACGATGGTCTCGATCTCTTGACCTCGTGATCTGCCCGCCTCGGCCTCCCAAAGTGCTGGGATTACAGGAGTGAGCCATCGTGCCCGGCCTGGGACTTAAAGTCTTCACAAGGGATTAACACTGATAAAAGCGCAGATAGCAACGCAGGCCCCTCGCTTTCCACTTTGTTTGCCTGTATGGAGCCAGCTCTCAACTGGTTTTCTTCCTCTGCTCCAAGCCTCTGAGGAGACTGAGTCTGCTTGGGTTCATATCTTAGCTGGACCACTTCCTAACTATAGTCTTGAGCAAGTCACATAAGATCTCCGAGGCTCACTTTTCCTATGTGCAAAATGGAGAATAACGGTCACACCTACCTCACTCTTGGGGTTGCAGTGAGCGTTGCGTGAGTCAGTGCACATGTAGAGTTCGGGACATGCCTGGCTTTAGTAAGACCTCAATGGATGTCAGCTGTTATTATGATTGAGAATGAATGACTGGCCCAAGCTGCAGGGTGTTGCACTGATAGTTTTGTTCATTTAGTCATTCATTGAACAGATATTTATTGAGAGCCTAATACATGCCAGAGCTCCAGCATGAACCAGACAGACAGATCCCTGCCTTCAGGGAGTTTACTCAGTTGTTCAGTGCCTTCTGGCACAGAGCAGCTTTGGGCCAGCTGGCAATCTCCCTGGGGCCTTGATTTCTCCATCTCTGTCATGAGGAGCTTGCCCCAGTCCTCATGTATGGACAGGCATGGAGGTCTGGGGCAGACAACTCCCTAAAACTTAGCTGTTCCGTAGTGGCACCTGCTATCTCCTGTGGGGAAGAAGCTCTCTTGGCTAGGAGTAATCAAGCAAAAGCTGAGTATTCTTGAAAGCCCTCTTTACCCTGAAATGTTAAGAGGTCTAGGACTTAATTATTTCATGACCCAAATGACAGTTATAGGAGCACACACACAAAGTGTCTATAAAGGTCTCAGCCAGGTATAGGACTCATGCCTGCAACTCTAGTGCTTTGAGAGGCTGAGGCAGGAGGATCACTTGAGGCCAGGAGTTTGAGACCAGCCTGGGCAATACAGCAAGACCTTGTCTCTACAAAAAACTTAAAAAATTTAGCTGGGTGTGGTAGCGCACACCTCTAATCCTACCTACTTAGGAGGCTGAGGTAGGAAGGTAGTTTGAACACAGGAGTTTGAGGTTACAGTGAGCTATGATAGCATCACTGCCTCTAGCCTGGGCCACAGAACGAGACTCTTGTCACTAAAAAAGAAAAAAAAAAGTCTCAAGTTCAAGATCATAACAGTATGGCCACAAGGTGGCACCACAACCCTGGCCCAATCTCAAAATAAAATTTTAAATGTTAGTACAGATCATATTCTAACAAACATCAGTGGATCCATCACCCAGAATGAACAAATGTTAAAGTTATTGCCAGGTTTTCTTTAGTTTTGTTTGTTTGTTTGAGACGGGTCTCACTGTCACCCAGGCTGAAGTTCAGTGGCTATTCACAGCTGTGATCCTAGCTCACTGCAGCCTTGAGTTCTTGGCCTCAAGCAATCCTCTCACCTCAGTCTCACAAGTAGCTGAAACTAGAGTCATGCACCACCACGCTCGGCTAATCTTTAGGTCTTTTTAAAAGATAAAATATATCAAGTATTGTGGAAAAGTGAAAGCAGAAAGACTAATATTCTATACACTACGTACAGATTTTTACAAAGCCACATTTATCAGGCAAAATTTTTTACTCATCCCATTCACAGCTCCACTGGCTTGGTTTCATAGCAGCAGAGAATTTGAGAGGCTTTGCATTACTTCACAGAGCAAGTGGCAGACTCTGGATGATGATCCCAGGTTGCTGGGCTCCCAAATCCTTCCACACAGCACCTCTCAGGGTTGTAGTTGTCCACGTCAGAAATCCCTGGGCTCAAGGAGTTGGCACAGAGTTGAATGCATAATGATTGTGCTGATGGGAACACTAAGGCCAAGAGCTAGCTTTTTTTTTTTTTTTCAGTTGGAGTTTCGCTGTTTTTGCCCAGGCTAGAGTGCAGAGGCGTGATCTCAGCTCACTGCAACCTCTGCCTCATGGGTTCAAGTGATTCTCCTGCCTCAGCCTCCTGAGTAGCTGGGATTATGGGTGTGCGTCACCACACCTGGCTAATTTTGTATTTTTAGTAGAGACGGGGTTTCGTCATGTTGACCCGGCTGGTCTCGAACTCCTGACCTCAGGTGATCTGCCCGCCTTAGCCTCCCAAAGTGTTGGGATTACAGACGTGCGCCACCGCTCCCGGCCAACTAGCGTTAACATAGTACCAAAGACACAGATTACATCAATGTCATTTAATCCCCTCAGCAACTCTGTGAGGTGGCTGCTGTATTGTTCTGCTAACTATTACAGAAGAGAAAACTGTGACCCAAGGAGATGGAGCCACTGGCCCTGAATCCCAGAGCTGGGATGGAGCTGGGATCCCAAGCCAGGTCTTTCTGACTCTCTGCCCAGGCTTGCTGCACTACATTCTGTTCCTTGGGGGCATGGCAGAAGTCGTCACAGTGGTGCAGTGTGGTGGCAAGGAGGAAGGACAGGCCTCCTCTACCTGCTTAAAAGATGCTTCTGTGTGCAAAGCTGGGGCTCTGAGCACCAAATAGTGGCTTAGAGTCGGGGGGTGGGTGCTGCAGGCTCTGAGGTGCCTGCGGGGAGGTTTTTGACCATCTGTGATGGGCTGTCTTTGCCATGGGCATCGAGCAGATCGGAGTTTCGGTTCCACTTCACCACTTGCTGCTGGTGATCTGGGGCAAGGCCCTTGGTCTCTCTGAACCTCAGTTTAACATCTACCTCTCAGCATTATTGTAGGGATGGGAATAAATAGCTGGAGGAGTAGGAAACTCCCTGGGGACATCGCAGGAGCCTTCCATGTGGAAAGTATTATTTTTCTGTTTCTGTGGAGAAAAAATGATCCCACCCTGTTCTCTTTATACTACTTTTTCTTTTCTTTTCTTTCTTTCTTTCCTTCCTTTCTTCTTTCCTTCTCTCTCTCTCTCTTTTTTTTTTTTTTTTTTTTGACAGAGTCTTGCTATGTCACCCAGGCTGGAGGACAGTGGCGCAGTTTTGGCTCACTGGAACCTCTGCCTCCTGGGTTCAAGCGATTCTCCTGCCTCAGCCTCCTGAATAGCTGGGATTACAGGCGCGCACCACCACGCCCAGCTAATTTTTGTATTTTTGATAGAGACGGGGTTTCACCCTGTTGGTCAGGCTGGTCTCCAACTCCTGACCTCAGGTGATCCGCCCGCCTCGGCCTCCCAAACTGCTGAGATTACAGGCGTGAGCCACCGCACCCGGCCCACTTTCTATGTTGATTATGCTTATTGTTTATCGTCTGTCTCCTTCCACTAGAATGTAAGCTCCATGGAGGTGCGGATCTTTGTTTTGGCCACTGTAGTGTCCTGATGGGTCAGAACAGTGCCTGACTTCTAGTGGATGCGCCTTAAATATCTGTTCAATGAATGAATGAATAGAGTCCACAGTATTAACCTGCACAGCAGTGTTAGGCAGAGACTCTTCTCAGCCAGAGGGGAGAGATACAGAGGGAGGTCACCCCCGGGAGAAACCACACCCCATGCCTCTGCCTGCAGCGACTCTAACCCACCTGGCCTGGGGATTCTCAAATCTGTTCACGCTGTTAGACTAGGAGCGCCAACAGTTCAGGGACTTCATCCTTAGTACCTGGCCCCTTTGGCGATCGGGATGGTTTCTGCAGGGAAAGGTTAGCTTCTTGCTCAAACTAACGATGAAAAATGCCCAGAATTACTAACCCATTTTACAGATATGGCAACTGAGGCCCAGAGAGGTATCAGGCGATTTGTCCAATATTTCCCAACTAATGGCTCCCCTGAAAGCCTGGTGACCCCCTTTGTGAGTGGGCAGGCACCCATTAGGGAGCAGTCCCTGCATAAAGGCAGGTCACAGCCCCCTTCTCCGAGTTCTGCCTGCGCCGCCGCCACGTGTGGGTTGAGAGGGGCATCTGGGAGTGCGAGGGCTGCCACAGCCCGGAAGGTGACCCCGCGCAGCTTGGGCGCTCGGATCTTGGGCCCACAGGCCCGGGGTGCCAGGACCCCGCCCGCCTGCAGGGCCAGGGCTCGGCTCTCCCCGCCCACCGTGAGGCGGGACGCACGCTCCGCGGCGCGGAGACCGCGCGCTCCAGGCTGCACCCAGCTGCTCCTCTGCGCGTGAGGGCCCCTCGCAGCGCCTCCCGGGTTCGGGAGACCCGGGCCCGCCGCCTGCCCGGCCCGCGGCCGCCTCTTCCTCTCGCAGCCCCGCGGCGCTTGCCGCAGTCGCAGGCGGCGGAGAAGCCAGAGCGCCCCAGGTACCAGTGCGGGCGGGAGGCGGAGGCGACCCTGCGGCCGGGTGGGGAGGGGGCGCCGCGCGGCCGCTGCCCTCCGCTTCCCGCGGGGCCTGGCGGTCCCGGCGAACCCCCGCGCAGTGTGCGCCCGATCCCGGTGCCTCCGCGCCGGCTGAGACCTGCCTTTCCCGGGGGGCTTTGCTCCGGCCCCTAGGCCCCCGCCTTGCGGACCCCACCCTGGCACCCCACACGCCCACCGGCCGCTGGGAGCCTGCTCCGGCCCGAGAGCGCCCATTCACCCCCCGCGCCCACCTCCTCGTGCTCCCGCTTCCCCGAGCTCTGCCCCGGCCGGACGCCCCTCCCCTATCTTGCCGCCCGCCCCCTCCAGGACTCTCTGCTCCCACCCGGGGGCGCCCATCCGACATCTGCTTGACTTCCCGCCGCTTCCTTTAGGGGCCTCGGCTCATCGGATGCCCCTCCCCAAACTTCCAACCCCTTTGCTCCAGGTGTCCTTGCCCCGTCCCCGAGGGCGCCCAAATAGCCACGCTGCGTCCTCTTGTGGTCGCTGCCCCCTGACCTAGCGCGACCCAGTGCCCCCGCCCATGTCTCCCCACTCGCCTCCCCCGGGGGGCGTGGTGAGTCGCTATCTGCTCTCGCCGACTGTGCCCGTCCAGCCTGCGCTTCGCCGGGGCCCTCACCTGTCTTCCCACCACCCTATCACGCCCTTACCCTCCACCCCCGGTCCCCATGGTCCCAGAACCGGGCCCCACCGCCAATAGCACCCCGGCCTGGGGCGCGGGGCCGCCGTCGGCCCCGGGGGGCAGCGGCTGGGTGGCGGCCGCGCTGTGCGTGGTCATCGCGCTGACGGCGGCGGCCAACTCGCTGCTGATCGCACTCATCTGCACTCAGCCCGCGCTGCGCAACACGTCCAACTTCTTCCTGGTGTCGCTCTTCACGTCCGACCTGATGGTGGGGCTGGTGGTGATGCCGCCGGCCATGCTGAACGCGCTGTATGGGCGCTGGGTGCTGGCGCGCGGCCTCTGCCTGCTCTGGACCGCCTTCGACGTAATGTGCTGCAGCGCCTCCATCCTCAACCTCTGCCTCATCAGCCTGGACCGCTACCTGCTCATCCTCTCGCCGCTGCGCTACAAGCTGCGCATGACGCCCCCGCGTGCCCTGGCGCTAGTCCTGGGCGCCTGGAGCCTCGCCGCGCTCGCCTCCTTCCTGCCCCTGCTGCTGGGCTGGCACGAGCTGGGCCACTCGCGGCCCCCCGTCCCGGGCCAGTGCCGCCTGCTGGCCAGCCTGCCCTTCGTCCTCGTGGCGTCGGGCCTCACCTTCTTCCTGCCCTCGGGTGCCATATGCTTCACCTACTGCAGGATCCTGCTGGCTGCCCGCAAGCAGGCCGTGCAGGTGGCCTCCCTCACCACCGGCATGGCCAGCCAGGCCTCGGAGACACTGCAGGTACCCGGGGTGCGCAGGGAGACCTGGGCTGTGGGATGGTGAGGAATGAGCAGCCCCTGGGAACCTCCTGGGCATCCCCACTTAGCACACATTTGCTCATGGCCCTGCGTGGCAGTTGTGAGCGCCCATCTTTCTTCTGAACTCCAGACCCAATGCCTGACCCACCCACCACAGGATAGCTCCGTCAGGATAGGCGGCAGGCTTCTCCCAGGCACCATGTACAACAGGGAATTTATGGTGGCCCAACTCTCCCCATCTTTGCCTCCCTGGTCTTCCCCATCATGGCAAATGGCACCATTGCGGCATCACATGCCAGGAACTTAGGAATACTTTTCTCCCTCACCCTCATGCTATTCATTAGCGAGACCTGTTGGTGCTGCCTCTAAACAGGTGCCATCTCCACTGCCACTTCTTACTGGGGAGGCTGGGTAGACTTCTACTGGCTCCACTGCTTCTGCTGCAGACCCACTACTCTCCATCTTCTGCGCAGAAGCCGGAGCAATTAAAAAAGAAGTGATCATGTCGCTCCCCTGCTTCAGACTTCAGGCTCCCCATTGTGCTCCAGATAAAGAAAACCTGTCTCAGGATCTGGCCTCAGGATCCGGCACTGCCAACCTCTCCAGTGTCACCTCCACTCTCCCTCTCTCTTACTCTACAACAGCCTTGTAGCCTTTCTCATGGTTCTAGAAGGCACTGGGCTTACTTCTGTGCCCAGGTCTTTGCACTTGCTGTTCCCTGTACCTGGAATGTTCTTCCCCTGGCTGCCCTCTTCCCAGGGGACATCTTTGACTACCCTGTCTGCAGGCCCATCCACACTCCCCATTCCTGTTATTCTCCATAAGAATGACTTGTTCATTCTGCCTCCATGACTTGAATATAAGCTCCAGGAAGGTCACACATATCAAGGTCAAGGTCAGTTTTTTTTTTTTTTTTTTTTTTTTGAGACGGAGTTTCACTCTGTCGCCCAGGCGGGAGTGCAGTGGCGCGATCTTGGCTCACTGAAACCTCCAACTTGTGGGTTTAAGCTATTCCTCTGCCTCAGTCTCCTGAGTAGCTGGGATTACAGGCACCCACCACCACGCCAGGCTAACTTTTGTATTTTTAGTAGAGATGGGGTTTCACCATATTGGCCAGGCTGGTCTTGAACTCCTGATTGAGGTCAGTTTTGATCCCCACTGTGCATAGTAGGTCCTATCTCGTTTCAGTGCCTCGGAATGGGTTAGGTGCTCTTAGCTCAAGGCCTTGCATTGTCTGTAAGTGAGTGCCAGCTGTTGCCATCCAGGCCGCAGTGCACCTGACTCCTATTGTCCACCCTCGGGGAGGGGGTGGGAGTGTAGACCGACCAGGCCCGAGACCCATTGACTTAGGTTGCAGGTCTTGAGGAAAGTCCAAGCTGGGCTCTTTTGGTGTAGCCTTGGGTGGCGAAAGCTCTAGGAGGGTGTGGGTTGCCTTGGAGGTCACTGGGCACATGGGGACTTGGCAGAGGGGTAAAAGGCTAACACCCTCCTTGGCAGTCCCCCAGACAAGCTTGCCTGTCCCACCCTGGTGGTGAGGCCCAAAGCTGCCCCTGCCCATCACCTGGTGGGGTCAGGGCCCCACATGGACTGGGAGTCCTGGCTGCGGCCCTGCCCCTTTCCCCTATCCATGCTCCCTGCAGAATATTCTTGAGTCTTGGCAGGTGGCTGGGACTCTGACTTGCTTCTTCAGGGGTGGGATGGCTGCCCTGGGCCATATACCCTGGGTTCTTGTTTTTCTGTTGTTGTTATTGTTGTTTTTTAAGAGACAAGGTCTTGCTCTGTCACCCAGGCTGGAGGGCTGGAATGCAGTGGCGTGATTATAGCTCACTGCATCCTAGAATTTATCATGGCTCATTCTAGCCTGGAGAGCTGGAATGCACTGTCATGCTCAAAACTCACTGAACGCTTGGGCTCAAGTGATCCTCCTGTCTCGGCCTCCCAAAGTGCTAGGGTTACAGGAGTCCCTGGGTTCTTGAAAAGGAGCATTTCACAAGCTTCGGGCATTCAAGAACTGCCTGGGGATATCTTCCTTAATGCCTCTTCCACCACCACCTCCACACCTCAAGCCACTTAATTCACATGCATTTAGCATTTTATTTATTTATTTATTAGACACAGGGTCTCACTATGTTGCCCAGGCTGGCCTGGAGCTCCCGCTTCGGCATCCTGAGTAGCTGGAATTGCAGGTGTGTACCCCGGTGCCTGGCATTCTTAGCATTTTCTTTAAATCATCTCTTTTATCTTTTTGCTTCTATGAATTTGTTTAGAAAGAAAACTTTGTTATCTCCTCCAGAAATGGAAAATCTGTATCCCTTGCCATAAACAGAAGGCGATCACAAACACCATTTCAGTGAGGTTGAAGAAGCCCCAGCCCTATCACTAAAACTCAGCTTGGTGTGGTTGAGGTGATGAGCCTAGGGCCTGCTTTCTCTTTGTAGCGTGCTAGAAGGTATCACAAACATGGTAGCATCAACCTGGGACTTTGTCTTGACGCACCTAGAAGAGCTGGAAGAGAGCTGTAATGGGCTGACGTGCTCACTCGGTAGGAGTCTCCCAGGTGCTAACAGCTGTAGCCCCACAATCTGTGAGCACTCACTGTGTACCAGGTACCGAGCTAAGCTTATTAATCCCCCAAACACCCAAGGAGTCAAGTACTACCAGCACCCCTGTTCGACAGATGGAGAAACTGAGGCTCAGAGAGAGCAGTGACTTGCCCAAGATTGCACAGTTGGTAAGTGGGGTTTAAGCTCAGATTTGGTTGGTACCATCACACTGTGCTGGTGTGCTGCCTGTGGGCGGTGATGCTCTTGTAATGCTTTGCTCGGGGACCCCACACCTTGCCGCTTTTCTTCTCTGTGCCTGCTGGTCTCCTCTGTTGAGTCCTCCTGATCCGCCCCAGCCATGGCATCCCTGGGCCTCAGTCCTCAGAGCATCTCATCCTTTTTCCACATTTCCTCCATTAGTGACCTCATCTTGTCTCGTAACTGAAAAGACCACCCACAGGCTGATGACTTCCTACCTGGGCTGCTTACAGGCATGCGCCACCACGCCCAACTCATTTTCGTATTTTTAGTAGAGACAGGATTTCACCATGTTGGCCAGGCTGGTCTCGAACTCCTGACCTCAAGTGATCTGCTAGCCTCGGCCTCCCAAAGTGCTGGGATTACAGGTGTGAGCCACTGAGCCTGGCCCTGACTTCCTGATTCCATTCTTGCTCTCTTTCAACCTTCCACAGTGGCTCCAATGATCCCTTTACAATGCAGTTCCTGCGGCGTCATTCCTCTGCTCTGATGGCCTTGTGTCTCACATCACCTGGCCCTCTGACCCTGTCTGGCCTCCTCTCCTTCTGTAATCCCGTTTGTTTCTTCTCGTTCGGTCATGCTGGCATCCTTGCTGTTCCCTGAACACACCAAGCCCATTTTGCCTCACTTGAGGTTCCTTCTGTTGGAGCGCCCTTTCTTCAGGTCTCCACCCTGTTCTCCCCCTAATTTCCATCACTTCCTTCCAGCCTCTGTTGAATTGCCTCCGCTAATCCCTCTCTCAAGAGTAGCACCTGCCACCCTCCCCAGGTCCTCTCCGGTCCTCATTTCCTTAGTTAATTCTCTCAGCAGCACCTCCTACCCCCTGACGTGTTCTATACCTACCCATTTTTGTTTATTTACTGTTTATTTCCTTCTTCTAGAATTTAAGCTCTATGAGGGTGGGGAACTTGTTTTTCTGTTTTCTTTTCTTTTGGAGACAGAGTCTAACTCTGTCGCCCAGGCTGGAGTGCAGTGACGTAATCTCCGCCCACTGCAACTTCCGCCTCCCGGATTCAAGCAACTCTCCTGCCTCAGCCTCCCCAGTAGCTGGTACTACAGGTGCACACCACCATACCGGGCTAATTTTTTGTATTACGGTTAGGGACGGGGTTTCATGGTGTTGCCCAGGCTGGTCTTGAACTCCTGAGCTCAGGCAATCCACCCACCTTGGCTTCCCAAAGTGCTAGGATTACAGGCATGAGCCACCATGCCTGGCCTATTTTCCACCATGGTCCCAGGACTTAGGGCCACCTGGCACATCGTGGGTGCTCAGTATGTATTTATGGAAGGAATGCAGTGAACACAGTGCTTCAGGGAGCCTGGGATTCCACCCCTGTTCCTGTGGTTGCCTGTTTTCTCATGTCTTTCAGAGTTACTTCTTGAGTGTCATGATCCTGAGCTTTTTATCGTGTGAATTCATTTGCTTGGTGACATGTATTGACGTCTGCTTTGCGCAGCAGATGTTCTAGGCTGTGGATATGGTGGTGAATGAGACCGACAGTGCCTGCCCTCTTGAAATCTGTTCTAGTTAGGGGTACAGACATTAATCATCAAACTGTATCACAATGAGGATTATGGAGCTTATAGAAGGGGTGCCTCCCCCGGCAAACATTCAAAATCTATTATTCACTGTGTATGTTTGAAGATGAAAGCAAAGAACTCACACCAAGCCCCAAAGTGAAAGGCTGGAGGGGTCTTCATGGGTTGTTCAGGCCAGCGCCTTACTTCTAAGACAGAGTGACCCAGGGGCCACTCAAGCCAGAAATGTGTCTGTTCTAATCCCCCTGCTTTCTGGAAAACCCAAACTCTGCCTCTGTTCCTGCTTTCAAATCTACTCCGCTCCTAAGCAAGCCTCCTGCAGGTCATTTTCCTGATTGCCTGGTGAACAGCCTGCATTTTGGGAACTTGCATCCGGGGTGCTGCTTCTACTTGGGCCTCCTGGGTCACCGCCCCTTTCTTCCCACCAGAGCTGGCCTGGAGGTGGAGGCCCCCTCAATGTTTGGACCTAAAGGAAGTGATGAGAATGAATCAGATGTGGGTGCTTTGGACCCCTTCCCTTTTCCTGTGCCCAGCCCCACTTAGCCTTGGCTTCCTGCCCCATTCCAGTCTCTAGCTTCCCTGCAGAGGGAAAGGAGCTGGGCACAGGTCTCAAGGCCCCAGTTCCTCTGGGGTCAGAACATGGGAACTGGTCAGCCTTGAGCATTTCATCCCCTCTCCATATGTCTATTTATGGAAACGGGCTTTTAAAAGGCCACTGGTTGGCTTAGTCATTTCCACCACATCTTCCCACCACCTCAGCGCTGGGAGGAAGGGGTCCTGCTTAGCACTGGGGCTGGGAGTGTGGGCTGGGGATGGAGGAAGAGCCGTGGGGCAGAGTGAGATGCTGCCAAGACAGGGGAGTGTGTGTGTTGGGAGCAGGGTGGAAGGTGGGAGCCTGGATGTGGGTGACACTGAGCCATCCTTGGGAGATTGTGGAGGGTCCAGGGTGTTAGGGACAGTTTCAGAGACACAATATGGGCCATCGGCTTGAGGGAGAGCCCAGTAGGAGAGGCCCAGCCTCTGCCTCTTCCTGGCAGGATTTCTGGGTCTCTGTGGCCCATAACCTCATCCCATCTCTACACCTCACCTTCCTCCCCACTCCCACCCACCCTTCTCTCCTTCAGTTCCCATGTCTTCCTTCTGTGTGCCCCTGTCTTCCCCTCACCTTTCTCCTCTCCCATCAATTTCTCCTGCTTTTCCTCCTCCCCTTTCTTTTTTCACCCTTCCTCACCCAACTAAGCATCATTCTGTCTTAGTGATCCATCTTCCCTTCCATCTCTGTCTTTCCTCCTCAGAGGAGGAGGCTGTGATCACAGAAATATCTGTGAGGGGGAGGAGGGGGCGCAGCCAGGGAGAGACTGGCAGAGTGACACTGCTGAGCATGGCAGGCTTGGCTGCTGCTCAGAGCCAGGCAACCTGGTGCAGCCAGGGCTGGAGCAGGAGTCTGCGGGTCTCGCTGCTCAGGGTTCAAGCCCTGCCTCTTTTCTCTCATAGCTGGATGACCTTGGGCAAGGTATTTTACCTCCTTATGCTCCAGGGGTCATGACATCTATCACACAAGGCTGTTTGAATATTCAATTAGATAATAGGCACAAACTACCAGGCACATAGTAAGTGCTCAACAAATTTCGGTTAAGCAGTGACTCACAACTGTAATCCCAACACTTTGGGAGGCCAAGGCAGGAAGCTCCTTTGAAGCCAGAAGTTTGAGACCAGCCTGGGCAACATAGCGAGCTCCTGTCTCTAAAAATATATGTAAAAAGTTAGCCAGGCCTGGTGGCCTGTAGTTACAGCTACTCGAGGAGGCTGAGGTGAGAGGATTGCTTGAGCCCAGGATTTTGAGGCTGAAGTGAGGTATGATCATGCCACTGCATTCCAGCCCAGGCAATAGAGCAAGACCCCATCTTTTTTTCTTTTTTTTTGAGACGGAGTCTCGCTCTGTCGCCCGGGCTGGAGTGCAGTGGCCGGATCTCAGCTCACTGCAAGCTCCGCCTCCCGGGTTTACGCCATTCTCCTGCCTCAGCCTCCCGAGTAGCTGGGACTACAGGCGTCCGCCACCTCGCCCAGCTAGTTTTTTGTGTTTTTTTTAGTAGAGACGGGGTTTCACCGTGTTAGCCAGGATGGTCTTGATCTCCTGACCTTGTGATCCGCCCACCTCAGCCTCCCAAAGTGCTGGGATTACAGGCTTGAGCCACCGCGCCCGGCCAAGACCCCATCTTTAAAACAACAACAACAGTTGTTTGTGCCTCTCTTTTCCTGTTGTTGGTAAAATATATGTTTCCGGGGAGCTCACTACTTTGACCCTTTCTAGGGAAAAACATCACTGTTGTCACCAGCGCCATCACCACCATTATCAAACAGTTGAGCCAGAGACTAATAAGAACGACAATAGCTAACACTTCTGTGGGACTTCCTACGTGCCGGCACTGTTCTAACTTTCTGTGTATTATTTTATTTTATCCTTATTATAATCCTACGAGGCAGATGCTGTTATAATGCCATGTTACAGAACAGAAAGTGGAAGCATAGCTTGCTTAAGGTCACTCTGCTAGGTTGTAACAGAGCCAGGATTTGAAACCAGGCAGTCTGGCTCCAGAGTCGGTCTTATAACTCTCACACTATGATCAGATGATGGTAAAAAAATTTAATTATGGGCTGGGCGTGGTGGCTCACGCCTGTAATCCCAGCACTTTGGGAGGCCGAGGTGGGCGGATCACCTGAGGTCAGGAATTTGAGACCAACATGGAGAAACCCCATCTCTACTAAGGTACAAAATTAGCCAGGCATGGTGGTGCACACCTGTAGTCCCAGCTTCTCGGGAGGCTGAGGCAGGAGAATCACTTGAACCCAGGAGGCAGAGGTTGCGGTGAGCTGAGATCGTGCCATTGCACTCCAGCCTGGGCAACAAGAGTGAGACTCTGTCTCAAAATAAATAAATAAATAAACAAACAAATAAATAAAATTAATTGCATAAAGGAATACATAAACACACTTTAAAAATTCAACAATAGGGATGAAGGAAAAGACCCCCCAATTCCAGCTAATCACCTTTTACTCCCAGGGACATGCATCAATTTACGATATGTCCTTCTAGGTCTTTTTTTTTTTTTTTGAGACAGCGTCTCACTGTCACACAGGCTGGAGCGTGGTGGCACGATCTCGGCTCACTGCAACCTCCACCTCCTGGGTTCAAACGATTCTCCTGCCTCAGCCTTCCGAGTAGCTGGGACTACAGGCATGCGCCTCCACGCCTGGCTAATTTTTGTATTTTTAGTAGAGATGGGGTTTCGCCCTGTTGGGCAGGCTGGTCTTGAACTACTGACCTCAAGTGATCTGCCCACCTTGGCCTCCCAAAGTGCTGGGATTACAGGCATGAGCCACTGTGCCCAGTCTAAACCACTGTTCTTTTGATGGACATTAAGGCTGTTTCCAATTTTTTTCCTATCACGAGTAGTGCTGTGAGACACATTCTGGGCTATGTCAAGCGTGCAGACATGAATGTAGGTGTTGGCTGGAAGCCGTACGTGGGATTGTTGACTGGAAGGGCCCTGGATTGTCCTTCAGGCAGCTGCCCTCTGACACTGATACAGAAGGGAGATGCAGACGACAGGACATGGCCCCGAGGGGCTGTGAGGTGGTTGCAGGGGAGAGAGAATCCGGAAGAGTAATGCCGGCATCAGTCAGACGCCGTGGTGTGGACTGGTGACTGTCATTGACTTCTGCTCCATGAGGGCCTCTTGGTGACAGTGATGGGGTTTCTGTAACCCCACCCTGACTGGGCCCATGGATGCCATCTCCAAAGGTGGAAGCAGCTTGGTGAAGTGGGCAGAGTGGAGTTCCTGGGGCGAGAAATGACGGATTCCCCAACTCAACTCTTACCTGCTGTGTGACTTCTGGCAAGTCATTTTGTCTCTCCGAGCCTCAGTGGTCTCATCTGCAAAATGGGGATGACAATGCCTATCTCTCATAAAGACTGAATGACCTAATGACTATCAAATGCTGATGTGTAGTAAGTGCACGAGAAATGGAGATGATAATGCTGATTTGGGGCCATTCAGGTTTTGTTAGGAGGCCTTGTGCTGGCACAGTGTGACCTTGGGAAGTCTTTCTGAGTCTCAGTTTCCTTCTCTCTTTCCTCTTGCCTGTGTTCTTGAGTCAACTCTCCGGAAAGCAGAGGAGAAAGAAAAATCTGGATTTGTTCCCAGGGAGACTAGAAAGGGAATCTCCGTTCATCTTCACCCCATTCTCTGGAGCTCCTTCTCACAGTGATTGACCTGAGATATTCCCCCTAGTGCCTCAGTTTCCCCCACGCCCTAGAGCTCTGATAAGATCAAGGCTGCCTCCTGTCCCCTGTCCTCCCCAGGTCACTAAGGGTCAGAGCGATGCCTGGATGAGACAGTGTCTCCTCCTTCTCCATGCCATCTATTCCCATTGATGGCAGCAATTTGAAGGTGTGGCAGGTCTTAGGAGATTCTTTTGGGGAAGCAGGAGCCTCTTCCTCCAGGCTGACCATGGTATGGTCACAAAAGCCATATAGAGTCCACTCTGGAGGAGAGAAAACTAGAAGAGGAGGGAGGAGAGTAAAACCCTCTTTTACTCCTTCGCTAACTTGGAATGACTTTGGAGCAGACTTGTGTATGACGGGGTGGAGGCGGAGGAGAGCATCCTCTCGCCATAGCATCTGAGCTGCAGTGTGGTGAGTCAGAGCATTTGTCTTGGCGTCTGTGCTGCTTTGGGGAGGCCAGAGCTGCTGGCAGAAGGTCAGGGTCCCCAACAGTGCTCAAAATCACCCCAATCTCGCAACATTGAAACAGCAACATGGCTACCAGGTATTTAGCACCTACTCAACGTCAGACACTGTGCATGCATTTATTATCCATAGCTTCACAGTGACGCCATAAGCTGAGTATCATTTCTCCCATTTTACAGATGTGGAAACAGAGGCTCTCTCAAGATCACAGAGCGAGTAAGTGGTAGAGGCATGATTTGAAGCCAGATCACCTGTCTTAAAAGCCCAGCTTTTGCCTCTGTACAACACCAAGACAGAAGGGAGAAACCAAGGCCTCTGTTGTGAATTTGTATAACCTTGATATTTGTACAACCAGTTTTCACGTGAAGAAACATGTTGAGGGATGGCGATTACAATGTGCTTCGTCTCCCTGCCCCAGCGACCTCCTTGCCATTTCAGAATTAGAATTCCAGCTCCTATGTAAAGACGGCATGTAGTTGGGGTTTCAGCACCATGGACAAGACACCAACTCTGGAGGCCTAGAAAGAGCAGGGTCTGAAGGAGAGGGCATGCGCAGCAGAGTGGGGTGGAGTGTTGACTTTGTTGCTCCCTGGAGTTGACACATCTTGGGTTTACCTCCTCTGCCTTTCCATCTGTGGAAGGCTGCCTGGGAATCTAGCTCCGCTCCTGCCTCCTTCTGACCTTCTCATCTCCCCACATCCAACCCACCTCTGGCCTCAAGAACTAAGCAGGGCTCTTGTGCAATTTAGGAACTGGGCAAATCCCAGTGCCAGGAAAACCCCTGGTTGTCAAAGCCCAGATGTGTTCCCAGACAGCACGCACACCCTTTTCATAGCTCATGATGAATTGTGCACACCACTGCCCACAGGCATTAAATAGTAAATAGAGGTGGGCCTAATTTTGTGTAAATCTAATATATGAAAATCCACATTGATTACAAAAACACATGTTTTAGAGGAGGGTTTCACATCCCAGCTTTCACGGACTCCTTGGGGTTTCTGGTGGAAACCTAGACAATTCAAGGTCATCTCTGAACCTTCTGGAAGTGTGGAACGTTGTTTTCTTGTCTGTGTGTATGTATAAAAATTTATAAGTCTTTTATTTTCTGGGGAGAGGTGTTGTGTGTGTGTGTGTGTGTAGATTTCGTTAGCTTTTCAAAGGGCACATGAAGTTTAACAAGTGAAGAGCACTGCTGAGCTGAAGAATCATCCAGCTCAGAGAGCCCGTTGGGACTGCGGGGGCCAGTTTGCAAAGTCAAATTCTAACCTCCTCCGGCCCATGCCTTCCTTTCAGTAGCTGCTGGGAAGTAGCTTATTTCTCCTCCTTCTTCCTACCCCTTCATCCTCTTCCTGTCCACTTTTGAGAATGGCGATGCCTGCCAGTTCGCAGTATAATTGAGCTGTGAAATGCCAAGGTCACCAGCATCCTTAGGAACCTAACAAGAATTTAGCTGCTAACTTTCTGGCTTTGTGCACACATTCTCAACAAGCCTTTCTATTTTGTGGGGCTCAAGAGTAATTGCCCAGGCAAGACTATTGCTCCCAAATATGAAGATAATCCACATACAAAGCAATTGCCAAGCTCTGGACAGTAATAGGTCCTCTTTTTTAAGTACTATTCAATTGCAATTGATGTGTGTGTGTGTGTGTGTGTAGATTTCGTTAGCTTTTCAAAGGGCACATGAAGTTTAACAAGTGAAGAGCACTGCTGAGCTGAAGAATCATCCAGCTCAGAGAGCCCGTTGGGACTGCGGGGGCCAGTTTGCAAAGTCAAATTCTAACCTCCTCCGGCCCATGCCTTCCTTTCAGTAGCTGCTGGGAAGTAGCTTATTTCTCCTCCTTCTTCCTACCCCTTCATCCTCTTCCTGTCCACTTTTGAGAATGGCGATGCCTGCCAGTTCGCAGTATAATTGAGCTGTGAAATGCCAAGGTCACCAGCATCCTTAGGAACCTAACAAGAATTTAGCTGCTAACTTTCTGGCTTTGTGCACACATTCTCAAACAAGCCTTTCTATTTTGTGGGGCTCAAGAGTAATTGCCCAGGCAAGACTATTGCTCCCAAATATGAAGATAATCCACATACAAAGCAATTGCCAAGCTCTGGACAGTAATAGGTCCTCTTTTTTAAGTACTATTCAATTGCAATTGATGTGTGTGTGTGTGTGTGTGTGTGTGTATATGTGTGTGTGATGGAGTCTCGCTCTGTCACCCAGGCTTGGAGTGCAGTGGTGCGACCTTGGTTCATTGCAACCTCCGCCTCCCGGGTTCAAGCAATTCTCCTGCCTCAGCCTCCTGAGTAGCTAGGATTACAGGTGCCTGCCACCATACCTGGCTAATTTTTGTATTTTTAGTAGAGGCAAGGTTTCACCCGGTTGGCCAGACTGGTCTCAAACTCCTGACCTCAAGTGATCTGCCTGCCTTGGCCTCCCAAAGTGCTGGGATTACAGGCATGAGCCACTGCGCCTGGTCAATTGCAATTGATTTCTGTAGCACTAAAAGCTTTGGAAGGTGCTGGGCTCACTGTAATGTGTGTGTTGGCCTGTGTCACATATTGTCTTTGCAGGGATGGTTGTTCTGAACCATCTGATTTGTGTTTCAGGTATTTTTCTGTCTCGTTGCACTTCCTAGAGCTCCTTATGAAATTCTGGGTCAGGGTCAGGGCTCAGTGTGGGATCAGGATCAGGGCTCAGTCTAGGTCCACGGTTGAGGCTTGGTTTGAGAACTTGGTTATGTAGGGCTTTATGGTAGGTGTCAGGCTTCAGTTGGGGACCAAGGTCAAGGCTTAGTTTATTGCTGATGTCAGGGCTTGGCCTGGAGTCAGGGTCAGGGCTCAGTGTGGGATCAGGATCAGGGCTCAGTCTAGGTCCACGGTTGAGGCTTGGTTTGAGAACTTGGTTATGTAGGGCTTTATGGTAGGTGTCAGGCTTCAGTTGGGGACCAAGGTCAAGGCTTAGTTTATTGCTGATGTCAGGGCTTGGCCTGGAGTCAGGGTCAGGGCTCAGTCTAGGACTCCTAGCTGGGACTCAGTCAAGGACCAGGGCTCAATTTAATCCTGGCACTAGGGCTCAGTCTAGAATTAGGATTGAAGCTCAGTCTGTGGCTAGGATCAGGGTCAGATGGGGGCCCTTTCTCAAGTGACTCATGTGGCCTTCCTTTCCGCAGCTGCCCAGGACCCCACGCCCAGGGGTGGAGTCTGCTGACAGCAGGCGTCTAGCTACGAAACATAGCAGGAAGGCCCTGAAGGCCAGCCTGACGCTGGGCATCCTGCTGGGCATGTTCTTTGTGACATGGTTGCCCTTCTTTGTGGCCAATATAGTCCAGGTAATGCCACGGCAGGGGCCAGGTGAGTCCGGCCCTTGCATGAGAGGTCCTGGATCCCAGTCCAGGCATGGGGACAGGGGAGGGCAGCCTTCCTTTCGTGGTGCGTGTGTTTGTCTGCTCCATCCGTGCTGGGAAGGGTGGCCTGGGTCCCTGCCCTGGGACCAGGCATGACGCATCCCCTCCCCTCAGGCCGTGTGCGACTGCATCTCCCCAGGCCTCTTCGATGTCCTCACGTGGCTGGGTTACTGTAACAGCACTATGAACCCCATCATCTACCCACTCTTCATGCGGGACTTCAAGCGGGCGCTGGGCAGGTTCCTGCCATGTCCACGCTGTCCTTGGGAGCGCCAGGCCAGCCTGGCCTCACCATCACTGCGCACCTCTCACAGTGGCCCCCGGCCCGGCCTTAGTCTACAGCAGGTACTGCCGCTGCCCCTGCCACCAGACTCAGACTCGGACTCAGACGCAGGCTCGGGCGGCTCCTCAGGCCTGCAGCTCACGGCCCACCTGCTGCTTCCTGGCGAGGCCACCCGGGATCCCCCGCTGGCCCCCAGGGCCGCTGCTGCTGTCAACTTCTTCAACATCGACCCCACAGAGCCCAAGTTGCGACCACATCCGCTCGGCACCCCCACAAACTGACCCGGGCTTGGGGCTGGCCAGTAGGGAGCTGGACTGAGCAGAACCCAGACCCTGAGGCCTTGGGCCAGCTCTTGGCTAAGACCAGGAGGCTGCAAGTCTCCAAGGAGCCCTCTGAGCTCCAGGGGGGTGCGCAGAGCCGGCCCCTGCTGCCATCTCCAGGCCCCTTACCTGCAGGGATCATAGCTGACTCAGATACCGTGTTCTGAAGGATGCTCCACCGTCGAGTGTAACTTGTGTCCGCAGAGGATGGGCTGGAGGACTCCGGATGTTGGGGAGAAGGACCTCTTGGTCCAGGTTAGGGTGTAAACAATCATGGCCTTTGCCCATTCTGTCAGGCTGGACGGCAGGGAATGCCCCCACCTGCAGGCATGGATTAATGCTGGGCTGAACCCCTCGCTACTCACAGTGTAGTCCATGGACAATCAGCATTGCCATCACCTTTGGGCGTTTGTGAAAAATGCACATTTCTGCCCCTGCCCAGACCTGCTGAGTCAGAACTGCATGTTACCAAGATCCCAGGTGAATCATGTGCCCGTTACAGTCTGAGATGTGCTGCCTTAGATGATCTTTAACCCTGAGAATGATTTACTGGAGGGTTTTTGGAGCTGCCAGTTCCCCCACCCTGGTATATATGCACCTGGGAGGCAGGCAGGCAGGCACACATGTGGGCCTGTGCCCTACCACCTATGAGCTCTGGGGCCGGACACGAGTTACTTAACCTCTCCGAGTCTCGGTTATCCCATCTGTAAGAGAGAAATGATGCCTATCTCGCAGGGTTGTCTTGAGAATTAAGATAATGTGGGCCCAGCACCCAGGACATGGTCAGTTAAGTGATACGTTCTGTTGTTATGACCCCTGGCTATCCAGCCCCCTGGCCTCTCTGGCTGTGCGTCAGGAAGGGTTCTTTGTTCCCATTGTTCTCTTTTCATTTGCCTCCCCCTATTCAGCCCCAGCCTGGCCTCCCACAGCCTGACTCTGGTTCCCCAACTCCCTGTTCTGGCTCCTGGGTGGGGACCCCATCTCTCAGGGACCCTCCCAGCTCCCAAGCTGCTGCATTGCCTCTCCTGGGGGCAAAAGGGGCAGGTGGCAGTTTCTTTTTCAGCCTCAGGACTGGTTTACCTTGATCCTGGGGGGTCCTTGGACCTAGAAGGGAACAATTGATGGGGATAAACCCAGCCCCTTGCCCACCTCCCTCTGGCCTTCCCTGGGGTCAGTGAGAGAAATGGGAATGGTAGCTACTTGGGTCCACAGAGCAGAGTCGAAGAAGAGCTGTCCCTGGTATGGGGTGGGGCCCACGAGGCAGGCAGGTGGACTCTGGCACAGGGGCCTTGGTTTCTGGGGTCAGGGGGTTGGGGAACTCTTGGTCGCCACGGTTTACCTGCCATAAGTCCTTTTTCAGCCCTGCCTCCCCCAGGTTCCATCAACACAAACTCCCAGGGGGTCCTCCATGCCTGGCCTGGCCCTCTCCTTGGTGCTGAGACAACTCTGGCCCCGGCCACGGGCCACGGAGGGGCCATGCTGCTTGTGGGGCTTCCTCTATCCCCCAGGCCTGCCCAAGGGGACTCTCAATAAACTCTAGCTGAAGGCAGTGGCTGTGGTGTGGACTGGATTCAACTGAAGGGCCAGTCGGGGCTTGAGAAGCAGCTGGTGTAGTGGGAGGAGGCCTGGGTGTAGGTGTCCTGGGTTCTGGTCCAGATTTTACTCCTTTAATCTGGGACCCCAGCACAATTCTTTCCCCTTTCAGAGCCTCCATTTCCCATGTGTGACACGGGCAGTTTAGTTTAAAAGCAACAAGAGTTGCATAAATATTTGTTTTTAAATTTTGTGTTTTTTTTTTTTTTTTTTTTTTTTGAGACAGAGTCTCGCTCTGTCGCCCAGGCTGGAGTGCAGTGGCCAGATCTCAGCTCACTGCAAGCTCCGCCTCCCGGTTTATGCCATTCTCCTGCCTCAGCCTCCCGAGTAGCTGGGACTACAGGCGCCCGCCGCTTCGCCCGGCTATTTTGTATTTTTTAGTAGAGACGGGGTTTCACCATGTTAGCCAGGATGGTCTTGATCTCCTGACCTCGTGATCCGCCCGTCTCGGCCTCCCAAAGTGCTGGGATTACAGGCTTGAGCCACCGCGCCCGGCCTTAAATTTTGTGTTTTAAGAGTTGGAGTTGGCGCGGTGGCTCATGCCTGTAATCCCAGCACTTCGGGAGGCTGAGGGGGGTGGATCATCTGAGGTCAAGAGTTGGAGACCAGCCTGGTCAACATAGTGAAACCCCATCTCTCCTAAAAATACAAAAAATTAGCCGAGTGTGGTGGCAGGTGCCTTAATCCCAGCTACTCGGGAGGCTGAGGCAGGAGAAACCCTTGAACTCGGCAGGTGGAGGTTGCAGTGAGCCGAGATCACGCCATTGCACTCTAGCCTGGTGACAAGACAAGACTCCGTCTCAAAAAAAAAAAAAGAGTTGGAGCCTCACTCTTTCACCCAGGCTGTGGCACAATCATAGCTCGCTGCAGCCTCGAACTCCTGGGCTCAGGCAATCCTCCTGCCTCAGCCTCCTGAGTAGTTGACAGTGGCTAATTTTTTTATTTTTTTTTGAGACAGAGTCTCGCTCTGTCGCCCAGGCTGGAGTGCAGTGGCGCGATCTCAGCTCACTGCAAGCTCCGCCTCCCGGGTTTACGCCATTCTCCTGCGTCAGCCTCCCGAGTAGCTGGGACTACAGGCGCCCGCCACCTCGCCCGGCTAGCTTTTTCTATTTTTTTTAGTAGAGACGGGGTTTCACCGTGTTAGCCAGGATGGTCTCGAACTCCTGACCTCGTGATCCGCCCGTCTCGGCCTCCCAAAGTGCTGGGATTACAGGCTTGAGCCACCGCGCCCGGCCCGACAGTGGCTAATTTTTTTATTTTAATTTTTTGTCGAGACTAGGTCTCGCTATGTTGCCCAGACTGATCTCCAACTCCTGGCCTCAAGCAATCCTCCTACTTTGGCCTCCGAAAGGGCTGAGATTACAGGCGTGAGCCATAAATGTGTGTTGAATGAACAAATGAATACACATGCACCTGAGCAGTGATCTGGCTCCTATGTTCTACAACTCTAATTTTTGCTGCCCTCCTCCCACCTTCCCCAGAGCCTGTCAATTCTTCCTCTGCCTGGGCCTTGATTTCCCCATCTGCACAACGGGGATGCATTATCTCTGGCCCTGTCATTCAGGTACTGTGGGAGGAACAAAGAGGAAGGCTCTCACGGATGCAGACCCAGTGGCTTGGGGCTTGGGCATTGGAGTCTGACATACAGGGGCCTGGAACTTGGCTCCATCACTAACCAGCTGTTCGGCCTTCAGCAGGTTACCTGATCTCTCTGAGCCTCAGTTTCCCCAAATATAAAATGAAGATAATAATAGTCCCTACCTCATAGGATTGCTGTGAAGGGTAACTGACACATCCCAGGCAACCACTTGGTATGTGGTACATGCTCAAGAAGTGGTAGCTTCTTATTGTTATTTATTGCTGTTGTTATCCCCTCTGTTCCTGCTACAGGAAATTCTTTCCATGTAAAATTCATTCTTGTCCCCAGGCCTAGTTCACAGCCTTACTGAAAGCAATTCAGCACGTATTCGCCATGCTCTGTTAGTTATGTCCAGATGTTGCATGATGGGGGAGCACACTCACATTGCATCAGTGTGACTAATGTCCCTGGAGTTGTGCAGTGCACAGCCTGCATGTCTGTACAGGGCAGATCTGATTGGATCTCCTAAGAGCAGGAGTGAGCCGCCCTCTTTGTACCTGTGCCTGCTCTGTTACTGCCAGTTGATAGTGGCTGTCAGCTGGTGGGCAGCCCTGGAGTGTGGATGGAAGAGCACGCATACACCTGGTTTTACTGAGGCCAGGGGAGAGGTGGTGTGGGAGCCTCAGGCCCCAGAGAGCCCTCGGGACCTCCTGATGGACAGCCAGACTCCAAAGCTATGAGAAGCAGTACAGAAAGCCCACCGTTGGTTTCCAGTTCTGGGACTCTAACCCGTGCTTGGTTGACTCTGCAGGTCTCTGAGGAGGAGGCGGCTGCTCCCTGGTGGGGTTTCCCTGGGGACAGGCAGCTTCCCCAGGGTGGGCGTGTTCTCTCCTCCAAATTCTCCTTCCTTCCATTTCCTTTCCCTTTCAGTCCCAATTCCTTCAGTTTAGGAAAGAGACCTGTGGAAATCCCGCACCTCCGGAGCTCCCAGGAGGAACCCGAGGGTATAAGAGAAAGCTGTATACAGAGATTGGGAAAGACGGCTCAGGTGCCCTGCTGTGGTCAGTCCAGCCCCGGGCTGGGGCCCTGGGTCTTGCAGGCACAATTGGGGCAGCCCAGTGGGTTGGGGTCCGTGCCATGGCTGCAGATGGGAGTGCTTTCAGGGCTGGCAGCAGCAGAAAGGGAGACCCCTTCAGATTGGTCCAGCCCTGCCTGCACCTGGGCTTGGCTGGGGTCTGTGGACATGGCCAATTTGGAGGTGTCTCTGGATGTGGGACCCTGGGTTTGCCCAACATGGTGGGGGATATCTCCTGATGAGGTGGCAGCTGCTGCCTGGCAAGTCTCCTCGGTGGGCAGGCAGCCTGGGGCCAGCAAGAGCCCCTTCTCGTCCCAGCCTGGCTTGGTGCGGATGCCCACAGCCTTCAGGATGGCGTCCATCTGCTTGGCGTAGTCCAGGTGGCCGCTGACCTGCAGGAGACAGTGAGTGAGCATCACGGTGGGTGTGTGGAGCCCAGCCCTCCCCAGGGACCTCCAGCCAAACTTCTGGGCCTCAGCGTTGCCCTGAGCATCCACAGCCAACCAGTCACCAAACCCATGACTCCATTCCTCAGTGGCTCTCAAATCCAGAGTGGGTGGGAAGGCTCTATATTCACAGCTGTTTTAGAATTTATTAAATAAAGATGAAGGATGTTTCTCTAAAAAATCTGGATCCTTTGGAGGCAGGAAGGAATCTCCTGATAAACAGAAAGGTGATGTAGAAGCTCTCATTCTTTGCTTGAAGCTTTTTTTTTTTTTTTTTAGACAGGGTCTTGCTCTGTTGCCCAGGCTGGAGTACCGTGGCGCGATCTTGGCTCACTGCAACCTCCATCTCCCGGGTTCAAGCGATCTTCCTGCCTCAGCCTCCTGAGTAGCTGGGATTATAGGACTGTGCCACCATGCCAGTAATTTTTTGTATCTTTAGTAGAGAAGGGGTTTTGCCATGTTGGCCAGGCTGGTCTCGAACTCCGGGCCTCAAGCGATCCACCGGCCTAAGCCTCCCAAAGTGTTGGGATTACAGGCATGAGACACTGCCCAGCAGCTTTTTTTTTTTTTTTTTAGGGATGGGCTTTTTGTCAAAATAGCATGAGAAAAAAGAAAAATTAAGAGAAAGACAGAGAGAGAGAGAGATGGGTTCTCTCTCTCCTCCAGGCTGGAGTGCAGTGGTACAACCATAGCTCACTGCAGCTTTGACCTCCTGGGCTCTAGTGGTCCTCCCACCTCAGCCTCCTGAGTAGCTGGGATTACACATGCGTGCTACCATGCCTGGCTAATTTTTAAATGTTTTGTAGAGATGGGGTCTCCTATGTTGCCCAGGTCTTGAACTCTTGGCCTCAAGAAATCCTGCTGCCTCAGCCTCCCAAAGTGCTGGGATTACAGGCCTGAGCCACTGTGCCCAGCCGATGCCTACAGCTCTAGGCTACCCCAGAAGGGCTCTGCTGCTCACTAGCTGTGACACCTTGGTCAGGCCCCTCTACCCTTCTGGCTCTCAATTTCCTCCACTGTAAAAAGGGGAACACAGGGTAGTTTCACCAGAGGTTGGCTGTGAGGATTTTCCCTGGAAAAGTCCCCAAATTGGAAAGAAAGCTACGGCATAGACTGCAAGGTGCTGGCTACAACTCACTCTCCTGTTTCTTCTTTAGTCACAAGGACTCAAATTTATAGCTGGGCACACTCCCAAGGCTTCCTTGAAGCTAAGAATAGCACTGTGACTAGTTTTGGCCCACGAGTTGAAGCAATAGTGTGATGTGGTATTCCTTGGAATTCTCTTTAAGAGGAGGAGTGCTCTTCTTCCCTCATGTCCTCTTTCCTGCTGGCTGGAATTCAGACGAGATGGCCAGAGCTTGAGCAGCCATCCTGGGCCATGAGTCAGCCCACAAAGGAAGGCAGAACAAGCAGCATGAGGGAAATCTGGTCCCTGAAGACTGTGGAGTGGCACATCAGCCCTAACTGGCCTATTCTTATTTATTTTATGTGACGGAATCAACCCTTGTGTATTTAAGACAATTAGGCCAGGCACGGTGGCTCACCCCTATAATCCCCACTTTGTGAGGCCAAGGTGGGAGAATCACCTGAGCCCAGGAGTTTGAGACCAGCCTGGGCAAGATGGGGAAACCCTGTCTCTACAGAAAAATACAAAAATTAGCTGGGCGTGGTGGCGTGTGCCTGTAATTCCAGTGACTAGGTAGGCTGGGGTGGGAGGATCGCTTGAGCCTGGGAGGTTGAGGCTGCAGTGAGCCCTGATTGTGCTGCTGCACTCCAGTTTGGACGACAGAGCAAGACCCTGTCTCCAGAAAAAAACAAACAAACAAACAAACAAAAACCACAAAACATTAGCAGGGCCTCTGTTATATGGGCCAGCATCTTAACTAAGACAAAGGCCAAGAACCAGCACCTTAACTAAGACAAAGTGGCCACCCCCTTCGTCAGAGTCATATGTCCATCCCATTTTTGTGTTGGGATGTGTTGGTGAGTGTCAAGTAGGGGTGTGATTTAAATGCCTGATGCCTAGCTGTAATAATGGACAATGCCTGACACATAGTAGGTCCTTAATACGTTGCAGCAAATAAGCTTACTGGATATACTCCTTTGCTAGGTGTGGGCGGCTCATTGTAGATGAAATTGAGCCACAGGGAGGTAAAGTGACTTACCCAAGGTCACACAGCTAGAACATGGCAGATCTGGGATTTGAATCCAGGCCTCTTTCTTTCTTTTACTTCCTTTTTCTTTTCTTTTCTTTTTTTTTGAGACGAAGTCTCGCTCTGTTCCCCAGGCTGGAGTGTAATGGCGTGATCTCAGCTCACTGCAAGCTCCGCCTCCTGGGTTCATGCCATTCTCCTGTCTCAGCCTCCCGAGTAGCTGGGACTACAGGTGCCCGCCCCCATGCCCAGCTAATTTTTTTGTACTTTTAGTAGAGACGGGGTTTCACTGTGTTAGTCAGGATGGTCTTGATCTCCTGACCTCGTGATCCGCCCGCGTTGGCCTCCCAAAGTGCTGGGATTACAGGCGTGAGCCACCGCGCCTGGCCATCCAGGCCTGTTTCTAAAGCCTGTTCTCTTCAGAGAAAATCAGCTGGGGAAGGAAGGAAGGTTAAAAATCATCCTCACTTTACAGAGAAGGACAGCAAAGCCCAGAGAGGGGTGGCGGTTTGTTGAATGACACACAGCGCATGGACAGCAAAGGCTGGTGCTGAGCCTGAGACGCTGCCTGCAGAAACTGCTCAGCCTGGATCTGCCCCCTGAGATAGAGCCTTGTGTTCTCCCCAGTCAGTCGAGGGGACCTGCTTTAGTGCCAAAGATGCGCATGAGACCGGACTTTCCTTTAAGGCTGAAGAGGAAGGCTTTCTTTTAAAAAACAAGGACAGGAAAAACACCAGGGAGGCTGTTACTGAGAATCTCAGAAAACAGCACAAAGACACTGCTGGTAACATCTGCATTTCCATTTGAATCACAAATCACACTGCGTTATTCAAATGATTTTTCAAAAACATGAAAAGACAATTCCCTGTACAGTTTTGTTATTTTCTCACCACTAGAATCTGCCTACCTCTCGTTCTTTTCCTCACGAATGCTTTTAAACAGATTCCAGGGAAAACACACACACGTATATCCACACATCTAAGTGGCTTTCAGGGCCCTGGGCTCAGGGTGGCTGTCAAGACAGACCCAGTGCCCCTCTGCAGCAGGACGCATATTTAGTGGCTGCAGGGCCTGAGAAGGAACCTAAGTTTGGACTCTCTGAGAAGCTGGGGTGCCAGCCTTGGCTCTGTCTCTTACTAGTAACTGGGCCAGTCCTCACCATTTCCTGAACTACAGCTTCCTCATCTGTAAAATGAGAGTCATGACCTTGAATGACTGCTATAAGGAGTTCAAGGCCGGGCGCGGTGGCTCAAGCCTGTAATCCCAGCACTTTGGGAGGCCGAGACGGGCGGATCACGAGGTCAGGAGATCGAGACCACCCTGGCTAACACGGTGAAACCCCGTCTCTACTAAAAAATACAAAAAACTAGCTGGGCGAGGTGGCGGCGCCTGTAGTCCCAGCTACTTGGGAGGCTGAGGCAGGAGAATGGCGTGAACCCGGGAGGCGGAGCTTGCAGTGAGCTGAGATCTGGCCACTGCACTCCAGCCTGGGTGACAGAGCGAGACTCTGTCTCAAAAAAAAAAAAAAAAAAAAAAGGAGTTCAAGGGCCTAGCACTTCACGGGAACTCAGAGAATGCTAGCTTTTGATATTATGTTCCTATATGATCCAAAACACTTTTCCTTGTTTACCTTTTTTTCTTTTAATTTTTTTGAGACAGAGTCTTGCTGTGTTGCCCAGGCTGGAGTGCAGTGCCATGATCTTGGCTCACTGCAACCTCTGCCTCCCAGGTTCAAGCTATTTGCATGCCTCAGCCTCCCAAGTAGCTGGGATTACAGATGTGCACCACCACGCCTGGCTAATTTTTGTAGTTTTAGTAGAGACAGCGTTTCACAGTGTTGGCCAGGCTGGTCTTAGACTCCCAACCTCAGGTGATCCGCCCTCCTTGGCCTCCCAAAGTGCTGGGATTACAGGTGTGAGCCACCGCACCTGGCTTTTTAAATTTTAAATGTAGAGATGGGGACTTCTTATGTTGTCCAGGCTGGTCTCAAACTCCTGGGCTCAAGAGATCCTCCTGCTTCAGCCTCCTAAATTGCTGGGACTATAGGCATGAGCCACCATGCCCTGCCCCAGACACTTTTAAAGAGACATTATGCAATTTGAGTTCGTGATACCTACCTAAAGGAGTTGCTGGAAGAAATAATACAAACCACAAAGCACAGTGCCTGGTACCCCAGGAGGTACTCTGTAAATATGAGTTCCCTTACCTTAGTTTTCTAGAAGTAGGAGATGGAGAGTAGGGAGTTAGCTGGGCTGATCCATTTGGGAGCCTAAGATGGCTGCTCAAGCTCCAGCCATCACGTCTGAATTCCAGCCAGCAGCAACTTCACACCCACAGGGACAAGTGATAACTGCCTCTCTAAGGACAAACAAGAACTGCCTCCCTAGACCTTTGTAATGTTGTAGAGCGCTGGTGCCAGTGCTGGGTAGAAACAGGCCAGGAAGGGAGGTGTTTGTACCCACTGGCTGCAGCTGATACCAGATGGAAATTCCACTGAGTGCTGTCCTAGAACACACAGCTCTGGCCCTCCTTGACTACAAGTTGGTCCGGGTCTCAGGCAACCCTAGTCCCTGAGCCACCCCTCTGCAAAGACCCAGGGGAGCAGCTGCTGGGCAGAGCTCTGGTTTTACAGTTAGCTGGAGAGATGAGAGAAGAGGGGTGAGGCGGGTCGGGAAAGAGTCTCTTCTCAGCACCAGAAAGTTCTGGCGTGGCCGATACTGTGTGAAGATTCAGCCCCTGACCATCTCCCAGGCTCTCTCGATTGAATCTACCAGCCGCCTGGATACACGCTGAATGTGACTGGCGTGCAGAAGCCTTCCGTGGCTTCCCGTGCTGGCAGGGGCCTCTGTGAACACCCTGTGACAGCACTCATAACCCGTCATCATCACATTTGCACGAGGTTGCATTCCCTGATCAACTGAGCGCAGGGAAGCAGAGACCACTTCTCCCTCACCTCTGTGCCCCACAGCCAGCCCCGTGCACCGTGGGGCCTCGGTGGTGACCAGATCCTCGCAGGTACAAATGGGGCCCAGCCCTTCCTGTTTCCTACCTCAACAGGCACCCCAACTTACCCAGAGGCTGCCATCACCCACCTCTGCCTCCCCCAGTGACTCCTTCCAAGCCCATGTTCTTTCCCTTCTTGGACCTCAATTTCCTCATGTATAAAATGAGGCTAATAAAGGGACCTATACCTCGTGGGCTGGCTGTGTGGTTTTGATAAGATAATACATGTAACAGGCTTTTGGTGCAGGGTTAGAGGTCACTACCAGAAGCTATGGAGATGTGTGAAAGAAGGCAGTACCGAGGCAGTGGTGAAGAGCCCAGGTTCATCCGGCTCTACCACTCACATGCCGTGGCACCGCCTTCAGCCTCTGTTTTCACATCTGTAAAATGGGTTACTACCGCTATGCGGATCTCTATGAGGATCAAATGACTTATCCCCATAAAACATGTGAGCTGTTGGCTACTGTGGTTATTATCGAGTATCTACTTTGTGCCAAGCCTTTGCTAAGTTCTAGGCCACCCAGCATTTCCTCTGGGACATGAAGAGTCTTGTCGTGGGCCAGCTCTCTGCACCCCAGAAGCCTCAGGAGTTGGTCCCTGGGGTGGCAAATCCCCCACCCACTGTAACCCAGTCCCTGTGAGGACTGACTGAGGGGCAGGAGGGCAGCTTCATTCACCCCAGAGATACGCCCTGCCTGCAACAGGACCAGCCCAGTGGGTGATCACAAAGGGCCCTGCTGTCTGGCTGGTCCAGCAGGGAGAAGACAGGTCCTGTGGGTCTCTGTTGGGAGCAGAGGGCGGCCAGCACTTTCCCCGACAGCAGTAATGAAAGCTCCCTTGGTTTTCAAGGAAAACAGGAGGCCAGCACAAAGGCAGTGCTAATTACCTCTAATTACCCAGAAGAGGAAAGCACCGTTTTTTGTGATGTGTTCCTAATGTGATAAAGAGCTATTATTAGGCAGGAACTGGGAAGCTGCCACAAAGACAATCTGAGGAGGGAGTGGAGTCTCCAAAGCTGCTGGTCCCAGAGGCAAACAAACTGGGGGTGGTGGCAGGGGCAGGCCAGGAGGGACTAGGATTAAAGGAGGGCCTACTATGCGCCAAGCATCTTACATGCACTGCCCTGGAAGTTAGGCATTTCCACCATTTCCTAGATGAGGACACTGAGACACAGAGAGGTTAAGTAACTGGCCCAAGGTCACACAGCCAGTAAACCAGTGGCAGAGCCAGGATTCTAAGCCATGCCTCTCTGGTGCCAAAGGCTGTGCTCTTCCTACTATATCCCATTCCCAGGAGAAATCAGATCTTGTGAGGGCTTTGCAGCATTAAAAGCTACTTTCTTCAGCAGGTGATTTTTATCTCTGATTCTTCTAGCAAAGGGAGACTCCTGGGGTGCTGAGGCGCAAAGTCTCTGCTCCCCTTCACCCCATTCAGGGTGCAGGCACCTTGAATAGGACAGAGAGCCCTGGACACGGGTCAGGAGGCATCATCGCTGAGTCCTGTTGATAGTGATGGGAGGCAGCCAAATGCCTAGGCAGATAAGGGCGGGTCCCCGGTAAAACCCCACCTTCAAACCAAAAAAACAGCCTGAAGGCTGACTGGACTGCTGGTCCCAGATGAAACCCGCCACCCAGAGTGAGAACTTCTGTTCCTGTTTGCCCACCCTTCCCCTATTCTGAGCACATAAAAGCCCTGGATTCAGCCACACTGTGGGGGCTTTCCTGCCTTTGGGTAGGGGAACCACCCCCACATCCCTTGTCTGTGGAAAGCTGTTTCATCACTGAATAAAACTCTCCATCTTGCTCACTCTTCAATTGTCAGCGTATCCTCATTCTTCTTGGATGCTGGACAAGAGCTCGGGATCCACCAAGCGCGGGTACCCAGAAAGGCTGTCACACTGGCCTTTTGCCCTCACCAGTGGAGGGCAGCTGCCCCACGCAATGCGGCCATGGGCCAGCTGAGCTGTGAACATGCCACCGTCCATTGGGCTGTTGATGGCGGAACTAAAACAGCTAATTAGCACACTAACACCCCTTCTGAGGCTTCGGGGTCACGGGTACCCCTGCCTGGGTGCTGCCATGTTCCACTCGAGGCGACACACCTGGTCTGGCCACACGCCCTGCATGGAGCTTGCTCCTGTGTTGGCGTTTGGAGTGGTCAGCCAGACCTCGCACTTGCTTCATGTGCTTCCTCCCACAAGGGGCTGAGTGTGGCAGACTGAGTATACGGGGCACCCCTGCTGCAAGTGCGGCAAAGGGGCCGAGAGAAAATTCTTGTCACTGTGGTTTGCTGGCCTTGTGACTCAGCTTACCTCATTCCCACAGGGAAGCGGGCAGCACAGCTTCCAACCTGGGCTCAGAACCCAGACCTACAACTCTGGCTATGACTCCATGCTCCCAGGTCTCAGTTTCCCAATCTGTGATCTGGGGATGCTTAATACCTCCTCTAGGGAGTTGTGAGGTTTACAGAATGTGAGCCAAGTCTATCTGTGAAGACTCTTTTTTTTTTTTGAAACAGAGTCTCACTCTGTCACCCAGGCTGGAGTGCAGTGGTGCCATCTCGGCTAACTGCAAGCTCTGCCTCCTGGGTTCATGCCATTCTCCTGCCTCAGCCTCCCGAGTAGCTGGGACTACAGGCGCCCGCCACCACGCCTGGCTAATTTTTTGTATTTTTAGTAGAGATGGGGTTTTACCATGTTAGCCAGGATGGTCTTGATCTCCTGACCTGGTGATCTGTCCGCCTCGGCCTCCCAAAGTGCTGGGATTACAGGTGTGAGCCACCGTGCCTGGTCCCTGTGAAGACTCTTTAACCAGGAGCAACCAGTTTCATAAATGGATGAGTCTAGAAATGCCTCTTATTCTACCCCAGTCCCTTAAGCTCCTAGTTAGGAAGGCACAGGGTGGCTTCATTTGTGATCCTCTGGTGGGTTAGGAATTGTGTCTCAGGGCCCTGGGAGTTTAGGGGTGAAGATAGAAGTGAGAATGAATTGGCCCCAGTGACCTGGTGTCAGGCCAGGTGAGAGGCCCGGGTGACCTCTGGGCAGGGACATGGCCGACAGACTTCACGGACAGCAGCCCCTGGTGAAGCTCTGATTGTGTTTTTTTGTGTAAGAATTCCCCCATGTTATCAAAGGCTCAGTCAAGTCTCAAAACACATGCAGCCCAGTGTGAGCCACACTGTGGTGGCAGGGTTGGGTCTGGGGTCTAGCTTCATCGGCCATTGAGACACAGGGGTAGAGTGGTCAGATCAGGCAGCTGCTGATGTTGAATGGGGAAGCCAGAGTGCCCCTCAAGCCAGGGAATTTTTAGATGCCCAGAAATAAGTCTAGTCTGTCTGCAGGAAGGAGCTGCTCAAACAACCATTAGTGGAAACTGGGTGATATGGTTTAGCTGTGCCCCTACCCAAATCTCATCTTGAATTGTACTCCCATAAATCCCATGTGTTGTGGGAAGGACCCAGTGGGAGATAATTGAATCTTGGGGGTGTTTTCCCCCAAACTGTTCTCAGTGTAGTGAATATGTCTCCTGAGAGCTGATGGTTTTATAAGGGGAAACCCCTTTCACTTTGTTCTCATTCTCTCTTGTCTGCTGCCATGGAAGATGTGCCTTTCACCTTCTACCATGATTGTGAGGCCTCCCCAGCCACGTGAAATTGTGTCCATTAAACCTCTTTTTCTTTATAAATTACCCAATCTTGGGTATGTCTTTATCAGCAGTGTGAAAACAGACTAATACACTGGGTTACACTTGGGAAGCACTTGGCACTTGATAAATGGTAGCCAACAACACAATAACTAGAAACCAGAGATTTTGTTCTCAGGGTCCCCTGACATTGCAAGCGTTTTTACTGGCTGAAGTCGGCTTGTGCTTGTAGTTACAGCTTATTCCTGCCCATTGCCAACCCCTCTTTGCCCTTCCCCCTGTGGGGCACGTCTCCCACAATTCCTCATATCTACCTGGGCTAGGGCTACAATTACTGGCTTCAGACCTGGGTTTGAGTCCTGCTTTGCCATGTTTCAGTGGTGTGACCCTGGAACGTCTGTAAGCCTCAGTGACCTTGTCTGCACAATGGGGACAGTAATGTCTGTAAAAGGCTTAGGGCAGGCTGGGTGCGGTGGCTCATGTCTGTAATCCCAGCACTTTGGGAGGCCAAGGTGGGCAGATCATCTGAGGTCAGGAGTTTGAGAACAACCTGACCAACATGACGAAAGCTCATCTCTATTAAAAATACAAAAAAAAAAAAAAAAAAAATTAGCTGGGCGTGGTGGGGGGGGGCACCTGTAATCCCAGCTATTAGAGAGGCTGAAGCAGGAGAATTGCTTAAACCTGAGAGGCAGAGGTTGCAGTGAGCCAAGATCACACCATTGCACTCCAGCCTGGGAGACAAGAGTGAAACTCCATCTCAAAAATATAAATAAATAAATAAAAGGCTTAGGGCAGAGCTGGGCATAGAGTGAGTGTCCGCACAGGAAGCTATTAACTCCCTAGGATAGCATGTGGCAGGTGAACGAGGTTCTTTCAAAGTCTAAAAAAACTCAAGTTGTTTGGGCGCAGTGGCTCATGCCTGTAATCCCAGCACTCTGGGAGGCCAAGGTAGGTCGATTGCTTGAGCTCAGGAGTTCAAAACCAGCCTGGACAACATGGTGAAATCTCGTTTCTACCAAAGATACAAAAAATTAGCTAGATGTGGTGGTGTACACCTGTGGTCCCAGCTACTCAGGAGGCTGGGGCAGGAGGATCACCTGAGCCTGGGAGGCAGAGGTTGCAGTGAGCTGTGATTGCACCACTGCACTTCAGCCTGGGCAACAGAGCAAGACCCCATCTCAAAAAAAAAAAAAAAAAAAAAAGGCTGGATGCGGTGACTCACGCCTGTAATCTCAGCATTTTGGGAAGCTGATGCAGGCAGATCACCTGAGGTCAGGAGTTCAAGACCAGCCTGACTAACATGGTGAAACCCTGTTTCTACTAAAAATACAAAAATTAGCCAAGCGTACTGGCAGGCACCTGTAATCCAAGCTACTAGGAAGGCTGAGGCAGGAGAATCGCTTGAACCCAGAAGGCAGAGGTTGCAGTGAGCCAAAATCGTGCCACTGCACTCCAGCCTCGGTGACAGAGTGAGGCTCCATCTCAAAAAAAAAAAAAAAAAAGAAAAGAAAAGAAAAAGAAAAGAGGCCAGGTGCGGTGATTCACACTTATAATCCCAGCACTTTGAGAGGCTGAGGCGGGTGGATCACCTGTGGTCAGGAGTTCAAGACCACCCTGGCCAACATGGTGAAACCCTGTCTCTACTAACAATACAAAAATTAGCTAGGTGTGGTGGTGCGTGCCTGTATTCCCAGCTACTAGAGAGGCTGAGGTGGGAGGATTGCTTGAGCCCAGAAGGCGGAGGTTGCAGTGAGCCGAGATCATGCCACTGCACTCCTGCCTGGGCAACAGAGTGAGACCTCATCTCAAAAAAAAAAAAAAAAAGAAAGAAAGAAAGAAAGAAAAAAAAAGAAAATAAATTCAAGTTGGGCTTGCGTGGCTGCCCAGCAGGTGCCCTCTCACCCCATTCCCTGCAAGAATTCTTTCTGATGATCTGCTCCTGCACCCCAGCCTAGTTTTAGCTGCATGGGAACCCTCAGGGAGTATGTTTAAAATGTGGACTCATGGCTCTGCCCCTAGAGGTGATGTAGAAGTTTTGGGCAGTGGGGCCCTGGGCTCTGCATTTTAAAGACATTCCAGATGTCCTGCTCTGCATCCCATCCTTCCACAGCCTGGCAGGCAGGTGCTTCTGCTTTTGGTCTAGCCTAAAGCCCTCTAACTGTGTCCTCTGCTTGCTCCAGCTGCTTCTCGCAGAAACATACAGTCCTGACTAGTGAGCTGAGATGGGGCTGTTGGGGAGCCCTGGGTCAGGGGGATACTCAGGAGTGGGGAACAGCAGTAATACAGGAGCAAGAGTGAGGGTTCTGGAGGTTCAAATCCAATCCTGGTCCTGTTAATTGATAGTTGTATATCTGTGTGTGTTTTTGCTTTTTAGAGACAGGGTTGTGCTCTGATGCCCAGGTTGCAATACAATGGCACGATCATGGCTCACTGCAGCCTTGATCTCCTAGGCTCAAGTGATCCTCCCACCTCAGCCTCCTAAGAAGCTGGGACTACAGGCACACACCACCATGCCCAGCTAATTTAAAACATTTTTATAGAAATGGGGTTTTGATATGTTGCCCAGGCTGGTCTCGAATTCCTAGGCTCAAGGGATCTGCCCTCCTGGGCTTCCCGAAGTGCTGGGATTACAGGCATGAGCCACCGCACCTGGCTCCAAATAAATTCTTATGATCTCTCTCCCGTGGCATGGAACAGGTTGGGGCCACTGACTTCAGGGGACAGGGGTGGCTGGGCTGGAGCAACTAAGCAAACGCAAAGCCCCAGGAAGGACAGGCCAACACTCACCACAGAGGTCAAGTCCACATTCTCCACCCTCCTGTCCTGCAGCAGCACGGGCTGTAGGCCAGCGACACGGAGCTGCACCGAGGATGTGCGGTACACGAAACTCAGCAGCCAGTCTCCTCTGTGGGAGGGCAGAGAAGCGTGTGAACGTTAGCACCAGCCTCGGACAGCCCGAGGACAGGACGGGCCAGGCTGCCTCCTGGGAAGCCGAGTGGGACTGGAGCCTCTGCGGGAAAACAGGGCCCCTGATTGCACGGTGGAGATGGAAGATGAAGCAGCCACAGCTGATGCTTTTGAAGCCTGGCCTGGGTGCCAGGCATGGTGCACAGGGCTGTGCACAAGCACCAGGTAGCTCTATGAAGGCTGTCTGCTTTGTTCCCAGCTGGGTCTCCAGAGCTAAGAACAGGGTCCAGCATGCAATAGAGGAATATCTGCTGAAGGAATGAATGAGGAATCTGGATAAAGTTCTCAAAAAGTCAGCATGTGGCTCAGGAGAGCTATTCCTAGCTCGGGAAAGGTGGCTTGTCCACGGCTCCCTGGAAAAAGAAAGGCAGAGAAGGTCTGCCTGTGAGGAAGAGGGGAGCTCTGGGGTCTAGGTGACCTATCTGTGAGCTGGAGGGACCAGCTTGGCCTTCCCAGGACAGGCTCAGCCCAGGCTGCAGGTTCTCCCTGCCCTCAGGCAGCAGAAGAGGCGAGGGTGGTTGTCCAGGCAGTCACAGCGCCGGGAACATTCCTCTACTTTCAGGGGTGCTGTGACCCCACTCTGTGAACCCGGCCCCAGCCAAACACTGCCCCTACACTATCCAGAAGAAATGACCTCGGACCGTCTGCTGCCCATTGCTTCAGGTGCAATGAATACTGTCTACAGAGGACACGGTCTGAGGGACCCCTGAGGCAGCCTTCCCTTGCAAACCCCTGAACTGTCTTGGGATGCAGCTGGGCCATCCCAGAGCCATGCCCTTGGGCCTTGCCACCCAGCAAGTCTGTGCACAGGCAAGCTTCTGCTCTCCCCTCTGCACCCCAGACTCGGAGCCAACTCAGCCCATCCTGCTGTCTTCTATGTGGACTAATTCTGACTCTGGTTTGCATGGCGTTATTTTTGCACACTTGTTCATCTTAAAGAAGGGCCCCCCCCCTCACTGCAGGGGGGTAAGAATGGCTGAGAGATAGGAGGCCGGGGCTGGAGTCCTGGCGGCCCCTGTCTATGTGCCCTGCTGTGTGACCACAGGCAAGTCCCCCACCTGTCCGGGACACAGGGTGTGGTGGTGCTCTCTGGGCTCCTCCAAGTTCTGACCCTCTGTGGTCTCTGAGCACGTGGGTTTGTGAGTGGGTACCACTCTGAAGACCCCCAGGAGGACTAGTCCCTGAGTTGAGGGGTCCTCTACAGACTCTCCTGCTGTGTTCCGAAGTGAGCTCATCCATCCCTAACTCCTTCCCCACTGTCATCTGCCCAGTCCTTCAAGTAGAAACCAATGTCTTGGGTGCCTCTTCCCTACGGCCAACCTATCAGAGTCCTCCCAATTCTTCCTCCCCTCTCCCCTCCAATACCTGTCCCTTGTGGTCCAGCCCTGAGAGTAGGCAATCCTCCCTCCCTGCCCCACGGATGAATACAACAGCCTCCTCACCCCACTCTCTGCTCCTGGCCTCACCTACCTTGAGCCACTGGAGTCTTCCTAAAACACCCAACTGACCACTGTGCTCCCTCAGAAGCAGACCATGGCTCTCCATTGCCTCTGGGCTTTCTCATCTAGAAAATTCCTTCAGTCTCTCCAGAGACCAATGCTTTCAGGTCCTGATGATGATCTTAATATTGAGGGCCCAAGAAGCACTAAGAATGGATGGTTGCAGGGGGCAGTGACTCACGCCTGTAATCCCAGCACTTTGGGAGGTTGGGGAGGGGGGGGATTGCTTGGGCCCAGGCATTTGAGACCAGCCTAGGCAACATAGGGAGACCCCATCTCTACAAAACACACAAAAATTAGCTGGGTGTGGTGGTGTGTGCCTATGGTCCCAGCTACTTGGGAGGCTGAGGCAGGAGGATCATCTAAGCCCAAGGCAGTTGAGGCTGCAGTAAGCCCTGGTTGTGCCACTGCACTTCAGCCTGGGCAACAGAGTGAGACCTTGTCCCGAAAAACAAACAAACAAACAAACAAAAAAGGATGGCTAGAGGGAGAAAAGGGAGATCCATTCAAGTTGTTTTATTGAACTATTCATAAGAATCCAGTGCATCAAATACTGGATGTGAGGATGGTCGGGAAATGTTTCCAATACCGCTGGGTGTAAATGACCAAAGACAGCATCATTCCTCCAAAATTATTTCTGTTGTAATTATGACAACATTTTAGTTAAAATGTGAATTACATGTATTTATACACATGTAAGGGCAGAGCAGGAACACAGATTAGAAGGTTCTGAACCCTCTCACTGTACTGAGCAAACCATGGGCCTTCACTGGCATTCAAGACCTTCTCCACCCAGCTCTGGACCACACAGAGCCAGGTTCAATTCCTGCCTTGTCAATTATGAGCTGTGTGACCTTGGACAGGTTGCTTGACCTTTCTGAGCCTCAGCCTCCTCAGGGTATCTTAGCTCCCAGCATTGGTGGGAGCATTAACTGAGGCGGGACATGTACACACAGGTGCTCAGGGAGCCTCATTCACGACTATTAGCGCCTGTGCTGGACCTGTGTGTGCTGTGCCGCCTCTCTCCAGCTCAGTCTGTGCTTCCAGTCTCTGATGGGTTCCTATATCCATCCTTTCAAGATTCACCTTGGACATCCCCTCCACTAGGGAGTGTCCCTGGGCCTCTCCACCCACTACTATATATATATATGTTTTGAGACAGGGTCTTAACTCTGTTGCTGGAGTTAAGGCTGGAGTGCAGTGGCATGATCTTGGCTCATTGCAGCCTCCACCTCCTGGGCTCAAGCTATCCTCCCACTTCAGCCTACCAAGTAGATGGGACTACAGGTGTGCACCACCATGCCTGGCTAATTTTTATATTTTTTTGTTTGTTTGTTTTTGTTTTTGTGACAGGGTCTCGCTCTGTTGCCCAGGCTGGAGTGCAGTGGCACGATCTTGGCTCACTGCAGCCTCTGCCTCCTAGGGTCAAGCCATCCTCCCACCTCAGCCTCCCAAGTAGCTGGGACTACAGGAGCCACCATGCGTGGTTAACTTTTGTATCTTTTTTTTTTTGAGACATAGTCTTGATCTGTTGCCCAGGCTGGAGTGCAGTAGCACAATCTTGGCTCACTGCAGCCTCTGCCTCCTAGGGTCAAGCCATCAGCCCACCTCAGCTTCCCAAGTAGCTGGAACTACAGGTGTGCACCACCATGCCCAGCTAATTTTTGTATTTTTTTGTAGAGACAGGTTTTGCCATGTTTTCAGGCTGGTCTTGAACTCCTTCCTGGGCTCAAGTGATCCTCCTGCCTCGGCCTCCCAAAGTGCGGGAATTACAGGTGCGAGCCACGGCACCCGTCCTCCATCCGAAATGATTAATCATTCACCCCTTGTGTGCCTGGTACTTGTTCCTTTTATGATGTTTGCCACACATCCTCCTGTGTTTCCCCTTTTCTAGAAAAGCAGAGAGCTCCCTGAGGGCAGGCCTGTGCCTTAGTCATCCCTGTATCCTGAGCTGAACCGGTAACTCACTGCCACTCTCTCTCAGGCCCTCCAGGCAATGCTGATGTGCAAACCCCAGGCTGAACAACCGCCACCTGCTGAAGGCAGACCTGGCTCACTCACCAGGCCTCGAGCCATCTGTGGGCAGGGGTCCTCCCTGCTCCTTCTTCTGTCATCCCCTCCTCACACGGCACCTGGGGCAGAGCCCACAGGGTGGCCTCTTGTCCCTGGACTACAAGGAGCCCTCCTGAGGACTCAGAATGCAGCTATCTCACGGGGGGATGAGACAGGCCTGAGCTCATATCCTGGGTCATACCCTGGGCAAGTCACTTGCCCCTCTTAGAGCTTCACTTCCTCAGGGATGTGACAGGCGGCAGTGCTACCACGCCAGTTAGCTTCCAGAAAGTTCGTGAATAGCCCAGGTAAGGGAGTGGGTTTACAAAGAGCTTTATTAATGTAAATTACACGTGAGTAAACTTGTATAGTTGGGTAGTGTTGGCCTGAATCCCCTTCCCTCTCATCCTCCACGTTTAAGTTCACAGCAACTAAAAGGCCTTTGGAGACCAAGAATCTGAACTCCTGGCTGATGCTTAATTTAACCAAGGAACTACAGTTATTTTGATCGACACTGTCTCTCTCCTTCCCTCCTTCCCTTTCTTCTTCCTTCTCCTCCTCCTCCTCCTCCTTTCTCTCCATAAAGAGATGGCCCAGGGTCTCACAAAATAATTGAAAACCAAGTGTATGCGCCTCAGGTTCTCAACAGAACAGATGGGTTTAATAAGATTTTGCTGCGTTCCCCCTGCACACATGCAATTTTAATTCTTTCCCTTTGCTGTTTATAAAAAGTACTAAAAAATCATGTGCTATGTGAGTATGCCAAGTAATAAACATTATAACTGTTATCATTTATTGGGCACCTACTAAGTGCCAGTTCTTCTGCTTTATAACGTCATTTAATCTTCCCAGAACCTCTACACAGGAGGGACTATTATTCCTATTTTATAGGTGGGGACGCTGAATTCAGGGAAGTTGTTTGTCTAAACCCACTCAAAAGGTAAACGGCAGAGGCAAGACTTTAACCTAGGACTGCCTCACATCAAAGTCTTTGTCCATTCCTTATCTTCTTCTTATTTTTTTATATCTATTTTTTGAGATGGAGTCTTGCTCTTGTGGCCCAGGCTGGGGTACAGTGGTGTGATCTCAGCTCACTGCAACCTCCACCTCCCAGGTTCAAGCGATTGTCCTGCCTCAGCCTCCCACCATGCAGCCTGGCCCAAGGTTGGTGCTCACTGAATTCACTGAATGAATATCCCAAGTGACTGATGATGATGAATGAAAAAAATGGTGACATTACCTGTCATTCACAAAGCATGTATGTACCATGCACACACATACACACATGTGAACGTGGACAATCGTGCACATATGTACATACATGTAAACACGCACACATGCACAGCTCTGTAAATCCTTCAAGCATCCTCACAACTCTGAGGGCAGTTGCTACCAGTATCCCTCTTTTACTGATGAAGAAATGAAGGTGGGCGTTAGAACCCAGGCCCGTGTGCTTCCGAATCATGAGCCTTAAACATTGCTGCTCTGAAAACACCTTTGCTTCACCCAGAGGTTGGACGGACAGGGCGTCTTCTCAGGCCAATCTTAGAGGGCTCCGTTTTGGGTTTCATCCTCCCTCCTTCCCCAAAGTCTGAGTCACAGCTTTGGCTGAAACCCCGCAGGTCCTCCTTCTCAAACCCCAAACAAGGGCTCCTTCCTCTCTAGCCCTGTGGCCGCCAGCCTTCACGGGCCCCCTCCTCTGGCTGGAGGGTCTGTCACCCTGTTTGGGTACAGGTTCCTGCATGCCGTCAGCCTCCTGTTCTAGCACCCTGCCCTTCCTCCAAGGCAGCACTCAGAAAGCTCAGCCTAGGCCCCTCCAGTCCCTCCTTCCACCGCCAAAGACTAACATAGACGCCTCTTAGGCCTCATTCAAAGACCTCCCTGTGGCCCATTCTTTGTTTTTCAGTCTGTGTCCCACTCGCCCACGTCCCTTCCCCCAGCTCCAACCTGGCCAAGCTGCCCCAGCCTCTCCTGTCACCCTGCTGCTCTCAGGCCTGATACACAAACATCTTCTCAGAATCCCCCTGCTGTCCATCATCCCACTGGGGGGATGCTTCCCAGATCAGATCACCAGGCCAGGGCCTGCTCCTAACAGGGCCGGTGCCCGGCCAGTTCTTGGGATCTTCCAGGACAGGGATTAGGTCTCGAATATGTGTCCCCAACACAGAGCGTGGGCATGCTAAGTGCTCAGTAAGCACTGCCACTTCCCCGCTGGCATGAGGTTTGGACAGACCTGCAGTAGCCGTTGATGATCCTCCCGGACACCACCTTCCGGAAAGGCTCCCAGTGCTTCGCTTCTCCCTCCACAGGTGCACCCAGCAGGATGACATCCTCGATGATCCCTTGGCAATCTGGCAAAAGACCCCAGAAAAGGCTGTCAGTGTCCCTGGTCACAGTGGGTGCTGGGAGGGACTCTCCAACAGCAGTGGAGGAGATGAATGTCACACACATACACATGCACACATGTGAATCATGTGCATATGTGCATGTACACACATGCACACATGCAAACACACGCATAGATAGGCATGGAAGCTTCTACCGAGTTCCAGAACCTGAGTCAAGCCTCTTATATGCTTAATCTATTCCTTCAAAGGATCATTACCCCATTTTATTTATTTATCTATATTTATATATTTTGAGATGGAGTCTCACTTTGTTGCCTAGGCTAGACTGCAGTGGCACGATCTCAGCTCACTGCAACCTCCACCTCCCGGTTCAAGCGATTCTCCTGCCTCGGCCTCCCGAGTAGCTGGGACTACAGGCACACGCCACCACGCCCAGCTACTTTTTTGTATTTTTAGTAGAGATGGGGTTTCACCATGTTGGCCAGGCTGGTCTCAAACTCCTCACCTCAGGTGATCCACCTGCCTTGGCCTCCCAAAGTACTGGGATTACAGGCAAGAGCCACTGTGCCCAGCCTCATTATCCCCATTTTAGAGTTACGGAAAACCAAAGGTATCTGCAAGATCACATGGCTAATAAGTTCCAGCACAGCCTGAGTTGGAACCTAGGTCTCTCTCCACCACCTACGAAGCTCACACCAGCTGTGGACTATGGATGGATGTCTTCCTTTAGAAAAGACTAATGGGCCCCGCATCATCTTGCATGCCAGGTGGGAGACACCAATATCTTCCTCTGCAAAAGGTTCCCTGGGATCTGTGCAGACTGGTGGGAAGAGGCGGGTGAAGAGGAGATGGGGCGAGTAGGTCCTGGGGTCAGGGAGTGTACTTGTCAGCCGCATTGATCTAATGATTCAGGAAATATTTCAGGTCAGGGCTATTCAAAGTGCAATCTGGGCTAGGGGCGGTGGCTCACCTAGCGTTGATAATCCCAGCATTTTGGGAAGCTGAGGCATAAGGATCGCTTCAGCCCAGGAGTTCAAGACCAGCCTGGGCAACAAAGTGACACTTTGTCTTTACAAAAAAAAGAAAAAAAAAAAGCCAGGGCCCGGCGCAGTGGCTTATGCCTGTAATCCCAGCATTTTGGGAAGCCAAGGTGAGTGGATCACTTAAGGCCAGGATTTAGAGACTAGCCTTGCCAGCATGGCAAAAAACCGCCTCTACTAAAAATACAAAAATTAGCTGGGTGTGGTGGCAGAAGCCTGTAATTCCAGCTATTTGGGAGGCTGAGGCATGAAAATCGCCTGAGCCCGGGAGGCAGAGGTTGCAGTGAGCTGAGATTGGGCAACTGCATTCAGCCTGGGCCACAGATTGAGACTCTGTCTCTAAATAAATAAATTAATTAAAAATTAGTTGGATGTGGTGGCACACACCTGTAGTCCCAGCTACTTGGGAGGCTGAGGCAGGGAGATTGCTAGAGCTCAGGAGTTTGAGGTCACAGTGAGCTATGACCACACCACTGCACACCAGCCTGGGTGATGGAGCCAGACCTTGTCTCAAAACAAATAAGCAAACAAACACCAAAGTGCAATCCAATTGTTCTGTAAGTACAGAAATAGAGAAGCAACACGGCTTTTTAAATCTTGCTGCAGAATGGAAACCAGTAGTTCCCAGATGGGTATGTGGACCAGGCTCGGAGAAACACTGCTCTGGACAAATGAGAGGTACAAATGCACCCCTCCCCCAGCCTCTATCCCATCCTCTGCTTTATTTTTCTTCTTGCCACAGATTATTGTTTATCCTCTGTCTCATCCTCTAACAAGGAGGTTCAGTGAGGGCAGGCACCCCAGTGCCATATTCACAGTAGTGTGGCAGGGCCCAGGACAGCACTGATTACAGATTTGGTGCTCAATAAAGATTTGAATGAATGAATGAATGAATCCGTGAATAAATGTCTGTCTCTATCAGGAAAATCAGTTTACAGGCTTTGACATCAGGTTCAAATCCCAGCTTAGCCACTTTCGGGCTATGTGACTTGAACCAAATCATGTAACTTCTCCAAGCCTAAAAGAGGATGATGATGCTGGCCTTACAGGGTCTTTATGAGGATTAAGTCACATGGGAAAAATCTCAGCACAGTGAATGCACAGTGGGAGTTCATGCACCCCACTGGCCTGCCTGACCCCTGCCTCCCCCTTGTGGCTTTCCCTCCCTCCTCCTCCTCCCTCCCTTCCTTCCTTCCCTCCTTCCTTCCTTTCTTTCCTTCCTTCCTTCCCTTCCTCCCTCTCTCCTCCCTCCTCCCTCTCTCCTCCCTCCTCCTCTCCTCCCTCCTTCCCTCCTTTTCCTTTCTCCCTCCCTCCTCCCTCTCTCTTCCCTCCCTCCTCCCTCCCTCCTTCTTTTCTTTACTTTCTTTTTCTTTTCTTTTCTTTCTTTCTTTCTTTTTTTTTTTTGACAGAGTCTCACTCTTACTCAGGCTACAGTGCAGTGGTGCAATCTTGGCTCGCTGCAACTTCCACCTCAAAGGTTCAAGCGATCCTTCTGCCTCAGCCTCCCAAGTAGCTGGGACTACAGGCACGCATCACCACGCCTGGCTAATTTTTGTATTTTTAGTAGTGACGGGGTTTTGCCACGTTTGCCAGGCCGGTCCCAAACTCCTGACCTCAGGTGATCTACCTGCCTCGGCCTCCCAAAGTGCTGGGATTACAGGCGTGAGCCACCACGGCCGGCCAGCTCTTTCTTACGGTCCGAGTTCCCTCACACACCTGGAAGCCGCACACTGAGTTTGTTGCTGGGAAATGTGCCCAGCTGGGGACAGCTTCAACCAGCTCTGGTACTCTTTTGCTGAGCGACCAGGACAGACAGCTTCCTCTCTCTGGGCTCCAGTTTCTAACCAGAGTCCTTTCAGTGGTTTTCCGTTTGGGCTTCCATGTCAGAGTTTGTCTGAATTCAGGGTTCCAGGCTGATAAAGAGTTTGAAAACCCTTGTAGTATCAAGCTCTCTGAGTTCCCCTCTGGCTCTGAGGTTAAAAGACTCCATAGCACAGAATTCTGACTTTGCTCCTTTTGTTTCCAGGACAATGATAATCTGGCAGAAGAATTTAAAACTTCAGTAAGCTGACAGTTTGTGGTGAATAGCAAGGATGGCTCAGATACCCCTCCAATATTAGGGATATTTCAGGTGCTTTTGTTGTTGGCAAGGCTGTTGCTGAAAAGGCCCTTAGAGATCAACACGATTTCCCTCGGAAAACGAGGAAACAGGGTCAGAGAGGGGATGAGGCTTGCCCAAGGTCACACAGCCAATCAGAATAAGCCTGGGACCAGGACGCAGAGCTGCTGGTCCCTGGGGCCTTTCTCTCTGCTCTCTGCGATAACAACGTGCACAGTGATCATATGCGGGTTATCGTTGCTCCCACAGTGCCAAATGGTTGTGGACCCAGGGATAACCATGAGCTCAACAGCTTTCTCTGGGGGCCGGCCATTCAGGGCGCCTTCTCTGCCAGGCAGAGTCTGCCCTGCTAAGAGCTGGCGCTGCTTTTCAAGCCTTGGTGCGGCACCTGCAGGGCTGGGACCCCTTGTGGCCAACTGTGGTAATAGCAGCATTCCTGAGCCACAGTCAGGATCCACGGACAGCTGTCAGAAAACCTAAAAAGGGAGCTGCCTGTGACCCTGAAGTGAGACTCGTAGTTTGAACCCCAGAAAATAGTCCTGAGCACAGACAAACCAAGCTGGCAACACATTTACCCATCTCTGAAGCTGGGCTGGCAGCTGCCTAGCTGGGCCTCTCCCCCTTTCCTCCTTAGACCACTGCCACGCCCAGATGTACCCTTAGATTTTAAAGATTTGCTCTCTGCGTGGCCGCTGACCTGGAGATAAGCTACATAGCAGGCTCTCAGCAATGCATGGTGTTAGCTAAGGGCGGTTGGCAAGAACCACCTTAGACCAGGGGTGTCCAATATTTTGGCTTCCGTGGGCCACACTGGAAGAAGAATTGTCTTGAGTCACACATAAAATACACTAACACTAGGCGGGCACCATGGCTCATGCCTGTAATCCCAGCACTTTGGGAGGCCGAGGTGGGTGGATCACCTGAGGTCAGGAGTTTGAGACCAGCCTGGCCAACATGGCGAAACCCCGTCTCTACGAAAAACACAAAAATTAGCCAGGCGTGGTGGTGGGCGCCTGTAATCCTAGCTACTCAGGAGGCTGAGGCAGGGGAATCGCTTGAACCCAGGAGGTGGAGATTGCAGTGAGCCAAGATGGCGCTACTATACTCCAACCTGGGTGACAGAGACAGACTCCATCTCAAAAATAAATAAACAAGCAAACAAATAAAAATATACTAACACTAACAATAGTCGATGAGATAAAAAAAAGAATTGCAAACAAACTCAGAACGTTTTAAGAAAGTTTAGTAATTTGTGTTGAGCTGTATTCAAAGCCATCCCGGGTGGCATGTGGCCAGTAGGCCACTGGTTGGACAAGCTTGCCTTAGACCCACCCAAGGTAGATGTGGATAGGCGGTCAGAGCCCATTACCACCTGACTGTTCCTAGAATGGGATGGTGCAGGAGGGGAAACCTATTTAGGTTAGGAAAAAGACGATACTGGCTGCTGTCATAGCTGCTGGAAAGGAAAAAAAAGAAAAAGTCAAAATCCACTGTTTGGTTCAAAACCTTATAATACTAGAATAATTCAGCCTTCCAGGTAAACTATGGAAAATCCTCACTCAGGTACCACTTTTTAATTTTTCTTTTTTGAGACAGGGTCTCCCTCTGTTGCCCAGGCTGGAGTGCTGTGGCGCAATCTGCAGGCTCGATCTCACAGGCTCAAGTGATTCTCCTGCCTCTGCCTCCCAAGTAGCTGGGACTACAGGTTTCTGTCATCACACCTGGCTGATTTTTTAAATTTTAGTAGAGATGAGGTCTTGTTATGTTGCCCAAGCTGGTCTCAAACTGCTGGACTCAAGTAATCCTCCCGCCTCAGTCTCCTAAAGTGCTGGGATTTACAGGAGTGAGCTACCGCATCTGGCCCAGGTATCACTTGTAGTGTCAAGCAGGTCCCTTCTACAGGGACAGAAAATCCTTCAGATCATGATGTGGATTCAGTGTAGAATGTCCCCAGTTTTCAAGACCAACAAAAGAAACTGGGATTTAAACGTTTCAGTAATAATGGACATGAGAAGACCTCACTGCCCTTTTACTGCAGGGACAATGAGTGTTTGCTGAAATATGTTTGGGATTTATTCCTACTGCTACCGTCAGCTTTTTTTCTTGTGAATTTTCAAGGCATTAAGAGAGCCCTATATAGCTTTAGAAATATTCAGACTTTTTATGTAAAAGAGGGCAGGGATTAACTTCAAGTTCAGGAGTCGAGTCATAGACATGTAGAGCATTTATGCTTGCATTTCTCATTTTTAAACAGTTCTCGCTAAGTTATTAATATCCTATTTTTACTGTGAGAGCTGAAGGCCTTTCATCCTATTATAACTTTGGCATTAAGGCAGTTCCAAACCTGCAGTAGTTGGAAAAGCTTCATCAGTCATGTCTTTACCCCTCAGCTCTTAGAATTCATTGTCATTCACATGTGCTGTGAAAAAAATGTCTCTTTCCAACACTTTCTTTGCTTCTACCTCTTATTGCTATTTTTAACACAGGAGCCCAGCTGATCTCTTTACATTGTATTCATAGGCATGAGATGTCTTTTTGGGGTGATAGAAATGTTCTAAAATTGGGTTTGGTGATGACTGCACAGCTCTGTATATTTCCTAAAAGTCATTAAATTGTGCATTTAAAATGGGTGGATCTTGTGGTACATAAATTACACTGCAGTAAAGTCAGATCATGTCACCTTTGTGCTTAAAAACCTCCCAGGGGACCCATCTCTCATGGAGTCAAAGTTGAAGTCATTGCAATGATCTCGAAGCCCTGCCTGACCTTCCCTTCGTTCTCTGCTCCAGCCACACTGGCCTTGCTGTTCCCTCTTTGAAATGGTTTGGATGTTTGTCCCCTCCAGATTTCATGCTGAAACGTGATGTGGGGCCTGGTGGGAGGTGTTTGGGTCATGGGGGTGGATCCTTCATAAATGGCTTGGTGCTCTCCTCTTGGTGATGAGTGAGATCTCACTCTATTAGTTCACAAAAGATCTGATTATTTATAGAGTCTGGCAGCTGGGTGTGGTGGCTCACACCTGTATTCCCAGCACTTTGGGAGGCCAAGGTGGGAGGACTGCTCAAGGCCAGCAGTTTGAGACCAGGCTGGCCAACATGGCAAAACCCAGTCTCTACTAAAAACACAAAAATTATCCCGGGGTGGTGGCACATGCCTGTAATCCCAGCTTCTTGGGAGGCTGAGGCAGGAGAATAACTTGAACCTGGGAGAAGGAGGTTGCAGTGAGCCGAGATCGCACCACTGTACTCCAGTCTGGGCAACAAGAGCGAGACTCCATCTCAAAAAATATATAACCCCTCGAAGTCTGCCTTGGCACATGCCACATGAAGGTTTAGGTGCACTCCCAGCCTTCTTGGTTGTATTAGTCCATTTTCACACTGCTAGAAAGACCTACCTGAGACTGGGTAATTTATGAGGAAAAGAGGTTTAATTGACTCAAGTTCCACAATGATGGAGAGGCCTCAGGAAACTTACAATCATGGCGGAAGATGAAGAGGAAGCAAGCTTGTCTTCCCATGGTGGAGCAGGAGAGAGAGTGAAGGGGAAGTGTGTCACACCTTTAAGCAACCAGATCTCATGAGAACTCACTCACTCTCATGAGAACAGCATGGGGAAATCTGTCACTATAATCCAATCACCAATCACCTCCCACCAGGCCTCTCCTGGCATTAACACATGGGGATCACAATGCCACATGAGATTTGGGTGGGGACCCACAGCCAAACCTTATCACTGGTATAAGGGTAAACAATTCTACTCTAGGGGTTTGGGATAGCCTAGTTTTGTTGGAGGCTATTGAAGGGAAGCCTATGATGGTACTGCCACATGCTGAACCATTCTGAATGCTTCCAGACAGTATCCCCAGTAGAGGAAAAAGAAAGTTCAAAGGTCAAAGACCCCCAGATATTCAGATAATTCAGTTTCTATCTTGTGAATTGCTCTTGTCATGTTTTCAGCAGCTCACACTGGACTCCTGAGACGGTGCTTTACCACTTGGTACCCCTAAAAGTCTGGAAATTATCTTAGCTTTTTAAAAAAATAATAAAAATTAAAAAAAAACCCAAGAGCTGAAAATGGACAGCTTCATCACAGCAGCAAACTTCAGCTCACACTATAGCCTTGGTCTCAAAAATTGTGTTTAAATTAAGCTTTTTGTGAAACTAAACATTCTTAAAATGCACCAAGTGGGGCCAGCCCTTCCAAAGAGCCCCACAGAGAACCCTTTCAGACAGTGCAGGGCCTTTGCCAATGGGAATCAGGTGAAGGTCCCAGCTTCACCTTTGTCATTTTCCCCTTTCCACACGGTGAACTTCCTTAAAGTGAGGCAAACCCTCGCAGAGCTTTCTGCTATCCCAGGGCCGGCTCCTTTAGCTGCCACTCAGAAATCTCATCAAACAGCCCGGAAGGCAGCACCGCTCACTCCCACATGCCTGTCATGCTGTCAATAATGAGATTCTTCTGGGCTGCAAAGACCAAAGAATCACAAGTTCAAGAAGCAAAAAAGAAGGATTTTCTACCTCCTGGTGGGGGTTCGTGTGTGCAGCGAGTGATAAGGTAGGAAACCAAGGAGGAAGTTATCTCCTGACTGCGGGTCCAGAAAAGAGACCTTGAAGGAAACACTATGAACTGCACTAACACAAATGAAATCCATTCCAAAGATATGCACGTGCGCATGATAGACACATAGAGAGAGGCCACAGAAGGGGGAGGACCAAAAAAGGAGAAAGGGTGGCTTTGACTGCACCCCAAGCCCTGCAGTGGAATGAGGTTCACACTGGAAAGAATTGCTTAAAGGAGCCCGTTTGGACATATATCAGGATTTGGGATGAATTCTTTAAGGGAATGACTAAGCCTTCATCTCTCCTCTTTGATTCCCATCTCTTTTATTTGGTCATGCAAAGTGATAAGGCTATTACTAACATCCCAGCGGGGAGACCCTAAAAATTAATCTGCACTGCCTGACCTCCCCTCCTTCTCCCCTCCCCCCGCCCCAGGGAGACTAAAGCCGGCTTTGTCTGAGAATAAAGCAACTGGTGGATACAATCCATGGAAGGGAAATAAATCACATCAAACGTAATGTTTGCTGTCTGCTATCATGGAGATGAAAGAGCCAGCTGACCGAGTGACAGTCTGTTCCACATTTCAGCTGGTATCTAGTGACAGCGCAGACATAATTTTCAGCCAAGTAAGAATTTGGGGACTCAAGGGTCAGGATGTTTAAATGTATCTTTGTGAGCACATTGACAAACTCTTTTGCTTTGGTTTTATCTTGCAAACATCATGGGCAGTAATGTTGGCCTAACTTCATAGCGGCAGGGAATGAAACCGGAGATTTTGCTGTAAGGGATTTTTTTTTTAAACTCTGAAATTCTGTTTTTTTTCTTTTCTTTTCTTTTTTTTTCTTTGAAGACAGAGTTTCACTCTTGTTGCCTAGGCTGGAGTGCAATGGTGTGATCTCGGCTCACCGCAACCTCTGCCTCCCAGGTTCAAGCGATTCTCCTGCCCCAGCCTCCCGAGTAGCTGGGATTACAGGCATGCGCCACCATGCCCAGTTAATTTTGTATTTTTAGTAGAGACAGGGTTTCTCCATGTTGGTCAGGCTGGTCTTGAACTCTCGACCTCAGGTGAGCCACCTGCTTTGGCCTCCCAAAGTGCTAGGATTACAGGCGTGAACCACTGGGCCCAGCCTGGAATTCTATTTTTTTAAAATTTATTTTATTTTTTATATTTTGAGACCGGGTCTTGCTCTATTGCCCAGGCTAGAGTGCAAGTGGTGTGATCATAGCTCACCGCAGCCTTAACCTCCCAGACTCAATCCATCCTCCTGCCTCAGCATCCCAAGTAGCTGGGACTACAGGTGTGTGTCACCATGCCCCAATTTTTTTTTTTAAATTTTTAGTTGAGATGGGATCTCACTACGTTGCCCGGGTGGGTATCAAACTCCTGAGTTCAAGCAATCTGCCTGCCTCAGTCTCCCAAAGTGCTGGGATTCCGTCACACCTGGCTGGAATTCCATTTCTTAATCCTCGTCCTCCTCCTCCTCCTCTTCTTTATCATCATCATCTCAGTATATTTCAGGGTAGGCTCAGGACTAAGTGCTTCATACATTGATTAATTTCCTTTACTCTTCCCAACAATCCTAGGAGGTAAGCATGACCACTTCCATTTAATGATGGGAAGCCTAGCCTCAGACATGCCAAGTAATTTGTCCAAGGTCACACAGTAAGTGACACGGTAGAATTTGGTTATTCCCACATTTTCCCTCCTACTCTCCTGTCCCACTTCCCTTTGCAATCAAATAAAACCTTGAACCAAAATATATGTCTTCTGACAACTGACATCTTTCAAAATTGTGTATGAAAGTCAGAACACACACGCCTGTGAAGCTGAACATTTCCGATTTTGTTGATTCGCTAGCAGACACTAGACACACTAGCAGGCTAGAACTTGCTCAAAGATTAATATCCCGATGTAGAGACCAGGCCAAGGGCATGCGGCCTTTTGCTTTGGTAACCTCTAGCACATGTGCCAAAGCAGAGGTGGGTGAACAGATACCGCTACGAAAAAGAACAGGGGCCATGGGAAACACAACACACTTCCTAGTTTTCGATGGAGAGTTAGGCAATTGGCCCACATCCTGTTACGGGAACTCAATTTTCCCATTAGAAAGATGAGTTGGAGTTAACAATAGAACTTTGAGAAATAGAGCTGCTGGTAAGCTGCAGGCAGTGAGCCAGTAGAGAACAAGACGTTTCATTCTACATGTACCACGCATGCCTCATTTTATTGCGTTTTGCTTTACTGCACTTCACAGAAAATACGTGCTTTGGAAATCGAAGGTTTGTGGCAGCCCCACTTCAACTAAGTCTGTCGGTGCTATTTTCCCACACTCTGTAATCATTGGAGCAGCACTTTTAATTTCCTACAAGAAGCTTTTCCTTTGCATTCACAATTTGGCTGTTTGACGCAAGAGGCCCGGTTTTTGGTTTGTCTCGCTTTCAACATGCCTTTCTTACTCAGCTTAATCATTTCTAGCTTTTGATTTAAAGTGAGAAATGTGTGATGTTTCCTTTCACTTGAACACTTAGAGGTCATTTATTTGTTTTTCAGACAGGGTTTCGCTCTGTCACCCAGGCTGGAGTGCAACAGCGCAATCACAGCTCACTGCAGCCTCAACCTCCCAGGCTCAAGTGATTCTCCCACCTCAGCCTCCCAAGAAGCTGGGATTGTAGACACACACCACCATGCTGGGCTAATTTTTTGCTTTTTTTTTTTTTTTTGAGACGGAGTTTTGCTCTTGTTGCCCAGGCTGGAGTGCAATGGTGTGATCTCAGCTCACCACAACCTCTGCCTCCCAGTTTCAAGCGATTCTCCTCCCTCAGCCTCCTGAGTAGCTGGGATAACAGGCATGCGCCACCATGCCTGGCTAATTTTGTATTTTTAATAGAGACGGGGTTTCTCCATGTTGGTCAGGCTGGTCTTGAACTCCCGACCTCAGGTGATCCACCCACATCGGCCTCCAAAAGTGCTTGGATTACAGGCATGAGCCACTGTGCCTGGTCAATTTTTTGCTATTTTTTTGGTAGAGACAGGATTTCACCATGTGGCCCAGGCTGGTCTCGCACTCCTTGGCTCAAGTAATCCTCCCACCTCTGCATCCCAAAGTGCTGGGATTACAGGCACGAGCCACTGGACCCAGCTATCCATCGTGTAGGGTTATTAACTGGCCTAACTTCAATATTGTTGTGTCTCAGGGAATAGGAAGGCTGGAGGAGAGGGAGACAGGTGGGAACAGCCAGTTGGTGGAGCATCAGAACACACACAACATTTACTAAGTTCACCGTCTTACATGGACAATGTTTGTGGTGCCCCCAAAACAATTACAATAGTAACATCAAAGATCACTGATCACCATTACAGATACAATAATATCTAAAAGGTTTGGCTGGGTGCGGTGGCTCACACCTGTAATCCCAGCACTTTGGGAGGTGGAGGCAGGTGGATCATGAGGTCAGGAGTTCGAGACCAGCCTGGCTAACATGGTGAAACCCTGTCTCTACTAAAAATACAAAGAATTAGCCAGGCGGCCGGGCGCGGTGGCTCAAGCCTGTAATCCCAGCACTTTGGGAGGCCGAGACGGGCGGATCACGAGGTCAGGAGATCGAGACCATCCTGGCTAACACGGTGAAACCCCGTATCTACTAAAAATACAAAAAAACTAGCCGGGCATGGTGGCGGGTGCCTGTAGTCCCAGCTACTCCGGAGGCTGAGGTGGGAGAATGGCGTAAACCCGGGAGGCGGAGCTTGCAGTGAGCTGAGATCCGGCCACTGCACTCCAGCCCGGGCGACAGAGCGAGACTCCGTCTCAAAAAAAAAAAAAAAAAAAAAAAAAAAAAAAAGAATTAGCCAGGCATGGTGGCAGGCACTTGTAATCCCAGCTACTCGGGAAGCTGAGGCAGGAGAATCGCTTGAACCTGGGAGGCAGACGTTGCAGTGAGCTGAGATCATGCCATGGCACTCTAGCCTGGGTAACGGAGCAAGACTCCATCTCAACAACAACAAAAAAAAGAAAAAAAGAAAAGGCTTGAAATATTGTGAGAATTACCAAATGTGTCATAGACGCTTGAAGTGAGCACATGTCGTAATGAAGATTTGAAATATTGCAAGAATTATCAAAATGTGACACAGGGACATAGAAGGCCATATGTCTTCTATCAGTTAGCTACTGGCGTGTGGCAAACCATCCCAGAACTCAGAGACTTAAAATAATCAGTGATTATGTCCCATGAGCCTACAAATTGGCTGGGCAGTTCTGCTAAAATCATCCAGGTATGGCTGATCCCACTGGGGGCACTCATGTGTCTGCAGCCAGCTAGTGGCTAGGCCGAGGCTGGCTGGGATGAGCCAGCTTTGCTAGGTGGGGTCTCTCATCCCCCCAGGAGCTAACCTGGACCCATTCTTATGGTGAGGTTCTAGGAGACAGTAGAATTCACGTGCAAGGCCTTCTGAGGCCTAGGTTTGAAAATGGTGTGACGTGATTTCCTATGCCTTCTATGGGCCAATGCAAGTTACAAGGCCAGCCCAGATTCAAGGGGTGGGGAAACAGACTACACTTCTTGACTGGAGCAGTTTCAAAGTCACATAGTAAAGTGTGTGGATATAGGCAGGGGTGGGCATTATGGCCATTTTTTTGCCATCAGTCTACCACAGATGTATACAATATGTCTGAAACACTGCAGCATACTGACAGCTCACATGTAATGGGCAACGGGTTAAATCCCTGAAGACACTAATGCAGGATGAATCTTTCTTCAAATTCTCACCCAGGAAGAAGAGGAAGGAGTGGGGAAAACACCGGGAATGATGCCAGGCTGTTGGCAAGTGGCTGACTTTTGGGGATGTGATTTTGGGAGTCCTGCGCTAAGAAAGGATCCACAGAAAGAACTAGAGGAGTGAGCCCAGGTAGAATCCTTTAGGCAAGATCAAGGTGGGCATGGTGGTGTGCACCTGTGGTCCCAGCTACTCAGGAGGTTGAGGCAGGAGGATGGCTGGAGCCCAGGAGTTCAAGGCTGTAGTGAGCTATGGTTGTGCCACTGCACTCCCAGCCTGGATGACAGAGTGAGACACTGTCTCTAAAAAAATATCAATAACAGCAACAACAAAAAAAAACCCCCAAAAAAATGCTCCTTGAAGCTCAGAGATTAATTCTGGAAAATTCTCTGCCAATAAATTATCTCTCTCCCCTAGTCTCTTTTTCTTGGGCATTTCTATAAGCAAATGTCAAGCCTTAATTTCTTTCCTATTTTCCATCTCTTTACCTCTCCATGATGCATTGTGGTTAATTTCTTCAAGTCAATCTTCCAGTTCATTGTTATTATTATTGAGACAGAGTCTCTCTCTGTCACCCAGACTGGAGTACAGTGGTGTGATCTCAGCTCACTGCAACCTCTACCTCCCAGTTTCAAGTGACTCTTGTGCCTCAGCCTCCCAAGTAGCTGGGATTACAGGCCCATACCACCACATCCAACTAATTTTTGTATTTTTAGTATAAACAGGTTTTCACCATGTTGGCCAGGGTGGTCTCAAACTCCTGGCCTCAACTGATCCACCCGCCTTGGCCTACCAAAGTGCTGGGATTACAGGTGTGAACCACCACACGCAGCCAGTTCATTATTTTTCTCTTTAGTTTTGTCTAAACCACTTTAATTTATCCAGTATTCACTGCAATGACTTTTTTTTAATTTCTAGAAGTTACATTTGATTTATTCTCAGATCTCCCTATTCTTTTTTTTCAACGTCTTGTTCCTTCCACTTATTTTCAAAGTCTACATTTATGTCTTTAAAAACGGTAACATATTTAGGGGGTGGGGAAGGCTTCTTCAGACCATTCTGCTGGGCACTAAGGGTCTAATTCTGATTTTGTTGTTTTTGTAACCTTTCTTCATGGTGGTTTTATAAGACTGGATTGAAAACAGCTGCTCATATATGGGAATCTGTGTGGCCTAGATTGAGAACCTACTTTCTCCAGAGCAGTTTCCTCTTTTAAAAAATCATTTAGGCCAGGCACTGTGACTCACGCCTGTAATTCCACCACTTTGGGCGGCTGAGGCGAGCGGATCACCTGAGGCCAGGAGTTTGGGACCAGCCTGGCTAACATGGTGAAACCCTGTCTCTACTAAAAATACACAGATTAACCAGGTATTGTGGTGAGCACCTGTAATCCCAGTTACTCGGGAAGCTCAGGGAGGAGAATCACTTGAACCCAAGAGGTGGAGGTTGCAGTGAGCCCAGGTCGCGCCATTGCACTCCAGTCTGGGTGACAAGAGTAAAACTTCATCTCAAAAATAAATAAATAAATACATACATACATACATACATACATAAAATAAATAAAAAGTATGGCCAGGTGTAGTGGCTCATGCATGTAACCCCAGCATTTTTGGAGGCTGAGGTGGCAGGATCACTTGAGCCAGGAGCATGAGACCAGCCTGGGCAATGTAGGAAGGCCCCACCTCTACAAAAAGAATTTGAAAATTAGCCAGGCACACCTATAGTCCCAGCTACTTGGGGGTGCTGAGGTGGGATCACTTCAGCTCAGAGGGCGTTGAGGCTACAGAGGGTGCTGTTCATGTCACTGTTCTCCATTCTGGGTGACTGAATGAGACTCTGTCTTAAAACAAATTATTTATTTATTCATGTTAGAGACAGGGTCTTATTGTATAACCCAGGCTGGAGTACAGTGGCGCAATCATAGCTCACCACAACCTTGAACTCCTGGGCTCAAGTGATCTTCCCACCTCAGCCTCCCAAGTTATTGGGATTACAGGCACAGATTAGCAGGCACGGCTAATTAAAAACAATTTTTTTAGAGACTGGTTTTCATTGGGAAGGTTCCGTGAGATGATGTCTAGAATCACCTGTCACAGCGAGTATCTGATAAATATTAGTTCCTTCCCCTCTTTGTATACTTGGTGCCTAATAAATGCTTATCAAGTGAAATGAAAACAAGAAGGACATGAAACAAGAGGACATGAAGATTTCTCAGGATATAGAAGAAGCTGCCGAATTCTGCACAAGCCCTCAAGGAAAGGCAGTCGGTAACTCTCCCCAGCAAGTACCCTCTGGACACGCCCCCTGGGCTGGGATTGGAGGACGGATGGCTGCAGAAGTGGCCGGGACCTGGCCTTTTCCTCTGTGAAGCTTGCACACCAGAGAGCTGCCACCAGGTGGTGCTGTGGTGACCACGTAAGCCCCGGGGCATCTCCAGGGCAGGGCCCTACCCCAGGAGCTTCCTACAATGCTATTCCCATTAGAGAGGGAGGGAGTGCCCTGGGAGTGGGGGCTGATTACATCCTAGAGCGCCCGCCCCTCCCTGGAGTCCCTGCGATGGATTCTTGAGCATGGGACTCTGGGCTTAGCCCTGCCTGGAGGACAGGGCCATTTGGGTAAACCCTCAACTATTAAATTAGTTGAGGGTTTAAATTAAAGGGAGGGGCCTGGTGCACTGGCTCATGCCGGGAATCACAGCATTATGGGAGGCCGAGGTGAGAGGATTGCTTGAGCCCAGGAGTCTGAGACCAGCCTGGGCAACATAGTGAGACTTCCTCTCTATTATTTCATTATTATTATTATTATTATTAAGATGGAGTCTCGCACTGTTGCCCAGGCTGGAGTGCAGTGGCACAATCTCCGCTCACTGCAACCTCTGCCTCCCAGGTTCAAGCAATTCTCCTGCCTCAGGTTCCTGAGTAGCTGGGATTACAGGTGCCTGCCACCATGCCCAGCTATTTTTTTTTCTTTCTTTTTGTTTTTTGTTTTTTGCATTTTTAGTAGAGACGGGGTTTCACTATGTCGGCCAGGCTGGCCTTGAACTCCTGACCTCATGATCCGCCTTCCTCAGCCTCCCAAAGTACTGGGATTGCAGGTGTGAGCCACTGTGCCTGGCCAATTTTTTTGTTTTGTTTTTTAATAAAAGGGACAGACAAAGGGTCAGTAGAAAGAACCCTGGTGTGGGTGTCAGACAGGTAAGGGGCCCTCCCTGGGCTCCATTCATTAATTACAAGCTGTGTGACCATGAATAAATCTCCTGGGCTCCCTGCGCCTGCTCTCTTGAAAAACAGGGACCGTTCTGGTGTACCTCCCTCCAGGCTGGTTGTGAGGATGGATGAGATACCACTTGCAAAGGGCCCGACCTGAAAATGGTACTTCATCCTTCTCTTGGTGCAGTTCAACAGGTATCCATGGAGGCCCTGTCCCTGGGCATCCACGCTGGAGCTGCCAGCCTCAAGGAAGCCGGGCGGGTGAGAAAAGAGGAATCAAGGGCCGGGCGCAGTGGCTCAAGCCTATAATCCCAGCATGTTGGGAGGCCAAGGTGGGTGGATCACCTGAGGCCAAGGAGTTCAAGACCAGCCTGGCCAACATGGTGAAATCCCATCTCTACTAAAAATACAAAAATCAGTTGGGCATGGTGGTGGGTGCCTATAATCCCAGCTACTTGGGAGGCTGAGGCAGGAGAATTGCTTGAACTTGGGAGGCAGAGATTGCAGTGAGCCGAGACTGTGCCATTGCACTCCAGCCTAGGCAACAAGAGCGAAACTCCATCTCAAATAAATAAATACTTAAATAAATAAATAAAATTAAAATTTTAAAAAGAGGAATCCAGGACTAGAAGGTGTGTGGCTTCCCCAGCTGCAGGGGGACTGGCTGAAGGATGGGGTGTTCAGGGGGAGGTCCCTTCCCCTCTGAGATCACACCTGGTGGGAATGGGGTCTGCCTGATCACTGTTCCCTCTGCGCCCTGCACAGGTCCTGGGATGTCATGGTGTAGGTCCCAGGAGACGTTTGCTGGCTGACAGATAAATTAACTACATCAAGTGAAAATGCTACTACTAAAGGTTCAAGTCAGGGCCTGAGTCCAAGTCTCTGCTTTCTGCTGGATGGGCCAAGCCCTGCATTTTGGACCCTGTTCATCTCTCCAGCCTTATTTCTCACAACTTCCTGGCAGAAACCTTGATTGCCTTCACTCGCCTTTCCCAGCACATGCACCTTCCTGCCTCCGGACTTTGGATATTGCCAGTCCTAGGCCCTCTGGCCTCCCGCCTGCCTCGAAGCCTCTCGAGGCTTACCTGTCCTTCAAAGCCTGCCCTCTCCTCCCTGGCGCCTTCCCTGCCTTCCGGGACTGCTGCAGCCCTTAAAGTCTAGGCCCTTGAGATGCAGCATTTGGTTCTGTTACTCACCTGCTTTAAGCCTGGCATCTTATTTTCTTAACTAGGTTGTAGGCTCTTTGAGGGCAGCAAGCTTGTCAGAAAAGGCAGCATAAAAGAAGGGTTAAAAGGAAATGGTTTAGACACACATGAATTAGAATCCCAGGTTTGCTAATTACTGGCTGGGTGCCCTTGGAGAAGTCACCTAAACTCCCTGGGCTTCAGGTTTCCCATTTTCAAAAACGGAAAATGGGCCAGGTGTGGTGACTCACGCCTATAATCGTAGCACTTTGGGAGGCCAAGGTGGGTGGATCACCTGAGCTCAGGAGTTCAAGACCAGCCTGACCAACATGGTGAAACCCCATCTCTACTAAAAATACAAAAAAATTAGCTGGGCATAGTGGTGGGCACCTGTAATCCCAGTACTCGGGAGGCTGAGGCAGGAGAATCACTTGAACTCCAGAGGCAGAGGTTACAGTGAGCCAAGATCATGCCACTGCACTCCAGCCTGGGCAACAGAGAGAGACTCCGTCTCTAAATAAATAAATAAATAAATAAATAAATGAAAATAAAGCCATGCACAGTGTCTCATCCCAGCACTTTGGGAGGTCAAGGTGGGAGGATTGCTTGAGGCCAGGAGTTTGAGACTAGCCAGGGCAACACAGTGAGGCCCTGTCTCAACAAAAAATTAAAAAATTAGCCAGGTGTGGTGGCATATGCTTGTATTCCCAGCTATTTGGAAGGCTGCAGTGGGAGGGGTTTGAGCCCAGGAGTCCGAGACTGCAGTGAGCTACAATGGTGCCACTGTACTCCAGTCTGGGTGACAGAATGAGAACGTCTCTTAAAACAAAAAGAGAGAGAGAGAGAATGCAATGCCTGTTTGCCAGTGTAATAATGCCCACACCTTCCAATGTGACTGGGAAGAAGAATGAGATGGACTCTGTTCCAGTCTGGCACACAGTAGGTGCTCAATACACACCAGCTCCCTGGTATGTTTCTTATTTTGGAGAGGGTGTGACTCTCAGACAGAAGAAGTCAGGTTGAGATGGAAGGTCTCACTACAGGTGCAGCTGGCATCAGTATATCCCTTCACAGACAGGAGAAATATGTAGTCAACTTTTTCCGTTTTTGCTTTGATTGCTGGGAAGCTAATAGCTCAGTTACAGCACTGGGTAATAACAGATAAACATAATAACCATAACAGTAATAAAACAGTGGCTACTGAATGCCTATTACTTGTGAGCGATTCTGCTAAGTGCTTTATTGATCGATTGATTTAGAGACAGGGTCTCTCTCTGTCACCAGGCTACAGTACAGTGGTGCGATCATAGCTTGCTGCAACCTTGAGCTCCTGGGCTCAACTGATCATCTGGAGTCAGTCTCCCATGCAGCTGGGGCTACAGATGTGTACCACCATATCTGACTAGTTAAAAAAAATTATTTTTGGCTGGGTGCAGTGGCTCAGACCTGTAATCCCAGCATTTTGGGAGGCTGAGGTGGACGGATCACTTAAGTCAGGAGTTCAAGACCAGCCTGGCCAACATGGTGAAACCCCATCCCTACTAAAACGACAAAAATTAGCTGGGCTTGGTGGCAGGCACCTGTAGTCCCAGCTACTTGGGAGGCTGAGGCACTAGAATCGTTTGAACCCAGGAGGCGGAGATGCAGTGACCCAAGATCACACCACTGCACTCCAGCCTGGACGACAGAGCGAGACTCCATCTTAAAAAAATGAATAAATAAAATAAAATAAATAAAAAATAAAAATAAAAATAATTTTTTTATATAGAGATGGAGTCTTGTTTTGTTGTCCAGGTTGGTCTCAAACTCCTAGGCTTGAGCAATCAATCCTCCTGCCTTGGCCTCCCAAGACACTGGGACTACAGGCATGGGCTACCAAGTCTGGCCCTGATTAAATTTTTACATTTTATTTATTTATTTAATAGAGATAGGGATCTTGCTATGCTGGCCATGGTGGTCTCGAACTTCTGACCTCAAGTAGTCCTCCCGCCTCGGCCTTCCAAAGTGCCGGGATTATGTGCGTGAGCCACCACCACACCTGGCTCCACTTAATCCTTTCAATTGTCCTATGAAGAAAGTATCACTAGACCCACTTCTCAGGCGAGAGGACTGAGGCGTAGAGACTAAGTACATGGGGTCTGTTTGCTCAGCTGGTAAGTGGCAGGGCTGGAATTCAGATCCAGGCCTGGCTGCAGGGCCCGACTGCCTTCTGCTCCAGGCCTGCCTCCCTTGTACTGGACCTTCCCAGTGGGCTTAGAGCTCCTGTTCCTGTTTGTTTTTTTCTGGGTGCTGATGTTTTATATTTGCCCATAAGTTGTTGCTTTAGTGGCTGTATTTCCCGAAATGCCTGAAAATCTTTTGGGGAAGAACGATGGGGCTTTGCATAAATAAATAAATAAATAAATAAATAAATGTCTAAGAAAACGAGTTAACAAAAGATAGAAAAAATAAAGAACAATGAAGGTCTAGTAGAGACCCGAAAGGTCAGAGTTCACACATCAACACCCTGTGCTGGGATGGCAAAGACAGGGTCCCCAAAACTCAGAGTCTGTCATTAAATCACAGGTACTGGGTATGTACTGACCCATAGGCAGAAACATTTTTATCTTCTGCTCTGCAAAACAGGCTTGGCAATTTTCTAAAAGACAAGTTTTGACAACACTGACAATGCAGGCTTCATGAACAGGGAATCTTAGATACGAGGAAAAAAACAAAACAAAACAAAACAGTTTCCATTACAGAGTGCTGGGAACTGAGATGATTAATTAACATGAAAGTTAATGAGACTTTGGGGTGTTTTCTTCTCCAGTTGGAATTCCCTCCAACCTCAGAGGAATGTTCCTTTGCTGCAGAGGGTCTGGATTCTTCTGTTGTTGTTATAGACTGAGACTCACGCATGGGACCTGGCTGTGCAAAATTCTGAGTGAGGGGGAGTCCTGGGAGGGACGGAAACTAAGAATGGTGCCCAGAGAGGGGATCTCCTTCTGGGACTCAGACAGTCATCAGGGCTCACTGTGGGGGCCAGGAAAAGATGCACTCCTGCAGACTATTCTCTCCATACACCTGTGCTCGCCACTGAAAGTTCAGCAGAGAATTTGTTTCCCTGGAGCTTAGGCAGACAGTGTGGGCACGTGCTCCACGGCTTGAGAGTGACAGTTACTGCTGGACCTGGAGAAAGCAGCATTCAGTTTGCAACACTGTCTCCTGTGAGTTTTCCTAACGGGACTGCTCAGTTCTGGGTGCAAAATAGATTAAATTATATTTAGTGGCCAGGCACGGGGGCTCATGCCTGGAATCCTAGCACTTTGGGAGGCCAAGGCGGGTGGATCGCTCAAACTCAGGAGTTCGAGACCAGTCTAGGTCACATGGTGAAACCCTGTCTCTACAAAAAATGCAAAAATGAGCCAGGCATGGTGGCACGTGCCTGCAGTCCCAGCTACTTGGGAGGCTGAGGTGGGAGGATGGCTTGGGCCCAGGGGAAAGAGGTTGCAGTGAGCTGAAATCGTGCCACTGCACTCCAGCCTGGGTGACAGAGGGAGACTCTGTCTCAAACAAAACAAAACAAAACAAAATAAAACACATGCACAAACACACACACACACACGTATGTTTTGGAAAAGTCCAGGGCCAAACCTGGAAACATGCTGACCCTCCAGGTACTACTAACCTTGGGACTCTATCTGAGGGGCCAGCGGCCTCCCTGGACATGGCTCATCTCATTGCACATTCAAACACCAATAGCCTTAACAGATTCACTGGGCAGGGCTTGACGTTTCACAATTTACAAGCAACTGACTCCATGATTAAATTGATCAGTCCTCTCAATTCCTGATTTACTACCCTTGGCTGAGTAGTCAGTTTCCTGTTACTAGAAGCAACTAAGCAAAGGCTAGTAGACAGATGGATGTCAAGGGGATCCTGTACAGTGTGGAAGTTTGTTTGAACTGCATGATTTCAAACGTCTGTTGGAACCCTGAGTCTAGGAGTCCACAATCTCATGTTCATGGGACAAAAGAATGAAATGAGGCCCAGCATAGCAGCCCTGATAAGATGTTCTAGCAGTGCCTTCTGGATCATTATCCTTCAACTGAGTGTCAAGTGTCCTTTACAGGAGTCACTGCTCTCAAGACTGCAAGTCACCTATTGTACAACAGTCTTAGCCAATCACTCAGCATGTACTATGTGCCAGGTTTCCTGCTAAGAGCTTAGATGTACTATTTTATTTTCTTTATGAGGTGGGTATCATTTGATCTACGTTAATAATAAGGAAGCCATGAAGAATGTAGGGGACTTGTACAGGTTCATACCGTTCCCATGATCTTAACCCCATGGCATGGAGAATTGTGGCCTTCTGGGTAATTATGAGCAACCAACTCTTTACTCTGCATATACTTTAGGAGTAGAAAGTGTGTCTACAAATGGTTACAGCAGGTGGTAGGAAAGACAGGCTAGGGAGATGCAGTGCTGGAAGAAAGAAGCCCTGGGACACTTTTGTACAAGGGCTTCCCTGGTTCCAAGGGAGCGCTGCTGGTCTGGAGGTGGTGGGATGTCTGGCACAAGCTCTGACTGTGGGGCAAGGAGGCTGGGGGTGTATCCAGTGTCAGTGGCAGGAACACTGGGATCCTCAGCCTCTCCTCCTTCCGTGCCTGTGCTTCTCTCTGCCCACCTTCTTCCCAGGCCTCCTCCTATTGCTCCTGTGGGAAGAGGGGGTGCTGGCCTCATTAGTCAAGCGTGAGGACACTGATGGGCCACATGTACTAGCTGGCAGGTTGCTGTACATCAGGAAGCCGGACTGTAGGCTCTCCTCCCTCCTCTGAGCTAGGCAAGTCACTGAGGAGGTTAGGGCCACCTTCTCTCTCTCTCTGGCCCTTATCTGAAATGCATAGGACCAGAAATATTTTGGATTTCAGATTTTTGAATATTTGCATTATTCTTATTGGTTCATGGCAAAGGGATGGGGGAGCTAGGATTGACTAATGGACCAAGTTCCCAGAGTGAAGCAGGTCCTGCAGGCTCTATGGTGCTGAATGAGGATACCTGCAGGCAGGCTGGCTCAGCTCAGGGTGTCTTGCCAACTGCATGGACAGGCCCAAAAGGCACAGGCAATATGTAATATGTTGAATTCATTCCCTTCAAAGCCTTTTGGATGCAGAGGATAATAAATGCATAAATAACCTGAAGCAGTAATTGATTTCCTATGACCATTTCTTGGCTTAGCCAGCTACTACGAGTCAGTTGGAATTGAATTTGCTTTCCAACTACTTGATGTTTCAAAGGCTTTTAAAAGCAAAAACAAAGAAAAGATGAATGCCCCCTTGTGACAGGGCCCAGGGTCCCATAGTGAGTGCTCAGATGCTGGCCGTTCCTGGCAGCAGGCACCACCTCCCTGCCCTTGGCACGCGCTGGGGTCAGAAATATCCTTGGGGATGGGGTCAGTCACTCCGAAAGCAAATTCATGCCCTAGGCTGGGACTTGGACTGTTGCTGGAGGGGGATTGTTCATTGCTAGGAATTCTGACTATGCTGGTTTTCCTGCCCAAAGGCACAACCATTTGGCAGGTGCATGTTTTGTCTTGGTTTTGAGTGGGCAGAGTCGTTGCCCAGGCTGTGTGTGTGCCAGCTGATCAAGCCTGATGGACAGTCTGGAACGGAGTGGGCTGAGCGCAGCTCGGTCACTGGGAAGTTTGGGCAATAGATCAACCAGCTGGCCCAGGCCTTGGGGGCTGAGGAGTCCACTTTGCCTAGGCAGTTCGAGCCTTGCCGCACCCAAAGTCCTCGAGCATGGTCCCCTGCAAGAGCGCTCACAGCAAACTTCACAGCTGCCTTCATGTCCTTCACGAGCTCCTAACGTGTACTGGGCACCTCTACATGCCAAGGCCTGAGCCAGGAGCTGGTGACAGAGGGGACAGAACAGACAGTGCCTGGTGATCTGAGTGTGTGTTTTCCCTTTAAGAATCAGCCACATTCTAGCAGGGGAGAGAGACCTGCGGGGAGATGCATCGTAACCCAACGTGATGACCTTGGAAACAAAGACGGGCAAAGCACCGAGAGGGAGCAGGGAGGCAGCCGGACACAGTGCCGTGACCCAGTGTGGGTGATGGCCCTGGGTGTGATGCCCGGCTCAGCCACCTTCCAGCTCTGACTCTGGGCAAATCCCTTCGGCTCTCTGAGTCTCAGTCTCCTTATATTTGTGATCCTGTAAAATGGGCTGAATAATACCTCACAAGGACGCTCTAAGGATCAGAGTTAACAAGACTGTTGCCATCAGCAGTGGTGTGTATGTCCCATCCCGCTCTGATGAATGCCCAAACCAAAACCAAATCCACACTTCGCTCTCTGAGATAATGCAAAAATAACAGGGTCACCTTTTCTAGTCTTTCCCATAAGCTGCTGATTTCTTAATGAGAACAGCTTTGTCCCTAGTGTGTGGAATGCTGACGTCTGAAGACACTGCAGACCCGTGAAGCTGGCTTTAATGATTTCATGAGAAAATGGCTGTTTTTCCACCAAGAACAAACTAATAAAAACTCAGTAACCTTGGTGATCATGAGCGTGTGTATGTTTCCTTTTAAGTCTCTGGTGTCTCTGTGTGTGTTTAATTTGACAAGCCAGGTCTTCTGAAATCTGACCAGTTTACACCTTTTTGCAAGAAGCAACTTTTCTATCAATACATGTTTCCAAGCCTGAGTCTTCCCACCACGTGGAGCACAGAGCAGGGGATTTTTTAGCCACAGCCTGAAGGACTGTCTGAGCAGCTCCACGTATGGATGGGTGGGTGACTGGGGAGAATTCTAGATAGTGGGAACAGGTGTAGAGACATGGGACGCCTAGGCTCGAGGAAACAAGAATTGCCCTGAGCCTCCGGTTTCCTTCCTGCACCCAGGGGAGCTCTGGGTGTGGTTCAAAGAAGTTCAGTTGGTGGTAATCTCTGACTTCCAACCAAAACAATCCTGATGGACCTACCTAGGCAAATCGCTTTGCCTCATACTGAGCCTCTGTTTCCTTAGCTGTGAAATGGAGACAATGATCCTGACCTTAGGTGGCTGTAAGGATTGGAGATTGAGTCATGAATAGGAACACGGGGCACTTTGGGAGGCCGAGGTGGACGGATCACTTGAGATCAGGAATTCGAGACCAGCCTGACCAACGTGGTGAAACCCCGTCTCTACTAAAAACATACAAAAATTAGACAAGCATGGTGGCGGGCAGCTACTTGGGAGGGTGGGGCAGGAGAATCGCTTGAACCCAGGAGGCGGAGGTTGTAGTGAGGCGAGATCGTTGCATTGCACTCCAGCCTGGGCTACGGAGTGAGACTCCATCTCAAGAAAAAAAAAAAAAAAAAAAAAAAAAAAAAAGAACACAGGGCCAGGCATGGTAGCTCATGCCTGTAATCCCAGCACTCTGGGAAGCCAAAGCGGGCGGATCACTTGAGGTCAGGAATTCCAGACTAGCCTGGCCAACATGGTGAAACCGCCTGTCTACTAAAAATATAAAAATTAGCTGGGTGTGGTGGTGCACGCCTGTGGTCCCAGTTACTCGGGAGGCTGAGGCAGGAGATTAGCTTAAACCTGGGAGGTGGAGGTTGCAGTGAGCCGAGGTCACACCACTGCACTCCAGCTTAGGGGACAGAGGGAGATTCGGTCTCAAAAAAAAAAAGAACACAGGTCAGCCATGGTAGCTCCACATTCCAGCTTCATCATGCTAGTCCTATAACCATGCACTAGTTATTTCACCTCCGTAAGCCTTAGTTTCCTCATCTGTAAAATGGGGATAATTAAAACCACAGAGGGTTATTGCAAGGATTAAATAAGGCATGTGAAGTGTTTAACTGTGCCTAGCACATAGTAAGTGCTCAGCAAGGCTCTCAGTCTCCTCTGCTCCTCCCACTCCTCCAGGCAGGTGGTCTGGGTTTGCAGAAACCAGTAATTGTGAGCTGGCCAGAGGATGAGGAGGATGAAGATAAGGAATCAACTGATCTTACAGGCAGGTAGCAGGGATCTCAGTAAATGCCAGTTGAATTTGGGCCTGTTTCTGTCTGAAGAGAAGATTCCTTAGCCACACGACGCATTTAAAATACTCATCCAGGGTACATGTACCCTAGAACTTAAAGTATAATAAAAAATAAAATACTCATCCAGAAAGCCAGGGATTCCCATGGGAAATCAGCCCATCCCCATCCTCCGGGGCACATCTGAACGTGTGGTGGGACTGCTCTGAGAATCTGAATAACTGTTGGGAAAATCTCCTCAGGTGCCTTACAGATCTCTAGGATGATGCATGGTAGAGCTGGGTTCTGCCCCGATGGGTTCTGCAAACCCAAACTGCCTGCCTGGAGGCCCAAACTGCCTGCCTGGAGGCCCAAACTGCCTGCCTGGAGGCGTGGGAGGAGCAGAGGAGGCTGGGAGGCTTGCTGAGCATCTGCCTCTATGTCCTGTGGGCCGGCTTCTGCGACTCCTTCTGTTTCCTAAGCCAAGCGCTCTCGGGTTTGGAGTGGTAGAGATGGTCTTTATGTTAGGACGGGACATGCAGACAAAGGGATGCCAGCGCCACCCAGAGGGCTGCCCTTGAACCTGGTATGAAAGAGCAGTAAGAGTTCCCTTTACCAAGCACCTATTATGTGCTAGGTGTTCCGTGGGATGACTGATAACACACCACTGCTGATCCCCACCCCACTCTGCGAGGCCCCAACTCATGTCTTTCGGAGGGAGGTTTTTTCAACATAAGTTCTGTGAGGTTGGTGCTGTATCTATTAGCTGTCAACTCCCTAAAGCCTAGTCTAGTGCTTAGCACACAGTAGGTGCTTAACAAATACGAGCTAGTGGAGTGAATTTGATTTTGAATAATTCTCTCTTTAGAAGGTCCCATACGGCATATTGCTTCGATTGAAACCATCCAACCAGGAGGGGCTGAAATATAGTAAGATAAAAATAGGAGCTCTGCTAAAAATACAGCTACCATTCAACCCATTAATCCCATTAAAGGGTATATACCCAAAGCAAGATAAATCGCTATATCATAAAGATACATGCATCTGTATGTTCACTGCAGCACTATTCACAATAGCAAAGACATGGAATCAACCTAAATGCCCATCAATGGTAGACTGGATAAAGAAAATGTGAGATATATATATATACCACAGAATATGATGCAGTCATAAAAATGAGTGAGATCACGTCCTCTGCAGAAACATGGAAGGAACCAGAAGCCATTATCCTTAGCAAACTAATACAGGTACAGAAAACCAAATACCGCACGTTCTCATTTATAAGTGGGAGCTAAATCATGATAACTCATAAACACAAAGAGGGGAACAAGAGACACTGGTGCTTACTTGAAGGTGGAGGATGAGAGGAGGGGAAGGATCAGAAACAGTAACTATTGTACTAGTAGCTGGTGAGGAAATAATCTGCACAACAAACCCCAATGACACGAGTTTACCTACATAACAAGCCTGCACACGTACCCTTGAACCTAAAATAAAAGTTGTTTTTATTTCTTTTTTTTAAGTAGGAGCTCTGGAGTTGGAAAAAGACATGTTAAAATCCTCATTCTAGGGGGAGCTACTCCACCTTTCTCTAAATCCACTCTTCTCATCTGAAACTGGAGGCAGAACTACTGGCCCCATGGGGTGGTTGTGAGGGTGGAAGAGAACGTACATGAAACTGTGCAAAAACTGGGCGGAGAGCTAGGCCTTCATAGATGCTGGCTATTGCTACGCTACTATTTCTATGACTATGATTATTATGTCATTCCCATTTACTGGCAGCTCTGAGTTTCAGGGCATTTTCACCAGGTCATCTCCTCCGACTCTCTGGGCACTGGGCATGGTCTGAGGGCAATTGCTGTCAAGGAGCCCAGAGCTTTGGCCCAGATCTGCCTGGGCCCTGCTCCCTGCCTGGCTGGATCCAGGGCTATGTACTGGCCTTGGCTCTGTTGCTATGCTGGGAAACGTGCTGGGCACCATTCCTACCTCTGCCTGCGTGAAGGCCCCTTGGTGAAGCTCCTGGGCTCCCGGGCACCATCCAACACTGGGGCTGTCACCCAAGCACCCTCAGAGCCTGCCCCACTCTGCCTTTCCATCAAGATATACTTCTAGCCTCCAAGCAGTAATGTGAGGGAAAGTAGGGGAAGAGAGGAATGTCCCTGCTTTGCAGATAAGGAGACAGGGTTAGTGAGAATGGTGCCTTGGCTGAGACCTTAGTTGAGGATTAATTACAGAGGCCAGAATCCAACTAAGGTCTTCTGGCTGCTAATTGACCATGAAGTTCTAGTGTGTGCTCAGGAAACAGAAGCTGCCATTTAGTGGTATCCTTATGGAACCATGAGCTCCCCATAGTGGATATAGACTAAGTTGTGGGGATAGTTACTAGGTACCACAAGTAGTTAGAAAGAGTAAATAAGATCTAGTATTTGAGAGCACACCAGGGTGACTACAGTCAATAATAATTTTGTTTTGTGAGACAGAGTCTTGCTGTGTTGCCCAGGCTGGAGCACAGTGGCCCAATCTCGGCTCACTGCAACCTCTGCCTGCCGGGTTCAAGTGATTCTCATGCCTCTGCCTCCCAGGTAGCAGGGAATACAGGTGTGCCACCACGCCTGGCTAATTTTTCTATTTTTAGTAGAGACAGGGTTTTGCCATGTTGCCCAGGCTGGTCTCAAACTCCTGGCCTCAAGGGATCTGCCCACCTTGGCCTCCCAAAGTGCTGGAATTATAGGTGTAAGCCACAGTGCCCAGCCAATAATTTAACTGTACATTTAGAAATAACTAAAAAAGGCCTGGTGTGGTGGCTCACACCTGTAATTTCAGCACTTTGCAAGGTTGCGGTGGGCAGAGCACCTGAGGTCAGGAGTTCAAGACCAACCTGGCCAACATGATGAAACCCCGTTTCTACTAAAAATACAAAAATTAGCCAGGTGTGGTGGTGTGCGTCTGTAATCCCAGCTACTCAGGAGGCTGAGGTATGAGAATCGCTTGAACCGGGAGGTGGAGGTTGCTGTGAGCCGAGATCGCGCCACTGCACTCCAGCTAGGGTGACAGGATGAGACTCTGTCTCAAAAAAAATAAAAATAAAAATAAAAAATAAGAGTACAATTGAGCTGTTCATAACACAAAGGATAAAAGCTCGAGGTGATGGATACCCCATTTTCCATGAGGTGATTATTAAGCATTGCATGCCTGTATTAAAATATCCCACATATCCCATAAATATATTTGCCTACTATGTTCCCATATGCATACACACAAAAACCACAAGCAAAAAATAGTGCCCACTGGCTGGGCGCAGTGGCTCACGCCTGTAATTCCAGCACTTTGGGAGGCTGAGGCGGGCGGATCACAAGGTCAGAAGATCGAGACCATCCTGGCTAACACAGTGAAACCCTGTCTCTACTAAAAATACAAAAAAAACAGCTGGGCGTGGTGGCGGGCACCTGTAGTCCCAGCTACTCGGGAGGCTGTGGCATGAACCTGGGAGGCGGAGCTTGCAGTGAGCCAAGATCGCACCACTGCACTCCAACCTGGATGACAGAGCGAGACTCCATCTCAAAAATAAAAATAAAAATAAAAATAAAATAGTGCCTACTTCACGGGCTCTTGTGAGAATTAAATAAAATAATGTCAGTAAAAATATTTAGCACAGAGAGAAAAAAAGGATAAGCTGTATGCTGTTTACCAAATGGTTCTAGCTCTCCGTCTCTGACCACATGGTAGGAAGACATTTACTGGCCCCTCCTTCATGTGAGGAATGCCTCCATGCCTTGCTTTGGCCAATGAAGATGTCTGTAAAAGTTACTTGTATTACTTATGGGTAAAGGTGCCTGAAGGGCCAGTACATAACTCACCACATTCTGTATCCTACTGAGGAACCAAATGTTGATACGGAGCTCCCTCGACCTGGGCATCTACAACAATCAGAGTTCCCCTGGGTACCCAGATAGCAGGAGTGAGAAATGCACCTTTGTTGTACCACATCTCTTCAATCTTGGGGATGTCTGTCACTGTGGCATAACCTAGGCTATCCTGACTGATACACTGTGAATGCTGATAACGTTCAAGTTCCATTTACTTTTAGAGCATGTACTCTCTGTTGGTGTTATTCCAGGTACAGTAGGCACAGAGGTGAGTCAGACACAATCCTTGCCCTCAAGGGGCTTGCAGTCTCAACACTGATTTGAAAGGAAGCTGACCACACTGAGCTTGAGGGAAGGGCAGGCCAGGCTGTAAGGGGCACCTTGGGAAGGGTGGCGATCCCTAGAGGAGTCACCCTGGTGTTTGCAGAATCACCCCAAAAGGGAGAGGAAGCTGTGAAGACAGCTAATTCTACAGGCAGTTTTTCCTGGGGAGGGGGGAGGAAGGACAAGTTTTTTTTTTTGGAGACGGAGTCTTGCTCTGTCGCCCGGGCTGGAGTGCAGTGGCCGGATCTCAGCTTACTGCAAGCTCCGCCTCCCGGGTTTACGTCATTCTCCTGCCTCAGCCTCCCAAGTAGCTGGGACTACAGGCGCCCGCCAACTCGCCCAGGTAGTTTTTTTTTTGTATTTTTTTTTAGTAGAGACAGGGTTTCACCATGTTAGCCAGGATGGTCTCGATCTCCTGACCTTGTCATCCGCCCGTCTCGGCCTCCCAAAGTGCTGGGATTACAGGCTTGAGCCACCGCGCCCGGCCCAGGAAGGACAAGTTTTGTTAGGGGCAGTGGAGACAGGAGGCTGGTGGAAGAATTATGTGCTCTGGGTGACTCTAGGATTTATTGCTCCATTTCCTTACTAGCTCTCAGGGGACTCCAGAAAACAATTAGTGGATTCAAATGTAATTCCTCTTTTACATCCCTTAACTCAGATAATGACAGTTATCCTGTAATTAGGAGAGGGTCTTCTCAGTGTGCAGATTAATTGGGTGTTAAACAGCAGAGGCTGCCTGAAATCAGGCAGTGGAGCTGGGAGGAATTAGATGTGAAACAGCAGCCCTGGGCAAAGGGTGAAGAATTCATTGACTATCTTGATCATCTGGAGATGTGAAGATGCCCCATTGGTAATACAAGGCAAGGACTGGGGAGGGGAATGGTTGAGGAAGAGGGTAGGAAGTGCTGTGGCCATGGGAAGGAGTGGAAACTGGAGGCCCTGACCCTGTGGGAGGCCAATTTTTCCTCAACTAGGTCCAGGGTCCATGCCATCCATGGGGGAGGGATTGCTATAATATGACGTGCCTACTTCCATTTATTAACAGTTCCTAGGAAATTATCAATGCTCAGCAAGTACTTCTGGGTTCTTATTTTAGGCCAGCATTTATATGCATTATTGCCTATAACATAATCCTCCTAAAAACCTGTTGTAGATACTATTATTGGCTATGTCTCACATAAGTGGAGTTCAGAGAGGTTACATGACTGGGTGCGTGGTGGGTTTGGAATACAAACCAGAGGCCCTGCTTCCAGAGCTCACACACTTGTAGCAACTAAGCTGGTAGCTTCTCAGCAGGGAAGAGCCCTGCGGCCCGTCATCTACGACGGCAGAGGCCTATACCTTGCCATGTCCTGTAAGCGCCTGGTGCTGTAAGTGTATTTTTGTGATCACAAGTATGTCACTATGTCCCTGTTTTGATTTGTTCTGCTTTGTGCTTTGTGGGGTGGGTTAAAGCAGTCTGGCAAGAAGGGCTCTGCTCTGGGCCCCACCAGCTTCCTTGGCCTCAGGTCCCCTAAGCGGGGAGGTCACACTCGAGTGCTCGGCTCTCGGGATCAGCACCTTTCTGCTCCCCTCTGCAGTGGGTGATCTTTTGTTTTCAACTCCCCATTTCTATGAACCATCAGGCGTTCCCTTACACTCTGGAAAGAAAAAGGAAAACTGGGGATATAAATGGCTTCGAGATCTAGCATCAGAGAGATCTTCCTTCCACCTGGAAATGCTGTGATGCTGTGAAGGCCGGCATGGGCAGTGGGGCTTTTAAACTGGAGTGGGGCCTGTGCACCCACCTGCATGGGAGGGGTTACCTTCTGTCCCACAGAGAGAGCCGGCTACAAGTCTATGAATGTGCGCACACCTGCTGCTCACATTTGGAATAAGCCATGGCCAACTAAGGGACAGTCCCCTCTCAGTGTGGCTTTTGCTCTGTCACCCAGGCTGGAGTGCAGTGGTACGATCACGACTCACTGCATCTTCAACCTGCTGGGCTCAAGTGATCCTTCTGCCTCAGCCTCCCAAGTTGGGACTACATGCATGTGCCACCACGCCTGCCTAATTTTTTGAAGAGGCAAATTATGTTGCCCAAGCTGGTCTTGAACTCCTGGACTCAAGCAATCTTCCCACCTCAGTCTCCCAAAGTATTGAGATTACAGGCATGAGCCATTAGACCTGGCCTCAGTGTGTTCTTAACCAAGGTCAAGGCAGAGGATGACCAGTGTCCTTTCTCACCTCCTGTCTAGATGATGAATGAGACAGGGATGGGATGTTATGAAATAAGGGGGGAAACTATCAGGCTGAATAATAATACTGTGGGGGCCGGGCGTGGTGGCTCATGCCTGTAATCCCAGTGCTGTGGGAAGCTGAGGCAGGAGGATCACTTGAGACCAGGAGTTTGAGACCAGCCTGGGCAACACAGGGAGACCCTGTCTTTAAAAAAATAAAGACTGTGGCCAGGCGCAGTGGCTCATGCCTGTAATCCCAGCACTTTGGGAGGCTGAGACGGGCAGATCATGAGGTCAGGAGATGGAGACCACCCTTGCTAACACAGTGAAACCCTGTCTCTACTAAAAATATATTAAAAAATTAGCCGAGTGTGGTGGCAGGCACCAGTAGTCCCAGCTACTTGGGAGGCTGAGGCAGGAGAATGGTGTGAACCCAGGAGGTGGAGCTTGCAGTGAGCCGAGATCGTGCCACTGCACTCCAGCCTGGGCGACGCAGTGAGACTGCGTCTCCAAACAAACAAAAAGACTGTGTTTAGAGTTTTCTGTGCCCAAGTTCTTCCTTCTGAAGGTGACAACAGGGGGGAAAATGCCAGCTGCACTTTTGTCCACTGGGTTCGTCTTGGAGTCAGATTCCTATCAAATTCTTGTCATTTGGAAAGCTTCAGATGCTACTTTCTTCTACTTCTTTTAAAACATAGAGGTTTTCTTTTTTTTTCTCTCTCTTTCTTTTCTTTTTTCGTTTTTGCTGACTACCTACTCATCTGTCAATACAGAAGTTTTCCAGGCCGGGCGTGGTGGCTCACGCCTGTAAAGCCAGCACTTTGGGAGGCTGAGGCAGGTGGATCACTTGAGGTCAGGAGTTTGGGACCAGCCTGACCAACATGGTGAAACCCCATGTCTACTAAAAATACAAAAAATTAGCTGGGCGTGGTGGCAGGTGCCTGTAGTCCCAGCTACTTGGGAGGCTGAGGCAGAATTGCTTGAACCTGGGAGGCAGAGGTTGCAGTGAGCTGAGATCGTGCCATTGCACTCCAGCCTAGGCAACAAGAGCAAAACTCCATCTCAAAAAAAAAAAAAAAAAGTTTTCTAAATAAAATTCTGAAGACCTGTGGTGCCCATGTTAAAAGGACTCCATTCTACCCTCAAATGTTTGTCCTCATCTGTGCCAAGCACTGGGGACACACACAGCTGAGCAGGGCATGCGCTGTCCCGGACATGCAGAATCGATTCCTTCACTTGGCTCATGGGTCATGTGTCCATCAAGCACCTCGTATGTGCCAGGCACTGTGATAGGCTAAGGATACAGTGACTATATATATTATATATATATATATATATATATATATATTCGGGAATATATTTGGGAAAAGAATTGCCCGCGTGGTGCTGATATGCACTTCTAGGTGACAATTACCGGTGGACTGGAAAGACAGATGAGCAAGCAGGGAGGAATAACAGGGAGACAGGCCAGTGCTGGGAAAGATGTTCAGGGAAGAATGGAGTGTGGCTTGGAGAGACAGTCTAGCATAGGGTGAAGACCGCACAATCTCCAACCAGACTGCCTGCTCTGCCACCTCCCAGCCGTGTGATTCAGACAAATCCCTACGCTCTGCATTTCTCTTTCCTCCTCTGTAAAATGGATGTGATAATAGTGCCTACCTCACAGAGCTGTTCGAAGGATTCCATGAAATAATACATATGATGAGCTTAGAACTGTGTCTGGTGCATGAAAACACTGTATTCCGTAAGTGTGTGCTGCTGCGGTTACCGCTGCTGCTGCTACTACTACTATTATCATTATTATTGGAGGGAAAGCTTCCAGACACAGTGAGACCTGAGAAATGAGTAGGAATTATCTAGAAAAGGAGATAGAGAGGATGGACCAAGAGGGAACATTGTCTGGAAATAGAGCTCGGTCTGCTGGAGTCCGGCGTGTGAGGTGGAGAGAGGCAGGGGAAGGTGTTGAAGGCAGATCATGAGTGGGGCCCTGTGACTCATGCTGGAACATCTGCACTGATCTAGAGAATGGCAGGGGCGTTAGAGGCCCTTGGGATCTGCCGAGTTGCTGCCGTGTGAGTGTGTGCAGATGCGTGTATTAATGTGTGCAGGTGTGTATGTGTGCGTGTGAACTGTAGGGTACCCAGCACCAGCGCCCCCAGGTCCTCCTTGGCAAGATCCACTCCATTACTCATTCACTCCACAGTTTAAAGACCCCAATCTTTCCCCAGCGTTGAATCAGTTGTTTCCAACTCCTTAGCCTGGCATAGTGCCAGGCTCCCACCCTCACCTGTTAGCATTTCCTACCACCCCAGGTGGGGGGCCTCTTACGTGGGCTGCAGAGACACCAGATGCCACCATTTCTAGACATCCCTGAGAGCCCCACCTTTGCCCGTGTTGGCCGACCCTCTGGGATGCCCTACCCTAGTCCAGCTGCCCTCTGCCAAATACAGCATAGGGCTCCAGGGCCAGACTCACTGGGCCTGAATCCTGGCACTTAGGATTCTCATGGTTTCACCTCTCAGCCTCAGTTTTCTCATCTGAAGCAGGGAGACTGGCGGAACCTCCCTCTTGGGGCTGCGGTGAGGAAGGAATGTGATCTGAACACAGCCTGCCTTTGACCTGGTGGGTCTACACTAGCTCATGGGCACAGCAGCACATGCCTTATTCCCTCATCCAAAGTCCAGCTCCTCCATCTTCCTGCACTGGACACTGTGGTGGGCACTGGGGGTGGGGGCGGCAGGGCTCAAGGCAGACCCTGCCTACCTGGAGTTCATGTCTAATGTGGGGCTAGAGAGCGGAAACAAAAGACAGGCTCTGACATCTATACAACACTCACCACGGATCCCTGTGCATGGCAGGTCCTCAGGTTGGAATTCAGAAGACATTTACTGACTGTACCCAAATTGGGGCCAGGGAACTTCCACATTATGTCACTCCCCCATGATCCTTTGAGATAAGTGCACAAAGCTCATATCCTTTGAGGAAACGGAGGCCCAGAGAGGTTAAGTGACTAGCCCAAGGTCTGACAGCTACTCAGTGGCAAAGCTAGGAGCCAAATCTAGGTCTGCCTAATACCAAAACCCCAAATCTCACTCATGGGCCATGAGGATCCAGGGGTGGGAGCAGCAAGCAGGAAAGATGCTGGAAGGAAGCTGCTTTGGGAACCATCCCCCAAAAGGCTGTAGTGCAGGAACTTCCCAGTGTCACACTAACCAGCCCTGTCACCAAGAGGCCACCTGCCTTCCTCTTCCCTCTTTCCAGTTTCCAGCCTCACATTCTGGGGACAGCTGATAGTCGACCTCACTTCCGGTTACCACAGCCAAATGGTTAACGGTAATTAATTCAATTTGTTTGGCAGGGGAATTAAAGGCTTGGCTGTACTAACGATCTTAAGTTAACATAGCATTTATGCTAACTGGAGGCAGAGACATGCCTTCTCCTCTAAACGAAGAATCAGTTCTATTAATACGACTACATCTGTCTAGGTAATGAGCCCTGCAGATAGATGGTTTGCTGCCAGAGAGGGAAAGATGACAAAGAAAGAAGCAAAATGATGACAGCAGAGAGGATGGCAACTTTTCAAAGGCTTCCCCGGGAGAAGTAGATTTGGAGAGCAGGGAGGAGTCTGCATTGGCCAACAACCAGCACCGATGACCAGATACATGAGTGAGGTCAACTTGGACCTTCTGGGTGTTCCAGCTCTGACTACAACTGTATGACTAAGCCCAGGCAGGAAAGGGAAACGGTCTTGTCAACTCATAGAATTGTGAGAAATGATCAGTTATTGCTGCTTTTGGCCACCGTGTTTGGAGAGACTGTTTTGCAGCAACAAATAACAATCATGGTGGAAGGCAAAGGAGAAGCAAAGGCATGTATTACATGGCAGCAACCAAGAGAATGCGTGCAGGGGAACTGCCCTTTATAAAACCATCAAATCTCGTGAGACTTATTCACTACCACAGAAATAGCACGGGGAAAACCTGCCCTCATGATTCAATTACCTCCCACCACGTCCCTCCCACGACATGCGGGGATTATGGGAGCTACAATTCAAGATGAGATTTGGGTGAGGACACAGCCAAATCATATTAAGTTCCAACACTTCTCTCCCATCCACCCTCCACTCCTAGGTTCAGCAATTTCTCTCTGAGTTCCTTCTCTTGGCTTCAGAGTCCTGCCACTGCTACATTCCACTGAGAGAAGGTGAGCTCATGTCCCAGGAGCAGTGAACCACTCCAGGTGCCCCAGGCTCGGCAACTCACTCTCCCAGCCAGCCCCTCCTACAGGTAGTCCCTGCTGGCAGATCTGTCCAAAACCAGCATTCTGCCCTGGAGACCTCACCTACCCAAGGCCAGGAGCAGGGGCCCTCAAGCTTTTCACTGCCTTGCACAGAAAGGATGACACTGGAAGCATGACACACTCCCAAAGGTGTCTGTGTGTGGTTGAATGGTGAACTCCCAGAAGATATGTCCACCTAGAACCTGTGAATATGACCTTATCTGATAAAAGGGTCTTTGCAGATATAATTAAGTAAATGATCTTGAGATGGGATCACCCTGGATGAGAGTGACCCCTAAATCCAATGACTGTCTGTCCTTATGAGAGAAGAGAAGACAACAGGCAGAGACTGGAATGACGTGTCTACAAGTCAAGGAATGCTAAGGACTGCTGGCAGCCACAAGAAGCTGGAAGAGACAGGAAAAATCCTCCCCTAGAGCCTTCAGAGGGAACGTGGGCCTGCCGACACCTTGATTTTGAACTTCTTGTCCCCTTCATTCCCACTTGAGAAAGTGCATCAGGATGCAAAAGCCAGTGTCATTATTACAGGATGGTCCATCTTGCATCTACTCTAATGTATGTACAAAAAATAATTTTCCAAAGTTTGATGATGATTTTTCTTGATTTTAAAACTATTTTTAACTTTTAACTATTATTTCTAAGAACTGGGAACACCTTTTGCAAGGCTCATGGCCCCTGGCCCAGAACCTCTGTCCTGGGGAACAAGCTTGTGAAGGGGTTTCCGTCTGTGTCAATAATCCATGCTCACCTTTCTCCTGAGCCATCTCCTGCAGACAGAAGTAGATGACTCTGGCTCCCAGGCTGAAGCCAATCAAGGTGACAGGTCGCCGGCCCTGAAGGGAAAAAGGACACAGGTGTCTGGAGGGAATGCAGCCAGTTCTAGTAAAACATCAGGCCTGAGGAGGGCAGCCTTTGCACATTCCTTACTACCTGATTCTCATCTAATGAATCATGCATGTGCTGTTGCAGTCCCTGAGCTCTGATGTCTTAATCAGCAGAGTCAGGACACTCATTTATGCAGGAGTGCACCTGCTGCTGAAATTGGCTTCCTCCAAGGCCAACAGGCAGCCCCCGGCTGGGTTAATTCCCTTTCATCTCAAACCATTACCCAGCCACCATCTCATCTTCCCCAGGAGATGGGGCTAGTCAATTACAAGAGCAACTTCCCTTGGACTGATCTGCCTTGTGGCAAACGGCTACAGTGCTGCGGGACCCCTTCTGGAGCTGGGGAGATTAGACAGAAGGCACCCCCGGGTGTGAGGGGTAAAAAGGCAAGAGTGACAAGGGAGGGACAACTGTTCTGTTTCTAGATAGGAAGGTGGGGCACAAAATATTGGCTCTAAGTGATAAGATAAGGTAGTAAGTCAGATGGAAAGAGGAATTTTCTGACTCAAGGACTTGTAGTAAAGGCAACTCATTATCTGAAGACTCTAAAGAAAATGAAAGTTATCTGGGGGTGTCTGGGTACAAGCTTACACGGAAGGAGACGAGGGGAGTGGATGAACTCTGGATGCCCAGCCTGGTTTTATCAGTCTATTCCTTTTCCTTGGTTTTGAGCCAATACACGTATTCCACACCCCCACACCACTCCACTTACCACAGTAGAAAATCCTTTGTTAAACAGTATTCAAATCCTGCAGGAGCTTTGTGCCAACCCTGCCGGCTGCTGCCCAATATCATTCTCCCCTTTGTCCTTTACTCCTGAGTTTGACTGGGCATGCAGCCACCCAGCCAAAGATGAAGCCTCCCTGACTCCTCTGTAGCTGGGGGTGGCCACAGGGCTGAGACTTCGCCAAGGGACTGAAGGCAAACAAAAGCTGTGACTTCTAGGCATCCTCCTCATCCCTACTTCCCTGCCTCCCACTGTCTGAAACACACACGTAATGCGGGAAGATCTGTCTTGGACAAGAGAGAAGCCTGGCCAGGTCCCAGCACTTTGGGAGGCCAAGGCGGGCGGATCACTTGAGGTCAGGTGTTTGAGACCAGCCTGGCCAACATGGTGAAACCCCATGTCTACTAAAAACATACAAAAATTAGCCAGGTGTGGTGGCAGGCACCTGTAGTCCCAGCTACTCGGGAGGCTGAGACAGGAGAATCAGTGAACCTGGGAGGCGGAAGTTGCAGTAAGCTGAGATCACGCTACTGTACTACAGCCTGGGTGACAGAGTGAGACTCCGTCAAAAAAATAAAAAAAGAGAGAGAAAAGCCCAGTGCTCAGGATGAGAGGCCAGGAGAGTGAAGGAGGCTGGACTTCCAATATTATGAAGCTGCCCATGTGGGAGACAGAATAATGCCTTGCCATGGATGTCTTCATCCTAATCCCTGGAACCTGTGAATGCTGCCTCGTACAGCAAAGGGCCTTTGTTATTTATTTATTATTTATTTTATTTTAATTAATTATTTTTTTTGAGATGCAGTCTTGCTCTGTTGCCTAGGCTGAATGAAATGCAGTGGTGTGATCTCAGCTCACTGAAACCTCCACCTCCCGGGCTCAAGCGATCCTCCTGCCTCAGCCTCCTGAGTAGCTGGCACTACAGGTACGTGACATCACACTCAGTTAATTTTTTTTTTTTTTTGTATTGTTAGTAGAGAGAGGGTTTCACCATGTTGGCCAAGCTGGTCTCCAACTCCTGACCTCAAGCAATCCACCCGCCTCAGACTCCCAAAGTGCTGGGATTATTAGGCGTGAGCCACTGCACCTGGCCTATTTATTTATTTTTGAGACGGAGTCTCACTCTGTCGCCCAGGCTGGAGTGTAGTGGCACGATCTGGGATCACTGCAACCTCTGCCTCCCAGGTTCAAGTGATTCTCATGCCTCAGCCACCTGAGTAGATGGGATTACAGGTGCACACCACCTCGCCCAGCTGATTATTTTTAGTAGAGACAGGGTTTCACTATGTTGGCCAGACTGGTCTTGAACTCCTGACCTCAGGTGATCTGCCCACCTTGGCCTTCCAAAGTGCTGGGATTACAGGCATGAGCCACTTGTGCCCGGCTGGCCCTTTGTTATTTATTTATTTGAGACAAGGTCTCACGCTGTCATTCAGGCCGGAGTACAGTGATGCAATCACAGCTTACTGCAGCTTCCACCTCCTGGGCTCCAGTGATCCTCCCACCTTAGCCTCCTAAACAGCTGGGACTACAGGCATAAGCCACCACACCCAGCTAATTTTTGTATTTTTTGTGGAGACAGGGTTTACCGTGTTGCCCAGACTGGTTTCTTGGGCTAAAGCAGTCTGCCTGCCTTGGCCTCCCAAAGTGCTAGGATTATAGGCATGAACCACCTCGCCCACGAGGCCAACAAAGGATTTTTGCAGATATGATTAAGTTTAGGATCTTCAGATGGGGAGATGATTCTGGATTATCTGGGAGGAGCCAAGGTCATCACAAGCGTCCCTACAAGAGGGAGGCAGGAGGCATCATTTAGACAGAAGGTGATGTAATGATGGAAGCTGAGGAATAGAAAGATTTCAAGGTGTTACACTGCTGGCTTTGATGGTGAAGGAATGGGGCCTTTGAAAGCTGGCAAAGGCAAGGAAAGGGGATCCTCCCTAAGGCATGCATTTTTGCCTTTTGACCTCCAGAGCTGTAAAATAGTAAATCTGTTTTCAGCTGGTAAGTTTGTGGTAATTTGTTACAGTGGCAGTAGGAAATGAACACATCAGCTTGCCCCAGATGCTGACACCCAGACTGTTACTTGGGAGAGAACAAACTTCTATCTTGTCTAAGCCAATGCCACTTTGGCCTTTGCCTTAGAGTCAAGCCTGCCAAAGGACTTTTCTGTTTCTTTTGACAAAGACACAGGGATTGAAGGGGGTGGCCAGTTTCTCAAGCAGTTTACCTGCATGGCAGGAACTGCTAGTTGTCGTCCCTCAGCATCCATCCCTCCCTTTTTTTCCATAGTAATTGAATTTCAGCTGGGTTAATCGTCACTTAGAATAAGTACTGTATTTCCCAGCTTCTGTGGCAGCTAGGAATGGTCATGTGACTAGGCTCTGGCCAGCAAGACACCAACTGAAATGTTGTAAGGCTTTGCTGGTTCTTCTTCAGTTCTTCCTTTCTCCTGCTCCCTGGAGCTCAGATGATGCCATCTTGGATACAAGGTCAAGATCACAGAGCAACAAGGTAGCAGGAACGTGGGCCTCTGCACCACAGCAGGCTGTTAGGCAACCTTGCTAGGCTTCTCCAGGAAAATAAGCTTCTACCTTGTTTAAGCCATTGTTATTTTGGGTTTTCTCCCACTTCCAGCCAAAACAAATCCTGAAAAGGCAGTCATTTCTGGTACGATTTCTCAAGCTTTTGTCTCCATTCACTCGAGTTTATTTTGAAGGGGATAGTTTTATTCTGTTGGTAAGTACATCTTTACTAGATTCAAATTTAAACAGTATTATGATGATGTCTCTTCCTAACCATTTTACACGGTATTTAGACCACCGAGGATGACATCACAAAGTAGCTTTACACTTCTGGGAAGGACCACCAGGCTACCAGCATGTGGGAATTCCACTGGTGGCCAGCTGAGGCACCTGGTCTCATTCACTTTACTGGCTTCACTGCAAACGGAGTCAGAGGTTTCCACTGAAATATCGCCCCAATGAGCCCAACGATTATCCTCAACGCTTGAATGAAGAGCTGCCACCCAGGAGCCACTTTTGCTTCTGCCAGAGTCCCCCAGACTTGTTCCTACCTGCAGATGCCCTTGTTATTCAGTCCTCACCCAAATACCTGCTAGAGCTGCAGAGTCTATAATTCTTACTGTTCATCCAAGGACACATTCATTACTTGAACTGGAGGGGCAGCAAGGACTCTTCATCCCCCCAAAACCATTGGGTTACCTCCAAGTAGCCTTGTCCCTCCTCCAAGTAGCCTTGCCTCTAAGGCTGATGTCTGTGAACAAGTCAGTCCCTGACTTCCCCTCTTGCCCCATGCCACACCCACACAGCCATTCCCAGATACCTGCTGCCGGGAAAGAAGGATGTGGGCCAGGTGCTTGCCAACCTCTGCTGATCGATGGAGACACACCCCCCAGGGGTTGTCGATGACATTGGCGACACTGAGGAGTGAGGCTGGCCAGGTCAGGGCAGCCACAATGCCTGGGGAAGTGAGATAGTGATGAAGGGAATGGCCCCCATCCTAGGGTCCTACTAGGGAAGTGACTGGCTAACAGATGCTGGAACGAATGCATGCAGTCTCTAACTTGGACCTGCAAGCTTGCCAAGTACTGTCGAACTGCTAAAGAGCAAAGCAATCTGAAACTCATGAATTTCTGATATATGGACTCAATCCCTTCTGCTCAAGCCCTTGTCACGTGTGAGAGGGCCCCAATTCGTCTCCACACCTTGTACCCTCCCATTTTGCCTCATAACTCTGCAGTGGGGCCCCCTGCCCTGCCCATCCCTTCTAGACTCAGTCATATTACTTGCTTTTTTTGCCAAAGACATTAGTAGATATGAGGCTTGAAATGGACTTGTGCATCAGGGCTAGGCTCTTGTGCTTCCGTCGTTGACACGGGCTTGCCTGCTCATCCCAGCAGGAGGATGAGAGACAAATGGAGCAGAGCCGAGTCACCTCAGACAAGGCCAGCACTGATTGGTGGATGGTCAGCTGATCCATAGGCCCAGCTAAGATCCGCCAACTCCAGCCTCCTGAACTTTACAGTAAACATCCCACAGAGTTTTGGGGTGGCTTGTCGCACAGCAATAGCTGACAGACAGATCATGCGACTGACTGTTTACCTGTCTTCTCTCCATAGGGATCATAAACTTCTCCCAGACAGGAATGCGGCCTTAACCTCTCAGTGTTCCTAGAGTCCAGCACGGTGCATGCCCTGGGGGCTTTGGGCATGTAAAACTATGGTACCACTGTGGGATGAAGGCAGTGGGCATGCTGTTGTTGTGGGGCAGGTGGGGGGCCTTACCAGACAATACTGTGTACTTTAGAGCCTCCTGGGCCACCATGTTGGCGAGACCACTGAGGATGGTCTCCAGGGCGTTGCCGAGCTCCATCAGGTACTTGGCTTCCCAGGCCAGACAGTACTGCTCACGGCTGTGGGCCAGGGCGGCCCACGGGGCACTGAAGGTGCCTGGGGAGATCACAGGTAGGTGAAGTCTCTCTTGTCTGTGGCAGAGGATGCCCCACCCCATCACCCCAGACAGGCAGCACCAGGACCACTCACCCTTGTTGGAAGACAAGAGGTCCACCCCCTGCCAATGAGTGGCAGCTGTCAGCAGAGCTAACAGAGCTCTGTGCAGCCCCGTGAGTCAGCAGGCTGGGCTCGAATCCCAGCTCCTGCATTCACTAGAAGCCAGGTGACCCTGGGCACATCACTATCTCACCTTGAGCCTCGCTTTGCTTCTATGTGAAGTGGCAAGATGGTTTATCTCCCTTCATAGGGTAGGTATAAGAATGAAGTGTGTTTGAACTATGATATATGTAAAGGATTATTTTCTCTCATACTGAAATAATTCTGGCATTAAGCTGCTCAGGACATACAACAAGAGCACACAATGGGACAAGCAGTGTAGTGCTGTGAGTCTGCGGCATCTTGATTTGACAAACATGGCCTGGGAGGTAGCTAGAAATGTGGGGAAGAGGTGTTTGAGCCTGGCTCTGTTATCATCTTCCTGGGTCATCCAATTTTCCTGAGCCTCAATTTTCTCACTGAGAAAATATAAATATCAAATGACCCATGGAAGGAGGATGAGACGGCACCACTGTAGCGGCCAATGCCAAGTCGGAAAGTATAACCATGACACCACCCTCATCCCCTCCTTCCTTGCCCACCTGGCTGCCTTCAGGATAGGAGCACAGAGGGGCCCCTAATCTGGCCCCCACGCATTTCTGCTTGTGGCCCAAGTGGTTTTTCTTTTCTTTTTTTGAGACAGAGTTTTGCTTTGTTTCCCAGTCTGGAGTGCACTGGCACCATCTTGGCTCACTGCAACCTCCGCCTCCTGGGTTCAAGTGATTCTCCTACCTCAGCCTCCTGAGTAGCTGGGATTATAGGCACCCACCACCACACCCAGCTAATTTTTGTGTATTGCTAGTAGAGACGGGGTTTCATATTGGCCAGGCTGGTCTCGAACTCCTGACCTCAAGTGATCCACCCGCCTCGGCCTCCCAAAGTGCTGGAATTATAGGCGTGAACCACTGCGCCCAGCGCAAGTGACTTTTTCAAAACACAAATCTTCTCCCACTCCTGCCTAAAATCCTTCATGAGCTTCCAGATCGTACATCAGTTCCCCTAGATTACTACCACTTGTCCTTGAGATTCCAGTCCAATTGTCTCTTCCATGGGGAAGCCTTCCCGGCTCCTCTGACAAATCAAATGCACCCTCCACTTTTCCCCATAAGTTCTTATCACAGTCTGTAATTATTCACTATTTTCGCATCCTGTTTGACGTGTGCCTCTCCTACAGTCTGTGTTATCAAACACTATATTCCCAAAGCCTGGTGATGTGACGCACAGTAAGCGCTCATTAAACACCATGTGGGAATGGAGGGGTGGAGACAGCTTCCTGGGGTGGCCTGCAGGTTCTGAGCATCAACCTCAGGCCTCTACCTGCCTGCCCCAAAGCTCACCCTTACCTGCAGGGTGCCACGTCTGCCTAAGGACAACCCTACAGCTGCTCCCCTCCCTCTGTGGGGACCCTGTCTCAGCTCAGCAACAACTTGGGGATCAATTGTCTCTCATTATGGATAAGGTGATAGTCAGCCCCGAGAGAGGAGACGGGCCCAGGACAGCGAGGAGCACGGGCTTGATGTCAGCCTGGGTTCGGAACCCAGCTTGACGGCTTCCACTGGTGTGACTCACAGCAAGGCACAGTGTCCTTCTGACCCTTGGTTTCCACATTTGTAAGGATGGAATAATAACATCTGACTCACGGGTGTGGTGGGGATCACATGAGATGCTGCATAAAAGGCGTTGTATACTTTGGGAGGGCGAGGTGGGTAGATCACGAGATCAAGAGATTGAGACCATCCTGGCCAACATGGTGAAACCCCATCTCTACTAAAATAAAAAACCAGCTGGGCATGGTGGCACGTGCCTGTAATTCCAGCTACTCAGGAGGCTGAGGCAGGAGAATCTCTGGAATCCTGGAGGCAGAGGTTGCAGTGAGCCGAGATTGCGCAACTGCACTCCAGCCTGGTGATAGAGCAAGACTCCGTCATAAAAAATAAATAAATAAATAAATAAATAAATAAAAATAAAAAAAATAAAAAGGCGTTGTATAAACTGTAAAGTGCTCTACTGCATTGTGCTGTCCCATGGCCAAGAATATGGGGTGTGGAGCCAGAGAGAATGGGGGTGAATCCTGCCCCTGCCCCTGACTAGCTGGGTGACCCTGGGCACCCCTTATGAGCCTGTTTCCTCATCTGGAAAATGGGAGGGCGAATTATGGCCACTTCCCTGGACTGAAGTGAGGAGCTAAATGAGCCAGTGCATATGAAGGGCTTGGTCGTTGGCTACAAAGTTTTTATCTTTATTGTACATAATCAAGATTAATAAAGGGGTGGGCCAAAGAAAGTCTGGTTATTCCTATCACATGGAAAAAGCAACCTTGTGATGATAAGGCTTCTTTTCCTGGCTCTCAAGGAGGTAGGAACACATATTTTTTCCTTCTGAAACTTTCTCTAGCTTGATTATATTTATTTTACCCAGTCCTTTCCCTGGGTGCCCCACCATACTAGACTGCTGGAGCTCAATGAAGACCTTCCTCATCCACAAATGAACTTGACCTTTAACCTGGGGCAAACTGAACAAATGGCGGCAAAATGAAGAAAGGAGTTTGCTTTCCATGCCGGCCAGACTTGCAAATTCCTTTACCTGGGCTCTTGTTCTTGCTCCCTCCTGTAGCATGGTAAAATGAAAACAAATGAAAAGAAACCCTGGGCATTGGATCAGGAGACCTGGCTTTGAATTCTGCATCTGCTACTCTCCTGCCAGGGTTCCTCTAGGGTTCCTCTTCCAACAGTTCAGGATCAGAACAGCCTCACCTCAGAGGGTGGAAATGAGGTTTCTAGGAGATAACCACACCAAGTTCCTACTGTGCTGGTAAAATGCCAGACTCAGGGTAGGTGTGAAGGAGGCGCTCACTGAATGCTAGTGACCTCTGTGCATGGGTGAGGCCTGGCGGTCACACACCAGTAAGACCCTGGCGCCTGGTGACACCTCTAAACGTTTTTCGCTGGCTTTCTTCCGCGTGGTTTGCCAGATCTGCGACTTCTGTCCTCAGGTCAGAGATTTGGGAACCCAGGAGACTCTTGGGGGGCATGCCTGAGTGGCCAGGTTGGGACGTTTAGGATTCCTGCGCCCACCCTGCTCTTTCTCTAAGGGATGTAGTGTTTGTTGTTTGTTGAGACTCTTGCTGGGCACTTGCAGGGGTCAGCCAAGCAACAAGTGGACCATGGTGTGAGCCCTCAATGCCACCCTGGCTAGAATCCCCCAAAATATGCATATTCAAATTAGAACAGCAAAGGGAACTAAGGTTTGCGTCATGCCAACTAGAAACCACGTGATGTTCATGCATTTCCTCACTTAATCTTTGCAGCATCCTGAAAAGGTGGCAATAATTCGTTCCACTTTACAAATGAAGTAGCAGAGATACAGAGAAGGTACATAACCTGCTGAGGTCATGTAGCCAACACATACTGAGCTCTCACTCACGTGCTTAAAGTCCTTTGCTATCTTCCACTTGCTCTGAGGACAAATTCAAACTTCTTGCCACAGCTCACACGCTCCTGGCGTGGTCTGGCTCCACCCACATTCCTGCCTTCTGGCTCCCTGCTGCAGCCATCCTGTGCTCTTTTGGTTCTTTCAAGCCACTGGGCCTTTGCACCTGCTGTCCTTTTGCTTGGAATACAGTTTCTGCTCCTGGTTTATTGGGCTAACTCCCAGCTAGCCCTTAGCCTAAATGTCACTTCCTTCAGAACCTTCCCCAGAAACACCCTGTGCTTCCCCTATTGTGCCATCCATAAAGCTCCCATTTAGTTACTTGGTCTGTCTTCTATCTTGGGCTGTATGTTCTATGGGAGTAGAGGCCATGGCTGTGCTGCTCACCACTGAATTCCTAAGACCTGGTTCAGTATATGACACATGGTAAGTACAGTACTTTATAAATACTGCTACATGGACAGATAGGTGGATGGGTGAATGGATGAATAGATGGTTGGGCAGATGGGTGGGTGGATGGACAGACAGGTGGGTGGCTGGATGGGTGGATAGGTAGAAGGGTGGATGGATGAATGGATGGGTGGCTGGATGGGTGGATAGGTAGAAGTGTGGATGGATGGATGGGTCGATGGGTCAGTAGACAGGTGAGTGGGTGGACAGGTAGATAGGTAGAAGAGTAGATGGATGGATGGATAGATAGAAGGGTGGCTAACTGGGTGGCTAGATGCATAAACAGGTGGGTGGGCGGATGGGTGAATAGGGAGAAGGGTGGGTGGGTGGGTGGGTAGGTGGGTGGGTGGATGGATGGATGGATGGATGGACAGGTGGGTGGGTGGTTGAGTAGGTAGATAGATGGATGGAGAGATGATGGGCAGGTAGATAGATGTGAGATGAAGTTACCTCACCTCTCTGAGCCTCAGTTTCTTCCTCTGCAAAATGGGGCTCCCCATACCTGCTCCCTAGCCCAGGTAAAAACCTAGCCCAGGGTCTGGCCCAGGCCAGCCACTGCCCATCCCCCTCCACTTCTGGTCCTCCTGGTCCTCACGGTATTTGCCGGATGCGAGCCACCCAGTGATGGCGATGGTGATGTGCAGCTGCCGGCCTTCCGTCAGAGGCAGAAACGTGAACTCTTCAATGGCTCCCACTCGCTTCTTCATCTTGTATCCTAAAGACCCAGATCCGAGAAAGAGAATGGAGGTGACTGGGGCCCCAGGGAACATCAGGGTGGCTGTATGTGCTCACACATGCACACAGTGAGGGCCGTCTGTGTGCCCTGCCCCTGGAAAAACATCCAACATTGTGTTTGAACTCATTAAGGTAGGTGCCATTATTGTCCCTGATTATAGACGAAAGCAAGAAGCTGCTGCTGAGGCTGGCCGGCCCCAAGCGGAAGAGCTGGTTTGGACCTCAGAGCCCAGGCTCTTACCCATTGCTCTGCCCTGGTTCTGTTTCTTTTCTCCTGCCCACACACTGCAGGGGTAGAACACACTCCACTTAGTAACGGCGAATCAAATGGACCAAGAGTCTCAGCAGGGGAGCAAACTCCTCTTGGGGAGTTGAGCAGGAATGTCTGTGCATGATGGGGTAGAGGGAGTGGGAGGCGCGCTGCTGCTGACAGGTATCATTTGGAAAAACTCCCCCAGGTGATGCTGCTCGGGGAAGGGCAGCCATGTTCTCTCCAAACACGAGGAAGCCCAAGCATAGAAACTTCTGAATGGTGGAAGCAGGTTCAGTTGTGGCCTTTCTCAGGAAGTACACACAGTTGCATGGGAAAAAAGCCAGCTTCTCAAACTCGGCCCTGACCCTGACCCACGCGAGCTCTGGGAAGGCTGGGACCCAGAGTGAGAAAAGCCACATCTCCTCTGTCTCCCAGGGAGCCACTACTGGTGAGAATCCAGGCATGTTCTTTTAGGAACTGGGCCACCCTGGCTGAAAATTCCTCTGAACCTATCATTCCTTTTGAACCTTACCTGTCAGGCCAGCTCCAGCTGCACCGAACAGTGAGGTCATGATGGCTATGCCGGCTGCTGAGCCCAGAGCCGCTGCCCCCGCACTGCCAATAATCGTCGCTGCTCCAGCGGCAACAAGGGGTGCAGCGAGACCTCCGGTCACACCTGTGGGAAAAGCAGCAGTTTCAAGTGGGAGTAAAAATGTGGTGGCCAGGCGTGGTGGCTCATGCCTGTAATCCCAGCACTTTGGGACGCCGAGGCAGGCAGATCACGAGGTCAGGAGATCAAGATCATCCTGGCTAACATGGTGAAACCTCGTCTCTACTAAAAATACAAAAAATTAGGCCGGGCGCGGTGGCTCAAGCCTGTAATCCCACCACTTTGGGAGGCCGAGACGGGCGGATCACAAGGTCAGGAGATCGAGACCATCCTGGCTAATACGGTGAAACCCCGTCTCTACTAAAGAATACAAAAAACTAGCCGGACGACGAGGTGGGCACCTGTAGTCCCAGCTACTTGGGAGGCCGAGGCAGGAGAATGGCGTAAACCTAGGAGGCGGAGCTTGCAGTGAGCTGAGATCCCGCCACTGCACTCCAACCTGGATGACAGAGCCAGACTCCGTCTCAAAAAAAAAAAAAAAAAATGCAAAAAATTAGCTGGGTGTGCTGGCGGGTGCCTGTAGTCCCAGCTACTTGGGAGGCTAAGACAGGAGAACGGCATGAACCCTGGAGGCAGAGCTTGCAGTTAGCCGAGATCGCGCCACTGCACTCCAACCTGGGTGACAGAGCAAGACACTGTCTCAAAAAAAAAAAAAAAGGTGTGGCTTGATGAGTTTTTACCCCTCAGCTACCTAATAATGCCTCCCATGGAAGCTTCTGACAGTGCTGATGAGCATACTGACTACTCACTGACTACCTACCGCATGCCAGGAGCCACCTCCCAGCTGAGCCCCTGCACTCTCCACTCTCACCCACAGCCTGGCATCATTTCTGTCTGCAAAACCCGGACCTGTGCCACCATCTCCAGCTAGACTCACCGATCACTGTTCCGCCTCCGACAGTCGCCAGGCCTATCAGGAAATAACGCTTCCATTTCCTCCGGTTTTCTTTCTTCTTCCGGGATGCCTCGGCCATTCTGAGGGAAAAGAGGGTGGTCTTTAGGGCCAGCTGTGCCCAGGATCCCTTGAGACATCCCCACCACACCAACCCTCAAACAGGGGCCAATGCTGGGTAGCTACTCTGCCGCTCAGAGTAAGGGACCAAAGTCACCCTGAGCCCATTGATGGTTTAAAAAGCTGAAAACATTCTAAAACCCAGCCGAGGAATCTCAGCGTATGGGATGTACTACTTACCCAATGGATCCATCCTAACAGGGTTGCAATTTGAATAATAAAAAGACAAAAAATAATCATAATAATAGCAAGAGAAGCACAAAAGAGAACTTTAAACAGATGGACCCAGAAGAAGCACAAAATAGATAATCACAGACTCCGTCACCTCCCTCCTCCCCTCCCTTCTCCTCCACCCTGTCATCTGATCCCACCTCCCTCTGGGACATTTGGAAACCAGTTTCCTTCAAAATGATCATTTTGAAGATGGGAGACCTTGGCCTTGGAGCAGTAGCTAGACTTGTTCAGACTTGAAATGGAAATGCCAAAAAAATTAGCAAAAGGAAAACATTTAGAGTGAATTGGGGTCAGGTGAGCCCTGAGAACTGATGTTTGTGAGCACTCAAGAGTCAGGAAGCCCAATTTTCCTATTGGACATTCAGCCCTTAGCCCCTTTGCTGTGGCTGGGACGGAGAGGTTATTAAGTGGGAACTCTGAACTGAGGTTGGAGTCTGAACAACAACTCAGTGTGGAGTGATAGCAAAGCATGGTGATAATCAAAGAAGAAAAATGGTTAATCTTTACCCAGGGCTTCTTACATCTCAGCCACTGGGCTTTGCACTTCACAGGGTTAATCTTATCCTAAGAAGCAGTATGGTTATTGTACCCATGTTATAGATGAATTAAGGGATAACAGTCCCTACCTACCCATGAACTGTGAGGCTCCAGTAATAGATTATCTGTAAAGCATTTAGCACAGGGGCGGGCACACTGCAAGGACTCAGTGCAATCAGGGCTGATGTCATCACGATGCTGCATCTCCCCAAGCCTCAGTTTCCTCTTTTGTCAAAAGGCGGATACTAATTTCTACCTCATAAAGTTGTTGGTTTGTAAGGATTAATTTCATTCCTTCTTCGTCCATTCAGTCAATAAAGTTATATTGAGAATGGATGATGTGCTGTGTTTTTGCATCTCCGTGAGCAGAAAAATGTAGGTGCTCAACCAGTACCTGTTTCCTTCCCATCTCCCTCCTCATGAACCATATACATACATACATACATACACAAAATGGGATTTCAGTTGGGCATCTGGGGACCTGCTGTGCTTTTTGGTTCCCTGCCAGTTCACCTCAACAGATTTTTTTCCTAAGCATCTCCTGAGTGTAAAGCCCAGTGTTTCTCAGTCACTTCACTACACAGAAGCAGAAACCAATAGTAAAAATCTCTGTGCATATCATGATGCTGGTTTTCCACGATTGAAATTCACGTCATCGGTAGTGTGGGATGAGGCTGAACCACGTGCATCTAGCATAGTGGGAGGCAGGAGGGCCATCAAGATGGAGGGTTCTAATGTCAGAATTCAAACTCTGCGGATGTAGGCATGAATCCTAGCTCTGCTGTTGTGGTAGCTGTGTCACCATTCTCCACATATTCAGTTATCCCTCTTACAGAAAGATTATGCATCTCTGCCCTGTTGAACTGAGTGGTCATAGCACCAGCTTTAGCCAGTCAAATGTAGGTGGAGGTGGTATGTGTCACTTCTGGCAGAATCTTTTTTTTCCCCCTTTCTTTTTTTTGAGACAAGGTTCGGCTCTGTCGCCCAAGCTGGAGTGCACTGGTGGGATCTTGGCTCACTGCAACCTCCATCTCTCAGGTTCAAGTGATCCTCCTGCCTCAGCCTCCCAAGTAGATGGGATTATAGGTATGTGCCACCATGCTTGGCTAAGTTTTGTATTTTTTGTAGACATGGGGTTTTGCCATGTTGCTCAGGCTGGTCTCAAACTCCTGGGCTCAAGCGATCCACCTGCCTCAGCCTCCCAAAGTGCTGGAACTACAGGTATGAGCCACCATGCCGGGACAACTGGCAGAATCTTTAAAGCCGGTGCAGGAAAGTGATTCATCTTCTTTCTCTCTGCCCCAAAACCAGCAATAATCTAGATGGGGTCACTCTGTCAGCCTGGGACCCAGAACCAGGACAATGTGAATTCAAGCTACAGCCAATCTGCAACGGACACATAGTATGAACAAGAAATACACCTTTAATCCTGTAAGCTGCTGAGATTTATTTGGGGGTCACTTGTTACAGCAGCAAAACCTAGCCTATCCCCACAACGGACAGAACCACTTAATAACTTTGTGACTATGCACAAATTATTTGTCACATCTGAATTTCCTCAACCAACAAATGGGGATAATAACAGTACTGAATTTCCAGGGGTATTGTGAGGACTAAATGAGACAGAGACACTGAGATACAGTGACTACCATCCTGTAATTATTCAATATATTTATTGCTATTATCACTCTCTTCATTATTATTGTAATAATTTCCTCCTCAACACAGGCTGGGCATATACTTTGACCCTTAACTGCTTTGACCCTTAATTGATAACTCTTAATTCAGTTCGAAGTGGAAGGCTGAAGATTACTGACTTTCGGCAGAGTTCAAGGCTGAAGAAAACATTCAAGTTGCTGACGATACATCATGGGACTGTGCAACTAGACAGGTGATGTGGCACTGAGTCAGTGGCATCTTGATTCAACAAACACGGCCTAGAAATAGTCTGGAAATCTGGCGAAGAGGTGTTTGAGCTTAGCTCTGCCATGAACTTCCTGGATCATCTAATTTTTCTGAGTGTTGATTTTCTCGCTTAGGAAATGTAACTATCAAATGACCCATGGACAGATGATGAGACAGCACACTGCAGTGGCCAATGCCAAGTATTAATAGAAAAATATAACCATGACTACCTGCCTCTTTCTCCTCTTCCCTCTTTGCCTGCCTGGTTGCCTTCAGGACACTGTCATCTCTCCCCACTGTGACACTTACACCCTCTGTGTCCTGACCCCTCTCTCCCCCTCTAGCTTCAACACTAATCACTTCCTCACTGACATATCACCCTTGGAAAATACTGAGCTGCCTCTAGTCACCTTCTGGTCCCTGGCCATCAAGGACCTTCCCGCCTTCCTGTGACTAGTTCAACATTACTCAACTTTCAGGAGTCAGCCGAGGTGGGACACATCCTCCGGAAAGACTGGCCAAAACCCCAAGGTTGCTGAGAGGCCCTGACTCTGGGCCCCCTAGACTCTGTGCCACATTATCCTGGAATTCTACACCAGTGATTTGCAGAGGGTGGGCATCAGAATCACCAGGGCGTACCTGTTAAAAACACAGCTTCCCGGGGGCGAATCTCTGGGTCTAAGGATAAACATTCTGTATCGGTAACAAGCTCCTCCTCCAGGGATTCTGCTGTAACTCAAGTTTGAAAATTGCTGAGCTAAGCTCTCATAGCATGGACCAAGCCATTTCCAACTCCCCACCCTCAGCAGCTTGCCCTGGTCTTGGAAACTGGAGGGTATTCAGGAAATCTTTCTCGTAAAGAGCCTAATTATTCCAACAAGGATTGGAGGTGACCACCTTGTTGTGGTGATATACTCCCCAATTCACTGTCCACATCTCTGAAAACCAGAGAGGTACAGGAAAGATATGTTGGCTAAATACAAATATATAAGCTGGGCATGGTGGCTCTTGCCCGTAATCCTAGCACTTTGGGAGGCTGTGGTGGGAGGATCCCTTGAGTCCAGGAGTTCCACACCAGCCTGGGCAACAGGGTGAAATCCTGTCCCTACAAAAATAAAAAAATTAGCCGGGCATGGTGGTGCATGCCTGTGGTCCACCCTACTTGGAAGGCTGAGGTGGGAGGATCGCTTGAGCCTGCGAGGTCAAGGCTGCAGTGAGTCACTGATGCAGAGATCATGCCACTGCACTCCAGTCTGCGTGACAGAGTAAGACTCTGTCTCCCTCATCTCCCTGACAAAAAGTTTATAAGCATTTGTTGATTTGAAAAGAAGATATTTTTTCCTAAAGTTACTTGGCTAAGGCACTCTCTCCTAACATTCAGCTGAATGGCAAATCTATTTCCGTCTTTAAGTATTTGCATGTTCTTAATAATTGTTTTGGGGGCCAGGCACGGTTGCTCGCACCTGTGGTCCCAGCACTTTGGGAGGCCAAGGCAGGCAGATCATGAGGTCAGGAGATCGAGACCATCCTGGCTAACACGGTGAAACCCCGCCTCTACTAAAAATACAAAAAATTAGCCGGGCGTGGTGGCAGGCATCTGTAGTCCCAGCTGCTCAGGAGGCTGAAGCAGAGGAACAGTGTGAACCCGGGAGGTGGAGCTTGCAGTGAGCCGAGATTGGGCCATTGCGCTCCAGCCTGGGCGACAGAGTGAGACTTGGTCTCAAAAGAAAAAAAAATTGTTTTGTACATAAAATAGCTTTCTCAGGCATCGTTCATTATTGCAGCACTACACTCTTACAATTATTTCAATTGTCTGATTGAATCTCAACACTGAAAGCAAAGGGGAGATGTTTGCTCTGAGTCACATTTACAACGCTAACACTCAGAGAACAACACGAAATCCGAATGACAGCCTTGCTCTCATCACTGACTGCCTGCTGATTAGACATTCAACGGTCACGTTGAAAAGAAAGACGCGAACCTGAGTTGCCCTTTCCATGTGAGCTGCCCAAAGACAAAGGCTGAAACCACATGCGGATGTGGGCCAAATCCCAGGCTGAAGCCAGAGATACCTCCTGAAGAGCAAGACGCCTGCATTGCCTGTCTCACAGAACCACAAATCAGTCTTTCTGTCATCTTCTCTCCCATGAGGGGGTGCTTCCCGTCCTTATCCTCACCACACCTTCTGTTTTTAAATCACCTTTTTTTCTGTGCTGACAGATAGAGCTAGCTTATCACTGAGAGGTCTACACACACTTTCCCAGTAAAGGCCTGGATGGCCCCATAAAATCATTATCTTTCTTGTTTTCCTCAGAATAAAGGAGAAACCCTGCCACTGCCAGCCAGGTCTTGAGGGACACAGTGAGAGCCATTCAGACTGGACACAGTAGTCGAATCAGAGGCTGCTGACCAGTCATGTGAGCTTGGCTGAGTTATGCCACCCCTCTGACTTTATTTCTTTATTTGTGAAACACTTAGGGGGCTGTTATGAGGATCGAGAGAGATGGCATCTTGTGCCTACATCTAGTAGGCATTCAAGAAAAATCTGGGCCGGGCGCGGTGGCTCAAGCCTGTAATCCCAGCACTTTGGGAGGCCGAGATGGGCGGATCATGAGGTCAGGAGATCGAGACCATCCTGGCTAACACGGTGAAACCCCATCTCTACTAAAAATACAAAAAAACGAGCCGGGCGAGGTGGCGGGTGCCTGTAGTCCCAGCTACTCGGGAGGCTGAGGCAGGAGAATGGCGTAAACCCGGGAGGCGGAGCTTGCAGTGAGCTGAGATCTGGCCACTGCACTCCAGTTCGGGCGACAGAGCGAGACTCTGCCTCAAAAAAAAAAAAGAAAAATCTGACGCTGGCAACGTTCTTATGATGTGAGCAGTATCTTTACTAATTTATTTATTTTTAACTGTAATTTCTTTTTTCTTATGAGATGGAGTTTCACTCTTGTTGCCCAGGCTGGAGTACAATGGCATGATTTTGGCTCACTGCAACCTCCGCCTCCTGGGTTCAAGTGATTCTCCTGCCTCAGCCTCCTGAGTAGCTGGGATTACAGGCATGTGCCATCACACCCAGCTAATTTTTGTATTTTTAGTAGAGACGGGGTTTCACCATGTTGGTAAGGCTGGTCTCAAACTCCTGACCTCTGGTGATCCACCCGCCTCAGCCTCCCAAAGTGCTGGGATTAAGATGTGAGCCATTGCAGCTGGCCTATGTGAGCAGTATCAACCCCAGCAGCTCATTAGCTCCCATCTGCTGAGACTCTACTATGTGCCAAGCACAGGTCCCAGCTTTTGATATGTGTTAAGTAATTTAATCCTCTCAACAACGCTATGACGGCGATACTACCATTATCCTCATGTAAGAGATGAAGAAATGAGGCACAGAGAGGAGAGGTGAAGTCACTAAACAAGTGAGGGAAGCTGGGTGGCCTTAGGGCTCAGACGGGGACCCAGGAGCAGAGGGGTGGGAAGGGTGGTACGTCACACTCTAGACCTCAGCTGCAAAGAGTCATGTTAGTGGGCCTAGTAATGAACTCACCTCCCAGAAACACAAAACTTTACAGTCAAAAGAAATCTACGTATCATTCAACCCCTTAATTGTATAGGTAAAAAACAAAAATGTGTGCTGGTGTCCACGGAGGGAAAGCCACGTGCCCAAGGCCACACAGAGGGTTAGTAGCAGAATCAAACCAAGAGCCAGGTCTCCTGGCTGAACAGTTGCTATGGCTTCCCTGGGTCTCAGATCCTTCCGGAGACCACAGAATCTGAGAGGTCTCCAAAGTCCCTAACATTGCATCAACAATTACATGTGTGAAGCCATTTTCCGGGGAAAGGGTCTACACATGGACTGCAATAGGATCTATAATAGTCTATAAAAGGGTCTGTAGTAACACAATTAGAACAGTATTGCTAACAACAACAAATAATATTTATGGACTAGTTACTCTGTCCCAGGCTCACCTGAAACACTTCACATACACATGAACTCATTTAGGCCTCACAAGAACCCTGTGAGGAGGGCGCTACTATTATCCCCATTTTACAGGTGAGGAAGTTGAAGCTCAGAGAAGTTAAATAATGCCCAAGCTCACATGGCTGGTAAGTGGCAGAACTGGCCTGTGTTAGACCTTCTGGTTTACATCTTCTTCCCTGACCAGGCATTACTGGTATTATCAGAACAAATTGCTCCGGGTAATACATTTCTCTCTGATAATAAGATTTCCAAATAATAACTGAGAGATTCCTTAATTTCAAGGCATATAAGATCCTATAAATTCCTGACATATCCAAAGAACCTAGGATGCCCTCGTGATTATGGTAATTGGCATGGATCCAGGTATTTCTATACTGACCCAACTCTAGCGGTCAAAGCTAGTGTCTACAACAAACCAAGTTTCCCCCTTTCTCAAGGAAATACCCCTTGTCTTTGCTCTACTAACTGTGGCTTGAGGGTGGCTCTGGGTGTCAATTTGGCTTTAGGATTAAATTCTCAGGTGGGCTGACCTGGTATAATCTGGCTGGTCAAAGAACACCACCGCAGCTGAAACAAAACCCAGAGCTGGGAGACGTGCCTGGTGCCAGGAGCCTATGATTAGGCCATGACTGAAATCGATTTATTGCTCTGGGATTAGATCCTGTGTAAAGCGTCTGCAGAGAGCTGAGCTCTGACCAAGTTACCAGGACTATTTCCTTCTACACACTCTTGACCATATATAGACAGCAAAGCAACTCTACAACTGATGGGTCTGGGACATGTTGGAGAGGGGAGGACTCACAGCTACCGAGTACTTGCTGTGTGCCAGCCCTGGGTCAGACATTTTATAATGTGCAGACATTCATTCTTCCCAGTGATCCTGGGAGGGCACTATCCATATTCCTGTTTCATAGATAAGAATATTGCAGCTTAGAAAAGCAAGGCCACCCATCCAATGTCAAGCAGTGGACAGGTATCAGAAAAGGAACTGAATCTAGGTCAATTGTGCCCTTGAACCAGGTGTCACAAGAGCCTGAGGTGGAACAGGGTGTCAGGGCCCCAGGATGTTAAAGTCACAGATTCAAGGCCCTTAGCAATCATTCGTTTCATATTTTCTTTTTTTTTTGAGACAAGAGTCTCACTCTGTCACCCACACCGGAGTGCAGTGGCACAATCTTGGCTCACTGCAACCTCCGCCTCCCAGGTTCAAGCAATTCTCCTGGCTCAGCCTCCCGAGTAGCTGGGATTATAGGCGCATGCCGCCATGCCCGGCTAATTTTTGTATTTTTAGTAGAGATGGGGTTTTATCATGCTGGCCAGGCTGGTCTCGAACTCCTGACCTCAAGTGATCCACCTGCCTCAGTGTACCAGAGTGCTGGGATTACAGGCGTAAGCCACCGTGCCTGGCCCATTTCATCTTTTCTTCTTGCAAATGAAGTCAGAGGCCCAGAGAGGGCAAGTAGCTTGCTAAGGCCACACAGCAAGTCAGGGCTATAGCTGGGACTCTGTCCTGGGATCCTTTTACCTCAATATACCATCTCTTAAAGGGAGAAGGGGACTCTGTTATCTGCAAAGTACACTGAAGTGGAGATCCTTGGATCCTGATGGGGGTCACAGGGCTCTCTTACTCAGATTCCTCCTCTTTGATTGCCTTCAGGCTCTCCAGGAATGTCTTTTCAAGGACATCCAGCTCCTCCAAGGGCACCTGGAGCAGGGAGGTCATGTGGCACACGAGGACTCTGGCCCGGGCATCATAGTGCCCTCGAAAGACAGAAACAACACCGGAAAAGAATCAGTTTAGGTTTTAAGAACAGTGATGTTAGCAGTGTAACTGATAAAACCCACACTGGGAACAGCCTAAATGTACAACTCCATGGGAGCCAGTCAATGAAAGAAAATGACACAGTTGCCTGGACAGAATACTATACAACTATTAAAATATTCAGCAAAAGCAAAGTGGGACTGGGTGCGGTGGCTCACTCCTGTAATCCCCGCACTTTGGGAGGCTGAGACAGGCAGATCGCTTGAGTCCAGGAGTTCAAGACCAGCCTGGGCAACATAGTGAGACCGCCCCCCACCTCTACAAAAAAATACAAAAATTAGCCAGGCATTGTGGTGAGTGTCTGTGGTCCTAGCTACTCAGGGGGCTGACGCAGGAGGATCACTTGAGCCTAGGAGGTTGAGGCTGCAGTGAGCCGTGATCATGCCACTGCACTCCAGCCTGGCCGACAGAGTGAGACCCTGTCTCAAAAAAGAAAAAAGCAAGGTGGTATTTCTCACCAGTCAAATGAGCAAAGAGCAGTTTTTAAAATTTCACAGCTGTGAAGGAGATGATAAAAATGGGTGCTCAAAGACATTGCTGGTGGAAGTATGCACTGGTATAAACTTTCTGGAGGGCAACTGGACAACACATATCAAAAACTTGAAAAAAATACATCCCCTTTGCCCCAGGAATCCCATTTCTGGAATTTTAATCTTAAGAAAACAACCGTAAATGCAGACGATATGTAGTAAATAAAGGCACTATGCTGTATTTATAATATGAAATTGGAAACAACCTGGAGATTTCCAACATCAGGAAATTAGTTATAAACCACACTCATCCAACTGAAAACCATGGGGCCATAAAAAATGATTCCCAAGAAAAGTATGTCATAACTTTCAAAAGTAAGTTCTTACCCAGAAGAATTTATGGTTAAGAGAATTTATGGCTAAGTGGTGGTGCATGCCTATAATCCCAGGCACTTTGGGAGCTGACGTAGGAGGATCACTTGAGCTCAGGAGCTCCAGATCAGCCTGGGCAACATAGCAAGATCCCATCTCAATAATTTAAAAAAATAAAAATAAAAAAGAGACAGTTCTGTTTGGATATTATACATAAAGAAAAAGGAAAATAAATGCTTATACAATGAACCAAAATTTTTAATGCATAGAAGATGGACTTGATAACATGTCATGAGGTCCCAACTAAGAAACAAAACAAAAAACAAATACTGCACAGGAAAAAAAAAAAAAAATGAAGGAGGCCGGGTGCCTGTAATCCCAGCACTTTGGGACGCTGAGGTGGGCAGATCACTTGAAGCCAGGAGTTCGAGACCAGCCTGGCCAACATGGTGAAACCCCATCTCTACTAAAAATACAAAAATTAGCCAGGCGTGGTGGGGGGTGCCTGCAATTTCCGGCAACTTGGGAGGCTGAGGTGTGAGCCACTGCGCCTGGCTGACAATTCAAATTTAGTATCTTATGATTCTGAAGGCCAGATATTCTAAAATCACAGTGTTAGCAGGGAGAGAATCTGTTTTCTTGCTTTTCCCAGCCTGCTTTCCTTGGCTTGTGGCCTCTCCCTCCAATTACTCCAGCCTCTGCTCCGGTGGTCACATCTCCTACTCTGACTTAGATCCTCCTGTCTTCCTCTTACAAAGACCTTGTGATTGTATTAGGCCTATCTGGAAAGCCCAGGATCGTCTCCCCATCCCAAGATGCTTAATGTAATCATACCTGCAAAGTCCCTTTTGCCATGTAGGGTAACATATTCACAGTTGCCAGGGATTCGGATGTGAACATCTTTAGGGGCCATTATTCTACCACTTAACTCTTGACCTGGCTCAACCATCACCTCCTCTCTGAACCCTCTCTGCATCATTCCTTCCTTTGGGGGTCTCTGATCACTTATACAGGCCTCTCAGTGTCCTCCCCATTTGATTGTACTCATCATATCTTACTAGACTGTAAGCTTAGTCATCTGTTTTTCCAACCCCTGTACCTACCTGGGGTGTGACACTTAGTAAGAACTCAAAAAATGTTTACACAGTGAATGAACCAATGAATAAACTCTTCTGATTTTTAGGTCAAATTCTCTGTGACTCAAGTACTATGACAGACTTCCAAATTGAATCTTTTTGACAGAGAAAGTCACAAGGACCTGGCATTCAGCTACTCCGCACTCACCTTCCCCTGTGCCCTGGCCCTGTGAAGACATGAATTGTCTAAAACGCTAATTCCCCAGTCCAGCTGCCTATCAGCATGACCTGAGAAGCTTGCCAAAAATAGGGTTTCCTGAGTTCTGGTATAGGGGACCCTCCTTTCCCGTTTACCATGATGTAGTCCCTGAAGTCTTGAAGTTTGAGGTTTCAGCTTCTACAAAAGAAATCAGGTCCTTCCTTGACCCAGGGTCCCCAGAGTGGAACAGGGTCTCTCGGGGCTGCCCTGCTGTCTCCCGGGATGAGGAGCTGTCTACGTGCTGGAGACAGACACCACGTGCTGTGGCTTGGGGTTATTAGGTTCAGTAAACTTCACGGAAAAAAGGAGTTCCTTGCTTTCCCCATAGGAACAAAGACTACTGTGCCCACGTGATAATCGGGTTGTAGAAATCAAGCTTTGGCTCTGATGATTAATTGGTGGCAATGATAAATAGTTGCTAATACATACTCCATAGGTCAAGGCTGCAGTGATTCACCTTCTAGCATGCAGGCTGCGGGGTACAGGGTGATTAACACTCCTGTGGTAATCTCAGGCACGGGGCTTTGTATCTTAGCCTTGTGCACAGGTCATTTCAAGGAGTTGGTGGCTGGGATGCTGGTCTTGGAGTCAGGGTTTGTAGTTCAAGGCATGTTCCTTCTGGAAGCTCTAGGAGCAAATCTCCTCATCTAGAAGGCAGTAGGGAGGGGCAGAGTCCTGGGCTAACCAGGATACTGGCATTCTCTGGCCCAGGCTCTACTGCCAACTTGCCAGGGGGCCAACTTGCTCCTTGAGAGCCAGTCCCAATAAAAGGTGCCCCATAGGCCAGGTGCAGTGGCTCACGCCTGTGCCTAGAATTCCAGCACTTTGGGAGGCCGAGGCGGGCCAATCACTTGAGGTCAGGAGTTCAAGACCAGCATGGCCAACATGGTGAAACTCCTTCTCGACTAAAAAATGCAAAAATTAGCCGAGTGTGGTGGCGCACATTTGTAATCCCAGCTACTCAGGAGGCTGAGGCAGGAGAATTGCTTGAACCTGGGAGGCAGAGGTTGCAGTGAGCCAAGATCATGCCACTGTACTCCAGCCTGGGCAACAGAGGGAGACTCCGTCTCAAAAATAAATAAAATAAAATAAAATAAAATAATAATAATAATAATAATAAAGCGCTCTATCCACCCTGGGGCTCAGACCACAAGCCTCGGTGGGCATTATTCTTAGTTCTTCTTGTTTCCCTGTCCCGACATCCACCCCACCAGCTGATGCTGACTGCTGCACCTGCAAAACATATCCTGAGTCTGACCACTTCACTCCATCTCCACTGCCACCGCCACAGCCATCGCTCTCCAACCACCAGCCACTTCACCACTTTCTTATCTTTCACTCTTGCCTCTGCACTCCATTTGCCAAACGGCAGCCACTGAGCTTCTTTAAAGTTATCGATCCGGTTGTGTTCTCTCCCTGGCTTACAGCTCTCTGACTGCTCCCCAGTGCACTTAGAATAAAGTCCACATTTCTTTCCATGGTCTGCAAGACTGCACATTATCCAACCCCTTCCTGCCACCCTCTCCCACCTCACCTTCTACCCGGCCCTGCTTCAGGCACCAGCAGCTCAAGAAGCCAAGCTCATGGCTGCCTTGGGGCCTTTGCATTTGCTGCTTCTGATATCTGGGAAGCTCCTGCCCCAGATCTCTGCTTGGCTGCCCTTTCCCATCAGTCAGGTCTCCACTTAAATATCACCACCTTAGAGGAGCCAGCGGCTCCTGAATTAGAACAGCTCAGCCCCTAGTCACCCCATCTCCATTACGCCCCTAGTCACCCCATCTCCATTACTCCATTTCCCTGTATAGGTTTATTGTCTGCCTTTCCTCATCAGAATGCCTGTCCCACAAGGGCAGGGACCTTTGCTTTGTTCCTTGCTGTTCTCCCACTGCCTGGGACAATGCCTGGCAGTTAGTAGGTGCACAGTTAAGATGTGTTGAGTCATTAGCTGACCAAGGTTCTCTCTTGCCTGCCAGGGTTCTTTGCTGTGGCCACCTGCCCCAGGCAGCACAAAAGATATTTCCCTGCCTCCCACCTCCACCTGAGACTCCCTCTCCCTCCCTAGTACCCTCGGAGTCCTGCTCCCCCAGGGGACTAGAGGAGAGTGGATTGATGGGTTAAGGCCTCTCTCCTTCTCTCAGTGGGGTCTTCTCTTACAGTGGTGAGTTACTCTTAAATGTCATAGTCTTTTTTTTTTTTTTTCAAGAGTTGGGGATCTTGCTATGTTGCCCAGGCTGGTCTCAAACTCCTAGCCTTAAGCAATCCTCCCACCTTGGCCTCCCAAGTAGCTGGGACTACAGGCACATGCCACAAATGTCAGAGGCTTGACCATGCCTGGAACACTCAGTTCCTTCCTCAAATTTCACCTTCTCAGAAAAGCCCTCCCTGACCCAGTCCACTGCTTCCTAGTCTTTTACCATGAGTTATTTCTTCTTATCTTTTTCTTTCTTTCTTTTCTTTTCTTTTCTTTTCTTTTCTTTTTTTTTTTTTTTTTTTGAGACAGGGTCTCACTGTCACCCAGGCTGGAGTGCAGTAGTATGATCTTGGCTCACTGCAGCCTCAACCTCCTGGGCTCAAGTGATCCCCCACCTCAGCCTCCTGAGTAGTTGGGACTACAGGTATGTGCTTCCATGCTCAGATAATTTATACATATATCTCTCCAGCAATCCACCCACATTTGCCTCCCAAAGTGGGTGGTGGTATTAAAGGCATGAGCCACCGTGACCAGCCATTTCTTCTTATCACCATTTAAAACAACTATATATATATTTTTTATTTGCCTACTTGTTTATTTTGTCTCCTCTTCTTATAGAATATAAAATATAAGCTCCAAATCCACTGTGCATCCCTAGTACCTCGGCCCATGCCAAAAACAAAGCAGAGGTTTAATAATCTTTGTATGCAAGAAGAATGGAATATTTGTAGAAATGAATGAATGACTGAGCTACTGGAACTCTGTTGGGAAAGATCCAAATGCGGGGGACAGTTCTGCTGAATGAGATGTGTATCCCCTTTCGGCAGAAACGTCCTATGATCAATAATCCTATTAATCTGGAAGCTTCATTTATCACCTACTCATCTAGATCAGATTCTGCACTATACTTTCTGCATGTAGTGGCTTATTGAATCCTTATGAGCCTCTGAAGTGGCAGGTACTATAGAAAGTCCATCTTCTCGGCCGGGCGCGGTGGCTCAAGCCTGTAATCCCAGCACTTTGGGAGGCCGAGGCGGGCGGATCACGAGGTCAGGAGATCGAGACCATCCTGGCTAACACGGTGAAACCCCATCTCTACTAAAAATACAAAAAACTAGCCGGGCGAGGTGGCGGGCGCCTGTAGTCCCAGCTACTCGGAGGCTGAGGCGGGAGAATGGCGGGAACCCGGGAGGCGGAGCTTGCAGTGAGCCGAGATCGGCCACTGCACTCCAGCCTGGGCGACACAGCGAGACTCCGTCTCAAAAAAAAAAAAAAAAAAAAAAAGAAAGTCCATCTTCTCAAAAAGGAAAGTGAGGTGCAGACAGCTTAGGCCAGGGGCCCAGGTTCACCCAGCCAATGAATAGTAAAGTGGCAGCCTGGCTGCAGAGGCTATGCACCTGACCGCCACGCCTTCCCCGCACCATGACGTGGGAAGCAGGGCCACGAGCTAGCAGAACACTGTCTTCCAGTCACACACCTCTCTCCCAAGCCTGCCCATGCTTCCAGCCTGAGCTCCTTCCTCACGGCCTCCTTCTAAATCTGGGTTAGCCCATGATCAGTGGGTGCTGCGACATCCCCCTGTTGCTCCTGAGAGCTGTGCAGATTCCAGTCCAGTGCCCAGGCCCAGACTTTTGGACCCTGCCGGAAGGACCAAAGGAGTTGGTCTCTGGAGGTCCTTTCCAGCTCAGAGATCTGAGGGTCAGCTTCAGGGTACCTGTTCCTCCTCACAAGGAGAGACCTTCAAAGCCCAAGGCCAAATGGACTTGAAACAGCCCAACAGCAACATGGCCATGTGGAGACTTGAGAGTCACAGCGGGACAGTGGTTCTTAGAGTTTAGGGAACATCAAGGTCCCAGAGAGCTTGTGGAATTTCAGCTTCCTCAGTCCCACATGCAGGAGATCTGGGGTGGGGCTTAGGACTCTGAACTTTTAACAACACTCTCCACTCCCAGTGATTCTGAAACAGGTGATTCCTACCCCAGGAAACAGAGCAATGGGCTCCCCTCTTGGAAATGAGCTCCTCCCAGTCTGAGATGGTCTGGATGTGCTCACGCCCGGAGGCAGAGCGTGATGCTCCTCCCGCCACCTCTGCAGGGAAGGGAACCCAGCATCCCTGGCCTGCTCCTAAGCAGCAGGCATCATGGCAGGAGCTTGCATTTGTGATTGCTGATCCTCCCAATAGTCCTAGGAGGTTGTCACTATGATGCTGCATTTTGCAAATGAGGAAAGAACAGGTGTAGAGTGGATAAGAAACTTTCTCAAAGCCACACAGTTTAGAGAGTGCTGGAGCTTGGATTATAATCCAAATTATCTGATGCCAACATTTCTGCTCATTCCACTATGACTGCCTTTTAAAGGCATATCTCTTACTCTTGAGGGAGTTTGGTGTCTTAGGACAATCCCGTTTGGCCAGCTGGGAATCCCTACAGTCTATGCACATGGGCTATACATACAATCTCAGGGGCAGCCCTAGGTCACGGGCCACAGGCACACCTAAAAGTTACATATCACGGGATAACAGTTCTTTGGAAAGATGGGGGATCGGGAAGGGTGACCCAGAGATCTCGGCTCTGCCACCAGAGGGCAGAAGTGTGCCAGCCACCCAGAACTGCGGGATTAGCCCTGGTGCCCATCCCAGACACACAACCACATACTGTGGGAGCCCCTGGAGCCAACTGGTCCCCTTGTTTCAGCAAGGGGCATGTTCAGAGTCAGGCTGTGTGTTCACAACGGGACTCCTTCGCCCACCAGCATTTCTCAATACAAAAGCAGCTGCGTTTCATACTTCATTATCTAACACTCTCATGCATCAAAGGATAGCAGCACACCGGGAACTTGGCCCTAAATGCCAGTTGCACCCACAAGTTGTGATAACAATCCTGACCTTCCCCACATTTCCAAATCCCCCAAATCAGGAGCAGGGGGCAGGACAGCCTCCTGTTGTAAGGCGTTGAACCAGCCTGTTCCCAGTAATGGCTCCATCTCTGAGCGTGGGTCGGGGTTGACCTGGTACCTGCTGGGAGAGCCCACACCTTTGGGAAGAGATCCTGGTCAATCCCTGTCCTTTGGGGGCTGCCCTCCAGACCAAAGCGAAGGAACCCAGAGGCAGAAACTTCAGCCTTTGTCAAACAGACCTGAGTTTAAATCTTGATCTGAGTTCCTACTAGCTGGATGGCTTCAGAAAGTCTCTTAACTTCTCTGAGCCTCAGTTTCTTCATCTGCAAAAGGGGAATAAGAATATCTTTTTTTTGAGATGGAGTTTTACTTTCTCACCCAGGCTGGAGTGCAGTGGCACGATCTTGGCTCACTGCAATCTCCGTCTCCAGGGTTCAAGTGATTCTTGTGCCTCAGCCTCTTGAGTAGCTGGGATCACAGGCACCCACCACCATGCCTGGTTAATGTTTATATTTTTAGTAGTGATGGGGTTTCACCATGTTTCCCAGGCTGGTCTCGAACTCCCGACTTCAAGTGATTTGCCTGCCTCGTCCTCCCAAGTGCTGGGATTGTTACAGGCCAAGAATATCTTTTTGATCGGGCTTTTGTTGAGGGGCAATAAGAAGATGGATGTGGTGAGCTTGGCTGGCACCTGGGACCACAGTAAGTGACTGATACAGGGTGGCTGATATTACTTTATGGGAAATTGTCATGTTTCCTCCATCCTGTACCTGTTAAGAAGCCACTCTCTGAGTCAGGGTGCCAGGGTGAGGCTGTGAGCTGCCTGCTGCTGTGCTAGGGCAGGGGCCCCTTGTCCCTCTTCCCCCTGGGTCCGAGGACACACCTCACAGGTCACACTCATACTGCTTACCCTACCCACCACACTATTATCCCTTGATTTACCAACTTTTTAAATTATATACTTTTTCTAGAATATTTATTACGTAGCCCCATTTTTACCCTAAATGAATTATTTTCCATATAAAGAAGAAACCACACAGTATTCCAGTCCCATACACCCTGTCCATTGCTGAGTAATGGGTTTAAGCCCTGTTGTGTGCCCAGGGTCCCCACTTTGAGAGGCTGAGCCTGGCTGCAGAGCCCTCATGGGCTCAAGACTCAGGACGTCTTGGGGATGACTCCTGCCTTTTGTCCTCATGGCTTAGGATGATTAAGGCCATTAAGGCGGCGACAAGCTTACTTCAAGACCAGTGGTCTCGGAGCAAGGGGGAGAGAGAAGCGGTTGCTTCTGAGACCCTTCCATCTCCACCTTCTCGGATGCAGGATCAGTAAGAGCAGCAGCTCCTCTGGTTCCGGCTGCATGGGTGCCCGCCCTTCATTCAGGCCTCATCCAACCCTCTTAAAGTCAGCTGCAGGGGTGAGGGCTCCACTAATCTCCATGTGGGAGGAAGAACAGCAGATAAGAGGTGGACTCAAGAGCCCGAGGCCTGGCTGGAATCCTAACTCCTCACTTTCCAGCTTGGGCAGACATTTTATTCTCTGTGCTGCAGTTTCCTCTGCTGTAAAATGGGAACAGTAACAGCATCTACCTCCAAAGGCCATTGTGGGTTTCAATGAATGGGTTCCTATAAAGAAAGCACTTAGCTCAGAGCCAGGCATACAGCAGGCACTCAATGAGCATCTGCTGTTAGAGTTACTCTCAGCGCCTCCCACAGGGCCGGGCACACACAGCAGGCGTCAGTTCTTATTTGTGGAATAGATGGACCAAGTTGTTTGGATATGGATTATAAACTGTATGAATCTCAGGGATGTTGGGCCGGGCGCAGTGGCTCACGCCTGTAATCCCAGCACTTTGGGAGGCTGAGGCGGGCAGATCACCTGAAGTCGGGAGTTCGAGACCAGTCTGACCAACATGGAGAAACCCTGTCTCTACTAACAATATACAAAAATTAGCCGGGCGTGGTGGCACATGCCTGCAATCCCGGCTACTCGGGAGGCTGAGGCAAGAGAATTGCTCGAACCCGGGAGGCGGAGGTTGTGGTGAGCCAAGATTGTGCCATTGCACTCCAGCCTGGGCAACAAGAGTGAAACTCCATCTAAAAAAATATAAAAATAAAAAATAATGTAAAAAAAGGATGTTGATGGAGAACCCAGCAGCCAGGTGACCATATTTGCATTTTACCACAACCCAAGACTAACATGTCAAGCCTTTCTCATTCAGCAGGGAGGCAGGGTTTGCAATCCAGTAATAAACACCAGGCCAGATAGCAGAGCCACGTCTGCGGTAGAGAGTGCCGTGGCTCAACTGCGTGTGCCTCCTGCAGTTCCAGGGCCTAGAGGTGACCTCCCTTTGAATTCAGAGATCAGGGCAAAAATCATGATGCGGTTTAAGTCTACCAGGGACCAACACCGAGTTCACGGTGAGATTCACTTGGCCTTAAATGGGGTTTTGAAACTTACTTTGCAATGTGATCCTGGGCTACTCACTTAACCTGCGGAACCTTCATTTTCCCCCGTAAGAGCAGGTTAACAGTACTGGCCTCAGCAGCAGATCTGACGATCATATACTCTGCAATAACTCAGAATCTATGTAAGCAGCCTAGAAGAGCAACTAGAAGAACTTAGGAAGATTACTAAATGCAAGTAAACCAGCCCCACCTGAGATGGCCATATTTTCAGTTTTGCCTCCTAGAGGACATTGGCAATGTCTGGAGACATTTTTGGTTATCACAGCTTAGGAATGTCTACTGGCACCTAGTAGGCCAGGGATGCAGCTAAGCAGCCCACGGCATACAGGATAGCCCCCCACAACAGAATGATCCAGCCTCAAACGTCAATTGTGTGGAGGTTGAGAGTTATTAGCTCAGATTTAGTTTAACTTTCATCACGTAAAAGACTTATTTTTTCGGTTGTGTGGGCAAAGTGCTTCGTGGGTTGCTACTAGATGAGGAGAAGGAAATGATTAGCACACACAAAAAATTCCACCCAGCTGCCAATATGGCATCGTTCGGTGACTAAGATCCTAAAACTCTCAGTAAAGGTCAGCCTTCCAGGAAGTTCTGAGAAATGCAGCTTTTCATGCTGATTTCCTGGGCGAACTCCGTGACTAATCAGTCTGTCTCACACCCAGGGAGAAATCCTGTAGCACAGAGAGCCTCCTCTTCTGCCCCATCAATCTCTGTAGAAGGAAGACATTCAGCAAACCACGCTGCTTGGCATCTAAGCTCATTCTCCAAAGAAGAGTCGCCCCACTCATCCTTCTATCACTCCCTCCCTCCTTCCCTCCATCCAACAAGTACTGAGTGCCCACCATGCATCCGTCAGAAGACATTCAGCAAACCACACCGCTCAGCACCCAAGCTCATTCTCCAAAGAAAGGTCGCCCACTCATCCTTCTATGGCACCTTCCCTTCTTCCCTCCATCTAACAAATACTAAGTGCCCATCATGTGTCCATCCGTGTTGCACTTGCTGGGATGCAACGGTAAACAGGCCCAACAAGGGCACTGCCCTCATGGAGCTCATGGGGAAGGACCTGGACAACTGGCCCATCCACGACACCAACCTTCTCCTTACAAGGATCTTGACATGATTTACGAGATCATGGTCTTAGAACCCAAGACAGTTTTTAAAAAATCGTATTTTTATGGAACAGCTGGCTCTTGCCCCTTATTTGTACTTGAAATTGCAGTTCAGAGAGGTTAAGTGACTGATCAAGGTCACGCACAAGAGTCTCAGAGAAAGGATGAACATCCAGGTTCCCGGACTCCAGGGTTTTCCCATTTCACCATGGCCACCATCACCCCAGCAACACTCCCAGCCTGTGCCCTGCCTGCCAGCTCCATGCTGGGCACTCTACAAGGATTTGCTCATGTAATCCTCACCACTACCCTGTTAGGTAGAGACTACTGTTACTCCCTCGGACACCTGGGGAAACCAAGGCACAGAGACATTTAGTAACTTGCCAAGGTGGGGCTTGAATTGTAATACAATCAGCCCCCAAAATACTCCCCATTCTTGGTCCCTGGTCATTCATTAGAACAGATAAAGAGGTCAGACATGACAACTGTCAGCAAGCCACTCCCCTCTCTGGGCCTCAGTTTCCCCATCTACATAAGAGGGTGGTCTAGGTGATTTGAGGGTCTACCTGCCTCTGACCTCTGGGGACCTTTGGAGCCCTGGCACCTGCTCCCATTGGGTCCCAGTGTGCCACTAAAGCTGTTCCTCTTACCTGCTGGCACCTGGTGAGGCTATCAGATAAATCAAAGGTACCTCCTAGACATTATCAAAGCCTGGTATTATTTAGATATGAGCTATTAGAAATATTAGATATATTTCCGTGGGGATGCCTCAATTCCCTAATTCCTGAGGGTAAAATCTGCCAAGGTTTTGACTAACAGCAGTTGTTTTAGAGTGTCCAGCTCTGCCACTTACTAGCTTAGGCAATTACTTCACCTCTATGAGCCTCGGTTTACTCATCTGTAAAGTGGGAATGCCTACATTTAAAGGATGGCTGTGAGGATGAAATGAAACAGTGATTGACAAGAGCCAGGTGAGGTCACCAGCATTTAACTGGTGCTTAATAAGTGGTGGTTATTCTAAATGGAAATGTTAAGGGCGATGCTGGTTTAGATGTTGCCTATAATGAGAACGTGCCTGGGTGGGCATGAAGCACCAGGCAATGATGTAAGACAGGCTGTTTTAAACCCACTCGATTCTTCTGCCAGAGCCAGCTCCAAGGTCACAAACAGCAAAGAAGAGTCAGTGGAGGTGTCTTAGGTGCCCAACATGGTTTGGGGTTTGCAGGGGTGGGGTGCAGAAAGAGGTGGTGGGATGCATATGACTCTCTGGGTGAGGAAAGAGGGAAAGTCAGATTCCGGGGCCAAGGCTGCTTCTCTTTCTACCTGATGAAGAGGCAATGAGAGAAAGGAATGGCTGGCCCAGGAAGCTGGAGAACTGCTTCTGACTCCCAGTCTACCTCTACCACTGTGTGTCTGCAAGGAAGCCCCTTCCCCTCTCTGGGCCTCAGTCTCTCCACCTGTGAAAATGAGAGGATCACTGGGTGTGGTGGCTCAGGCCTGTAATCTCAACACTTTGGGAGGCTGAGGTGGGCGGATCACTTGAGGTCAGGAATTCAAGATCAGCCTGGCCGACATGGTGAAACCCCGTCTCTACGAAAAACACAACAATTAACCAGGTGTGATGGCACATGCCTGTAATCCCAGCTATTCAGGAGGCTGATACAGGAGAATTGCTTGAACCCAGGAGGCAGAGGTTGCAGTGGGCTAAGATCACGTCACCTGTACTCCAGCCTGGGAGATAAGAGCGAAACTTCATCTCAAAAAAAAAAAAAAAAAAAAGAGGATCATCCAAGTTGACTTGATGTGTGAGATTCAGGTCAGCAAGATGGGGGCAGCAGCCTTAACCACCTCACTGGAGGATGAGAGATGAAATGCCAGCGCAAGCCCTTAGCACCATGCCTGCCACGCAGCCAGGACTTAGCACATGGCAGCTTTGCCATTACACTGATTCCAATATTAGATTCTATGTGCTGAGCTGCTGCCCTGATCTCCAGCAACCCGAGTCTCAGACCACTGTGCAATCCAGCCTTTCTCTCCAAGGGAGTCCAGGAGGATCAGATATTATTATTCTTCCCTCACTTCTGTTAAAAAAATAAATAAAGTGACACAATCGCTCTGTAATGAAATCTATGACAACTCCTGAGACTGCCTGGCCCTGGAAATGTAAGCTCCAGGGGGTGCAGACAGAAAATGCCCCAAACTCAGAGTCCAGTGACCGAAGCAGTGTTCTCAGGCCAACCTTGCCACTCCCTTGGGGGCCACTTGGCTGTCTCTGCTAAATAAAGTATTACCGAAGGCCTCGCCTGCCTGAAAGCAGAGGCTGGCCGGGTCACCCATGGAGAGCCCTTTTAGCTCCACAATGTGGAATTAAAATGCTTTGGATACAGTAGGAACAAACACACTCTTTGGAGCCTTAGAGCAGCGCTCCTCCGAGTAGAAAGCACTTAGGAATTGCCTGGGTTCCGTGCAGATCCCAATCAGCGGGTCTGGGCAGGGGCTGAGACTATTTCTCACAAACCTCCCAGCAGTGCCGACGCTGCTGGGTCCACGGACCACACTGAGAGTAGTAAGGGCTTAGAGGCTTTTTAAAAAATGGTAAAGAAAATGTATTATGCTCATAATAAGAATCCCCAAGGTAGGGTGACCCACGTGTCCTGCCACCCTGGCAGGCACTGACTGCACTAAATACACGTGCATGACCAAGCACGCATGAGAAAGCAGTTCATCCACCCTGCTGCCTGGGCTTGAGCAAGCCTCAGCACCCTACTCTTTTAGGGTTCCTGACTACCACCTGCCCTGAAAGGGTCACTGGAGACAAATGCCAGGATTCCTGAGACAGAGTCCCAGTCCCCTTGCAGCTGGCACCAGACCACCAGAATCTGAGGGCTGAGACGTCACTTCTGAGCTCTCTCTCTTCTATCCTCTGTACCTGGTCTGCAGCAGTTCTGCAACATGAAGAATGGTTCCGGGGGCAGCCCCTCACCCCTGCCCCTCTGCTCTCCTTGCTGAGGCCAGCCATCTGCATACCTGTCCAGGTGAAATCCATCCCACTCTCCCTCCTCAGGCTTCCAATTGGCCCAAAGCCCGCCTGCTGCACTGCTACCCTGCTGACCTTCCCCTGCGGCTCCTTCCCACTATGAAATTCTGCTCTTCCTCCTCCTCCTTCCACTAGGAGGGTTCCAGTGGGAAGCCAGGAAAAAGTTTCCCTATTACAGGGTTTGGAGGATGCTGGGCATTTCTTCTACGTTGTGTTTCCTCCCTGCTTGCTATCAGAATAAACATCAGAGGTCATAGCATCAAAGCTTCTCTACAGTTTAGAGAACAGAAGAAGCCACTTATGCAATAATAGGGGAGCCCTGGCAGAGAGGAGTTGGTGAGAAGAAGCTGGATGGGAGCTGTGGGGGTGGGAAGGGGCTCAGGAGGCTGCCCGCATAGTGACTTAATGCAGGCATCCTGGAGTGGTAGAGAGCAGTGGTCCCCAACCTTTTTGGCACTACGGACCAGTTTTGGGGAAGACAGTTTTACCATGGACCAGTGCAGGGGTTGGGGGGATGGTTCCGGGATGATTCAAGCACATTACATTTATTGTCCGCTTTTTTTTTTTTGAGACGGAGTCTTGCTGTGTCACCCAGGCTGGAGTGCAGTGGCGCGATCTCAGTTCACTGTAAGCTCCGCCTCCCGGGTTCACGCTATTCTCCTGCCTCAGCCTCCCGAGTAGCTGGGACTACAGGTGCCTGCCACCAAGCCTGGCTAATATTTTGTATTTTTAGTAGAGTCGGGGTTTCACCATATTAGCTAGGATGGTCTCGATCTCCGAACCTCGTGATCCGCCCACCTCGGCCTCCCAAAGTGCTGGGATTACAGGCATGAGCCACCGCGCCCGGCCTATCGTGCACTTTATTTCTATTATTATTACACTGTAATATATAATGAAATAATTATACAACTCACCAAAATATAGAATCAATGGGAGCCCTGAGCTTGTTTTCCTGCAACTAGACAGTCCTATTTGAGGGTGATGGGAGACAGTGACAGATCACAAGGTATTAGACTCTCATAAGGAGCATGCAACCTAGATCCCTTGTGTGCACAGTTCACAAGAGTTCGCGCTCCTGCGAGAATCTAATGCCACTGCTGATCTGAGAGGAGGTGGAGCTTAGGCAGTCATGCAAGCAATGGGGAGCAGCTGAAAATACAGATGAAGATTCATTCGCTTGCCCACCTCTCACCTCCTGCTTTTGTGGCCCATTTTCTAACAGGCCATGAACTGGTACCACTCCGCGGCCTGGGGGCTTGGGGAATCCTTGTAGAGAGGGCTGAATAGAGCACCGCACCCCCCACCACCACCACAAAAAAGATACATCTGTGTCCCAGAACCTATGTATGTGACCTTATTTGGAAAAAGAGTCTTTGCAGATATAATTAAGTTAAAAATCTCGAAATGAGATTACCCTACACAAGAGTCCTCATCAAAGACACACAGAGGAGAGGAAAAGGGGAAGGATGAGGCCATAGGAAGAAGAAGGCAAAGACTGAAGTGAGGCAGCCACAAGCCAAAGCACACCTGGAGTCAACAGAAACTGGAAGAGGCACAGTGGATTTTCCCCAGCAGCCTTCAGAGGGGGTGTGATCTGCTGATGCCTTGATTCCAGACTCCTTGGCTAGTGAAGCCAGTGAGAGGTGCTGCCACCTGGGGCCGGGTCCCCCATGGCCTTTTGACTTCAGGAAGGAAAGGAACCTGATGTCATTGGTGAGCTGGTGAGCCCTTCATTCATGCCAGGACCACGTGATGCTTCTCAGAGTTTATTTCACTTATTCCTCGAAATAGGCCCGCGGTTTTACCTCCTCAGTAACTCTCGAACCTGGCTTCTTCCCCTCTCCACCCAGGCCGCTGGTCTGAGCCACTGTGAGGCAAGAGATTCCTGTTGCTTTAAGCTGCCCAGTTTGTGGGAATTTGTTACAGCAGTCCTAAGAAGCCAACACAGGGAGTCCCGCACTGCCGTGTGCTGAGCAACCTTGGGTAAACTGCCTAACCTCTCTGAACTGACTTTCTGATCCATACGATGGGGCCATAAGATCTATTTCATTTATTCATTCAACAGATATTTACCAAGTATGTGTGATGTGCCAGGTGCTGGGTCAGGCCCTGGAAGTGAACAAAACCAGACACAGACCCTGCCCAAATGGTGCCTTGTGGTCTCGTGGGAAGCCAGTTACCAATCCAAGAATCACGTAACTAGGGGCACGGCTGTGACCATGGTCCATGGGGTGCTGGGAGCGTGCAAGTCAGGAGACCTGGAAGGCTTCTGCTGGGAGGTGATGACTGAGTGAAGGGACGAAGGAAAGGTCAAAAGTGAGTAGGCAAAGAGGGGCAAGAGGAGATTTCCAGCCAGAGGAAGGGTGTGTGCAAAGATGTGCTGTACACAAAGCACACGTGCCCAGGGGTGCGTGCAAAGGTGCAAAGCACACGCGCTCAGGCGTCTGTGCAAACCCACAAAGCATACGTGCTAACGGAGCTGCCGGAGGCCAGTGTGGCAGGAGCCCCACTGCAGGGGGACTGAAAGCAGAAGTGAGGCTGGAACAGGACAAGGGCCAGCCCACTAGGGCCTGAGAGCCACACCAGAGGGGCTGATTTTTTCTCCTGAGTGCAGTTAGCAGGGAGGTGGTGTGGTCATGTGCGCCTTTGAAAAGAACACTCTAGCTGCAGAGTGGGGAGAAAACTGCTGGCCAGAGGGGTGGTAGGAAGGCCAGTGAGAAGACCCTGCTGTTATCCAGGAGGAGCGACAGTGGCTCAGACCAGCGTCCTGGGTGGAGAGGGGAAGGAGCCAGATTCGAGAGTTACTGAGGAGGTAAAACCGCGGGCCTATTTCGAGGAATAAGTGAAATAAACTCTGAGAAGCATCACGCTGTCCTGGCATGAATGAAGGGCTCACCAGCTCACCAATGACATCAGGTTCCTTTCCTTCCTGAAGTCAAAAGACCATGGGGGACCCGGCCCCAGGTGGCAGCACCTCTCACTGGCTTTGCTAGCCAAGGGTGAAGATGGGTACCCACCATTTACAGAGCTTAGAAAATCAACTTACCATCCTTGAGTGAGATGCTCAGAAGGTCCTAAGGGAGAAGACAACAGCATCAGTGACAAAGCTGATATACGACCAGCCCGCTCATTTGACAAATATTGACTCTTACCAAGTGGCAGCATAAGACAGACAAAAAGCCACTGCCCTGGATTCCAGAGGTGAGCCAGATGATAAGCAGGCAAGCGAAGAAAGAAATACATGGCCGGGCGCGGTGGCTCAAGCCTGTAATCCCAGCACTTTGGGAGGCCGAGACGGGCGGATCACGAGGTCAGGAGATCGAGACCATCCTGGCTAACACGGTGAAACCCCATCTCTACTAAAAATACAAAAACGAGCCGGGCGAGGTGGCGGGCGCCTGTAGTCCCAGCTACTCGGGAGGCTGAGGCAGGAGAATGGCGTAAACCCGGGAGGCGGAGCTTGCAGTGAGCTGAGATCTGGCCACTGCACTCCAGTCTGGGCGACAGAGCGAGACTCCGCCTCAAAAAAAAAAAAAAAAAAAAGAAATACATGAGGACTTCAGGTAGTGAGATAAGGAGGGGAAGGGGCTATTTCCAATCCACGTACTTTCCCCACCAACAGTCTGTGTCACAAGCTTCTATCTGCTTTAACTGCAGGCAGAGCTGGTGAGTGACATGCTCAAGGGCACACAGTGAAGCTTCTGCTTCTGAAAAGAGGCACCACAGCTTAGGAGAATGTGGGCTCTGAGTCAGACTACCAAGGTTCAAATCCTGGCTCCATCACTTATCAGCTGTGTGACCTTGGGAAAGTTACTTAACCTCTCTGTGTCTCAGTTTTCTCAACTACTATGAAATGGGGATGTCCCTGCTACTTACCTCACAAAGTCACTTTGAGAATTAGATAAGTTAGTTTTTGAAAAGGTACCAGCACATAATAAGCATTGTATGAGCATAAAGTCAAGAGTAAATATTCAATAATGATAACTCAACATCAGCTATGATCATGATATGATATTATGATGACATATTTTATCTTTCAACTGCTCCGCCCCACTAGAAGTGATTTTTTTAGGCTAACATTGAAAGAAAATGATTTTTTCTACTGTCCCCAGCAGCCACCACCAGGCGTTGGGTGTACCTGAATGATCACCGTTGGGTCGTCCTTCAAGATGGGGTCCTTCAGTAAAATCTGAACAAACACATCTGCTCCTTCACCTCCCAGGCCACTCGCAAAAGCAGTCATGGTTGGCAAGACGGCTTCGGACAACTCCAGCCACTTCACCAGGCCTACCATGAACTCTGTGCAGAAGGAGCTGAAAGGCAGACATGGTCTTAGTTCCCCAGGATCCTCAGAGCTCAGCCTCCACTGCGAAGTATAGATTAGTTGTGGTCACGGATGTGGATGGCTGGCACGTGCACGACTTAGTGACTGTGATCCCTCAAATACAGAGGCAGTCAAAGACCTCATCTTGGGTGATGTAAATTTCTTTTTTGTTTTTGTTTTGAGATGGAGTTTCGCTCTTGTTGCCCAGGCTGGATGGAGTTTAGTGGCGCAATCTCAGCTCACCCCAACTTCCACCTCCCGGGTTCAAGCGATTCTCCTGCCTCAGCCTCCCGAGTAGCTGCAACTACAGAGGTCACTGTAGGGAGATTTATTTATTTGTTTTTCAGACAGGGTCTCGCTCTGTCACCCAGGCTGGAGTGCAATGGCGCAATCACGGCTCTCTGCAGCTTCAACCTCACAGGCTCAAGTGATTCTCCCACTTCAGCCTCCCAAGAAGCTGGGATTACAGACACACACCACCATGCTGGGCTAATTTTTTGCCTTTTTTTTTTTTTTTTTTGAGATGGAGTTTTGCTCCTGTTGCCCAGGCTGGAGTGCAATGGTGCACTCTCAGCTCCCTGCAACCTCTGCCTTCCAGGTTCAAGCGATTCTCCTACCTCAGCCTCCCAAGTAGCTGGGATTACAGGCATGTGCCACCACACCCGGCTAATTTTGTATTTTTAGCAGAGACAGGATTTCACCATGTTGGCCAGGCTGGTCTTGAACTCCTGACCTCAGGTGATCCACCCACCTCAGCCTCCCAAAATGCTGCGATTACAAGCGTGAGCCACTGTGCCTGGCCCGGGTGATGTGGATTTTGGTTTCTTCTGTCACCAAAACTTTTACCAAAGAGGCTGATAAGCCACAGCAATGAGAACAACGGACGGTGACTGGTTGCATGACTTGGGCCCGGGCTGTGCCAGGGGCTGAGGAATAAAGGTGACAAAACCCGGTATCTGAGGAAGTTCACAGCAGGGTGGACACTCAAGTAACCAAGTGACCCGAGTGCTGTGTGGTACCCTAGGACAGAAGTGGAGATCAGCTCAATGCAGCCCACAGAGGGAGCCTCGAATCCACCTGCAGAAGTGACGGCAGCCACCAGAAAAGGCTTCCCAGAGGAGGCCATCTGCTCTCCCGGACGCTGCCAAGGACACGCTTCTGGAAAACGCTGGCTGCTGTGGAAGTGGAAGAAGTGAAGGGAAGAACGCCCTCCACATGCACTGCCACCACCGGTCTCTGTCTATAGCGGGCATTTGCGTGCAGTCCTACAGGAGCCCCCAGGGGAGGAAGGGATAGGGCCCCTCTAGGGGAGAAGGAAGCCTTTGAGCTGAGACATAGAGGTGGGGAGCCCAGAGCATTTAGGGGGACGATGGCAGAGTCCACACCAGACTTCTGACACAGCCACCTCTGTGGAGCGGGAGTCAGCTGGGTGGCAGGTGGGCCAGGCAATGTGGGCCAGGAGAGTCACTTAGAAGGCGATTATACCACTCCCAGGAAAAGACTGACAACCAGAAACCAAGTCTGTCTTCAAAATCAGAGTCCCATCTTGCCTCAAACCACATTGCCTTGGGACTCCAACACTGGGTTCTGCCCTGTAGGGCAGAGGCTATACTCAGGCCTCTCAGAAACATGCAGAGCTCCCAGGTGGTGGGGGCAATGTCAGGAGCCCCCTGCCCTTTCACCACGTGGCCCAGCTATCACATTCCTTAGAGTGGGGCCACGACCTTGACGGGAGTTGTGAGGAACTTGGGGGTAAATCCCAGGCTTGGCCAGACGCAGTGGCTCACGCCTGTAATCCCAACGCTTTGCGAAGTGGTGCCGGATCACCTGAGGTCAGGAGTTTCAGACCAGCCTGGCTAACATGGTGAAATCCCATCTCTACTGAAAGTACAAAAATTAGCTGGGCACGGTGGCATGTACCTGCAGTCCCTGCTATTCAGGAGGCTGAGGCACGAGAATCACTTGAACCCCGGGGCAGAGGTTGCAGTGAGTTGAGATCACACCACTGCACTCCAGCCTGGGTGACAGAGTGAGACTCTGTCTGAAAAATAAATAAAAATAAAAAAATAAAATAAGTATAAACAAAAGTTAAAAAATAAAATAAGTATAAACAAAAGTTAAAAAATAAGTATAAATAAAAATAAAAAAATAAGTACAAATAAAAATAAAAAATAAAATAAGTATAAATAAAAAGGAAAAAATAAAATAAGTCCTGGCCTCACCACTGGTCGGGTTCCTGAGAAGCTACCCTGAAATGGAGATGATTAGGGCTCCCCTTAGGATCAACACCTTGGGGAGGGAAGGGAGGAAGCGGGGCTGGGCAGAGGGAACAGCTGAGCTGTGATACAGTCTCAAGGGAGGTCTCAGCAGCCCCTGCAGGGAGTTCTAAAGATGGGATGACCCTTCAGAACTGCCCCCAGTGGGGTGAGAGGGCCAGGCCTTTACAGCTGTGCATCAGCCAGTTACCGGATGCAGGTGCCCCAGGGAGGGGACAGAACCTCAGGCAAGGTGGCCTCCCTTCAGCTGAGGCAGGCCCAAAAAGGTACAGACAGCTCAGGTCTGTGCTGGCAGCCTTGCCAGCAGCTGGGGGTGAACGTCCTTTATTTTTGAAGGGGAATCTTAGCAGACAGCATCTTGGGAAAGTGTAATGACCTCTCTGTGCCTCAGTATCCTTATCTGCAAAACGGGTTCAAGAGACCAACTTCACAAGGTTGGTTGAGGGTGAAGTGAGATGATAAATACAAAGTGCCCAAAATTGAGCCTGGCACGTAGTAGAGGCTCAACTAATGTTAGCTAGCATCCTTATTTTGATTTACAAGGTGGCAGAGGGAGGCGGTGGAGGATGGCGTTAAGAGTCGGACTCTGAAGTTCAACCACCTGGGGGAGTCCTGGTTCCCCTGGAAATTGTCTTTGTGTCCTCACTTTACCTCTCAGCTTCATTTCCCTCTGAGATAACGTGGATAATAACAGGACCTGCCTCATAGGTGAGCTGGGTAGATTAAATGGCATGGTAACACTGTCTGGCACCAGTGAACCCTGCATAAATGTTAGCTACTGCTATCACAGTGATTATAATGTGCCCCACTGCAATTTACTGGGATTACCTTGGGGTGGTAACGAGGTACATATTTGGGAAGGGGATGGCTAAGTGAACTGAACATTACTTAGAGGCAAATGTATATACAGAAAGGGCTCAGGGCCAAGGGCTGCAGCATGGCCTGGCCCTGCTGTACATGAAGAAAGTTTTGGGATATAGAGAAGCATCTCTTAACAAGAGTGCAGGGGTAAAGAGCACAGACTGGTTCAAATCCCAGCTCTGCCACGAACTGTGTGGTCTTGGACAAGTAACTTCACCTCTTTGGGCCTTAGTTTCCTTATCTGTAAAACACGTGGAGATGATAAAACCTATTTCATAGCATTGTTGAAAGTATTAACTAAGTAAGTATTTGTTATGTGCTTAGAACAATATCTGGCACCTACAAAGCACTAGATAGTAATGTGTTTCTTTCCACGGACAAATGAATTTGAAAAAATATATACGTAAAGTGCCAGCCCAGCAATTTACCAAATAACAAGTAGCATTTTAAATCGGCAGGGCCTTGATAATTTCTACTAATGTGTTTGTTGGTCTAGTGGAAATACAGGAAAATCAATAGCAACAATGACAGCAGATAACAATTGTAGGGCAACTGTCTGTCAGTCCCTGTGCTGAGAGCTTCGTACACCTTGAGTTACTTAATTCTCACCATGACCCCATGAGGAAGGGAGGTACTAGTTAAGGGAGGTACTAGTTTACCCCACTCTAGAGATAAGGAATCCTAGATCCAGAAAGGTTAAGTGACAGCTCCAGATTCAAACCTACATCTCTGGGACCCCAGAGGCTATGCATACCCACTGCAGAGGTTACCCCACTCCAGTGGTTACGTCCCTGAGCACCCACCACGCACAGGTCACTCACTGAGCAAGGGCATCAAACATCCCCTTTGATCCTACCCCATCTTACACGTGGCGCGCCTGGGCTGCTGGGTTTTGTTTGTTTGTTTTTGAGACAGAGTTTCACTCTTCTTGCCCAGGCTGGAGTGCAATGGTGTGATCTCGGCTCACTGCATCCTCTGCCTCCCAGGTTCAAGCTATTCTCCTGCCTTAGCCTCCCAAGTAGCTGTGATTACAGATGTGCGTCACCACGCCTATCTAATTTTGTAATTTTAGTAGAGACGAAGTTTCACCACGAGGTTTCACCATGTTGGCCAGGCTGGTCTTGAACTCCTGACCTCATGTGATCCACTTGCTTCGGCCTCTCAAAGTTCTGGGACTACAGGCATGAGCCACCGCGCCTGGCCAGGACTGCTGGTTAAATGTCTTCTCAAGGTTCTTACAGCAGGGACAGGACAAAGCCTCCCCTGGAATCCAGGCTTCCTGATTCCTAGTCCAAAGTTCCTCCCATTCACCAGGGCTTAGAAAACTACAGCTAACCAGCCATATCTTGCCTGCAGCCCTTATTTGTGAATAAAGTTTTATTGAAACACAGTCAGATGCATTCCTTCACCTGCTGTCTGTGGCTGCTTTTGTGTTATCACAGCAAAGGTATGAGTAACTATGACAGAGACTGCCAGGCCCACATGCCTAAAATAACCGGCCCTTGGCAGAAGAAGTCTGTCCATCCCTGTTGTACCCCATTAATTTCTCCATGTTTGACAAATGGAATTAATTAAAGGGAACAGCATCTGTGATGTTGACAGCATGGAGGAGAAATACATGTTTTAGAGGGTTGTTTTATATCACGTGGTGACAAAAACTGCCAGAGTATTTTTTAAAGATTACTGAAACCAAGAGCATAACTGGGCTTTAAAAATATTGAGGTATTTATTTATTATTTTTATTTTTTGAGATGGAGTCTCACTCTGTCACCCAGGCTGGCGGGTTCAAGCAATTATCCTGCCTCAGCCACCCAAGTAGCTACGACTACAGGCTTATACCACCACTTCTGGCTAATCTTTGTATTTTTAGTAGAGACGAGGTTTCACCATGTTGGCCAGGCTGGTCTTGAACCCCTAACCTCAAGTGATCTGCTGGCCTCGGCATCCCAGAGTGCTGGGATTACAGGCATGAACTACCACACCCGGCCAATATTGACGTTTTTTAAAAATATGTTTTGTGCATCAGAAAACAGATCAACCATGCGGAAACAACCGGCGTACTGAATGGGAAACATTCAAGGAGGAAACATTCCACGGCAAATGCTTATGGCCAGGCAATAGCCACCTGTGCTTATAACAACACTTGGATATTGTGGAATAGGGGTGGGAGACTCAGGACAGTAACTCACTGCCTCATGTGCCCTCCTAAGTAGCGCCTAGTATGGGCCTGGCACACAGTCCAGATTCATAAACATTTGTTCATGGAAACAAAGTACACAAAACTCCTCCTTGGCTAGGTACTGGTTTATCAGGTAGGAGTTTCGTTATTAACAAGACCAACCAACATTCGCTTGGTAGTAGTTCGGTGTCAGGCTCCGCAAGGGCCATCAACACATACCCTCCTTACAATCACCCTCTTGGATGGTGTTGTCAACAGCTTCTCTGAAGCAGTAATTCCCCAGACCCTTCTTCCTGGCCAGCAGAAGATGGAGGTTGAAAACAGCAAAAGCCAGCCGGCTGCAGTGGCTCATGCCTACAATCCCAGTACTTTGGGAGGCCAAGGTGGGCAGATCACTTGAGGTCCGTCAGGAGTTTGAGACTAGCCTGGCCAACATGGTGAAACCCCGTCTCTACTAAAAATACAAAAATCAGCCAGACATGGTGGTGTGTGCCTGTAATCCCAGCTCTTCAAGAAGCTGAGGCAGAATTGCTTGAATCCAGGAGGCAGAGGTTGCAGTGAGCCAAGATCATGCCACTGCACTCCAGTCTGGGCCACAGAATAAGACTGTCTCAAAAAAGAAAGAAAAAGAAAGAGAGAGAGAGAGAGAGAAGGGGGGGAAAGAGAGGGAGGGGAGAGAGAGAGAGAGAGAGAGAAAGACAGAAAGAAAGAAAGAAAGAAAGAAAGAAAGAAAGAAAGAAAGAAAGAAAGAAGAAAGAAAGAAAGAAAGAGAGAGAAAGAAAGAGAAAACAGCAAACGCCTTTATTTGTTCCCAGGCTTCCCTGTACCTGCAGGTTGGGCACGTGACAAGAACTAGCCAATGACACCAAAGGAAGGCTTCTCAGGGTATTTCAGGAACAATGTCTTCCCTGATGAGAGACTTGGGGAGAATCCCTGCCCTCTTCCTTCCTGTCTTGGGCCTTGTCCTGTGAGGGTGTGATGTATGGAGCTGCAGCAGCTATTTTGTAATCAGGCCAACAGAATTGTTCAGCAGCCAACCCAAAGACCTTTTTTTTTTTTTTTTGAGACAGAGTCTCACTCTGTCACCCAGGCAGGAGTGCAGTGGCACAATCACAGCTCACTGCAACCTCTGCTTCCCAGGTTCAAGTGATTCTTATGCCTCATCCTGCCAAGTAGCTGGGATTGCAGGTGTGTGCCACCCACGGCTGGCTAATTTTTATATTTTTAATAGATTCAGGGTTTTGCCATGTTGGCCAGGCTGGTCTTGAACTCTTGACCTCATGTGATCCACCTGCCTTGGCCTCCCAAACTGTTGGGATTACAGCTTGAGCCACTGTGCCCAGCCCCAGAAACCTTTTGAGTCACTGAATCAACTCTGGAACCTTGGGATTTCTCGTCAAGTGAAAAAAACAAATCTCCTGTTATTTAAATCTCTCTTAGTACTGTGTTCTATTACTTGTAGCCTGACTGCTAGGTATAGTGGCTCGAACCTGTAATCTCAGCTACTCAGGAGGCTGAGATGGGAGGATTGCTTGAGGCCAGCATGGGCAGCATAGTTTGACCATATCTCTAGAAGAACAAAAAGTTAGCCAGGCATGGTGGCATGCATCTGTAGTCCCAGCTACTCAGAAGGCTGGGGTAGGGGAAGACTGCTTGGGCCCAGGAGTTTGAGGTTACAGTGAGCTATGACTGTACCACTGTACTCCAGCCTGGGTGACTGAGTGAGACCCCATCTCTAAAAAACAAAAATGAAAAAACCAAAAAGCCAAAAAAATATCCTGAGTGGTAGGAGCAAGTGTGGTATTATCTTCATTTTCTGGATGAAGAAACTAGGGCAAAGAAAGTAATTCACAGAGTTAGCAAGCAACCACTGCCATTTATTGAGTGCTTACTATGTGTTAGGCACTGAGATGTGTGCTTTGTCTACATCATCTCTTGATTGATTGATTGATTGAGACAGAGTCTTGCTCTGTCGCCCAGGCTGGAGTGCAGTGGTGCAGTCTTGGGTCATTGTAACCTCTGCCTCCCAGGTTCAAGCAATTCTCCTGCTTCAGCCTCCCGAGTAGCTCGGACCACAGGTGTGCACCACCATGCCTGGTTAATTTTTTGTATTTTTAGTAGAGATGGGGTTTCATCATGTTGACCAGGCTGGTCTCAAACTCCCGAGCGCAGGCAATCCACCTGCCTAGGCCTCCTAAAGTGCTGGGATTACACATGTGAGCCACCGCGCCTGACTACATCATCTCATTTAATTCCTGCAATCACCCTGCAGCATGGGTATCATTAGCCCCATTCTACGGATAAATAAACTGAGGCTTAGGGAAGTTAAAAAAACTGCTCGAGGTCACATGCGACTGGAATGTGGCAGAGTTAGGATTTGAACCCAGATCTGAGTCCAGAGCCTATGGACCATCTCCTTGCTCACAAAGCCAGCATGAACCTACCTCTTCTTTTCACGAACCTTTACCAGGTATCTTTGCTATACTGAGCTGTGTGCAAGGCACTGGGAACTCTGAGATGAACAAGGTAGCCCCTGCCCTCCAAGAGCTCAGACTGGAGGGGTAGCAGGTATGGAGAGTTCCTACGCAGTGTGATGGTTGCAGAGATGGGTCCCTGGGCACACAGGTGGAACAATGCCCTGGTCTGGAGGACAGATAAGGGAAGGCTTCCTGGAGGTGACCCCCAAGGAGTTAAGTATGTTCAACTGTTTAGTCCAGTGGAGAGACAAAGACAGAAAAACAAAAACCCCAAACAGCGAAGACCCAAGGCATAAGCAAAGTTTACTCATGGGGGACCACTGAGTGTAGGTGGGGGCCATGTCTTGAAAACACATGCAAGAGTTTCTCACCATCTCCTGGCCCCAATCTTGTGCTCCCTGTCCTCGTAATGGTATCTCTGTGCACCTACACTCTCTTCCCCCTCTGAACCTTTGGAGCCCTAGTGAACTCCTGCCCCTGCCTCACCCGCCACACTCAACCTCTTCCCAAGTCAACTCCATTCTCCCTGAGAAAAGTCTGTCCCATCTGTGTCCTCTCTCCACCACTCGGTCATTGTCCTGGTTCCCCTGGATGACTCCGTTGGCCTCCTAACTGGCCCCCTCCTGCCTCCATACTCTCCCCTCTAGAAGTTTTTAAGGTCAAAGCCTATGCTCTTAAGAGTTCTGCTCTTCTGACTCGAAATAAGTGGTTTAAACACACACACAGGAGACACTGTCAATGATAGAGATGAAATATAAGTGTCATTCTTTTGCTCCCACGACCCCCTGTTTAAACCCATTATAGCACTCACTCATCTGTATCTGTCTGCTGTTACAATCAGCCACCTGGGCACCCCCACCTGGATGTAAGCACCTTGAGGGCAGAAGCTGGGCCTCGCTTATCTTTGTTTCCTCCACAGGGCCATGTGCTACACCCAGCACATGGTAGGGGCTCAACAAATGCATGTTTCATGAATGAATAAATATTAATATCTTATCCCTTCCTGGACGGTGTCCTACTTGATTGGGGGATGGTATGTGTCTCATTCACATTTACCCTCCATGTACGTCAAATCATACCTGGCATATAGTAGGTGCTCAAAAAATACTTGGTGAACTTATAAATGAGTGAATAACCGAACAAGGGGATGTCTTATCCCCCTACCAGACTGTGAGTTCCTTAGAGCAGCAGTCCCCGACCTTTTTGGCAGCAAGGACTGGTTTCAGAGAAGATGATTTTTCCAGGGACTCAGCACGGGTAGGGTTCAGGATGAAACTGTGCCACCTCAGATCATCAGGCGTTAGTTAGATTCTCATAAGGAGTGTGCAACCTAGATCCTCGCACGCGCAGTTCACGATGGGGTTTGAGCTTCTATGAGAATCTAATGCTGCCACAACTCAACCTCTCTGCGCTTAGATTTCTTCATCTACAGATGGGACCATACGGTATGTACCTGGAAGAGCTTTGTCAGTAGCAAAGGACACAGCCCATGTGGGTTAGTATCCATAAAATGCTTAGAACAGGAGGCAGAGGTCAGGCAGTCATTCTTGCTCGCCCACTGCTCACCTCCTGCTGTGTGGCCAGGTTCCTAAGAGGCTACAGACCAGTACTGGTCCACGGCCTGGCGGTTAGAGACCCCTGCCTTAGAGGCAAGGACAGTGACTTGCTCCTCTCTGCATTGCCTCATGGTGCCTGGCAGGCTGTTTGGCTGTCCATAATTGTTCCCCTGAAGAAGCATGACCTTCCGTCTGTGAGACAGAAGAACTCACCTGTGTTCGGGTTCAGGAAATAGCTGGGACAGGGAGATGCCACAGAGGGCAGCATAGGCGAAGCGGTTGGCCTCAGTCAGCTCCCGGCCCATGGGCAGGTGTGGCTCCCCCCCTGCAGTGGGTTCAGCTACCAGAGGCCGCTGCGGCAGTTTCTGGCATGGCCTGTTCCACGTGGCCATTCCCAGCCCTGCAGGAGAAAATTCCCAGTGAGAAATGCTTCCAGAAGTAAGCCAAGGTTACTTAAGCACAACACAGAACTTATAAACCATAAAAGGCTGATAAAGTAGGCATCATTAAAATGAATAACTTCTTTTCGTTACCTTTAGGAGAGTGAAAACACACACTACAGACCGGGATGGAGGGAGGGATCTTCAATATGTGTATCCACAAAGGTCTATACACGGTATCCAAACAACTAACTCCAATAAGCCATTAAGAAAAAGAAATGAAGCAAATTTAAAAATGGGCAAAAGACTTGAATAGATACTTCATAAAAGATATTCCGCAGTGAGCCGAGATCGCGCCACTGCACTCCAGCCTGGGTGACAGAGCAAGACTCCATCTCAAAAAAAAAAAAAAGATGTTCCTTAGGCCAGGCATGGTGGCTCACACCTCTAATCCCAGCACTTTTGGAAGCTGAGGTAGAAGGATTGATTGAGCCCAGGAGTTCAAGACCAGCCGAAACAACATAGTGAGACTCCATCTCTACAGAAAAATAAAATAAAAGAATTAGCTGGGCATGGTGGCACATGCCTGTAGTTCCAGCTACTTAGGAGGCTAAGGTGAGAGGATCACTTGAGCCTAGGATTCGAGGCTGCAATGAGCTATGATCATTGCACTCCAGCCTGGGCTACAGAATGAAACCCTATCTCTTAAAAAAAAAAAAAAATTCCCAATAGCCATAAGTATGAAAAGATGTTCAATATCGTTAGTCATCAGAGAAATGGAAAATAAAATCCCAATGAGACACTACCACTCACCTGTCAGAATAGCTAAAATTAAAAAGCCTGAGAATAATACCAAGTGCTGGTGAGGATGAAGAACAAACAGAACTTTCTTTTCTTTTTTTTTTTCTTTCTTTTGAGATGGAGTCTCGCTCTGTCGCCCAGGTTGGAGCGCAGTGGCGCGATCTCGGCTCACTGCAAGATCCACCTCCTGGGTTTACACCATTCTCCTGCCTCAGCCTCCCGAGTAGCTGGGACTACAGGCGCCCGCCACTGCGACCAGCTAATTTTTTGTATTTGTAGTAGAGACGGCGTTTCACTGTGTTAGCCAGGATGGTCTCAATCTCCTGATGTCATGATCCATCCGCCTCGGCCTCCCAAAGTGCTGGGATTACAGGCGTGAGCCACCGTGCTTGGCCACAAACAGAACTTTCATACACTGCTGGTGGGATTGTACATTGGTACAACTATTTGAAAATGGTATGACAATATCCCCTAAAGCTAAACATACGTCTTCCCTATGCTCTGGCAATTCCACTCCTGAGAAATGAGGACTTATGTCACCAAAAGACACATACATGAATGCCCACAGCAACTTCATTCACAGTAGTCCCAAACTGGCAACAACCCACATGACTATCACAGTAGAATGGATAAATGGTCATATTCACACTGTGAAACATCACACAGCAATGAAAAAGGAATGAACTACAGCAAACATGAGTGAATCTCAGACAAAATGATACACAGAAAGCCATTCACGAGAGAGTACCTACCATGGGATTCCCTTTACATGAAACTGAAGAATGGTAAACCCAATGTATGGTGATGGAAGTCAGATGAGGGGTTACATGTGGGAGGGAGTATTGGCTCAGAATGGGTGCAAAGAAGGTTTCTGGGTGGAGGAAATGATCTCTCTTGACCTGGGTGGTCGTTACACGGGTATAAATATATTTGAAACTTCCCTGAGCTGTACAGTTAAGATTTATGCACTTTGTGTATGGTATACCTCAAAGGAAGGAAGGAAGGAAGAAGGAAAAAAGGGAGGAAGGTCTCCTCTTTGTTCTCCCTCCTTCTTTTCTTTCCCTCCATTCTTTCCTTCCTTCCCAGGGGCAGAAGGGAAAGGGAGGAGAAGAGTAGGAAGAGCAGGGAGAGGAGAGGAGAGAGGGGACACGCCAAGAAGGCATCCAAGAAACAGAAAGAACACTGGGAGCCACCAGGAAGGGTACAGGGAAGGGTGCCAGCCTCTACTGTAGGGGATCAAGGATATGAACGCAGGCTCAGGACCAGACAGACCTGGGTGTGAAAACAAGTACCGCCACTTAGTAGATGTGGGACCCTGGGCAACTCAACCTCTCTGTACTTAGATTTCTTCACCTACAGATGGAACCATACAGTATCTACCTAGAAGAGATGCGTCAGTAGTAAAGGACACAGCCCATGTGGCTTAGTATTCGTGAAGTGCTTAGAATGGAGTCTGGCACAGGGTTCGTGCTATATAAATGCTTGTTTAAAAAATAAATGCACAAAATGATCAAAAAACAAGTAAAAAGCTTAGCATGGTGCCTGGCACATAGCAAAGGTTTAACAATAACAAGACCTAACATTACTGAGTTATTACTGGGTGCAGGGCACTGGGGTTGCAATTTTAACATGCATTGTCTCAGCAGACTCTATGAGGCAGATAGGACTGTAATGTTCAGTCTGCAAATTAGGAAACAGGCTCAGAGAAGTAACTGGGCTCCCCTCACACAGCCAGTCAATGGCAGACAGATAGGGCCCAAAGATAGAACTGTTGGCCACCAACTCTGTTTTAAATATTCATCACATGGCCAGGAGCCTTCTAGCTCAATAACCACACTCCATACTGTTCTTGGTTCCTAAGTTTGTTCCCATCTAGCTGAGCAACAAAAATTTTTGTTCTCAAAATATTACTTCTGTAGAGGAGTTATTTAAAAGTCTGTCTACAATTAATATTTCATTTATTTTCAAAACAACCCTGAGGCAGTTAAAAGCAACAAACCAACACTTTTACAGCACATAACTGTTTGCAAAGCATTTTCCAGTCCGCTTAATTCTTACAACTACCATGTAAAGTTAAGTTGGACATGAACCATTATGACTTCCTCTTATGACCAAGGAACAGGCTTAAAATGATCAAGCAATTTCCCCAAAGTTACACAGTAACTGATGAGATCCAAACCAGACTTTTGACTCTAAACCTTGAGCTCTTTCCTCTACACCAGCACAGGGATCTTCTTTCCCCTGTTTCAGATGGAGAAATGAAGGCCCAGAGAGGTTAAGACTTTGCCGAAAGTCACCCAGCAAGACTGGCCTCAACGGTTGCTCCAGGAACCCACCTTTGAGATTCGCAGCAAATTTCCCTAGCTCAGAGGGTCAGCTCAGACCATGGTGGTGGAAACAGGGGGAACAGCATAAACCATGAACTGAGGGCAGTGCCAAGGGCAGCACTAGCCTGATGTCAGCAGGTCAGCAATTTCCACTACATTTAATCAACTCCATGTGCCACTTGGAGGCTGTATTGACTGTACCTATTACTCAGAGGAGCCTAAGGTAGTATTTTACTAGACTGGTATCTGGGGAGCCCCATGCCAGTTCTTAGCTCAGTAATGAACAGCTTTCTGATCAGAGAAGGGTGAGCTGGCCTGCTTCTAACCACAGAGGTATGAGGATGTGTCTAGCGTACAAAAGGCTAAGCTCAGGCTGGGCGCGGTGGTAGCTCGCGCCTGTAATCCTAGCACTTTGGGAGGCCGAGGCAGGCGGATCACTTGAGGTCAGGAGTCTGAGACCAGCCTGGCCAACATAGTGAAACCCCATCTCTACTAAAAGTACAAAAATTAGTGGCTGGGTGCAGTGGCTCACGCCTGTAATCCCAGCACTTTGGGAGGCCGAGGCGGGTGGATCACGAGGTCAGGAGATCGAGACTATCCTGGCTAACATGGTGAAACCCCGTCTCTACCAAAAATACAAAAAATTAGCTGGGTGTGGTGGTGGGCGCCTGTAGTCCCAGCTACTCTGGAGGCTGAGGCAGGAGAATGGCATGAACCCGGGAGACGGAGCTTGCAGTGAGCCGAGATCGCGCCACTGCACTCCAGCCTAGGCGATGAGTGAGACTCCGTCTCAAAGAAAAAACAAAAAATTAGCTGGGCATGGTGGGGTGCGCCTATAATCCCAGCTACTCGGGAGGCTGAGGCAGGAGAATCACCTGAATCTGGGAGGCAGAGGTTGCAGTGAGCTGAGATTGTGCCACTGCACTCCAGTCTAGGCAACAGAGCAAGATTCCATCTAACAAAATAATAATAATAAAGCTAAACTCTGACCAAATTCATTCATCATTCAACACAATTTCTCCTGATGCCCTACAATGCATTCTCTACATAGTGGCCTCAGTGACCTTTTTGCCACATGGACCAATCATGTCACTAGGTTGCTTAAAAGCCTGCAAAGGCCTCCCATCACATCAGGATAAATCCCAATCCCGGTATGATGGTCTAACAGGGGCGTCCAATCTTTCGGCTTTCCTGGGCCACACTGGAAGAAGAATTGGTTTGGGCCACACATAAAATACACTAACACTAATGAGAGCTGAGGAGCTAAAAAAAAACAAATCGCAAGAAAACCTCATAACGTTTTAAGAAAGTTTACGAATTTGTGTTGGGCCGCATTCAAAGCTGTCCTGAGCTGTATGCGGCCCACAGGCTGAAGATTGGACAAGCTTAAAAGTCCTGTGCAATCCAGTTGCTGCCTGCCACTAAACTCCATCTCATGTCCCCACACCAGTCTTGTTCACTATGCCACAGCCACACTGGCTGTCTTTCTGCTCATCCCCTCCAGGCCCTTGCACCTGCCATTCTCCCCACCAGGAACACCCTTCCCTGACCATCACATCATCTGGCCTCAGCTCAGATGTCACCTCCTCTGAGAGACCTTCCCTGACCACCCAGTCTACAGTATTAGGTTGGTGCAAAAGTAACTGTGGTTTTTTGCAATTTAATAGCAAGACCCACAATTACTTTTGCACCAACCTAATATCTCTGTCTTCTATCCCAGCACCCTCTTCTATTTTTATCATACTCATTCTTATCTAAAATGTTTTTTTAAAAAAATTATTTCTTTACCTGTGTATACAAATAGTATAGAAGTTTCTTACGTCAGTTCCCTGGTTGTTTTTTCACTGCCACACCCCTAGCTTTCTGGACAGGCCCTGGATCACTGCAGGCATTCAGGAAATACTTGCTGGATGAATCAAGAGGGGGCTAGGATGTGGGAAGCCCTGTTCTGGGCCTTAGGGCAGATTAGAGGATGAAACTGACAAGTTCCCTGCTCTTAAGGGGCTGACATTCTGGTGGGAGACAGGCATTAATATGTCAATACATAATGACAAAGCGACCTAAGTTGGTCAAGGTCACAGAGCTAATAAGCGCTAGAACCAAGACACACGCTCAGGAGGTCTGGCTGCAGAATCCACGCCCTCAGCAGCCCACTCAACACATAGGTAAACATTCCTTCAGGAAGTGGTCAGGGGAGGAACAGTTAGGCAGGGTGAGGGGATATGAAGTGATGGGGTGAAGTGGGGTTGGCTAACATACGTGGATGAAAGGTGTCATTCCAGCAGGGGCCTGCAGAAGTCACAGGATGGGTGGAGAGGTATTCCTTAGAGGAAACAGTATGGTGGTAGAGACAGACAAATACACAGACAATGGTGGCTGGACACAGTGGCTCACGCCTGTAATCCCAGAGCTTTCGGAGGCTGAGGCAGAAGGACTGGAGGAGCCTGGGCAACAAAGCGAGACTCTGTCTCTACAAAAATAATAATAATTTAAAAATGAGCCAGGCATGGTGGAGCATGCCTGTGGCTCCAGCTACTCAAGAGGTTGAGGCAGGAGGATCGCTTAAGTCCAGGAGTCTGAGGAAGTTGAGGCTGCAGTGAGCCGTGATCACACTATTGCACTCCAGCCTGGTGACAAAGCAAGACCCTGTCTCTCAAAGAAAAACAAACCAAAACAAACAGAAAAAACAGACAATGACAATCCGTGTGATAAACACCATGACAGGGGAAACATGAGAGACAGAGGGATCCCAAGACGGGGACCCTGAACCCAGCACTGGCTCCCTGGAGAAGGTGATGGTAAAGCTGAATCCTGAACAAGGAGTGAATCAGACAGGGGTGGGGTGGGCACATCTTTGACAAAGGGAAAAAGCATGTGGCAAGACCCAGAGGTAGAGGAGAAATGCTTCTGAAGAACAAAAAGATGTTTGGTGCAGCCAGGGCTTGGACAATGGGTGGGTGTGAAGAAATGAGGTGGGAGTGGAAGCTGCCAAGGGCTGCCCCAGGCAGGGCCAAGTTCATCTCACTAAGGAATTAGGCTTCCTTGTAAAGGCAACGGCCATGCGGGAGGCTGAATGAGGGTGCATGGAACCTCTTGGTACTATATTTGCAACTTCCCATGAGCCTATAATTATTTTAAAATAGAAAGTTTTAAAAAACGTAGTGGAACATCTCTATAGAATTTTAAAAACCTTTTCTTGAGGCAAAATTATAAATGAATATTGACCTCTTAATGGGTTAATGAATCTAACAAACATGTATTAGCCCTACTACAGTGGTGACTAAGCCAGGCACATAAAGACCCCCCCATTGGGGAGATTATATTCTAGAGAGGGAGACAGAAAATGTAAACTCAGAAAGAAGACCATTTTAAATAATAACAAGGGGCTTCTGAAGGAAAAGAAACCTTCGATAGTTACCCAGATTTCAAGAAACAGCCGTGGGCCTCTTTCTGTTTGAAGACAGGCTGCTCAGGTTCTGGATGGTTCTTCAGAGAAATATGCAAATTGCCCTGTGGGAGCAAACCAGAAAAACCAGCCTGTGGGTCCACAGAGTGTGGGATCTGGGGAAGGCTACAGCAGAGCGAGCTGGCTGGTTAGCTAAAGCTCAGGGGAGCCTGAGCTCCTCTGGGCCCTCGCCCTGCACGTTCCTTGATGTGCGATGCTCTTCTCAGCAGAGTGGTAAGGCAGGCAGCTACCACTGCTGAGCACTCACCATGTGCCCCACACAGCCCTGCCACTTTCCATGGATTGTCTCATTTAATGTCCTTGTTCAACTCTTCGCACCTTGAGCTGTGGTCACTGCATCCAGCTTCTGGGCAGGCACCGTGTCGCCTCCACATCTGTACCTGGTGCCTAACCACAGAGTGTGCGCTCAGAAAATGCCAGTCATATGAACTGAGGAATGAATTAGCTTTTAGGCTTAAGCAAGAGCTAGATTTTCCTATTTTTCTCCCTAAAGGCACTCCCGTTCTCACACGCCAATGGAGCATCAGATGGGGAAGGGAGATGGATGAAGGGCCAAGCATCTGGAATTACCCAAAGGAGGTCTCAGGACCCAAAATCCGGGTCCCCCAAAATTTCAAATAATTTGAGCTTCATCCTTAGTGCCATTTTCTTTTTCTTTCTTTTTTTTTTTTGAGACAGAGTTTGGCTCTGTCGCCCAGGCTGGAGTGCAGTGATGCCATCTCGGCTCACTGCAACCGCTGCCTCCTGGGTTCAAGTGATTCTTGTGCCTCAGCCTCCTGAGTAGCTGGAATCACAGGCACGCACCACCATGCCTGGCTAATTTTTCATATTTTTAGTAGAGACGGGGTTTTGCCATGTTGCTCAGGCTGGTCTTGAACTCCTGAGCTCAGGCAATCTGTCTGCCTCAGCCTCCCAAAGTGCTAGGATTACAGGCATGAGCCACTGCACCCAGTCCTTAGTGCCATTTTCAATGCCAGTGAAAATAATATTTTTTACTTATTTAAGCCTCAGTGGGGTTTGTATTAAGTTATCAGTGGGAATGCCCTCTCCTAGAGGTTGCCTTCCTCCCTGGCATGAGAATGAACCTGTACTGTGCCTAAAAATTGAATATTCACACTATGAGTCTAATCATGTTAAAGCAATGGAGAGGAGAAAAATGACTGGAAGAACATCCTCCAAAATTATCTCTGAATCACCATTCAGAGATACCAGAGACTTTTCTGTATTTCCCCCAAATTTTCTGCCATTAAATTCACATTGCTTTTGAACTCTCTAGAAAGCTATTTTGTGCAGGTCTCTATCCATAGAGAGGATACTGTTTGGACATGCACCAGGATGCTGGCAGTGGCTAACTCCAGGTAGGCAGAGACCCGGATTGAATTCTGGATGATTTTAATTTTTTCTTTATATATCTGTGTTTTATGAATTATTAACAATAAGTACTGATTTTGAGATCGGAAAAAAATAATTTAAAATTACAACATGCTGCACTGGTGCCAGCTCACACCAGCTGGTGACAATCAGTTCTGTGCTTCTCCTTCCAACCCTGTGTCCGGTGACATTGGCATGTTGGGAATATTTACATCACAGAAATCGGCAAATGCTACAAATCAGGGATAATTTTGTTCTAGATAGATGGTAGACCAGAATTCGACTGAATATACAATATGACTCTAGTTCTGTTTTTAAAACATGTTTCGGCTGGGTGCAGTGGCTCATGCCTGGAATCCCAGCGCTTTGGGAGGCTAAGGCGGGCGGATCTCGAGGTCAAGAGATCGAGACCATCCTGGCTAACAAACGCCATCTCTACTAAAAATACAGAAAATTAGCCAGGCGTGGTGGTGGGCACCTGTAGTCCCAGCTACTTGGGAGGCTGAGGCAGGAGAATGGTGTGAACCTAGGACGTGGAGCTTGCAGTGAGCCAAGATCACACCACTGCACTCCAGCCTGAGTGACAGAGCAAGACTCCGTCTCAAAAAAAAAAATTAGGCCGGGCGCGGTGGCTCAAGCCTGTAATCCCAGCACTTTGGGAGGCCGAGGCGGGCGGATCACAAGGTCAGGAGATCGAGACCATCCTGGCTAACACAGTGAAACCCCGTCTCTACTAAAAAAAAGTACAAAAAACTAGCCGGGCGAGGTGGCGGGCGCCTGTAGTCCCAGCTACTCGGGAGGCTGAGGCAGGAGAATGGCGTGAACCCGGGAGGCGGAGCTTGCAGTGAGCTGAGATCCGGCCACTGCACTCCAGCTTGGGCGACAGAGCGAGACTCCGTCTCAAAAAAAAAAAAAAAAAAATTAAATTAAAAAACAAACATGTTTCAGCCAGGTGTGGTGGCTCACGTCTGTAATATCAACACTTTGGGAGGCCGAGGCAGGCAGATCACCTGAGGTCAGGAGCTCGAGACCAGCCTGGCCAACATGGTGAAATCTCATCTCTACTAAAAATACAAAAATTAGCTGGGTGTGGTGGTTCATGCCTGTAATCCCAGCTACTCAGGAAGCTGATGCAGGAGAATTGCTAGAAACCAGGAGGCAGAGAATGCAGTGAGCCAAGACTGTACCACTGTACTCCAGCCTGGGTGACAGAGTCAGACTCTGTCTCAAATAAATAAATAAACAACAATAAAAAATAAAACATGTTTCACAGAGCAAAAAGATCAGAAGGAAATACATCAAAATGTTTATGATCATTATCTCTTGGTTGGTGGGGCTGAGGGACTAGAGGTGATTGGTTTCTGTTCTATTTTTCTATATTTTTAGCATTTCTGTCATGAGCTTATTGGTGCTTTTATAATGTAAAAAAAAACACACAAAACTTTTAATCAGAAATAATTCTGGCCTCTTGATCCTTAGAAGAGGAGTGTTTTATCTCAGAAAGCCCTGGGCCCATGTGGCCCAGCCAAGTCAGTGGGGGTGAGTTCACAGTTAAGTCCCACATATTTGACCAATAGATCTTGTCAGTAAGAAAAAGAGGCCAGGCACAGTGGCTCATGCCTGTAATCTTAGCACTTTGGGAGGCCAAGGATGGATCTCTTGAGCCCAGGAGTTCGAGATCAGCCTGGACAGCATGGCAAAACCCCATCTCTACAACAAATACAAAAATTAGCCAGGCACGATGGTGAGTACCTGCAGTCCCAGCTACTCGGGATGGTGAGGTGGGAGAATCACTTGAGTCTTGGGGGTAGAGGCTGCAGTGAGCTGAGATCCTGCCACTGGACTCCAGCCTGAGTGACAACAGAGTGAGACTCTGCCTCAAAAAAAAAAAAGAAAGAAAGAAAGAAAGAGAGAGATTCCCTATTTAGTAAATGATGCTGGGAGAACTGGCTAGCCATATGCAGAAAATTGAAACTAGATCCCTTCCTTACAACGTACACAGAAATTAACTGAAGATGGATTAAAGACTTAAATGTAAAACCCCAAACTATAAAAACCTTAGAAGAAAATCTAGGCAATACCATTCAGGACATAGGCATGGGCACAGATGTTATGACAAAATCACCAAAAGCAATTGCAACAAAAGCAAAAACTGACAAATGCGATCTGATTAAACTAAAGAGCTTCTGCACAGCAAAAGAAACTATCATCAGAGTGAACAAGCAACCTACAGAGTGGGAGAAAGTTTTTGCAATCTATCCATCTGATAAATGTCTAATATCAAGATTCTACAAGGAACTTATGCAAATTTACAAGCAAAAAACAGACAACCCCATTAAAAAGTGGGCAAAGGACATGAACATACACTTCTCAAAAGACATTCATGTTGCCAAGAAACATGAAAAAAAGCTCAACATCACTGATCATTAGAGAAACGCAAATCAAAACCACAATGAGATACCATCTCATGCCAGTCAGAATGGCAATTATTAAAAAGTCAGGAAACAACAGATGCTGGCGAGGCTGCAGAGAAATAGGCATGCTCTTACACTGTTGGTGGAAATGTAAGTTAGTTCAACCATTGTCGAAGATGGTGTGGCGATTCCTCAAAGATCTAGAAGCAGAAATACCATTTGACCCAGCAATCTCATTACGGGGTACACACCCAGAGGAATATAAATCATTCTATTACAAAGATACCTGCACGTGTATGTTCATTGCAGCACTATTTACAATAGCAAAGATATGGAATCGGCCCAAATGCCCGTCAATGATAGACTGCATAAAGAAAATGTGGTACATATACACCATGGAATACCATGCAGCCATTAAAAGGAATGAGATCATATCCTTTGCAGGGATATGGGTGGAGCTGGGAGCCATTATCCTCAGCAAACTAATTCAGGAACAGAAAACCAAACCCACATGTTCTCACTTATAAGTGGGAGCTGAACAATGAGGACACATGGACACAGGAAGGAGAACACACACAGGCCTGTCAGCGGGTGGGGTGCAAGGAGAGAGAGCATTAGGTAACAGAGCTAATGCATGCTGGGCTCAATACCTAGGTGATGCGCTGCTAGTTGCAGCAAACCATCATGGCACATGTTTACCTATGTAACAAAACTGCACATCCTGTACATGTATCCCAGAACTTAAAAACAAAGAAAAGAAAAAGAAATGAACAAGGGTTGGTGGGACAGACAGGGCAATTCTCAGCTTCTCAGCTCTCCATGATGCCGGAATGGGGGAGCCCATGGTTTCAACCCTATGAATTGTCCAACTGGACAGGCTGGGACCCCAAACTTTTCCAGCTGCACAAGTGTAGGGGCAGCTGTGGGGTGGGAGATGCGCCACCTGCTGTGTGTCTGGTCCTTGGGGGCCTCCACCCCTTGAACTGATTTGGGATGAGGATCCAGGCCAAAGTAAAACTGGATCTCAAGTGTGTCTGAGAAGTTACACTGATTCCAAGAGAGTGCTATATTCCTGCGACGAGAAAAAGTCCCTTCTGTCAGGACCAGCAGTACCTCTGTGCCCTGGGGTCACCTAAGATACGCAGGCCTGGTCCAGCAGCGCCCTGGGGCTAAGGAGTCACTGACGGAAGGAGGAGCTCCCAGCTCCTGGTAGCCTCCTGAGGTTCTTGTCCCAGGTACTGTGAAGACACCAAATGATATAGTTTGGCTGTGTCCTCACCCAAATCTCACCTTGAATTATAGCTCCCACAATTCCCACATCATGGGAGGGACCTGGTGGGAGGTAACTGAATCATGGGGGTGGGTCTTTCCTGTGCTATTCTCGTGACAGTGAGTAATTCTCAGGAGATCTGATGATTTTATAAGGGGAAACCCCTTTTCATTTGGTTCTCACTTCTCTCTTGCCTGCCGTCATGTAATATGTGCCTTTTACCTTCCGCCATGATTGTGAGGCCTCCCCAGGCACATGGAACTATGCCTCCATTAAACACCTTTTTCTTTATAAATTACCCAGTCTCGGGTACATCTTCATCAGCAGCATGAAAATGGAGTACTATACCAAGGAACTCCAAGAAAGACCCACACTTGACCTAGAAGAGGACGCGCTCTCCAGGGAAACAAACATAGAGTGAGAACAACAGGGCAAACCCATGCCTACAGCTCGGCTGCACAGCCCAGACCCAGGATGGACAGGGGTCATTCTGGAATGGGACCTTGTTTGGATATGCTACGATTATGACTTGTGTCTAGCCAGTCACATCATCTGTCACCAAAGAAAATGCTGACTGGGTCATTTTTGTAAGTAGTGGGGGCAGTGAGACATTCCATAAATATCTGACCTCAGCTCCACAAGCACCCACAGTGCGCCCTCTGAATATTTGTTGACCGATGCCATAAACAATACCACTGGATTTCTTCTTGGAGAGATGAAAAATTCTAAAGTTAGCACCAAGGAGAAAATCAAATATGGTCAATACCATCTTTGAAAATCCTTTAAATCGTCCTTAAAACTCCATGACCTGGGCCTTTAGAAGATCACATGCAAGAATGAACTTTTGCTTTTTCTTTACATGCCAGCCGGCTCTGGCCTTTTTTTCCCCCCTTGGAGTAGTCAGTGAAGGTCAAGGTCAAAGTTTTTGTTTGTTTGTTTGTTTTTGAGACAAAGTCTTACTCTGTTTCCCAACCTGGAGTGCAGTGGCACAATCTGGGCTCACTGCAACCTCCACTTCCTGGGTTCAAGCAATTCTCTTGTCTCAGCCACGCAAGTAGCTAGGATTACAGGTGCACACCACGATGACTGGCCAAGTTTTGTATCTTTAGTAGAGACAGGGTTTCACCACGTTGGCCAGGCTGGTCTCGAACACCTGGCTCAAGTGATCCTGTCACCTCGGCCTCCCAAAGTTCTGGGATTACAGGCGTGAGCCACCACACCCAGCCTCAAGGTCAAATTTGATGTGACTTATATTAGTGTGGGTCAGTGATTATATTAGTGTGCCGCCTCTCCCATGCTGCTCCAGCCATACCCTACTCCTTGCAGCTCCTGGACCCCACCAGGCTTTCTCTTTCCTTTTTCTGATCGCAGTTGAGTTTTTAAATGATTCTGCTGTGCAATAAAATAACCATTAATAGGGAGATGGCTACAATGTCACGGGAAGGCTGAAGACTAATTATTCTGGGGCCAAGGAGAGAAAAAGCATTTGGCTAAGAAATCATTTACAACACGTAAAGCTATGGCACTATCCTTAGGCCAGAAATGCCACAGAGCATAGTTGAAGGTTACAATACACATGCACCCCACAGCCAAAATAAGACAATCTTGAGATGCTCCTAGAAGGGCAGAGTCTAGGTGGGCCCAGGCTAGCACCCTCTGCAGCCATTTAGAAGAGATACCCATTCATTCTACACCTCTATCTGAAGTCAAATTGGAAGCTAGAGGTCAGTGAGGCATCTCAGGAGGTCTCCATGGCAACAGTTCCAACATAGAAGAACCCAGAGGGTTTTGGACAATCACATTGCAGACGAGAAGAAAACAGAGATGCTGGCACGGAAGGAAAGCGCCCCTCCCACCCTTGCTTCAGCGGTCTGGAGGAGGGGCAGGAAGGTGGGTGGGGTGACAGTGCCATTGGGGTGGACACCCAGGCCCTGTGATGTGTGCCCACATTTACCACTGCTCTCTTCCTTCCCCTGCCTGGTATTAATCACCGTCACCTCTTACTGGGCCACGCCTCTCCACACATCTGTTTTTTTCTGCCCTCACCCCAGCTGTTCATACACAGTACCCAGAGAGCACCATCTCAGAGTCAGGCCATGCCCCTCCTCTGCTCCAAACCCTCCAAGACTCCCTTCTCAAAGTCAAGGTCCTTACAACGGTGATGGGGCTGCTGCAATCGGCCTGAGTGGCCTCTCTGCCCCCTACCCCCGCCACCTCTCCCATGCTGCTCCAGCTACACCTTCTTCCCTGCAGCTCCTGGACCCCACCAGGCATGCTCCCACCTCACGGCCTTTGCATTGGCTGTTCCCACAGCCAGGAATGTTTATGCCCCAGATAAGGACACAGTCAACTCCCTCACCTCCTTCCTGTCTGAGATCAAATCTCACACTTCGGTGCAGCCACCCTGCCTACTGCCCATCCTAGCCCCTTTACCCAGCTGCTCTACTTTGTCCACAGCACACACCAGCCTCCCAATTCTGTATCAGTTACTCATTTACATTTATCTTCTATCTCCCTCTGCTCACAGGTAAGCACAGTGGGAACTCAGCAACATTTGTTGACTGAATGGTGGTTTCCACTTGGGATAATTACAAAATAATTACAGAGACAAATTTGCCTGAGAAGGAAATGGGAGAAATGGCAAAGTCTGTAATAGTCCATTTGACCCACTGGTTTTCAAACTGCCCCCCAGAGCCCCAGAGTGATGGGCTAGATAAGACACAGGGGGGAGCCCTCAATACCCCACCTTCAAATTATAACAGCACATGATTCAGCAATACCACTTCTGGGTATATATGCAAAACAACTGAAAGCTGGGTCTCCAAAAGATATTTGTACACCCATGTTTACAGAATTATTCACAATAGCCAAGAGTTGGAAGCAACCCAAATGCCCATCTACAGACGAACAGATCAACAAAATATGATCCATACATACAGTGGAACGTTATTCAGTCTTAAAAAAGGAAGGAAATAAGCCGGACACGGTGGCTCAAGCCTGTAATCCCAGCACTTTGGGAGGCTGAGACGAGCGGATCACGTGGTCAGGAGATCGAGACCATCCTGGCTAACATGGTGAAACTCCATCTCTACTAAAAAATACAAAAAACCAGCTGGGTGTGGTGGCGGGTGCCTGTAGTCCCAGCTACTTGGGAGGCTGAGGCAGGAGAATGGCGTGAACCTGGGAGGCGGAGCTTGCAGTGAGCGGAAATCGCGCCACTGCACTCCAGCCTGGGCGACAGAGCGAGACTCCGTCTCAAAAAAAAAAGGGAAGGAAATTCTGACACGTTACAACATGAATGATGAATGTACCCTGAGAAGTTATGACATAAGCCAGTCACAAAAAGATAAATGCTGTACAATTCCACTTCTGTGAGGTATGAGGAGTAGTCAAATTCATAGAGAGAGAAAGTAAAATGAATGGTGGTTGCCAGTGGCTGCGGGGAGCAGGAACAGGGGAGGGAGGTGGTTGTTTAAAGAGTGTGGAGTTTCAGATCTGCCAGTTGGAAAGTTCTAGAGATTCGTTGCACAACGATGTGAATATACTTGACATTACTGAATTACACACTTAAAATGTGTGCCCTCTTCCAAAAGCACAGTTTAATAATAAAATCAGCTTAGATTTTCTGGGGCCTACTTCCATGATCCCACTTCAGCTTCCCAACAACTTTATGAAGAAGAGACAATCGTTGTCCCCATTTTACAGATGAGAAAACTGAGACTCACAGATGATTACAATGAGACAACTCACAGAAATTTTCAATGGTAAATTTCATGGTATGTGTATTTTATCACAATTTTTACATTAAAAAAAATTAGGGCCAGACGCAGTGGCTCACATCTATAATCCCAGCACTCTGGGAGGCTGAGGTTGGGTGGATCACCTGAGGTCAGGAGTTCAAGACTAGCCTGGACAACATTGTGAAACGCCGTCTCTACTAAAAATACAAAAATTAGCTGGGCATGGTGGCGGGCATCTGTAGTCCCAGCTACTCAGGAGACTGAGGCAGAAGAATTGCTTGAATCTAGGAGGCAGAGGTTGCAGTGAGCCGAGATTGTGCCGTTACATTCCAGCTCTTGAGACAAGAGCAAAACACTGTCTCAAAAAGTAAATAAGGCCGGGCGCGGTGGCTCAAGCCTGTAATCTCAGCACTTTGGGAGGCCGAGGCGGGTGGATCACGAGGTCAGGAGATGGAGACCCTCCTGGCTAACACGGTGAAACCCCGTCTCTACTAAAAATACAAAAAACTAGCCAGGCGAGGTGGCGGGCGCCTGTAGTCCCAGCTACTCGGAGGCTGAGGCAGGAGAATGGCGGGAACCCAGGAGGCGGAGCTTGCAGTGAGCCGAGATCGCGCCACTGCACTGCAGCCTGCGCGACACAGCGAAACTCCGTCTCAAAAAAAAAAAGTAAATAAATAAAAAATAAATTAAAAATTAAAAGTTAAAAAAATAAAAAATTAAAAAAATTTTTAAACATTTAAAAATCACAACAGTAAAAGGTGGACAAATGTTAGCCACGTGTCACCTCTTTCCACACATCATCTTATTTTCTCTCAACAATCCTACAAGGTGGGTGCTATTATCATCCTTCCACAGATGGGGACAGAGAGGCCCTGAGAATTGAAGGTCAAGGTCCCTGGACAAGTCATGTGGTATTTAAACTTGTGCCTGGAACTTAGGCCACAGGCAGCCATCTTCACAATGGTGCTATTCTACCTCTCTTTGGTCTGGTTTACATCCTGGCCAGAGATTTCCAACACAATCTGAAAACCAGCAAATTGGATGAATCTGACGAGCTCTCATCAATCCACAGGCTCATATCCCACTTCTGAGCCCCAAGCACCTGTGGACGGGCCTAACCTGCCTTTCCCGCTTTGTTTTCTTTCACTCCCTGCTTGCAGCTCATCCTCAGCTAAACTGCACTCCCCTGCTTCCAGTTAACGCTGGGATACCACCTCAGGCCTCAGCTCAGGCTGTTCTCTCCCATCTGGGTCCCCCTGTCCAAATAGTGTCCTTTTCCAAAAGCACAGTTTAATAATAAAATCAGCATAGATTTTCTGGGGCCTACTTCCATGATCCCACTTCAGCTTCCTAACAACCTTATTAAGAAGAGACAATCGCCATCCCCATTTTACAGATGAGAAAACTGAGACTCACAGAAGCGGAAGTCACACAGCTGGCAAGACCTAGGATGCTCCTTCCAGGCCTGTGTGACCTCAAATCCCAAGTCCTTCTCCACTTTACTAAGTTGGGGGGTCAGGGGTTGCCACGCACTTCCCTGGATTTGTCCAGCGAATGTGGGGTCTGCCACCTCTGAAGCCACAAAGACTTCATCTGGGCCCCTTCATCTCTTCTCGGACATAATGGCCGGTTGCCAATGTGTCTGTCTCCCTGAACAGGAGGGGAGGGTCCGGGTGAGAGTGGATAAAGCCCAGGGCACCAGGGCTTCCCAATTAATATTTTGGTTATTCATTCCAGTGTAAAACACCCAGCCCCTCCACTCCTGCCTCCAACCCAACCCTTTGTAATTTTTGTTTATTTATGTATTTTGAGATGGAGTCTTGCTCTGTCGCCAGGCTGGAGTGCAGTGGCTCGGTCTTGGCTCACTGCAAGCTCCACCTCCCAGATTCAAGCGATTCTCCTGCCTCAGCCTCCCAAGTAGCTGGGACTACAGGCCCGCACCCCCACACCCAGCTAATTTTTGTATTTTTAGTAGATCTCGATCTCTGGATCTTGTAATCCGCCCTCCTTGGCCTCCCAAATGCTGAGATTACAGGCGTGAGCCACTGCGCCTGGCCTGTGATTTTCTTTATCAAATTTATCACCACTTGACAATGTATTATAGGTTTATTTACGGTCTATCTCCCTCACTAGAGGAAGCTCAAAAAGGCAGTGGCTTTTGGGCCATGTTCCCAGACATATCCTAGGACAGCATGTGGCAGAGCAGGGGCTCAATCTCTGTGTGCTGAATGAAGCAAGCCACAGCTGAAAAATGACTTCAGCAGATTTTGTTGAAGGACAATATCGTTTTATATAAAGTGAGGTCCCCAATGTGCTCAAGAGGGCCTCCCTATCAGTGGATGTCATTACTGAGGACCCACTAAGCAAACTTAGCCCTGGTCCTGGAGGTCACAGGGGTTACAGTTACGGTGGTGTACAGGGTATAGGCAGGAATTAATCCCAGCAATGAGTGTATAATTCCACCCTGAACTTAACCTCTGACATACCAGGAGAAGTCTTGTGGCCTGAGGCATTTGGAGTACAAGTCTGGGTAGGGCTAAAATATGAAGAATGAGAAGATGTTACCTGGGAAAAGGGAAGCAGGGGGTAGGAGAGACCTGGAAGAGCAGATGCAAAGGTCCCAAGGACGGAGGGGTGGCATGCCTGGGCACAGAGGGCTGTTGATAAGTGTCTGAGACGCGGCTGGAGGTGTAAGCTGGGGGACAGGGGTGCACAGCCTTCCAGTTCGTGTAAAAGGTTTTTGCTCTTTTCCCTAAGAAAATGGGAAGCCAAGGCCAGGGGCGGTGGCTCATGCCTGCAATCCCAGTACTTTGGGAGGCTGAGGTGGATGGATCACAAGGTCAGGAGTTCAAAACCAGCCTGTCCAATATGGCGAAACCCCATCTCTACTAAAATACAAAAATCAGCCGGGCATGGTGGTGGGTGCCTGTAGTCCCAGCTACTTGGAAGCCTGAGGCAGGGGAATCGCTTGAACCCGGGAGGCGGAGGTTGCAGTGAGCCGAAATCGCATCAGTGCATTGCAGCCTGGGTGACAGAGTGAGACTCTGTCTCAAAAAAAAAAGAAGAAAAAAGGAAAGAAGGAAAGAAAGGAAAAAAAGGAAAGAGAGAAAGAAAATGGGAATCCAGAGTGGGGTTTTAGGCAGAGGCAGAGGGTGGTACGATGATATCTGGGCAGCTTGAAGCGGAGGTCGGCCAAACGGAAAGTGGATTGGATTTCACTCTCACCCCTTCTGCCTGCTGTCACACGTTCCAGAGAGCCAGTTCCCCACTCCTCATCAGCAGCCCCGGTTTATAATGTACAACACGGTTTACAAAACACACAGGTCAAAAGAGAACACAATGAGAAACCACCCACTGACATTTCTTAGGTTCCACGTTAGCCAGCCCTGGTGGCTGACCCAGCCTTTGTAGCCCAGTGGTACCAGAGAAGAGAGGGATGGTTTGAGCCTTATGAGGAACTCTCCAGACCTCAGCCTTTGTGGGAGCTACACGCTGAGCTATGACAACCTAATCGATCAACTCCTCCTGTCCAACTCCTCCTTGGGCCTTAGGACTAAAAAGGATAAAGTCAAGCCTGTAATCCCAGCACTTTGGGAGGCCGAGGCGAGTGAATCACGAGGTCAGGAGATCGAGACCATCCTGGTTAACACGGTGAAACCCCGTCTCTACTAATAATATAAAAAAATTAGCCAGGCGTAGTGGCAGGCACCTGAGGCTGAGGCAGGAGAATGGCAAGAACCCGGGAGGCAGAGCTTGCAGTGAGCTGAGATCGCGCCACTGCACTCCAGCCTGGGCGACTGAACAAGACTCCATCTCAAAAAAAAAAAAAAGGCCGGGCGCGGTGGCTCAAGCCTGTAATCCCAGCACTTTGGGAGGCCGAGGCGGGCGGATCACGAGGTCAGGAGATCAAGACCATCCTGGCTAATACGGTGAACCCCCGTCTCTACTAGAAAAATACAAAAAACTAGCCGGGCGAGGTGGCGGGCGCCTGTAGTCCCAGCTACTCGGGAGGCTGAGGCAGGAGAATGGCGTGAACCCGGGAGGCGGAGCTTGCAGTGAGCTGAGATCTGGCCACTGCACTCCAGCCTGGGCGGCAGAGCGAGACTCCGTCTCAAAAAAAAAAAAAAAAGTATAGTCTCCCAAAGTGTCAGACACTGCACTGGGCCTTTTGTGGCTTCAGCTCCTTTAATTTTCACAACAACCTTGGAGATGGGTATATCACAAATGAGTAAACTGAGGCATAAAGAGGTCATTTAGCTTGCCTGATCACTCAGTTACAAAGCTGCAAAGCTAACACATGAGCCCATCTCCGTCTGATGCTGCACACGAGGGCTTGAGGCCACTCTAACACCGGTCTCTTCTGCTGTCTTCAAGTACTTCACAGTTGGGGAAACGCCAATGGTCTCCCCTGTGCCCAGCCCTCCCTCCCCAGGCTGAAGGGCAGGGCTTTATTCCACCCTCTGGAGTGTACTTCCTGAGGGCAGGGCTCGTTTTGTTCAGTGCTGTATCCTCAGTGCCTAAACAATGCACAAAGTAGGAGCTCAACAAATATTTGAATGAACAACCCAAAGCCATTTGTTGAATGAACAAATGGATGTTCCCAAAGCTTAAAAAGAGTTTCATATTTTCTGCAATGAAATAAACACTGAGTTAGGGGAGAGGGGGTTCATGTGCTGACTCCTACTTCGAGTTAGGTAGTAGTCTGGGATGCTAGCCTGACCCTGCTCGCAATTCCCAGTGCCACCCCAGGGAAGAGCTGGGCTGGTCACGGCAAAGGCACTGTGGAGGCCAACTCTGTGCCAAGCACTGGGTCAGGCTCTCCAGACAGGTAGCCCAGGTTTTTCTCTCTTGCTTCCTAGCTGCGTGGTCTTGGGGAAGTTTACTTCACCTCTCTGAGCCTCAGTTTACCCAGTTTTAAAATCCACTCAAAAGTCAGCAGCAGTAATTCTTCCCTCCTGTAACTTCAGGTATGGGCGCCAGAAGACATGGCCTCCTTGTAACATGAGGGGCCTGGCTTTTCTCCAGAGGCTCCCCAAGCCCCGCTAGAACGCTCTGTTTGAGAGTCTGCAGGGGGCGCGGGGGGCAGGGAGAGACGAGGCGAGAGAGTCCTAGAGGCTTTCCTGACAGGGACGTGGAGGGGCCACGTGGGGCAAGGGGAAGCACAGTGACCTCTTGTGACCTTGGGCAAGCCCCCTTCCTCTCTGACCTTGACCAGCGTACTCATTTGTCAAGGGAGCAGCTGGGTGACCTCTAAGAACTCGGAGGCCGAGGCCGGAGTCGCCCAAGTGCTCCGCCCAGCCTCAGTTTCCCCCTCTGCCGCCCCACAAGATTTCTAAAAGCACTTCCGGCTCTGAAAACAACCACCAGCAGGCGGCCTGGCTCAGGGCAGGCAGCGCCGGGGAGCGCGCGGCCGCTTCCTGGTGGGTCCAGTGTTCCTGGGGTGGAGGGCGGGGCGCAGGGCAAAGGGCCCCAGGGCTGGGCCGGGCTCAGAGTGCCCCGCGTGGGGCTGGCGGGGAGTGGCCCAGCGGGGTGCGCGCCACCGTGGCCTGGCGGCTCCGGGGCCCCCTTACCTGGAGGCGGCGGCGAAGGCGAAGGCGGAGGCGGCGAAAGCGGCGAGCTGCTCCTCCCGCCCAGCCCCTCCCCTCCCGGCCGCGTCCCAGCCCCGGGCCCGGCTCGTCCCGCCGCCTGCCCCGAGCGCGCCTGGTCGCCGCCGGCCGGGCGGAGCACTCGGGAGCGCGGCGCGGGGGCGCGGGGCCTTCCAGGCTCTGACTCGCCAGCTGCCGGTCCCGACCTGGCTCGTCCCACCTCTGCCCCACTTCCACCACCTATCGCGACAGGGGTGCCGGCCTCTGCAGGTGACCGGCCAGCCCTCGGCGCCACATCTGTGTGTGGGTCCATTTACCCTCCAGGAAGCAGCGAGACAGCGCGGGGCGGGAGAAGGGACCTGCAGGGTGGGCCTTTGCAGAAACTGCCCGCGAAGGACTCGGCCCCTAGAGCAGCGTGCCCCAACGCCACGGCGATGGAAGAAGTCTTCAAAAATGTATAATGTAAACAAAGAACCAGTCACAGAAACCGCGTTCCCTCACGTGTATGCAGCACTTTGTAGTTTGCAAAGTGTTCAGATAGCTCAGTTCCTCCTGATTCTTCTTTCATTTTCCCTAACGCTAAGTTTGGTCCTGTCTCAGGGCCTCTGCCTGGAGGCTCCCGTGCCTGGGACTCTCTGTCTTCAGGCCTTCCTTTCCCCCAGTCCATTTCCCGCTTTCCATTCTGGTCTCCTCTCGGGATGCGATCTGAGAGTCTTCCCTGACCACCCAGCACATTCAGTCATTGAACAAATTTACTGAGCACCTACTAGGTGTCAGGTACAGTTCTTTTTTCTCTTTCCTTCCTTCCTTCCTTCCTTCCTTCCTTCTCTCTCTCTCTTTCTTTCTTTCTTGATGGAGTCTCGCTCTGTCACCCAGGCTGGAGTGCAGTGGCCCGATCTCAGCTCACTCCAACTTCCGCCTCCTGGGTTCAAGCGATTCTCCTGCCTCAGCGTCCCTAGTAGCTGGGACTACAGGCGCGTGCCACCACACCCGGCTAATTTTTGTATTTTTAGTAGAGACGGGGTTTCACCATGTTGGCCAGGCTGGTCTCGAACTCCTGAGCTCAGTGATCCACGAGCCTTGGCCTCCCGAAGTGCTGGGATAACAGGCCTGAGCTACTGCGCCTGGCCGGTGCCAGGTACAGTTCTAAAGGCTGTAGAATCATGCACCAGGCCTCCAGTCCTGTTCTATTTTAATCATAGTCTTTATCACTCTGAAATTATTTTGTTCATTTTTCTGTTTCCTACTTTATGTTCTGCCTCTCCAACTTTTTTTTTGTTTGTTTTTTGAGATGGAGTTTTGCTCTTGTTGTCCAGGGTGGAGTGCAATGGCTCGGTCTCGGCTCACTGCAACCTCTGCCCCCCGGATTCAAGCGATTCTCCTGCCTCAACCTCCCTAGTAGCTGGGATTACAGGTACCAGCCACCACGTCCAGCTAATTTTTGTATTTTTAGTAGAGATAGGGTTTCACCATGTTGGTCAGGCTGGTCTTGAACTCCTGATCTCAGGTGATCCACCCACTTCGGCCTCCCAAAGTGCTGGGATTACAGGCATGAGCCACTGTGCACAGCCCCAACTAGACTTTGAAAGCCCTGGAGGTGGGTGGGTTTAGGCTGCCTTGCTCTCCTCTGTGAGCCCAGCCCCAGGGGCTGTGCCTAGCACTTGTAGGTGCTAAAAAGAAGCACTTAATGAATGGATCTCTTTCCCCTAGCAACCCTGTGAAATTTCATCACACCCATTCTAAAGGAGAGGAAACCCAGGCTCAGGTCCAGATAGTGCAGAAGCCACAGCTAACGAGTGCCAGAGCTAGAGCATGAATCATCGCGGCCTCAGAGGCTGTTGCCCTTTCCCTCAGTGAAGACAGTCTAGGGTTATGGGAGGAAAAGGTACTGACAGGAGTCAGAGACCAGCATCACAGCTCAGAGCCTGGGACTCATGTACCTTGTGAAATGTTCCATCCTCCATCTGCTCATCTCCCCACTGGCCAATGAGGACCAAGAAGGGCAACTCTACCCACCCATGAAGTTATTGTGAGGGTCAAATGGGTCAATCATGTGTAGGCTTTAGGGGAATAAGGGGTTATAGCTGAGCATGTGAGCTTTGTCAAGATTGAGAACTTCAGCCAGCCCTGCTCTCAATGTCTGGTAGCACCTTCCAGCCAGATCAGCTTTGTGGGACCAGGCACCACTCTGCACTCCCCAGCTTAGCCTTGTCTCTAATTTGGTTGGAGACCTTGTGTCGAACACACTTGTCTTTGGATATTGGACCCTGTTCAGCCTTTGCCCAGCGCCCAACCCTCACCCTAGTCACCCCCACCGCACACAGGCCCTAATCCCATCATTGAGTCTATGGGTAGGAAAGATGGAGAAAATATGTTTACCCCTTTTGGTGCATGCTTTTGAGATTTTTTTATGTTTCATATTGGACACTGAAGAACTTCATTTCCTCTAAGTAAATCTCCCCCAAAGGAATGTTTAGGGAGTTGTGGAAGGGGAAGCCTTCTAACGAACCATTGACTAATTCAACCAGGATGTGTGGAGTGGCTGGTGGGGTTCTAGACATTGAGGATATAGCAGGGGAAAGAATCAAAGTGTTTCCAGCAAAATCATGGAGCTTACATTCTGGTTTGCAGGATGGGTAGAGGGAGATGGACAATAAACAAACTGATTTTATTTTATTTTGTTATTATTATTATTATTTTTTATTGAGACAGAGCATTGCTCTGTTACCCAGGCTGGAGTGCAGTGGCACAATCTCAGCTCATTGCAACCTCCACCATGGGAGTTCAAGCGATTCTCATGCCTCAGCCTTCCGAGTAGCTGGGTCTACAGGCGTGCACCACCATGCCTGGCTAATTTTTTTGTATTTTTAGTAGAGATGGGGTTTCACCATGTTGGCCGGGTTGGTCTTGAACTCCTGACCTCAGGTGATCCGTCTGCCTTGGCCTCTCAGAGTGCTGGGATCACAGGTGTGGGCCACCGCACCTGGCCTACAAACTGATTTTAATCTGTTTTACAGAAAAAGTAAAGCAGGGAGGTCATGCTATAGAAGATGAAGCAGTCAGGGAACCCCTGCAGGTGATCTTTGAGGAGGCTATCAGGTTACAGGGCACAGCATCCAAGGTAGACCCAGCAACTGCAAAGGTCTTGAGGTGGGAGTGTGGTTGGCCCTTATAAAAAAAACGGTGTGAAAGGAGAATGGAGAGTGCTAGGGAAGAGTCCTGGATGAGATGAGATCAGACAGGTAGTGGGGGTCATACCACTGTGAGCTTTTTAGAAATGCTGATGAGGGCTGGGTGCTGTGGCTCACCGCAGGAGTGCAGTGGCCTGATCTCAGCTCACTGCAACCTCTGCCTCCCGCCTGTAATCCCAGCACTTTGGGAGGCCAAGACAGGTGAGTCACTTTAGCCCAGGAGTTTGAGACCAGCCTGGGAAACATGGTGAAACCCCATCTCTACAAAAAATAGAAAAATTAGCCAGGCATAGTAGGGCAAGCCTGTAGTCCCAGCTCCGTGGAGGGCGGAGGTTGCAGTGAGCCATGTTTGTACCACTGGACTCTAGCCTGGGCGATAAAGCAAGACTCTGGCTCAAAAAAAATATTTATTTATTTATTTATTTATTTATTTTATTTTATTTTTATTTATTTATTTTTCTGAGACGAAGTCTCGCTCTGTCGCGCAGGCTGGAGTGCAGTGGCCAGATCTCAGCTCACTGCAAGCTCCGCCTCCCAGGTTTACGCCAGTCTCCTGCCTCAGCCTCCCGAGTAGCTGGGACTACAGGCACCCACCACCTGGCCCGGCTAGTTTTTTGTATTTTTTAGTAGAGACGAGGTTTCACCGTGTTAGCCAGGATGGTCTTGATCTCCTGACCTCGTGATCTGCCCGTCTCGCCCTCCCAAAATGCTGGGAATACAGGCTTGAGCCACCGCGCCCGGCCAAAAAAAATTTTTTTTTAATTTTTAAAAATCTTTTTAAAAAGGTTTTAGGTTTAGGGGTACATGTGCAGGTTTGTCATACAGGTAAACTCATGTCACAGGGGGTCTGTTGTACAGTTTATTTCATCACCCAGGTATTAAGCCTAGTACCCAATTGTTGTTTTTTCTGCTCCTCTCCTTCCTCCCAACCTCCACCCTCAAATAGGTCCCAGCATCTATTATTCCCTTTTCTGTGTTCATGAGTTCTCATCATTTAGCTCCCACTTATAAGTGAGAACATGAGGTATTTGCTTTTCTGTTCCTGCATTAGTTTGCTAAGGATAATAGCCTCCAGCTACATCCATATTCCTGCAGAAGAGGTGATCTCATTCTTTTTTATGACTGCATAGTATTCCATGGTATATATGTAACACATTTTCTTTCTCCAATCTGTCATTAATGAGCATTTAGGTTGATTCTACGTCTTTGCTAGTGGCTCACAGGTATTTCAAATGTGTGGGCAGGGCCAGGAGCCACTGATGTAGGGCCTTGTCTACTCAGTTAGGGATGTGGATGGAGAGTTGTAGAGGGTTGAGGGCAGTGAATTGACATGACCTCACCTTTTAAAAAGATCCCGTTGGCTGCTGTGTGGAGGGCAGAGAGACAAGAGTGGACAGAGGAAGCTGGTTAGGAAGCTATTGCAATAGTCCAGGCCAGAAAGAGGCCTGTATTTGTTGAGCACCTATTATGGCTAGGCACAAGAGCATATAATGGAAACAGAGGTTACTGGGTCCTCCCTTGTCCCTACTCCGTTCAGAATTTGTCAGGGATGTGGGAGCCTAGGAATTTGTATTTTTAACATGCTCCCCTGGTGATTCTGATCATCAGTCAGGTTTGGAACAACTAAATTATTGGACTTAATTTTTCTGGAAATTCTAGAAATCACCATAATACTGCTTAGGGAGCACTATCCTTGTTGCTGGCTCCATGTGCTTTCCATATATACCTTCTATCCTTCAACCCTATGCAGTGTATATGATTATTAGCCCTGTTTCTCAGAGGAAGGAACAGGCTCAGAGAGGAATAACCTGGCCAGGATCACTGAGCTACAAGGTGGCAGAATCAGGATTTGAACCGGGGTCTGACTGATTCTGCTATCCTGCCCTTGATATTTACACCTGAATATCAATACAAGTTCAATGATATCTAGATGAGTTGCAGATATTGGTTCCTCAATGAGAGAAGCCTCCTTTGCTATGTCCCGTTGATGTCTCTCCTCCTAGGACCGACGTGAGGGCTGGCCTGGCCTGGGTGTTTGTTGAGTGGAACTGAATTCTAGCAGTGATATCACTGAGGGCAGCCCATATTCTTTCCCATAGAGGATCCCTATGATGCTGTTGTGCTGAACTGGAGACTGAATGAGCCAGAAGGCCATTCATGGTCACTTCTTTCCTTACCACACTCTATAGAAATAAACTGAGCTCCCCTGGGGAGGGATTGGACACTCCCTTAGAGGAAGGCCAGGGTGGAGGTAACTTCGGACGATGTGTGGCTACCATGAATGTGACATTGCTTAGCAGTCTTTTGATTGTGTTTCCAAGTCATCTTTGACCCAAAGAACTGAATAATTTTATGTTAATTGGACAATCAACTGGAATTGGCAGAGCTAAGTGTTGGGGGTTTGGAGTCAAAGCCATTTGGGTTAATAATTCCCCTCACTGTTTTCTTTTCTCTTTTTTTTTGAGACGAAGTCTCGCTTTATTGCCCAGGCTGGAGTGCAATGGTGCCATCTTGGCTTGCTGCAACTTCTGCCTCCTAAGTACAACTGATTCTCCTGCCTCAGCCTCCCAAGTAGCTGGGATTATAGGTACATGCCACCACGCTTGGCTAATTTTTGTATTTTTAGTAGAGGGGGGGTTTTGTCATGTTGGCCAGGCTGGTCTCAAACTCCTGACCTCAACTTATCTGCTCGCCTTGGCCTCCCAAAGTGCTGGGATTACAGGCGTGAGCCGCCGCGGCTGGACACCCCTCAATGTTTTCATGTGTTAGGTAGTAATTTTGTAGTCTCCTGCCATATCTCTTACACAGAGGTTTGGGTCATGACCTCTACCTGCTTCTTATCTAAGAATGCTTTGCACTTGCCCCTGGTCTGATATTTTCTAATGTGTGAGACCCATAGCACTGGTGGTACATGAAGTGTCTCTACCTGGTACATGAACTTGCATTAAATCACCTTGAATCACACAGTAAGAAAGCGATTCCCTTCAATCCTTGTTCTGTTGGGATTGTTTAATGCTATTGAATCCTTAAAACTCCTCTACCATTTGCTAATCTTTCCTTTTTAATGAAGGAAAATAGGCCTCAGGTCAAAGCCTAGCTTTAGACAGCCTCACAGCCATCTAAAATGTTGAGTTAGGATTTAATTATTTGTTTATTTATTTAGTAAACTTTTTATTTTGGAAGGATTTTAGATTGACTGCAAAGACAGTTAAAGAGTTCTTATCTAAGAACCATATATCTTTCACCCTGTTTTTCCCCAGTGTTAGCATCTTGTGTAAACATATGGTACATTTGTCAAGACAAAGAAACTGGTATTGGGTACTGGTACTTACTGTTAACTAAAGTATGGAATTTATCAGTTTTCCATTAATGTCCTTTTACTGTTCCAGAATCCAATCTAGGACACCACATTGCATTCAGTGTTATTTATTTATTTATTTATTGAGACAGGGTCTTGCTCTGTTGCCCAGGGTGGAGTACAGTGGTACAATCATGGCTCACTGCAGCCTCTACCTCCTGGGCTCAAACGATCCTCCTGCCTCAGCCTCCTGAGCAGCTGAGACTACAGGTGCACAGCACCTGCTACCATGCCCAGCTAATTTTGTGTGTATTTTTAGTAGAGAGGGGCTTTTGCCATGTTGGCCGGGCTGGTCTTGAACTCCTGACCTCAGGTGATCCACCGACCTCAGCCCCAAAGTGCTAGGATTGCAGGTGTGAGCCACTGCATCTGGCCCTAGATGTTGATTTTGAACCCAGGTCTGTCTTGACTGAGGGCTCTGTTCTTTCCTTGGCTTGTTCTGGTGGGGGTAGTGGAAGGTGAGGAAGGATGGGAATGACACGGGGTGGCAGGGGAGTGGTAGGTACGGGGACTAAGAGGGGGCTTTAGAGCCGGACTGGCCTGCCTGGCTTCTCATCCCAGCCCTGCCACTCGGGCACATTGCTGACCTTCTCTGACCTTCTCTGTGCCTCAGTTTCCTGCCTGATAGGGGTTTTGTGTTGATTCTACGAGAAGACGTGTAAAATGCCCAGCACAATAAATCATCACACATACCTCATGGGGTTGTCGTGAAGAATACAAGAGTTAAGTTTAGTTCAGGAAGCTTTTAGAACAGAACCTGCAGGCGGGAACCACTCATGAGCATTGGCCACTAATATTGTTGTTCTTTTCCCTTTCCCTCACTTTCACGGGTGTGCAATGAGCTGCAGTTGCTTTGAAATTGCTGCATCTACAGTGACTTTGCAGACTGTTTTCTTCTGCAGTTGACTCCAGTGAAGGGCTCTGGCTGGGTGTCTGGAGAACTAGAGCTCGTTTCTTCTGGGGATCATGAGGCCAATGGAGTGGAGGCTGGCTTCCTCTAACAGTGCTGGCCTGAGCTCCACTGCATGTTTCCTGTCTGACCCCACTTGTAGGCAGAGCTAACATGGGCACCACCCTGCTGGGCCTGACATCAGGGCAGCCTCCCCACAAGGTCAGTCTGGCTCTTAGGAGGGTGGGAATGTGTGATAGGAGGGCTCCTGACCACCTGGCCTGTGACATTGCTTCTTGCCTGGCCTCTGAAAGGGCTGAGGCCCATGGTGGGATTTTTCAGCAGCCAGGATCCTGGACAGCTCCTATATTCGGTCAGGGATATTGGTTGCAAGCAATAGAAACTGATTCAGGCTATTGGAAGAAAAAAAGTTAATTGTAGAGAAGGAAACTGAGACTTCAGTGAATCAACCAGAGGGGAAGCACAGATACGGGGATGATCCGGTTTGCTGCAGCAGCTGCTGCGGCCGCTTTCAAACATTCATTTCTCCTTGCATCACCGCCTCCAGATTCAAAGTTCTGGAAAAGAGCATCTGAATGGAATAACTTGGATCAGGGGTTAATAACTGGGAACCGGGCTGCACAGCAGGAGGTGAGTGGCAGGCAAGTGAGTGAAGCTTCATCTGTATTTATAGCCACTCCCCACCGCTCACATGACCACCTGAGCTCCACCTCCTGTCAGATCAGCAGCTGCATTAGATTCTCATAGGAGCATGAACCTTACTGTGAACTGTGCATGCGAGGGATCTAGATCGCGTGCACCTTATGAGAATCTAATGCCTGATGATCTGTCACTGTCTCCCATCCCTAGATGGGACTGTCTGGTTGCAGGAAAACAAGCTCGAGGCACTCACTGATTCTACATTATGGTGAGTTGTATAATTATTTCATTATATATTACAATGTAATAAAATAGAAATAAAGTGCATAATAAATGTAATGCGCTTGAATCATCCTGAAACCATCCCCCCATCCTGCCCCCCCTTCCCTCTGTCCATGGAAACATTGTCTTCCATGAAATGTAGTTCCTGGTGCCAAAAAGGTTGAGGAGTACTGACTTCGATCATGTCATGGCTGCAGGTGAAACAGGGTGGTGAGTTGGGGGAGGACCAGGGCCCCACTTGGTGTAGTGGTTGCTGGTGGGACTCTCCCTTCAACAAGGTTAGACATAGGGCAGTTTCCTTAGATAGGGAGAGCGAGGGTGGCTGGATCAATCCAAGAGTTGAAGGAAAGAAGAGAAGACAAATGTCCACTGTAGTCCTGTCCTCCTTGAGCAAACAGGCTCTTACAGTGGGTACCTCAGTGTCCTAAAAGAGAAGCTGGCCTGCTTCTCACTGCAGACAGGCTGCTGAGAGAAACCCGGGAGAGTGGAAAGTGCAGATGTAGCCCTGGAGTCAGTCAGGTTAAATTCTAGGACCTCACCCGCTGGCTTGTGACCTTGGGCAAATGCCTTACCTTCCTGGGTTTTAACTCTTTTGTCTGTGAAATGGATAATAATTCAGCAATTCTTATGCTTGCTGTCTGACTGCACATTGGGCAGAGATGCAGACTAAGGATCATTCAGGAACTGTAGGCTCTGATTCTTACTCCATCTACAATGTCTTGGGCATTTGGAGGGTAAACACAGGGCTTCTCTGAGCATTGATTTTTCCATCCATACAATGGGAAAAGAAAATATGACCTGGTTTAGGGAGTCAACCAGACATGATTCTGAGGCTGACATTGCTGCTTACCTGCTGTAAGACTCTGGGCAAGTTACTCAGCTGAACTTGAAGTAGCTCGGGTTGATGGGCACAGTGCAAGCACGGGCACAGAAGAGGTGCTCTATTGACTTTCTAGGGTGGCCACCCTCCTAAGGTGCCACTGACTGGCTTGATCAAGAGAAATGTGTGGTCTCATACAGTTCTGGAGATTAGGAGTGCAAGGTCAAGGTGTCAACAGGGTTGGTTCTTGCTGAGGGCTGAGACACAATCTGTTCCGGGTCTCTCCTCACTTCTAGTGTTTTCCTGGCAATTTTTCTCACCCTCGGGCCTGCAGATTCATCACCCTGATCTCTGCCTCCACCTTTTTTTTTTTTTTTTGAGATGGAGTCTCGCTGTGTCGCCCAGGCTGGAGTACAGTGGCCGGATCTCAGCTCACTGCAAGCTCCGCCTCCCAGGTTTACGCCATTCTCCTGCCTCAGCCTCCCGAGTAGCTGGGACTACAGGCGCCCGCCACCTCGCCCGGCTAGTTTTTTGTATTTTTTAGTAGAGACGGGGTTTCACCTTGTTAGCCAGGATGGTCTCGATTTCCTGACCTCGTGATCCACCTGTCTTGGCCTCCCAAAGTGCTGGGATTACAGGCTTGAGCCACCGCGCCCGGCCCTGTCTCCATCTTTACATGGCCTTCTCCCTGTGTCTTTGCACCATCTTTGCTCTATACACGTGTGTCTGTGTCCAAATGTCCCCTCTTTGTAAGGACATCAGTTATAGTGGATTCGCACCCACCCTCATGACCTTATTTTAACTCAATTACCTCTGTAAAAACCCCGTTTCCAAAGAAGGCCACACCCTGGGGGTTAGCATTCCAACATATCTTTTTTAGGGGAACACAATTCCACCCGTAACAGGTGCTTAGCATCTATTAATTTCTCTGCCTCATCAAATAAGGTTGCATATCCTGCTCAGGACCTGGCACAGAGCAGAATCTCAAGAAGTATTTGTTGAATAAAAGAATGGGTGGATTCTAGATTCCATGGTGTGGGTTTTTTTTTGTTGTTGTTGTTCATTTGTTTGTTTGTTTGAGACTGAGTCTTGTTCCGTCACCCAAATTGGAGTGCAGTGGCACTATCTTGGCTCACTGTAACCTCCGCCTCCCGGGTTCAAGCTATTCTCCTGCCTCAGCCTCCCAAGTTGCTCAGATTATAGGTTCATGCCACCATGCCCGGCTGATTTTTGTATTTTTAGTAGAGACAGGGTTTCACCCTGTTGGCCAGGCTGGTTTCAAACTCCTGACCTCAGGTGATCCGCCCACCTCAGCCTCCCAAAGTGCTGGGATTACAGATGTGAGCCACTGCGCCCAGCCTCCATGGTGTTTTGAATTCTCCAGAGAGTTCTCTACTCTGTGGAGTGCTCCCAGAGATACACCCTCCCCCACTTTAAAAAAGTGATTTCGAGATGCTCTAACAAAAATATAAAGTTCGTGAGAACACCTCCAGGCACATTCAAGAACTTGGATCTGACTTCTGTTTTTAATGAGCTCAATGCTGTTCCCACAGCCAGAGAAATTGCAGGAAAGTCCTTCCTTCCCAGAACAAAGCTCTGCTTTGCCACAGATAAAGAATTATTTGTTTTAGGAAAGCTTGAAAAACTTCCTCCAGTCATTTGAAAAGGGGTTCCAACAGTGAACAGGAGGCCCCAGCAATAAATCAAGTGAGGCAAGGAAGTAGCTCTGGGAGATGGGACAGGTAGATTCCCACAACCCTCTGTCCCAGGCACTCACTAAATCAGGAAGCTGTCACTGAATGAGAGGATGCCAGCGCTTCTTAATTCTTCAGTCTTAGGGGCGGGGGACCCACATAACTTGATCACTTATGATGTGCTGGAATGTTCCATCTGGTACAGCAAAGAGACTCAAAGCCCAGACTCTGGAGTTAAATTCCTACAGTCTATCCTTGGCCCCACCACCATCTCACTGTGTGACCTTGGGCATGTTCCTTCACCTCTCTGTGCCTCAAAGTCCTCACTGATAATTTGAGAACAATAAGAGTACCTCCTTTATAGCACATGTGATAATATATGTAATACACATTGCAGGGTGCATTTAGATAATGTCAACAATTATTGTTATTATCATATTGTTGAGGATGCTGCTGGTGCTGAGGCTGATCATGGAAAAGGTGAATTCTAGTGCCCAGGTTTATTAAATGTCTGTTCTCATCATTCCCATTAGGGATTTCTAGAACTCAGTCCCATCTCTCTGTCTCTCCCTGTCTTCCCCTCCCTTCTTTATCTCCTTAGTGCTCAACCTTGGATTATTTCACTGATTCCCCAGCAACCCTGGGAGGTATGTATCATAACCTCAGTTTCATGGGTAAGAACCTGAGACGTAGAAAGACCAAGGGACTCCTAGGTGGATAACTGGAATTCAAGCCAGTATGTCTACCTCCAAGGCTGCTGCACGGGGAGATGGGCCTGATGGGAATGAAATTTGGCCTCTCCCTATAATTTCTTTTCATCATTAGGACCTCCCCCTAGGACCTAGGCTCAGACTTCACCGCCAGACTGGCCTGCCCTGGACAATGCTCCACACTCGACTGGCTGCCCCCTGCTGGCTGTCAAGCTGAACAGGCCCCGAGAAACCCGTTTACCCAAGGCCAATGGTGGCTGATAAAAGCAGTCCACTAGACAGTGGATGCGCATCCAGCAGCACCCTGAATCCTCATGGAGGCCCTGGGAAGAGTGTATCCCCCACCTGCCACTTTACAGGTGACCAAACTAAGGCTCGGAGAAGTTCTGTATCTCCCTCCTGTTGCACACCGGGTCAGAGTTTGGATTTGAGCCCCGGGCTGGCTCTCTGGTTTCTTCCAATCACATTCTTTTGCAGGATGTCAATTTCCTCTGCTATGTCTGTTTCCTCTGCTCTCTTCCAGGGCAGACTGGGTTGATTCTGGCCTCTGGTGCTCTCTGTTCCCATGCTGCCGGGGCCAGAGGATGACTGAGACCAGCTGAGCTTCTAAAAGGCTGGTGATTGCAGTGTCTGAACACCTTTACCCAGGGGGACGGAGGGCACATTGGTTGGGGAACTATCACATGCCAGGAATGATGACAGGAAATCTCACTGTTATAAATCACTATTACAAATCTCACTATTTTCTGATTTTCACAATGTAAGATTCAGGGAAGTAAAGAGACCTACTTAAGGGCAACAATGGGGCAGGTGAGGTCTCAAACCTGGGACTCCAATGTTCCTGCTGGCCCAACTCACTGCAGAGGAGGCTACAGCAGGGTAGTAGAAGTCTGCAGGAGAGCCATTCTATTTTTATCATTCTCTTTTCTTTTTTTTATTAAAAAAAAATTTTTTGAGATAGAGTCTTGCTTTGTCACCCAGGCTGGAGTGCAATGGGATGATCTCAACTCACTGCAACCTCTGCCTCCCGGGCTCAAATAATTCTCCTGCCTCAGCCTCCTGGGTAGCTGGGATTGCAGGTGCCCACCACCATGCCCGGTTAATTTTTTTGTATTTTCAGTAGAGATGGGGTTCTACCATGTTGGCCAGGCTGGTCTTGAACTCCTGACCTCAAGTGATCCACCTGCCTCAGCCTCCCAAAGTGTTGGGATTACAGGGGTGAGCCACCGTGCCTGGCCTATCATTCTCTTCTCTTTTCTTTAGCATAGATCACAGATTCTAAAATTCTCCGGCCTCTCTGAGCAGCTGACTGCTGGAATTTGGAGGCTCCTGAAATTAGTTTCCTGTTCTCCATGCACTTCTCAAAAACCCTCATGTGGTGACCAGATTCCCACTTATTTTGGAGTTGCACACAAAGGAAGCAGCATCATGAGGCAGAAGGACCCCTGGTTTATCTCGAGGGAGCTCAGGCATTGACTGTGCAACCTTAGGCAGGCGAATTCACCTCTCTGATCCTCAAGCTCCTCCTCTGCAAGAGAGAGATCATAATGGCCTGTACTTCATAAGGTTATTGTGAAGATAAACTAGATAGTGCATGGAAAGCAGTTAGTGCAGTACTCAGCACAGAGTAAGTACTGGATAAACAAGTATCCACCATTATTATGGTAGAAATGGTATCATTAGCAACTGAAACCTTGGGGGGAGGTTTTGATCTTGGTGAAGGTTCTGAGAAATATTACAGATCACATAGGAGTGGAGAACTGAGTTGGGAGTGAATGTTCCTTGCCTATCCCACTGGCAGCTATCCCAAACTGACATGCCTGGGGCCAGCTCAGGAAATGCCCAGTGACCCTCTTCAGCTTGGGAGACACGGTGTTCTTCAGGCCCACTTGGTCTGGCTTTAAGCCGTGGGTCTGTGCATGCCCACACACACTCATAGTCTCTCAGCACCAGTCGCCATTAGGGCCAATGGCATGGGTGTTGGACTTGTCCTGAGACAACAGCACTCCTCTGAGGTTTCAAGTCTGTTTCCCATTTATGGGGCCTTTGGAAGGAAATAGTATGTCTCCTCCCACCCTCTGCTCATCTACCCTCCCACATAAACCCCCAGCTGAGGCCTGCCCCTGGCAACCATGGAAAGCCATTTCCTCTAGCCAATGCCTCCCCTGTGTTAAGAAGTAGACACGGTGGAGAGAAGGCACAAAACACCTTTGTGACTTGCAGGGTGAGGTGGGAAAGGTGGGGTTATTGGTGAAGACCGTTGCATTTATGGGGCCTCTTATCTTTATGACAAAAGCTCAACTAGGACTTGAGATGCAATAACAAAGAAAGTAACATCCATAAAGATCTATTTCTAACGTGTGGGCCTGAGCAATAGGTGGGCAGCTGGCCATGCCTGTATGTGGACTGCAGTCCTTGTAACCCCGAGTTTTGCTGCTGAGTCAGGGCCTGGTGGCACGGAGTGGGGAGCTCTTAGTGAGGATGCTGGGAGCCCCAAACCCTGCCCTCTCCTCCCCTCCCCAACTCTGCCAGCTAAATGTGGGACTCCTGCTGCAGCTTCAGAAACACCATCCCTTAACCCACATTTTGTCTCCTCAACCCTAGGTTCAACTCCATGGGAGACCCAAACAACCAGGACACTTGCCGAGACTAGGCTGGGCATGAGATGCACAGTGTTAGAGAAAGCACAGTGGGACCTCCCCGTGGACTCCAAGCTCCCAGGAGGGAAAATGTGTAACAATGGGAAATGTGAACCAGCTGCTGCCCCCAACACAAAAAAAACAAAGGAAAACAAGAAAACAAAACCAACTACATAAATTGCAAAAAAAAAAAAAAAGGAATTCCAGTTCTATTCTACAATAGCATCAATACTGCAATACTTTCATCAAGTTATATAAAGAAAAACCAGGAACATTGGCATAAGAGGAACAGGAACTTCCCCCATCTTGTCATGTTCAAGTAGTTTGTGTCTACTCCCCTGGACCCCAGCAGTTTAGCTGTGCTATCCCAAGGGCAAGTGCAAGCCTGTCATCCAAGTGTGTAATTCTTGACCCAGGCTGGCCATCTCGGCTTTGGCTTGCAAGTCCCACTGGCATGTGATTTCCCAAAGGAGCCAGTCTTAGTCCGCAACCCCTTACCCTGTTCGTTGTGGAAGTCCGGGGGCGCAAGGGCAGAAAGCCTGCAAGGACAGCCTTATCAGAGGGCCCTCAGGCAATGGAAGAGATGTGGCTGTGTTTCTGCTCGCTGCAGAAGAGAGTCCTGGAGGAGGGCCAGCAGCTGCCCCGGCTGCTGGGGAGGCAGCAGAAGAGGGTGGACATCAGCAGGGCCAGGACGATGATGAAGGTGAGCACCCACCGTAAGACACCCGGGTAGATGAAGGGCCCGATGAGGATGATGAGCAAAGCCAGCAGGAGTAGGTGTGCGGCCAGGCGTCGGGCTGCCACGTGGTTTGCACTAACTTCATCCTGTCCATCTTCTCCCACCAAGCTGGGGTGCCCTGCTGCCAAGTCGGCAGGACCCGCCAGCCCCTGAGGACAGAGCGGCACCTCTGTGCATGGCTGGGCCAGCTGCCTCACCACCGCCTCGTGGTCGCGCAGGCTGCAGATGAGGCCCCCAGGGACGGCGGTGACCTTGCGGCACAGTGGGCAGGTGATGGACCAGGTGTTGTCCTGCACGCACAGCAGGAGCTTCAGGCAGATGGCGCAGAAGGCATGATGGCAGGCCAGCAGCTTGGGCGACCGGGGACAGCTGTAGGGTTCCCGGCACACCAGACACTCCAGGTCACATTCTGTGGAGCCAGGGTGACCCCCAGCAGGAGCCACAGCGGTGGTGGTTGTGGTGGCTCCTGCGGAGATGGGCTGGGGCTGTTGCAGGGTCTTGGTGCAGGCCATTCTGGGCACAGGGACCGGTGGGAAACTGTCGCTCAGCACCTGGGCATTGGCAGAGACTGTCAGCTGGCGCCGCTGGGACTTGGATGGAGTCTGCCTCTCCTTTTCACTCTGGCCAGGTGCCTGTTGACAACAGCTGTCTGACACTCCTCTCTCTCAGAGCTGCCCAGCTTGTTTCTTGGCTTACGTTGTCCCTTCAGTTATTATTATTTATTTTCTCAAAACCTAGGGTTAATCAGTAACTTGCGGGTCTGGAGACTTTGAATTGCCTGATAGGAGGGCAAAGTGGGCAGGGTCTAGTGAATCAGGACTTTCCTGTTGGGGCCAAGTGCCTGGTGGGTGGTTCAAGCTTTGGGATGCATCAGAATCCAACTCTCTCACCCCCACTTCCCAGGTCCCTGAACCTTTTATTTATTTTTTTATTTAACTTTTTTTTTTTTTGAGATGGAGTCTCTTTCTCTCACCCAGGTTGGAGTGCAGTGGCGCGATCTCGGCTCCCTGGCATCTACAAATCTGCACAATTAACAGACAACCCTGTGAGTCGGACATAGGTGGATTGGGGGACCCTGCTTTCTCAGACACAACCTTTTGGATGTCAGGATGAGTGGAACAAAGTTTGTTTGAGCTTGGAACACATTTACAGGCAAGTGGCCTTGGGAATAGGAGGAGAGAGGTAGAAAAGTGAGTGGAAGGAGCACAAAGCCCAGCCCAACGCAGAAAAACAAAACCACATACAGCGCACAGGTGTTTGGCACCTGCTACTGTGTTCATTTCCTTAGAGTCACAGCTGTTGTATTCACAGTTACAGATGTATGAGCCTCCACTCGGTGCCCTGCTGCACACTTCATGTGCCTAATCACAGGTGTCCTGTTGTGTGCTAGGCATGCTGCGTATCCAGTAGTAATAAGAACAGCTGCCATTTATTTGGGCCTACTCTAAGCCAAGCCCTGTTCCTGGGGTCCCCAGCCCTCATTTCCCAGAACCCTGATACAGCCTTGTAGGGAAGGCTGGGAAACAAGGGCAGGGTGTGGTCAGGGTAGGCTGCTGGCTGCCTGCCGAGGGCCCTTCCACGGGGCAGGAACTTGTGGAATCTACCAGCGTCCAAGGTCTGATTGAATCAATTTCATTGGTTTGTTTAGATGCAACTGGCCCCAGCCAGGTGACGTAGGCTAACAGGACTCATGTGGGGACAGGCAGATATTAGCAGCACAGCAGTTAGGAAAACGTGATTTCCTTACTTTGCCCTGAAGGGCAGATGGTGGGGCACATGCACTCCCTCAGACAAATGTTTCATTCGGGCCACTCTGAACTCAGAAGCCCGTGTGAAGGATCCTTTGGTGCTCATGTCACCTGCCAAGGGCCACACAGAGTCCTGTGCCTCTGATTCAGCTCTTTCCCTTACCCCAGTTGCTGGCACTGCAGGCCACCCTCTGTGTCCTGGAGTTGCCAGCCCCACAGAGGCTCCCTCCCTTGTGGGATGGGTAACTCCTGCCTCACCCCTCCCCCATTGTCTCTGAAATTCAGTTCTCTCACCATCCCATCCCATTTCTTCTCAACCTGTAGCTAGACCAACAGTTATCTCTGTTAAAGGAAAATAAATCTTTGTATAAGGTGTAAGGAAGGAATCCAGTTTCAGCTTTCTACATCTGGCTAGCCAGTTTTCCCAGCACCATTTATTAAGTAGGGAATCCTTTCCCCATTTCTTCTTGTTGTCAGGTTTGTCAAAGATCAGATGGTTGTAGATGTGAGGTATTATTTCTGAGGGGTCTGTTCTGTTTCACTGGTCTGTATCTCTGTTTTGGTTGCTACCGCATGTTCTCACTCATAGGTGGGAATTGAACAATGAGAACACTTGGACACAGGATGGGGAGCATCACACACTGGGGCCTGTTGTGGGGTGGAGGGAGAGGGGAAGGATAGCATTAGAAGATATACCTAATGTAAATGACGAGTTAACGGGTGCAGCACATCAACGTGGCACGTGTATACATATGTAACAAACCTGCACATTGTGCACATGTACCCTAGAACTTAAAGTATAATAATAAATAAATAAATAAAAATAATAAAAATAAATAAATAAATAAATCGTGGGGCCCCAAAAATCACTAAGCCGAAGGGGAAAGTCAAGCTGGAAACTGCTTAGGGCCAAACTGCCTCCCATTCTATTCAAAGTCACCCCTCGGCTCACAGAGACAAATGCATATCTGATTGCCTTCTTTGGAGAGGCTAATCAGAAGCTCAAAAAATGCAACCATTCTTTTTTTTTTTTTTTTTTTTTTTTGAGATGGAGTCTTGCTCTGCCGCCCAGGCTGGAGTGCAGTGGCCGGCTCTCAGCTCACTGCAAGCTCCGCCTCCCGGGTTCACGCCATTCTCCTGTCTCAGCCTCCCGAGTAGCTGGGACTACAGGCGCCCGCCTCGTTTTTTGTATTTTTTAGTAGAGACGGGGTTTCACCGTATTAGCCAGGATGGTCTCGATCTCCTGACCTCGTGATCCGCCCGTCTCCGCCTCCCAAAGTGCTGGGATTACAGGCTTGAGCCACCGCGCCCGGCCAAAAATGCAACCATTCTTATCTACCTATGACCTGAAGCCCCTTCCTCGCTTCAAGTCTTCACGCCTTTGCTTCAAGTTGCCCCACCTTTCCAGATGGAACCAATGTTCATTTTGCATATGTTGATTGACATCTCATGTCCCTCTAAAATGTATAAAACCAAGCTGTGCTCTGTCCATCTTGGGCACATGTCTTCAGGACCTCCTGAGGCTGTGTCATGGACGCATGTCCTCAACCTTGGCAAAATAGAAACTTTCTAAATTAACTGAGACCTGTCTCAGACACTAAGGTATAGATACACATCTATATCACATTTTCCCCCAGATCAAGCTGAAGGGGGCCTTGAATCTAGTGCTGGGCATGTTTTTTTCCCCCATGCCTAGCATTCTTTCCCCTTTTTTGGGTAACAGTTCTGTTTTCACTTTGCGCAACCACTGCCTCCCACTGTCATTCTGTGTGCTCATGGTGAGGGTGATCTCTGGCTCCAGCTCTCTGGAAGTGGGGACCTGATGTGATTCAGGACAGATCAGTTAGCACGCTCTGCTCTGCTGGCTGTAGCCATTGGTTTGGGCAGAGGCATGTAATCTAAGCCAAGCCAATGAGAGTCAATTCTGAGACTTCTGTTGGGACTCTTGAGAAGTTTCTCTTTCTGCTGGGTTTCCAAGTTAGAGGATGGAACCCTGGGGCTGCCAGGACCACAGCATGCAGAGAACCTGCTCAAGAGTAAGGTCAGCACAAAAGAAAAATGAGAAAAGAATCAGACAAGGGCCTGATGATGTTATTTGAACACCTAGATCCAGCCACACCTGAAGCAGGGCCCCTAGCATTGGATTTTTTTCAAAGATATTAACCTATAAAATCTACCCTGATTTTTATTCTTAAGTCAGTTCACATTGGACTTCTGTCCTTTGCAAGTGAAAGACCTCTATGTAACACAGCAATGGACGAAGAAAAGAAGCCTTTACTTGCTCTCTGACAAAGGCTCAGGCATTGATGAGACAACCAGACTTCGTACACAGCCAAGAGTGACCTAATGTCTGTGTGTTACGATGCTAGAAGAGATTCTGTGTTTTCTCTGCTTTGATTTGCATTGCATAATGTTCTTTTCTGTTTGCGAGACCCTAGGATGGGTTAGGGATGAGAGGAGAAAAATGTGTTGAGCCACATTCATTTATAATAAGAATAGAAAATCAGGTGGGCCACACAGTGATGATAGCTTGGCCAGTGCCCCTCTCTCCCTCTTTTTTTTTTTTTTTTTTTTGATATGGAGTCTCGCTCTGTCTTGCCCAGGCTGGAGTGCAGTGACACCGTCTCGGCTCAAGCGATTCTTCTGTCTCAGGCTCCTGAGTAGCTGGGACTACAGGTGTGTGTCACCACACCCAGCTAATTTTGTATTTTTAGTAGAGACAGGCTTTCACCATGTTGGCCAGATTGGTCTCGAACTCCTGACCTCAGGTGATCTGCCTGCCTCAGCCTCCCAAAATGCTGGGATTACAGGCGTGAGCCACTTCACCCGGCCGGCCAGTGCCTCTCTCTCTAGCCAGCTTAATGAGAAATCAAACTGTAAGAAGGTACCTGAGTGAGGTTGAAATCAGACCAAGGGAAGTTATTTGGGTTAGAGCCTAAAAAATAACCTTTGACATCATTGGGCAACCATCATTAAGAAAACATATTGGCTGTAACAATCCAAGTATTACAGAAATAGATAAAGTAGAATGTGAAAGTTCCTTTCATTGCAACCTCTGAGAAATGACCACTGTTAACAGTGCATTCCTTCCTTTGTCTCCCTCCTACCATCTTGGCTTAGGAACAGCTTTGTTTCTTAACAGTGCCTTGCCTTAACTACCATCAGCATTGACTATAGCTGGAAATCTGGCTCCCATCACTTTACCAGCTGTGTGAACTTGGGCAAGAATTTCTTCACGGCAGTTCAGTTTTAAAATTTGATAAAATGGAGTCCGGGTGCGGTGGCTCGTGCCTGTAATCCCAGCACTTTGGCAAGCAGAGGCGGGTGGATCGCTTGAGCTCAGAAGTTTGAGACCAGCCTGGGCAATGAGGTGCAACCCTGTCTCTACTAAAAATACAGAAAATAGCCAGGCGTGGTGGTGCATACCTGTAGTCCCAGCTACTTGGGAGGCCAAGGCAGGAGGATAACTTGAGCCTGGGAGGTGGCGGTTGCATGAGCCAAGATCATATACCACTGCACTCCAGCCTGGGTGACAGAGTGACACTGTGTATTTAAAAAAAAAAAAGTAAATAAAATAAAATGGAGAAAGTAAATAAAATAAAATAAAATTAACACTTGAGGAAATTATGGAAGATTATTTCAGCCCTCCACCCCCGACTACAACCTGCTCACAGGAGGTTTAGTAATTTATGTACTTTGGGTTGTAACTGACCTGGGTGAAATTGATCTCTTCCAGGGACATGAGATTAGACACTTTGGTGACCTATTCGGCCAGTGCTTCTTGAAGAGGAGTGAATATGGTCAGAGTCTGAGGTGTAGACAGAAGCAGATCTATCCCAGGGGAATTAAAAAGTGTCTCTGGAGACTTAAAATGTTAAATTCATCTAGGTTTCACATTCTTCTCCATGTTATATTTGTGCTTACTGCAACATTAGAATCCCGAAGCATACATGAATCCTTCCAAATCTCCATATAAAACATATTTGTTTGTTTCAATTGCTGTATAAATATGAACTCATTAATGTTGAATAAAGCTTTTTTTTTTTTTTTTTCATTTGAAATGCAGTTTCTTCCATCTTATGGCTTCTCACAGCCCTGGGGTCATATGCATTCCATCTTGAGAAGCACAGTCTCATGTTGGAGTGAAATTTCACGAGCCAGGTCCCAGTCAAACACCGCGTTGCCCTCCACTCCTCTCTACCTTGGGCTAACTGGCAACCATCTCAGCTCACACTCTTGTCCCAGAATTCCCGCCTCTGTGCTCCTTAGAGCATGGCAGGCTCTGTCCCTATTTGCACCACCCCCCACCCCGCTCCCACCCCTTACAAAGAATCTGCATGTCTGAGGATAGATTGCCAAGGAGACAGAAGAGTGGGATCTGGAACCAAAATGACAATAATGAGAAAATGATGAATGTATATAGAGAAAGACAATGTGACAGAGATAGTGAATGCCTCAGGCACAAACTGCAGGAAGTTGGAAAACTACACTGTCTTTTTTTTTTTTTTTTTTTTTTTTTTTTTGAGATGGAGGGCACTCACTGGGCTGGAGCTCTGAACTCACCACCGACAGGCAGTCAGTGGCCGAGTTGCTTAACCTCCCTGGGCCTCAGTTTTCTCCATCTGTGAAATGGACACCTGTCCTGTCTCCTTATTGGGGAGCCAATGAAATGACAGAGGCTTGTGAATGGGGCGGGGGGGCCATTACTACTACTGACCTCACTCCCTGGTCTCAAATCTTCTGTCTTTTTTTTTTTTTTTTTGAGATGGAGTTTCGCTCTTGTTGCCCAGGCTGGAGTGCAATGGCACAATCTTGGCTCACTGCAACCTCTGCCTCCCGGGTTCAAGCGATTCTCCTGCCTCAGCTGCTTGAACACCTGGGACTATAGGCGTGTGCCACCCCGCCCAGCTAATTTTTTTTGTATTTTTAGTGGAGACGGTGTTTCACCATGTTGTCCAGGTTGGCCTCGAACTCCTGACCTCAGATGATCCACCTGCCTCAGCCTCGCAAAGTGTTGGGATTAGAGGTGTGAGCCATCATGCCCAGCCTAAACAGTCTTTTGTTTCCTGTTGTTTAAAAATAATTATGTTAAAAAATACATGTTGATTGTAAAAAAAAATGGGATTACTGATGAACAAAAAGAAAAAGACATCAGTAATCAGTAATCTCACAGCCCACAGAGAAGGAGAGTTAATTCCGAATATTTCCTTTTAGACTGCTTGGCTTTTTTTCTTGTTTTTTTTTTTTAGACAAAGTTTTGCTTTAGCTGCCCAGGCCGGAGTGCAATGGCGAGATCTCAGGTCACTGCAGCCTCCACCTCCTAGGTTCAAATGATTCTCCTATCTCAGCCTCCTGAGTAGCTGGGGTTACAGGCGTCCGCCACCATGCCCTGCTATTTTTTTTGTATTTTTAGTAGAGACAGGGTTTCACCATGTTGGCCAGGCTGGTCTCGAACTCCTGACCTCAGGTGATCTGCTCGCCTCAGCCTCCCAAAGTGCTGGGATTATAGGCATGAGCCACCACGCCCAGCCTAGACTGCTTTCTGTGTATGCTTTTACAGACTTCCCCCATACACCCCCACCCCCACTAAAATGGTAATCTACTATTTACACTTTGGTAATTTATATTTTTACTTAATAGGTTATCAGCACATCTCTTTCCATATTAATAAATACACTTCAAATCATTCCTGAAGGTTGTATAGTATTCCATCATGTGAATGTACCATATTTTAATTCATCAATTCCCATAAGTTAAATATTTAGACTGTTTCCATTTTTCACTGTTATCAACAGTCCTTTGACGGGCATCCTTGGACATGCACTTTTCATTTTTGGCCTTTTCAAAATTGTATGATATATGTTATCTTCTTTCTCTGCCTTTTGGACGGTCGTTTAAGTCTTAAAATTTGGATCTATGCTGATTTGGAGCTATATGGATTTATGAACCTGGTTTAAGCCAGAAGTTTGGAACTATTAGCTAAGCAGCAACAGAAAAGAAAACTTTTGTCCAACTCAGAATTATTACAGTGTACCTACCCCGGAGGTTATAGAAATCAGACAGTGAACCTCTAGGACTACATGTTCTTTGAATCTAGAATAATTCTAAGGTCTGGACCCATTTCCCACTGCTGTCTCTAAACTTTCTCATCCCTCCCACCCTTGTCTGTGGTTAAGCTCTGGTTCAGACTTCAGATTGGACTTCTTCTTTGACCTCCTTCTGATTGATCTCTTAGTTTCTGACCATCTCCTGGGACACATCTGGCCTGTCTTGAAGATCCCATTCTTCACTGTTCCCTCAATTCTATGATCCTGATACCGACCCTGACCCAGCCCTAACCCTTGGCCCTTTCAACACTGTGATATGTATGTCGTCTTCTCTCTCTGCCTTTTCGGCAGTGGTGCAGGTGCCAAACTTGGATCTCAGCTTAAGGCTAAGCTAGTGGGCAAAAGGAATCCCAGCTTTGCACATGGCCCAGGCTCCAGTGGAACACCAGGCTCTCACTTGGCAGAAATGTCTCACCTGTTGTGAGACGTTCTTGTCTTTACCCTCCATAACCTCTTTCCCTCCATCCTTCATTGTTTGGATTAAGAATGTTAATCCTGGAAGAAAAGGGTTTTGGTAAGAGTTGTTATTACTTATTCATGGGAGTAGATGCATGAACAAGATGCATGACATATGTCTTTGGCTGACAAATCAAAATGTCTGAAGTCTGGACCTTGTCAGGCACTACTGCCTTCAACTATAGATGATCAACTTTAATCAAACAACTGGCGGAGAGACATTTTATCTGGAGGAATTGAGCTCATCTGTTCCTCCAGTATTTCTTAAACTGTGGTTCATGCATCTCTAGTTTTCTGTGAGCATCTAAAAGGTACTTCTGAAAAAATCTGGAGGTGGGTGGAGAAGAGGGTTCCATAGACAAACCAGTTTGAGAAATAATGCATCCTTCACTTGACCTTGGAGATTCACAATGGACATTAGAGCATTAAAAGCTTTAAGAAATCCAGCAGTTAAAACACCTGCTTGATTTTGTTTAATCCTGACTTTAACTTATTTGCCTGTGGAACTCTTTTCATACAAAACACTTTTTTTTTTTTTTTTTTTTTTTTTTTTGAGACAGAGTCTCGCTCTGTTGCCCAGGCTGGGGTGCAGTGGCCGGATCTCAGCTCACTGCAAGCTCCGCCTCCCGGGTTTTAGGCCATTCTCCTGCCTCAGCCTCCCGAGTAGCTGGGACTACAGGCGCCCGCCACCACGCCCGGCTAGTTTTTTGTATTTTTTAGTAGAGACGGGGTTTCACCGTGTTAGCCAGGATGGTCTCGATCTCCTGACCTTGTGATCCGCCCGTCTCGGCCTCCCAAAGTGCTGGGATTACAGGCTTGAGCCACCGCACCCGGCCACAAAACACTTTTTAATGCTATGTGCAACTCTGGGGTTCTGAGAGACACAGTTTAGGAAATGCTGAAGGATTAAGCTAAGCCATTAGAAAGTTGCATTTGACTCTAGGCTTTCTAAACACTCTCACTGAGTTGTATTTTGGGACTATTCTGCTAGCTTCCTTCAAAGGATGCATCAGGAAATAGGATTAAGAAACTTGTTACTGCATTTGCATTTGGGTTGTGGCTTGGGACACTATATGACAATATTCAGTGTCACCCATACAGAGCATGTGAAAATTTTCTTTTGGGGCTAAGTACTGGAAAAAGCTTTTTGCTTCCTCTGACAGCAGATTGTGTCTGTCCACACTACTCAGATATTCTGAACTACATAATTGACTCTATTTTCCATTTTTGCTTTGGCCACCAGGAAGCTCAACCATAGCTACTGTGAAATATCACATTTGGCATGTAGTGCTGCATTCCATCTCCATCCTCAGTCTATATTTTCGATCCTACTTTATGGTTTACCCTCTCCTAATGCCTGATGTTTGATTTTTGTATTTGTATTTCACTTGAATATATTTCTTTTCTTTTTTTTTTTAAGACAGAGTTTCTCTCTGTCACCCAGGCTGGAGTGCAGTGGCACGATCTCAGCTCACTGTAACCTCCACCTCCTGGGTTCAAGTGATTGTTGCACCTCAGCCTCCCAAGTAGCTGAGATTACAGGTGCCTGTCACCACATTGCGATCATTTTTGTATTTCTAGTAGAGATGGGATTTCACCATGTTGGCCAGGCTGATCTCAAGCTCCTGGCTTCAAGTCATCTGCCTGCCTTGGCCTCCTAAAGTGCTGGAATTACAGGTGTGAGCCTCTGCACTTGGCCTCACTTGTGTATATTTCTTATAAACAATTGTGGAAAGAGGAAAGGTAGAAAAAGAAGAAGAAAATAAATAAAGAAGGCCAGGTGCGGTGGCTCACGCCTGTAATCCCAGCACTTCGGGAGGCCAAGGCGGGTGGACTACCTGAGGTTTGGAGTTTGAGACCAGCCTGGCCAACATGGCGAAACCCTGTCTCTACTAAAAATACAAAAATTAGCTGGGTGTGGTGGTGCACACCTATAATTTCAGGTACTTGGGAGGCTGAGGCAGAAGACTTGCTTGAACCCGGGAGGTGGAGATTGCAGTAAGCCCAGATAGTGCCACTGAACTCAAGGCTGGGCAACAGAGCAAGACTCAGTCTCAAAAAAAAAAAAAAAGAAGAAGAAAAAAGAAACTTGGAGAAAGAATTGGCAAATATAGGAGAGTAGGCAGAGGTAGGGGGAGACTATAGGTGTGTAACCTGGCATCCTCTGGCTTTCTCAATATTAAACCCCTGGGCCTTTGCCTCCTTCAACTCATGCTGTCCTGGATACTGAAAGCTTGGAGACAGCGTGTGCCTTTCTGAGAACACTTCTCCACCTGTCCTTTGCTCGTCACATTCCAGGGAGCACAGACCTGAGGTCTGAACCACTGGACCGTGTAAAAATTAATCATCCCAAGCATGGTCTGTGATCCATTAAACAGCTATCCATGGTGAAATCAGCCCAAATACAGGAGATTGCCAAACTGGTCCCTCTATTTTTCCCAAAATGTCCAGTCTTGGCCTTTCCAGAGTCCTCCTGGGAGGAAGACACGCAACTCAAAATAAGAGAGGGTCCTGAGCCCATGGACTTTGAGTGGAGGGTGGGAGGGTGTTTTTGAATAGACTAGCATGTTGGACAGACCTGTGTTCAAATCTTAGCTGTGTGTCTTCCAACAACCAACTTATTTTTTTCTTCATCTGCCTAATGGAGATTAAAATAGTGTTTGTGTCAGGAATCTTATTTTGGTTATGAGTTGGAAAATTCCACTCAAGCTGGCAGAACCCACAAAGAAAGGGCATTTCCTGGCTCACGTGACTGAGAAGTCCAGAGGTGGTGTAGCTTTAGGTGGATTTTGACCACATGGCTCTTGCAAGAGCCGCCATTTGTTGAGTGCTTCATGGGTTAGTCATTTACTCCTCCTTGGTGAGAGATGATTTCCTGTGGCTCTTCTGCTGTTTTCCTTCCTGCCTTGATTTCTTTATCTGTAGAAAGGGGATAGTATTGTCTACTCTATAGAATTGCATGAGGCTTGGTGATAATGTGTGGAAACAGCGCCGAAGATGGTGCTTGGCACGTAAGAGTTTCTCAGTCAATGCAAAGTTTCTGTATTATTCAGGATCAAGAAGAAATCTTGAGGGAGGACAGAGACCTCCCTGCCCTATGTCTTCTACCCTTGTTATCTTGGGTGAAGAGGGGACCATGCGTTGTGTCACAGTGCCTCCCAGAAGCAACATTCTCAGTGGGGGCCTGCATGGAGGACAGCATCCTAAGCTCACTTCTCCTTTGGCCACAAGCCATGAGCCTGATCATGTGCCCTCAGAGGTAGAGGGAGCCCCAGACACCCAGCCCTTGCTACCCCTAATACTCCTGGCTCACAATAACCTCAGGATTCCAGACTTCCAGGTCACGCCTCACATCGGGCTTGCAAATCTCCAAAAGGCTCTGTCACGTTCTATTCAGTCCCCTTCCTGCACCCTCCCTGCTAACCTTCCACATCCTGAATTCTCCGAGGTCCTTTCACTCTCTGGCTCTCACAGAAGCCCAGCCCCCCCGGGACTCTGGCCTGCTGCCCTCTCCAGCAGAGGCTGCTTTTCTTCTCACAGTGCTGGCACTGCAGGTGGGGCAGGTGCCTTCCTTGCTCCCGTACTGCCATGTACAGACCCTTCTCTCTCCCCTTATCCTAAAACCACTCCGCTTGACCCTCGTGTCATCAGATGACACATTCCCCCACTCCTCCTTGTCCTTGTCTTTTGTTTGTTTGTTTGTTTGAGACAAAGTCTCACTCTGTCACCCAGGCTGGAGTTCAGTAGTACAATCTCGGCTCATTGCAATCTCCGCCTTCCGGGTTCAAGCGATTCTCCTGCCTCAGTCTCCTGAGTAGCTAGGATTACAGGTCTGCACCACCATGCTCAGCAAATTTTTTTTGTATTTTTAGTAGAGACAAGGGCTTCGCCATGTTGGCTAGGCTGGTCTTGAACTCCTGACCGCAAGTGATCTGTCTGCCTTGCCCTCCCAAAGTGCTGAGATTACAGATGTGAGCCACTGCACCTTGCCTTTGTCCTTGTTTTCTGCTGACTTCTTGCTCATTCTCCCTCATTCTTACTGGTCTGGGCTCCCAGCTCACTGTTGCTTTCTCCCCTGACTCCAGCCTTAATTCATCATGATTTCACATGTGGGTGATCTCCAAACCTCAGGCCCTCAGTTCTTCCCCACTGCTCCCCCAGTGATCTCGACCTCCACTCAACCTCAGCCCCTTGCTCCAATGAGCACGTTTTGTTTTCACCAATAAGTTGTAGTATCATATCAGCTTCATGCATCCAGCTCTCTACCTGCCACTTCCTATCTTTCTAGCCCATTCTCTTTAGTTCTCAAACTCTGACAATCCTTGGACATTGGCACCCTCAGTGTTCCTATGAGAGTTTCATGGCCCCTTGACCCTCAATGTCCTCATCCCTTGCCTTCTCCAATATTTAATAATCCCAATGATTACAATCACTAACTCTTTGATACAAACCAGTTCTCTACACTTTATTTATTATTTTTGAGAGGGGGTTATTTTTATTATATTAGGTATATATATTTTGAGACAATGTCTTGTTCTATTGTCCAGGCTGGAGTGCAGTGGTGGATCATAGCTCACTGCAGCCTCCACTTTTTGGGCTTAAGTGATTCTCCCATCTCAGCCTCCTGAGTAGCTGGGACTGCAGGTATACCTCTGTGCCTAGTTTTTTTTTTAATTTTTATTTTTGTTGTAGAGACAGAGTCTCACTGTGTTGCCCAGGCTGGTCTTGAACTGCTGGCCTCCACCTCCCACCTCTGCCACCCAAAGTTTTAGGATGATAGATATTAACCACTGCACCTGGCTTGGCCTCACTTTAAAATTTCAACTGGGATCTTCCAATGAGCCTTCAATGCTGGTAGGCAATTGTCCCTAGACCATTCACTGTCCCTTCTCCACTTTGTTTTTTCACATCCTCTGCTCTCTCCTCAAAGTCCCAACGCCTGAGAAGTAACCTATGAGATAAGAGAAAAAAATGGTGTTCTGGGAGTCAAAGAAAGAAAGGAGGGAGTGATCAACCAGGTCAAATGCTGCTTCTATTTCATAAGTAAATCAAGGGCTAAAGATTGCCCATTGAATTTAACATGGAGATCATTGGTGGAATGGTGGGAATGAAAGCCTGATTTGATAATTTTAAGAGAAGAGGCGTGTATACCCAGAATTTGTACATTTCATTGTATGTAAATTTTGCCTCAAAAGAAAAAAATGTAAACAAATATTGTATAATAGGTAATGACACGCATAGTAAATAATTTAAGGAGAAGTGTATTGGTATCTGCAATTTCCTTTGAATTGCATAAAAAATAAGATGAGTTGATGAATGCTTAGAAGGATGATTAGATACGCAATAAAGCAAGTATAACATAATATTGATGGTAGAATCTAGGTGGTGGATATACTGGTATGCACCATAAACTTCTTCTTCTTTTTTTTTTTTCACAGTCTTACTCCGTCGAGCAGGCTGGAGTGCTAGTGGTTCCAGGGGTTGGGAGGAGAAGGGAATGGGGAGTTATTGTTTAATGGGTGTAGAGTTTCAGTTTTGCAGGATGAAAAGAGTATGGAGGTGGATGGTGGTGAGGGTTGTGCAACATTATGAAAGTATTTAATACCACTTAAAAATGGTTAAAATGGGCTGGATACGGTGGCTCACGCCTGTCATCCTAACACTTTGGGAAGCTGAGATGGGCGGATCACCTGAGGTCGGGAGTTTGAGACCAGCCTGACCAACATGGCGAAACCCCATCTCTACTAAAAATACAAAATTAGCCAAGTGTGGTGGTGCATGCCTGTAATCCCAGCTACTCGGGAGGCAGAGGCAGGAGAATCGCTTGAACCCGGGAGGCGGAGATTCCAGGGAGCCAAGATCACGCCATTACACTCCAGTCTGGGCAACAAGAGCGAAACTTTAGACTTCAAGACAACAATCGTTACTAGAGACAAAGAACATTTTATAATGAGAAAAGAGTCAATCCATTAAGAAGATCTATCAATTATAAACATATATGCATTAACAATGTAGACCCCAAATATGTGAAGCAACAGCTGCCAGTTTGAAGGGAGAAATAGACAATTCAAAAATAGTAGTTGAAGACTTCAAAGCCCTACTTTTAACAATGGATAGAATAATTAGAGGATCAACAAGGAAACAGATGACTTGAATAACACTAAAAAGCAAATTAGACCAAATAGACATCTATAGGAGTCTCCACCCAACAATTGCAGTATAGAAATTCTTCTCAAGGGCGCATAAGACACATTCCAGAATAGACCACACGTTAGGCCATAAGACAAGTCACCGCTTTGAGAGGGCAAGGTGGGGGGACTGCTTGAAGCCAGGAATTTGAGACCAGCCTAGGCAACATAGCAAGACACTTTCTACACAAAATTTTTTTTTTAAAATGTAGGCCGGGCACGGTGGCTCATGCCTGTAATCCCAACACTTTGGGAGGCTGAGGCGGGTGGATCACCTGAGGTCAGGAGTTCGAGACCAGCCTGGCCAACATGGTGAAACCTCGTCTCTACTGAAATTACAAAAATTAGCCAGGCTTGGTGGCAGGTGCCTGTAATCCCAGCTACTTGGGAGGCTGAGGCAGGAGAATCGCTTGAACCTGGGAGGTGGAGGTTGCAGTGAGTCAAGATCGTGCCATTGCATTCCAGCCTGGGCAACAAGAGCGAGACTCCATCTCAAAAAAAAAAAAAAAAAAAGAAAAATTTAGCCAGGTGTGGTGGTGTGTGCCTGTAATCCTAGACACACAGGAGGTTGGAACTGCTTAAGCCCAGGAGTTTGAGGCTGTGGTGAGCTATGATCATTGCCACTGTACTCTAGCCTGTGCGACAGGGAAAGATCCTGTCTCTAAATGACAAACAAATGAAAAACAAAGAAAAGAAAAGAAAAGAAAAAGCTGGGTGCGGTGGCTCATGCCTGTAATCCCAGCACTTTAGGAGGCCAAGGCGGGTGGATCACGAGGTCAGGAGTTTGAGACCAGCCTGGCCAATACAGTGAAACCCTGTCTCTACTAAAAATACAAAAATTAGCCGGACACTGTGGCACGTGCCTGTAGTCCCAGCTACTCGGGAGGTTGAGGCAGGAGAATTGCTTGAACCCGGGAGGCGGAGGTTGTGATGAGCTGAGATCGCGCCACTGCACTCCAGTCTGGGCAACAGAGGGAGAGTCTGTATCAAAAAACAAACAAATAAGCAAACAAACAAAAGTCACAATAAGTGTAAGAGGACTGAAACTGTAAATTATGTTCTCTGACCACAATGGAAGAAAACTAAAAATCAATAATAGAAGAAAATTTGGGACATTCACAAATATGTGGTAATTAAGCAATGCATTCTGAAATAGCCAATGAGTCAAAAAAGAAATCACAGAGGAAATTAGGAAATACCTTGAGATGAAAGAAAACAAAATCACAACACACTAAAACTAATAGTATGCAGCTAAAGCAGTTGATTAGAGGGACATTTATAGGTGTAAATGTATACATTAAACATGAAGAAAAATCTCATGTCAATAACCTAAACTTCCACTTCAAGAAAACAAAAGAGGGAGAGGAAGAAAGAGAAGGAGGAGGAGAAACTAAATCCAAAGAAAGCAGAAGGAAGGAAATAAGAAAGATTGCAGTAGAAATAAGTAAAATTGAGGCTATAAAAATAATAGAGAAAAGTTAATGAAATTAAAAGATACTTCTTTGAAAACATCAACATAATTGACAAACCTTCATCTAGATTGACCAAGAGAAAAAGAAAGGAGACCTAAATTACTAAAACAATGAATGAAAAAGACAGCATTAGTAATAAAAGAAATAAAAGTAGTATGTGGGAATATTATGAACAATTGTATACCAACAAATTAGATAATCTAAATGAAATGGACAATCTCCTAGGAAGACACACATTACTAAACTGACTCAATAAGAAATAAAAAATCTAAATAGATCTATAACAAGTAAGGAGATTGAATTAATACTTTAAAATATTTCTTATTAAAAAAAATCCAGGAGCAGATGGCTTCACTGATGAATTCTGTCAAATGTTTAAAGAAGAATTAACACCAATTCTTCACAAACTCTTACAAAAAATAGAAGGGGAGAGAATACTTCCCAACTCATATTTTGAGGCCAGTATTACCCTAATACCAAAACCAGACAAAGATATCACAAGAAAAATGAAACAAAATAGACCAGTATTCCTGATGAATATAGATGCAAAATTCCTGAACAAAGAGCTAGCAAACCAAACCTAGCAATATAAAAAAAGGATTATGTACCATAACCAGGCGGGGTGTATTCCAGGAATGCAAAGTTGGTTCAACATATCAAAACTCAATTAATGTGATACATTGTTTTAATAGAAAAAGACAAAAACTATATGATCATCTCAACAGCTACAGAGAAAGTAGCAAAATCCAACACACTTTCAAGATAAAAACACTCAAGATGCTGGGCACAGTGGCACGTGCTTATAGTACCAACTACTCAGGAGGCTGAGATGAGAGGATTGCTTGGGCCCAGGGGTTCAAGTTCAGCTTGGGCAACATATGGAGACCCTGCCTCGACAAAACAAAAACAAACACAAACAAACAAACAAAACATTCAGGAAACTAGGGAACTAGAAGGGAACTTCCTAAATCTGATAAAGAGCAACACCAAAAAAAAAAAAAAAAAAAAAAAGCCAGAGCTAAGATCATAAAAATGAAAGACTGAAAGTGTTCTCCCAAAGATGAGGAACAAGACAAGCATGTTCATTATTGCCCACCCCTTCCTTCTTTTCCTTCCTTCCTTTCTTCTTTCCTTCCTTCCTTCCTTCCTCTCTCTTTCTCTCTGTTTCTTTCTTTCTCTTCTTTTTTTTCTACTCTGTCACCCAAGCTAGAGTGCAATGGCATGATCTTGGTGCACTGCAATCTCTACGTCCCGGGTTCAAGTGATTCTCCTGCCTCAGCCTCCCAAGTAGCTAGGATTACACGCATCCACCATCATGCCCGGCTAATTTTTGTATTTTTAGTAGAGACAGGGTTTCACCATGTTGGCTAGGCTAGTCTCGAACTCCTGACCTCAAGTGATCCATCTGCCTCGGCCTCCCAAAGTGCTGGGATTATAGGAGTGAGCCACCACGCCCAGCCACGTTATTGCCATTTCTATTAACATTATTGTGGAAGTTCTAGAAGAGCAGTTAGGAAAAAGAAAACAAGAAAGGAAGAGAAGAAAGAGGCAGGAAAGGAAAGGAGAGGAAAGGCAAAGAAAGTCATGTAGATTGAAAAGGAAGATGTAAAACTATTTCTATTTGCACATTACATGATCTTTTATACAAAATATCCTAAGGAAGACATTCCCAGACACTCCCACGTATGTATTATTATAGCTAATAAATAGGTTCAGCAAGACAGAGGATATAAGATAAATATATAAATCAATTATATTTTTATATACTAGAAATTAACAACCTCAAAATGAAATTTTAAAAAATTCCATTTGTAATAGCATCACAAATAGGAAATACAAATACATTTAGCAGAAGAAGTGCAAAATGTATACTCTAAAAACTACAAAACATTGTTTTTTTTTTTTTTTTGAGACGGAGTCTCGCTCTGTCACCCAAGCTGGAGTGCACTGGCCAGATCTCAGCTCACTGCAAGCTCCGCCTCCCGGGTTCAAGCCATTCTCCTGCCTCAGCCTCCCGAGTAGCTGGGACTACAGGCGCCCGCCACCTCGCCCGGCTAGTTTTTTGTATTTTTTAGTAGAGACGGGGTTTCACCGTGTTAGCCAGGATGGTCTCGATCTCCTGACCTTGTGATCCGCCCGCCTCGGCCTCCCAAAGTGCTGGGATTACAGGCTTGAGCCACCGCGCCCGGCCAAAACATTGTTGAAGGAAATTAAAGAAAACCTAAATGAATGGAAAGATATCCTATGTTTACGGACTGGAAGACTGAATATTGTTAAAAGGTCCACACACCCCAAATTAATCTACCAATTCAATGCAATTCCTACTAAAAGCCTAACTGGCTTTATTTTTGCAAAAATTGACAAGCTAATCTTAAAATTTATGTGGAAATTCAAGGGATCCAGAATAGGAAAAACAATTTTGAAAAAGAAGAATAAAATAGGAGAACTCCCACTTCCCAATTTCAAAACTTACCACAAGGAGCTGTAGTAGTCAAAACCATGAGGCACCGGTATAAGTATAGATTAACTGAATAGAGTAGGGAGCCCAGAAATAAACTCATACATTTATGGTCAATTGATTTTCAACAATGATGCTAACACAATTCAATAAGGGAAAGAATAGTCTTTTCAACAAATGGTGCTGGAATAACTGGATATCCACATTTAGAAGAAGTAAGTTGGACATAATTTACCAAAATTAGCTCAAAATGGATCAAAGACCTAAACATAAGAGCTAAAAGTATAACATTCTTAGAAGAAAGCATAGGTGTAAATCTTTATGACCTTGGAATAATCAATGGCTACTCAGATGTGACACATTAAAAAAAAAAATGACTTCATGAAGATTAAAAATGTTTTTGGGCTCAGTAGCTCACACCTATAATCCTAGCACTTTGCGAGGCCGAGGTGGATGGATTGAGTGAGCTCAGGAGTTTGAGACCAGCTGGGGCAAATAGTGAAACCCTGTCTCTACCACAAGAAATACAAAAAATTATCTGGGCATGGTGGCGTGTGCCTGTGGTCCCAGTCTCTCAAGGCTAAAGTGGGAGGATGGCTTCCTCCTGGGAGGCAAAGGCTGCAGTAAGCCATGATCCCACCATTCCCTGCAACCCGAATGACAGAGTGAGACCCTATCTCAAAAAAGAAAAAAACAAAAATTAAAAACGTTTATGTTCCAAAGGCACTATTATAAAAATGAAAAAATAACCCACAGAATGAAAGAAAATATTTGCAAATTCTATATCTGAAAGAGTCTAGTATTCAGAATATATAATAAACTCTTACAATTTAACAGTAAAATACAAATAGCTCAATTTAAAAACGGGCAAAGAATTTGAACAGACATTTCTCCCAAGGAGATATGTAAAGGACCAATAAACAGGTGAAAAGATGCAAACCCAAACCACAATGAGATATCATTTCCCACCCACCAGAATAACTATCATCAGAAGACAGACAATAACAGGTGTCGGGGGAAATGCGGAGAAATTGGAACCCTCATGTCATACATTATTGGTGAGAAAGCAAAATAATTCAGCCACATGATTTGGAAAACATTTTGCCATCTCCTCAAAAAGCTAAAAATGGAATTCCCATATGACTCAGCAATTCCATTCCTAGGTATATACTCAAGAGAATTGAAAACATGTTCATATAAAAACTCGTACCTGAATGCTCATAGTAACATTATTCATAATAGCTGGAAAATGGGAACAACTCAAATGTCTATCAACTGATGAATGGATAAACAAAATAATCATATATCAATACAATGGAATGTTCATCAGCTATAAAATGAATGAAGTACGGACACGGGCTACAACATGGATAAACCTTGAAAACATTATACTAACTAACAGAAGGCAGACACAAAAGACCCACATATATGATCCATTTATAGTGTCCAGAATATGCAACTACATAGGAAGTAGATTGGTGGTTCCTGGGGGATTAGTGAATTAGGCTGGAGAGATTTGAGGAGTTATTGCTAATGGGTTTGAGGTTTCTTTTTGGGATAATGGAAACATTCTGGAATTAGATAGTGATGATGGTTGTACAATCTTGCAAATATACTAAAAAACACCATGTGGTATACTTTAAACAGGTGACTTTTATGGTATGTGAATTATGTCTTAATTTTAAAATAAGCCTAATTCTGCGTTATTGGAGAAGGAAGAGACAAGTATGGAAATGGAGAAATCGCTAAGAAACCCTGGTTCCAATTCAAATTGGAGATTTGTGCGTGAACTCATGGCTTTCAATAGACATAGATGGATAAATATGGAAATAAAGGTGGATTTCAATGTGTGCATGCAAGTGTGTGTGTGCATTCCTTATCACTGTCCACAGGGGTCTGGGGACAGTGACACCAGAAATGAGCACAGAACTTGGTTTCTAAATTCCATTCTTGGCTGGGCACAGTGGCTCATGCCTATAATGCCAGCAATTTGGCAAGCTGAAGCAGGCGGATCACTTGAGGTCAGGAGTTTGAGACCAGCCTGGCCAACATGGCGAAACCTCATTTCTACTAAAAATACAAAAATTAGCCGGGCATGGTGGCATGCACCTGTAGTCCCCGCTACTCAGAAGACTGAGCCAGAAGAATCGCTTGAACCCAGGAGGTGGAGGTTGTAGTGAGCCCAGATCACACCACTGCATTTGAGCCTAGGTGACAGAGTGAGACTCCATCTCAATCAATCAATCAATCAATCAATCAATTAATTCCATTCTCTACCGAGGATTCTATCAAGGAGTCCAGGGAACCAGGACAACTCAGAAACATGGCTGATTCCAAGGCTGGAGTGGAGACAGTGCATGATGAATCTGAAACATGTTGTGCTAGAAAGTAAGGAAATACTCAAAGAATTCCGTCCCACTGTTCAAATCAGAGTCAATTTGGTATCAAAATAAGTAATGATAATAATGGATTCAAACTTGTGGAATAAAGTAGAAAGCCATGAGTCTATACACATGTAAGTCAATAAAATAATACATTGAAAATGTCAGGAGGGGCTGGGCGTGGTGGCTCACGCCTATAATCCCACCACTTTGGGAGGCCAAGGCGGCGGATCACCTGAGGTCAGGAGTTTGAAACCAGCCTGACCAACATGGTGAAACCCCGTCTCTACTAAAAATACAAAATTAGCCAGGTGTGGTGGCGCAAGCCTGTAATCCCCGCTACTCAGGAGGCCGAGGCAGGAGAATCACTTGAACCTGGGAGATGGAGGTTGCAGTGAGCCAAGACTGTGCCTCTGCATTCCAGCCTGGGCAACAAGAGTGAAACTCTGTCTTAAAAAAAAAAACATTTAAAAATGTCAGGAGAAATAGGGTATTTAGGCAGTTTCAGAGTACTTCTCTACACAATACTTACTAATTACAAAAGGAAAAAAGAATAACATCATAGTGGAAAAGTCAGACAGACAGAAACTTAATAATAATGAACATCATAAAAAATGGGTGGATCTAAAAGTTACTCTATCTAGGCCAGGCACAGTGGCTCACGCTTGTAATCCCAGTACTTTGGGAGGCCAAGGTGGGCAGATCACGAAGTCAGGAGTTCAAGACCACCCTGGCCAACACAGTGAAACCCCGTCTCTACTAAAAATACAAACATTAGCTGGGTGTGGTGGCAGGCACCTGTAATCCCAGCTACTCGGGAGACTGAGGCAGGAGAATCGCTTGAGCCTGGGAGGCAGAGGTTGCAGTGAGCCGAGATCACACTGCTGCACGCCAGCTTGGGTGACAGAGCTAGACTCCATCTCCAAAAAAAAAAAAAAAAGTTACTTCTTCTAAGAGGATGCAAGGAGAAGAACTCAACATTGCTTCTGTGGCATTCCTGCCAACGATGCAAAACCTAAATAAAATCGTAAGGAAACATCAGTCAAACCCAAATCGAGGAACTTTCTATAAATTAACTGATATGCCATCTTCAAAAATGTCATGCCCATGCAAGTCAAGAACAAACTGAGGAACCGCTCAGGTTTAAGGGGAGTCTAGAGACACTTTACCGCGAAACACAACGTGAGATCCTGAACCGGATTTTTTTTACTATCAAGGACATTGTTGGTGAAACTTGCATGAGGCCTCTGGATTAGATGGTGTTCATGTTAATTTCCTGATTTTTCAGGGTTCCCTGTGGTTGTAAGGAATTGTGGAATGTCTGTATTTGTAGGAACTACATCCTCTAGTATTTGGGAGTGATGTATCAGGTTGGTAACCTATCCTCAAACGTTTCAGGGAAGAAAGTTATGTGTGTCAGTAGTGCGCTAAAAAGTCTGTTATGCTCTACATCTTTCCAACTCCACATGCAGTGACCTCATGTTGGCAGCATGACATTGCCTGTAGTGGGAGTATTTACACCATGGAAATTGGCAAATGTTACAACTCCAGCCTTTTTCCCTCTGGACAGCCAGTTGTTAAACATTCACCAGCACACTGTTCTTTGTACCATCTTTCTAAATTTTTAATAAATTTGTGATTGTTTCAAAAAATTATTAACTTGGCCAAGCATGGTGGCTCATGCCTGTAATCCTAGCATTTTGGAAGGCTGAGGCAGGAGGATTGATTGAGGCCAGGAGATCAAGACCAGCTTGGGCAACACAGTGAGACCGTCTCTGTTAAAAATATATTAAACTAAAAAAAGAGAAAGAAGTTAATAAGTACTGCTTTAAACCTTCTTTTGAACAAGGCTTACAATAAATGTATAACAGGCATTTGTATTTTAACCTATCTCTATGCTTTCACTTGATACTCTTTTTTTTTTTTTGAGACCAAGTCTTGCTTTATCGCTCAGGCTGCACAGTGGCACAACCTTGGCTCACCCAACCTCAGCCTCCCAGGTTCAATCCATTCTCCTGCCTCAGCCTCTTGAATAGCTGGGATTACAGGCATGTGCCACCATGCGTGGCTAATTTTTTGTAATTTTAGTAGAGACAGGGTTTCACCATGTTGGCCAGGCTAGTCTCGAACTCCTGACCTCAAGTGATACACCCACCTTAGCCTCCCAAAGTGCTGGGATTACAGGCGTGAGCCACCGCGGCCCAGCCCTATTCTTGATAATCCTGTGAGGTTGAAATTATCACACCCATTGTAGAGACAAGTAAATGGAGACTTGGAGAAATTGCCTGGCATATTCCTTGGCATGTAGTCGTTGCTCAGTAAATGATGGCTGACCATCTCCAGGTACAAAAGGCAAATCTCATACCCACAATTTATGACTCTAAATCTCATGTACTTGCTTTTTTAAGATAAACTTCTAAACATTAGTTTTAATCACACAAGTACTGCATCTGCATGAATATATATTCAATCGTAAAATTTAACACAGTAGACCAGGTACAGCGGCCATGCCTGTAATCCCAGCACTCTGGGAGGCCGAGGTGGGTGGATCATGAGGTCAGGAATTCAAGACTAGCCTGGCCAAGATGATGAAACCCCGTCTCTACTAAAAATTAGCCGGGCATGGTGGCGGGTGCCAGTAATCCCAGCTACTCGGGAGGCTGAGGTAGAGAATTGCTTGAACCCGGGAGGCAGAGGTTGCAGTGAGCTGAGATTACGTCACTGCACTCCAGCCTGGGTGACAGAGTGAAAGAGACCAAATGAAATCTACAGGCAGGCAGCCCGGGCGGCGCCTTGAGCCTAGTTAGAAGTTGACCCTACAGGCAGACAGCCCGGGCGGCGCCTTGAGCCTAGTTAAAAGTTGACGCGGACCTAACCGATAATGTTATCTATAGATTTCAGATGTTGTATAGACAAGCAATGTGAAAGTCCCTGTCTTGTTCTTTTTCTGTTCTAATTACTAGTGCTTGCCATATATCTCTCAACTTCCTGAGCCCAGTATAAACATATCCCACCATATGTCTCCCCTCCATATATCCCTCAACTTCCTGGGCTCATCCCACCATATGTCTCCCCTCCATATATCCCTCAACTTCCTGGGCTCATCCCACCATATGTCTCCCTACCATATATCTTTCAATTCAAAGACTACCATATATCTCAACTTTAGAAGGACACCACCTGGAAAATCCCCGATAAGAACACAGCCGTTTGTAAGAGCGCGGGAACCAATAAAAAACTGCTAAATGTATAAACTTAAAATGTTAACCAATTGTAATGCTGTAACCTAGAGAATTCCCTCGTTCCTCTGCAACTTTACAAGTCCTGTTTACATTAGGCTATAAAAGGCAAGCGCACGCATTGTTCAGGGCCCTCCTGTATGTTGTGGAACGGAGGGACCAAGTTCGAACTTGCATTAAAGATCCTTGCCGCTTGGCTTTGACTCTGGACTCTGGTGGTCTTTTTCGGGGAACAAACGGTCTGGGCATAACAAGAGCAAGACTCTGTCTCAAAAATAAATAAATAAATAAATTTAACACAGTAGGCCATGTGCAGTGGCTCATGCCTATAATCCCAGCACTTTGAGAGGTTTGAGCTCAGGAGTTTGTCTCTCTCTAAAAAAAAAAATCCTGAACCCTGTCTCTCTCTTAAAAAAAAAAATAAACAAAATAAAAAATAAAAAATCAATGCACTAAAGAGAAGCCTCACTTATCCTTTATCACATGTACCAACTTCTCCAAGGGCCCAGTCTCAGTTCCCTCTACAGGAGCAGCCTTCCTCATCAGTCTGGTGTTCTCCTCCAGGTCTTTTTCTATGCATTTTTGTTTTGCTCTGAACCACACTGACAGCAGGTTCATGGCCGGCTTTGACGGTCTGGAGCTTTAGCGTTTTCCCTGGGAATGAGCTCTACCACCTTTTCCTTTTCTTCTATCCTCAGCTTGTTGACCTTGATTTTTCTTCCCTCTTTCATAAAAAACACATAAAGTCATTTCACTGGCCATTGAGCCACCCTCCTCTGCACAGAGGCCTCGGGAGATTTATTTCCATCCCAGAGTAAAGTCCTAGGCTGTAGTCTTGGCTCCAGCCTGGGTCCTGCGTTACAGGAAGAAAAAAAAAAAAATACCACCATTGTTCAGTTTTTCCCTGACAGTGACCTTGTGCTCTAAAACAAACAACCAGGACTGAAAAGGGGAGGAAAGAAAGACACAATGTTTTCCAAATGTGATACAGAATTCAAGGGTGAGAGGATGAGAGGGTGAGGGAGTGAGGGGTGGAGCTTGGAATATTTTCCTGTCTTTGTTAATCTTCTGTGGGGACTGTCTTTACTCTATAAGGTCAGCATTACCCATTCATCTCCAAGACATTTGTTTCCTAAAACAACTGAGTCAGCAACGGAGAGACCTTCCTCCAGTGAGTGCTGAGACATAGGTCAGAGCTCGTGGTTGGCAGTATCAGTTTTCTGCCAAAAACACTATTTGCTTGAAAAACAAATGGATCTCTTGTTTGTAGTAAGAACACAGAATTAAAATAGGCCGGCGTGGTGGCTCACACCTGTAATCCCAGCACTTTGGGAGGCCTAGGCAGGCGGATCACTTGAGTTCGGGAGTTTGAGAGCAGCCTGACCAATATGCAGAAACTCTATCTCTACTAAAAATACAAAATTAGCCAGGCATGGTGGCGCATGCCTGTAATCCTAGCAACTCAGGAGGTTAAAGCAGGAGAAGCTCTTGAACCCCGGAGGCAGAGGTCGTGGTGAGCCAAGATCACGCCATTACACTGTAGCCTGGGCAACAAGAGTGAGATGCCATCTCAAAAAAAGAAGGAAGGAAGGAAGGAAGGAAGGGAGGGAGGGAGTGGCAAAAAAAAAAATGGAGAAAAATGATTTAGTTCATTGAGAAGAAAAACCCTTTTATCAGAAAAACGAGTTCCAAGAAGAGAAAAACAGAGGCCTTTTAAGTATATGCATAGCTTTTTAATTCCCTTTTAATTAAGCTGACTTTTAACCATAGTGCTATTTAAAAAATAAATCCTTTTAGATTTCTTCTTACCTGACTTTAGCCATGTCAAGCTGCCAATATTCTTAGCTTTTGAACTTTACCAAAGGTAACCTCCTAGGTGCTTAGAGAAAGGAAAATTTAAGACAGTCCACGGAGAAGAGAATAGACAAGGTCACAGAGATATTAAACCAGAAACAACTTACTTTCTGGGTGGGGAATTAAACCTGACCACCACTCTGAAAGTGCAAAACCTTGGGTACTGAGTTACAGGATGGGACAGTTCCCATATCATTTTCCAGAAGAGGTCTAGAATACTTGATTTTGAGCTTGCAAAGGCTTTTAACTATTTAATATGATTTTTAGAGCTAAATATGGTATGAACCCTAAAATTATTGTTCCCTGAAGGCAGAGACCAAAAGAAAGTACTGCCATGTGGTTAAAAGGTGAAACTCCCAGGGGCATAAAACAACGTGGATATTTCATCCAGTTTCTTGTTTGTTTCAGGGAGCTGCAGCCAAGTTTGTTACTGACCAACTTGCTGGGTTGTCTTGAAAAGTGGGCTTACCGGTGTTCTAAGCCCATGTTTTATCTTGAAGTACCCCTCGACACTGAAAAATGAGTTCATAGCACAAAATACACCAGCTTAAGACTAGCCTTAGAATTCTTTTTCGCATTAATTAAAACTTTACAGGGGAGATAAACACTGATTTATTTATTTATTTATTTATTTATTTTTACCATTCGTTCAATCATTTGCCCAGAAAGAAAGAAGCCAGAAATTTAACTGGTAAGAAATTCTTACCTTTTTGCTGGCATTCCAGGGTTCTGTGTTCCCTTTCTTTGAGAGGCCTTAGTGATCCAGCTTGCAGCACCATCGCCCTGGGGGTCAAGCCATGTTATAAAGGAAAAAAATTTTTTTTTCCTTCTGGCCAGAGCAAAATATGTGTGATAAAATACAGACATTAGCCACTTTCTTTAGCACCCAATATTAAACTGGCAAGTCTTAAATTTGCCCTCAGACGGGCCCCATCATCTTAAATCCAACCTCCCACTTGGAGTTTCAACACTTGGTCTCTGGGCAAGATGGTTGCCCTGAGTAACAGAAAAGATAAAAAAAAAAAAAACTGAAAGGAGAGAAAAGCATTGCCTGAGGCAGGGTGGGGAAGGTGAAATGATCAGGGAGGCCAGAGAAAGACCCACCCATTGCAGCGACAGTTCAGGCGGCTGTGGCTGTAGTAAAGGGATCTTTTCCACCAAAGGGATCTTTTCCAGCAGTCCCATTCGCTTTCAAGTTTTTCCTTTCAGGGAGGAAAAAGCTCCCCATGCCCCAGATTCTGTACGTGTCTAATCCTGTCACCCACAGCCATTAGCAAAGAGTACAAGGCAGATGAATCCAAAAAGAGTAACAGTTAACACCCTGTAGTGGCAAACCTGTTCTTAAAGGGACTTTACCAAGAGGGACCTCTAACCCCCCAAATTTTAGAAGGGACTCTAACCCTCCTAAGTTGGGTCTCTAACACGAGGTTGGTCAAACATTCCTGCCTTTTATTAAGAGGGCCCTGTAACCCATTCTGTCTTAGGAGAGACTCTAACTCCCGTAAGTTGGGCCTTTAACCCAATCCCATTTTTCACCCCGGTACCCCATTACTTACCCAAAGTCATCCAACCAGTGCTCCAGTCTATCTCCTTTGGGTTGGGGGGGTCTCCTTAGTATATGTTACAGGACCCCAGCACTTGCCCAAAGGTAGCTGTTGGATCAGGGTTTCTGCACTATAGTTGCGGTGGCCAGAAGTATATTACAGGAAAGGGGTCCTGATGCAGACTCCAAGAGAGGGTTCTTGGATCTCGTGCAAGAAAGAATTCAGGGCAAGTCCACAGTGCAAAGTGAAAACAAGTTTATTTAGAAAGTAAAGGAATAAAAGAATGGCTGCTCCATAGACAAAGCAGCCCCGAGAGCCGCTGTTTGCCATTTTTATGGTTATTTTTTGATAATATGCTAAAGAAGAGGTGGATTATTCACGCCTCCCCCCCTTTTGTTTTTTGAGAGGGAGGTTTGGTCTTATTGCCCAGTCTAGAGTGCAGTGGTGCAATCTCGGCTCACTACAACCTCCGCCTTCTGGTTTCAAGCGATTCTCCTGCCTCAGCCTCCGAAGTCGCTGGGATTACAGGCGCCTGCCACCACGCCCAGCTAACTTTTTTGTATTGGTAGTAGAGACGGGGGTTTCATCATATTGGTCAGGCTGGTCTCGAACTGCTGACCTCATGATCCACCCTCCTCGGCCTCCCAAAGTGCTGGGATTACAGGTGTGAGCCACCACACCCGGCCTCATTTGATTTTATTTTAGAGATGGGATTTTGCTCTGTTGCCCAGACTGGAGTGCAGTGGCGTGATTACGGCTCACTGCAGCCTCTGCGTGAGCCACTGCGCCTGGCATGCCTCCCCTTTTTAGAACATATAGGACAACTTCCTGACTTTGCCATGGCATTTGTAAACTGTCATGGCGCTGATGGGAGTGTAGCAGTGAGGATGACCAGAGGTCACGCTCATCGCCATTTTGGTTGGTGGGTTTTGGCCGGTTCCTTTACTGTAAGCTGTTTTATCAGCAAGGTCTTTATGACTTGTATTTTGTGGTGACCTCCTATCTTATTCTGTGACTTAGAATGTCTTGACCGTATGGGAATGCAGCCCGGTAGGTTTCAGCCTCATTTTACCCAGCTCCTATTTAAGATGGAGTTGCTCTGGTTCACATGTCTCTGACACTAGTTCTTGCAGCTCAGTCTCCTAAAGTGAGTCCCATGGAACAACCATTGAAGGAGATGTTTTGCAAACAAGAGATTCTGTGGGAAAAGCCCGGGAAATGACCCTGTAACAGGATTTGCTACCACATTTCTTCTTGCACAAGTACGTGCATTTGAATTGCCAAGGAGCATGTCGGGTCAATGTGTATTATATTGTTTCCCAAACTTATTTGATCATAGAACTTCCTCTTCCCCTTTTAGGCAGAGTATCTTCCATAGCTAAGTGGAAGCAGAAAGTTTTCAGAAACTCATCTGTGGTTTCATCACAGCTGAAGACATTCCAGCTTTTCACCATATGATTGGAGACCTCCACCGGAGTAATCCTGGTCTCTGAAAGCAGCCAAAGGGAAAACCAAGCTGATACACCCTCCCCAGCAGGAAAAGTCCCTTTCTTCATAAGTGGAGATGATGGAGTTGACAGGCTGCCATAGGAAAATGCAGCTTCAGGATCCCGACAGATGGCTGGGGCTTCGTATAGAAGGGGAAGCTGAGCCCAGAGAGAGAAAATGGCTTGTCCTAGTCACCCAGCCAGAGCTACAACCCCTTCTTAAGGCCCAGTACCAAGGGGTTAGGCCTCAGTGAAATCCAGAAACTTTATAAACTTTATCTTGTTTAACTTTTTTTCTTTTTCTTTTGTTTTGTTTTGAGACAGAGTTCTGCTCTGTCGCCCAGGCTGGAGTGCAGTGGCACAATCTCAGCTCATTGCAACCTCTGCCTCCTAGGTTCAAAGAATTCTTCTGCCTCAGCCTCCTGAGTAGCTGGGATCACAGGCGTCCGTCACCACACCTGGCTAATTTTTGTATTTTTAGTAGAGACGGGGCTTTGCCATTTTGGCCAGGCTGGTCTTGAACTCCTGACCTCAAGTGATCCACCCGCCTCGGCCTCCCAAAGTGCTAGTGCTGGGATTATAGGCGTGAGCCACCATGCCTGGCTATCTTGCTTAACTTTTAAGAAATATATATACACAGAGTTTCTGTACTCTTCATTTCATGGCACTAGCAACTGCCTGTACAGTGGCCAGTTAAATTTAAATCTCAGATAAGCAACATACAATGCTTATACTAAAAAACTATTCATTTCTTATCTGTCCTACTTGGGTCCGAAGCCCTTAGGAAAAATTTAACCATGGTGTAGTGAAAAGTACGGAAAAGGATTTTTTGTTGTTGTTGTTTTTTGTTTTGTTTTGTTTGAGACAGGATCTCACTTTGTTTCCCAGGCTGGAGTGTAGTGGTTATGATCATGGCTTACTGCAGCCTCTACCTCCCAGGCTTAAGTGATCCTCCCTTCTCAGCCTCCTGAGTAACTGGGACCCCAGGCATGCACCACCACACCAGCTATTTTTTTCTTTTTTTTTTTGTAGAGACAGGGTTTTGCTGTGTGGCCCAGATTGGTCTCGATCTCCTGCTCTCAAGTGATCCTTCCACTTCAGCCTCCCAAAGTGCTGGGATTACAGGTGTGAGCCATGCTCCCAGGCAAAAAGTTTTGATATTAGATTAACATTCTAATTTGGCCACTTACAGGCTTTGTGACCTTGGACAAGTTACTTAACAACTCTGAGCCACAAAGAGTTGTAATCAAAATTAATTGAAACATATAGGAAAGCTCCTAGCACAGTGTCTGGCATGTAGTTGGCACTCAAAAATGGACAGTTATTATTATTATTATTATTTTCTTAGAATAACACTCCTGGACAGGCCCTTGTCCTGGTCAAAAAAAGACATAAATGTAGATCTTAAGGGAATGAGTTGAAAAATGTGCACTTGGCTTGGCAACCTGACCATATACTTCACCCTGTCTCCCATTACAACCAGAAAAATCCATAGCAAAATGGAGAATGTGGGCTTTGGCCTGTGTGGCAGGCACTGCTAGATGCCCACCTGCGGTAAAATCAAGTTTTGTGGAACCTGAAATTTATGCATTTTTGGGTGGGTGGAAGGAGAAAAATAATGTATAACTAAGTATATACAATTAGATATAACGGTGGGCGCGGTGGCTCACACCTGTAATCCCAGCACTTTGGGAGTCCAAGGCAGGTGGATCACAAGGTCAGGAGTTCAAGACCAGCCTGGCTAACATGGTGAAACCCTGTCTCTATGAAAAAAATACAAAAATTAGCTGAGTTTGGTGGCATGCACCTGTAATCCCAGCTACTCGGGAGGCTGAGGCAGAATTGCTTGAACCTGGCAGGTGGAGGTTGCAGTTAGCCGAGACTGCACCAGTGCACTCCAGCCTGGGCAACAGAGCAAGACTCCGTCTCAAAACAAAAACAAAAACAAAAGCAAAACAAATGAACACAAAAACCAATTCAATACAAAGCACTGGAAGGGGGCCTGCTCATTCGCTTTTCAGTAAACCTACTCTAATGCTTACCCGATACCCATTCCCCACTGCTTAATTCTTAACAGAACACAAATCTTATTTGGGTGGCACTGTTTCCAGCTTTAAAATAATAATAAATAGCCCTCCATTTCCCGGGTTCTCTTGCAGTGAGACATGGCCAAATGACCTACTTCTGGCCCACTCAATGTTAATGAAGTCTATTACAACTTATAGAAAAGCAAATGTTTCCTCGATTAAGAGGGACAGCCTCCTCTGGCACTCTCCTTTGTCTTTGCTCTTTCCCTTTCTCCTTTCTCAGAATGACGACAGATTCCAGGAGATGGCAGTCATCTTGGTACCATGAGGACAAAAGCCACAGGCTAATATGGTTTGTCAGAAAGATAGAAGAAGGCGCATGGATCCCGGGTGGGTGGCATTATGGGGCCACCATACCTGCACTGAATGGCCTATCTCCAGAATTCTTGTTATGTGGAAAAATAAGTCCCTTTGTTCCAGCCACGATAGTCTGATATCTGAAACATGGAGCCAAGTACAATCTGAACTGGTACAGCATCAGACATACCAGGGTTCAAATCGTGCCTATAACACTTACTATTTGGGCAACTTTGGGCAAGTTATCCAAATTCTCTGCAATTTAATAGTATTTACAAAACAAGGGTTACTATGATGATTAAATATTAAATTAATATTATAATACATTAATATATTAATATTAATAGAATAAATGCATTAAATATTAAATACAGATCTCAGAAGCAGACTTGTTTCTATGAGAGATTGATATATGATAGAAGTGGCTTCAGAAATGAGTAGAAAAAGGACAGGTTGGTTATTTAGTAGATGGTGCTGGGGAAACCAACTCACTCTATAAGAGAAAAAGTTAGATGCCTAATTCCTACAATATGAAAAAAAGTCCTTAAAGAGCTTAAAGACCTACCCAAGAAAGATAAAAACTATAAAGCTAATAGAAGAAAAATGTAAGATCATGTCTTGGACATTTTGACATGAGTATGATTTTAAGAACAAGAGTCCAAAACACAAATTTTAGGGGAAAAATTAATGGACTCAGCTACATTAAACGTTAGCATTTTTTTTTTTTTTTTTGAGGTAGAGTCTCAGTCTGTCATCCTGGCTGGAGTACAATGGCATGATCTCAGCTCACTGCAACCTCTGCCTCCCAGGTTCAAGCAATTCTCCTGGCTCAGCCTCCCGAGTAGCTGTGATTACAGGTGCCTGCCACCATGCCTGGCTAATTTTTTTTGTATTTTAGTAGAAACAGGGTTTTGCCATGTTGGTCAGTTTCAAACTCCTGAACTCGTGATCCGCCCGCCTCAGCCTCCCAAAGTGCTGAGATTACAGGCATGAACCACTGTACTCAGCCTAAAAATTAACATGTTTTTTAAACAAAGGATACCATAGCAAAATTAACAGATAGGTGGACCAGAGAAGAGATTTTCAATCTAAAACAAGTAGGGAATTAGTATCTAGAGTTTAGATTCTAGGCCTGCACTGTTCAATATGGTTGCTACCAGTCATATGTAGTACTAAGCACCTTATAATGACATAGTCAAAATTGAGATGTGCTGAAGTGTGAAACATATAACCAAATTTCAATGTCTTAGCATGCACGAAGGACTGTAATGTATCTTAACAATTTTTTGTATTGACTCTATGTTGAAATGATAGATCAGACACATTATGTTAGATGAAATATGTATATGTATATATATTTTTTAATTTAATTTTTTTTTTTTTTTGAGGTAAGTTCTCACTCTGTCACCCAGGCTGGAGTTCAGTGTTGCAATCTCAGCTCACTGCAACCTCCACTTCTTGGGCTCAAGCAATCCTCCTGCCTCAGCTCCACTATGTAGCCGGGACTACAGATGCGAGCCACCATGCCTGGCTAATTTTTGTATTTTTTTGCAGCGACAAGGTTTCACCATGTTGCCCAGGCTGGTCTTGAATTCCTGACCTCAAGCGATCCACCTGCCTTGAACTCCCAAAGTAATAGGATTACAGGCACGAATCACCATGCCTGGCCAAAATATATTATTAAAATTAATTGTATGTTTCTTTTTATGTTGTAAATATGGCTATTAGAACATTTTTATTACATATGTGGCTCCCATTATATTTCTATTGGACAGCACTGTTCCAGACTATATAAGAAACTCCTAAATATCTGTCAGAAGAAAAAAAATGGAAATGTAAGAGGAAAATGGACAAAATGTATTAACAGATGATTCACAAAAGGGGAAACCTAAATAGCTAGTAAGTATATGAAAAATATTCAATCTCATAAATAATCAGAGGACTACAAACAAATACAATGATGAGATTTATTTGACAGCCAACACATTGGCAAAACTTAAATATAGTTTCAAACGGTAACAAGCGTATGAAAACAAGAGGATCTTCATGCACTGCAGATGGGAGTCTAGACCGGCAGAGCCATTCCTGAGTAATTCCAGTTGTACTAATGAAACTTTTGTGTGTATGCAAGGCAGATATTCGGTAGGTGTATACCAGTATGGCACACCAGCAACGCCTGTTCCAAGTTGTCAGTGCTGCGCCTTGACGGATGTTAAAATTTTTATTTATTTTTTGAGACAGAGTCTCGCTCTTGCCATCCAGGCTGGAGTGTAGTGGTGCGATCTTGGCTCACTGCAACCTCTGCCTCCCAGGTTCAAGCAATTCTCCTGCCTTAGCCTCCTGAGTAGCTGGGATTACAGGCATGCTCCACCACACCTGGCTAATTTTTGTATTTTTAGTAGAGATGGGGTTTTGCCACGTTGGCCAGGCTGGTCTCGAACTCCCGACCTCAGGTGATCCACCCACCTCGGCCTCCAAAAGTGCTGGGATTATAAGCATGAGCCACTACGCCTAGCCAATTGTTAAATATTTCGAATATCACACACATATACCCTATGATACAGCTATCCCACTTCTGAGAATGTACCCTAGAGAAACTGTCTCATATACATCTGTAAGATAACCAGATAAATATAAATAACTACAATGAGAGATTGGCCTGATACCCATCAGATGTGCACACACTTTAACCCAGAATTGTCTGTGGAACAAGAAAATGGAGGCTACTTAGGTGGCTACCACTAGGGCACTGTTAAGTAAAATCTGGCCTATATATTTGATGAACTGTTATGTAAAATCTAGAAGTCATGATCCAGATTTACATAACACAACATGAATACATATCAAGAAGAAAGTGTTGAGGAAAAAAGTAGGAACAGAATGAGATTTATAGTGTGATTCTATTTGTGTGAATTAAAAAAACCCCAAAAATCAATACCATACAGTAAAAGATTTACACATATATCAAAATAGACAAATGGAAGATGTTAGATGGACTTAGGTTAAACGGAATCTGTTTGAGTATTTATGGTGAGGAAGAAGGACAGAAGTGGAAATGGAGGGTGAAGAGGAAGAGGAAAAAATAAAATAAAATAAAGCAAAAGGGGGATCGTTTACTCAGGTTGCCATGTTTAGCAAATAAAAATATAGGACTCCCAGTTAAATTTGAATATCAGATAAAGAACAGATAGCATTTTAGTATAAGCATGTCACCATACTTAGACATATAAGTATGTCTATAATATTGACAGTGGTTAAACAAGTGACTAAATTCAAATTTAACTGGGCATCCTGGATTTTATCTGCCAGCCCTAGACTCATGACATTGGCAAGTTCTCTCCTCTGCCTGGCTGAGCTGTCCAGGTGGTCATAAGAGTGATGCTCATCAGATCATAGTTGTTGCCGGTTTGGTCCTGCTTCCCATCACGGCAGCCCTGGATGAACCCTGGCACTGCTCACACTTCTCCTATTGTGTCCCTGGATATCAACAGGCTGTCTCCTCATCAGAAGGGCAGTATGGATCAAGGGTCTCTTGGGCCGTTTACAGCAATTACCACACCCTGCCCCGTGTCAAAGACCAGTCTTTAGGATCCCCTGGGAAATGCAGCCCATCACCTCTCACTTACGCGATACACTGAAAAGCACCTGGGGAGAAGGTCGAGAGTAGGTGAGGGGTGAAATCACAGGCATGGCTTTGGTTCAAATCCTAGCTCTGCCATTTATTAGCTATCTGACTTTAGGCAATTTATCTCCTGGGCATCTGTGTTTTCATCTGTAAAATGGGAGGAAAAAAATCAATATTTTGCAAGTCTGTTGTGAGGATAATCAGAAAAAATAAGAAGAATAAAAAGAAAGTATATGTACAGGGCACAGTAGAGCTTCTGAATATACATATTTTTCTATAATGCTACATATATACACATACATATATGTCTACATACATACATATATATACATATATATGCAGCATGTATAGAAAAATATACATGTGGCATGTATAGAAAAAAACCCTGGAAGGAAATCTAAAATGTTGACAGTGGTTACATAAATAGTAAATGACAGAGATCATGTAAAGTGCTTAGTGCCTGATATTCACTCAATAACTGTTAGTTCTCATTTTTTGTTACTGTTTCTTGAGGTGGGATCATGAATAATGGTTATTTTTTCTTTATACTTTTTTTGTATGTCCCCCACATTTTCTAAGATGAAAGCATAATTATGTTTGAACCAACACACATTTGTAGGGCAGCTACCGTGTCCTGGGCACTATGTTGGCTGCTTGGCATTGACCCTGAACAGACAAGGCTATAGTAGGAAGTGCAGGTTGAGATGACAGGATGATGTCTTTATGGTCGCTGTTCTTGCTTCTGCTTTCCGTGTTGTAAAATCTGTAGACCTCATACAATACATGAGATAAGCAAAATAGCCCCCATGGGCTCACTATCTTCATTTAGGTTTTCAGATTGTTCCTTCCCATCATATGCCCTCTTTCTTTCCTCTTTACTATTCTTCTCTCACAGAGCACTAGAAAGAGGCATTAAAAACCATCTAGGAGGGCTGGGCATGGTAGCTCACACCTGTAATCCTAGCACTTTGGGAGGCCGAGGTGAACAGATCACCTGAGGTCAGGAGTTCAAGACCAGCCTGACCAACATGAAGAAACCCCATCTCTACTAAAAATACAAAATTAGCTGGGCATGGTGGTGTGTGCCTGTAATCCCAGTTACTTGGGAGGCTGAGGCAGGGGAATCACTTGAACCCAGGAGGCAGAGGTTGCAGTGAGCCGAGATCATGCCATTGCACTCCAGCCTGGGCAACAAGAGTGAAACTCCATCTCAAAAAAAAAAAAAAAAAAAAGCCATCTAGCAGACTGAGTGCAGTGGCTCACACCTATAATCCCAGCACTCTGGGAGGCCGAGACAGGCAGATCATGAGGTCAGAAGATCGAGGCCATCCTGGCTAACATGGTGAATCCCCATCTTTACAGAAAATACAAAAAATTAGTCGGAGGTGGTGGCACATGCCTGTAGTCTTAGCTACTCGGGAAGCTGAGGCAGGAGAATCGCTTGAACCCAGGAGGCAGAGGTTGCAGTGAACCGAGATTGTGCCACTGCACTCCAGCCTGGGTGACAAAGCAAGACTCCATCTCAAACAAAAACAAAAACAAAAACAAAACAAAGAACAAGTTAATGCAATGATGTCACATCTGTGTTCAACTCTGTTTAGAAAACACAGGTTAGACTAAGCATGGCTTTCTTTGCATCTGCTCTCTAATATGGGGCTGCTACTTATTTGTGTAGTCCTTTTTGAGCATTCAACAGATACTATATTTATTGGGGGCTTTTTTATGAGTCAGACTCAGCAGACAAATGGAAGGAAATTCTAAAAGTCTGAGAAAAAACATCTTTATGTGAGAAAAAATTACAATTGACTAACATCAAGTACCCTTTCTGGGAATGTTTATATTCAGAAAGAGGTTTCATTTCTTTTTACCTGAAAAGAACAGCTATAATAGTGGAATTTCGGCCAGTGTGACTTGTCAGGAGAGGAGGTCTATTTGGGACAGGTATACCCTCCCAAAGTCACTCAAATCATGCAATTGAGGCAGCGCTTTCCTTGTCCAGGCAGAGTTCTTTCCAAAGAGTGGGCCCCAGTGGCAAGATGCCTTCCAGCTTCATCTTGAGATAAGAAGGAGATGGGACCCCTGATGGGACTTGACCCTTGTGTAACTTTGCAGAAAAGAGAAGAGAGCAACAGTGGGAAGAACTTGCCCCATTCATGGCCATCTGGTTGGTGGAGCAGGTGTCTCCAGGTGTGTTCAGGTTGCCACGTCAATAAGCACATCAGCCTGCACCTACCCTGCTGTTCCCAGAGAAACTCTCTCCTCTTCCTGGTGTCCTTTGCTCTGGGATTCAGCTTCCTCGACCATGACTTTAAGTGAGCACAGATCCCAGAGAAATCCTTTGCCCTGGACTCTTTCTCTTAGTGTTTAGAAGCACATCTGTAGGTGGGAAGGAAAGACAGTGGGAAGGAATGTCAGATGACTGACTTCAAAGTGTCGACCCAAAGGCCTGTTTCTTCCTAAGTAGGTGGCCATGGCAAATGCTCTACCTTCCCAGGCTTCAGTTTCTTAATCTGAAAGTGAGGATAACGATAGACTTTTCAGAGGGTTGTAGGAGGATTAAATGAAATCACACATGAAAATGCTTTAGCACAGTGGTAAACGCTTAATTAATAGTAGCTTGGATCATTATTCATGCCCTGAAAATTCAGGATATGAGACCAATCAATTCTTAGGGAGGCTCATGGACCTGGCATGCACCTGTTTCCCACCACTGGCTCCCTGGGAGGCCCAAAGTCTACTTTGCGTATTTCCTAGCAGAGAAGTGGCTTTATCTGTGGGGTAAAGTCCCCCACTGCAGGAGGGAATTCAGGGGGTGGAACAGAATGGGTGTTGGATTCCGATCTCTGTGGATGACTCACCTGCTTTGGCTTGGAACTTGCCTATGCAAAATGGGGATAATAAAGCATTTCCCCCTTCACTGCCCCACCCTTGTCTCCCAATTTATGAGGCTGGCAGGAACTGATTAGCTTGTAAACTGTTCTGGTCTCCCTCAGAGAAAAACATCTGATGGAGGCAGTGAGGATGGTTACTGTTTTCAGAATTGAAGATTTCAAAGCAATGCTTCCCAATACGTGGAAGTGAAGACTTTGTTATATCTGAACTCAGGCAAGAGTAGGGTACAAATAGTACAGTATTACCTGGGCAGGTCAATCTTGGAGAACCAATGGTCTTAGGGTTAGTATTTGTGCCTGAATCTATGTGGTAGGATAAATGATTCTCAGACACTTGGCAACAAGGAATTTTTATTCAAAACTTTGTGGTCCGGGCACAGGCTCTGAGTTGGACTCTCAGGTTTGAATTCCAGCTGAACTGTTGCTAGCTGTGTGATCCTGGGCCAGTTTGCTAATCTTTCTGAGCCTCAGTTTCCTCATATGTAAAATAGAAGTAATAACAATACCTAACTCATAGGATTGTTTTCAGTATGAAATGAGTTTAAAAAATCCAAAGCTTGAACAGAGTGCTTGACATAGTAAAGGCTTGGTAAGTATTAGCTTTTATCCATCTATACATCAGCCTATCCATCTATATCATCATGATGTGGACTGAGCAGTGCTGTGTAGAAGAATCTGGGATTTGAAACAGTTATACCCTGAGTTCCAATCCTGCCTGACTACTCAGAAGTTTTTTGACCTCTGGGCCTTTGCACATACTGTCCCTCAGTTTCTGTATCTAATGGCCGAAAGATGATCATATCTAAATAAGCTGTATAAAATACAAAAACATCTTTAAAGTGTCAAAGAGCTAGCAAGACACTGAGGAAGACTGGCTGAGATCTGGGAAAAGACACGATCTTAGAGAGGTGAGCCCAATATCCCAGGCCACTTTTGTCCAGGAACATTGGCTGATGTTGAATAGGCACTAAATGATTGAGCTGTAATTTTGTCAGCCTATAGAGATCTGAGAGGGAACTAGAGTAGGATTTTGAATCACATAAAAAGTAGAGATTCTGGTAAACCATTCTAATTTTTAGCTGAGATCCAGAAAGCCCATACTTCAGGAAAAAGGGTGAAATGAAAGTAAACCAACTCTAGCTTGAACTGTGGCTGGTCTTTGAGTCATCAGGGTAGCCCAGAAAATCTCAATGTTTTGAATTTGATTAAATCATCTGAGACAGTCAGTAGCTTCAGGTGTTTGACAGAAGCTAATGACAATCCCCTTCGGAAGAACAGAACATCATCCTTGGCCTCAAATTATTTTAATAATTATGTTTTAAAACACAGTATCCAATAAGCAATGAAAGCTATCTAGGCACATGAAAAGACAAGACATTGCCTTGTCACGCCTGTAATCCCAGCACTTCGGGAGGCCCAAGTGGGCAGATCACAAGGTCAGAAGTTCAAGACCAGACTGACCAATATGGTGAAACCCCGTCTTTACTAAAAATACAAAAATTAGCCAGGTGTGGTGGCTCATGGGTGTAATCCCAGTTACTGGGGAGGCTGAGGCCAGCGGATCACCTGAGGTCAGGAGTTTGAGACCAGCCTGACCAACATGGTGAAACCCTGTCTTTACTAAAAATCAAAAATTAGCCAGGTGTGGTGGCTCATGGGTGTAATCCCAGCACTTTGGGAGGCTGAGGTGGGTGGATCACCTGAGGTCAGGGGTTTGAGACCAGCCTGGCCAACATGGTGAAACCCTGTCTTTACTAAAAATACAAAAATTAGCCAGGGCTGGTGGCGCATGCCTGTATTCCCAGCTACTGGGGAGGCTAAGGCAGGAGAATCACTTGAACCTGGGAGGCAGAGGTTGCGGTGAGCCAAGATCATGCCATTGCACTCCAGCCTGGGCAACAGAGCAAGACTCCATCTCAAAAAAAAAAAAAAAAGATGAGACACCATGAGCAAGAGTCAACAGAAACAACTGACAGCAGAAACAGATCCATAGGAACTACTGTTGATGGAATTAACATAGACCAATCAGAAAACAACCATGCTTACTACATTCAAGGAGATACAAGTTGGAAGATGTTGTCAGAAAACGGGAAAGTGATAAAAAGTGATAGCATATTTGAAAAAGAACCAAATAGAAATTCCATAACTGAAAAATGTAAGAACCAAAACTAAATATGCAATGGATGGTTTTAGTGTTAGATTAGACACAACTAAAGAAAAAATAGCAACGAACTGTAAAGGTCAAAACAGGTCAAAAGACAATCTTTTAAAATAAAGTATGGGGAATTAAAAGGGCAGGAAATATAGAAGTAAATGACATGAAATGTCGAACTTAAGATTAATTAGAGTCTCAGAAGGAAAAAGACAATGGATCTCAGGTTACGTTTGAAGATAATGACTAAAAAAGGTGCCAGAGGCCAGGCGGAGTGGCTCACACCTGTAATTCCAGCACTGTGGGAGGCCGAGGTGGGCAGATCACCTAAGGTCAGGAGTTCGAGACCAGCCTGGCCAACATGGAGAAACCCTGTGTCTACTGAAAATACAAAATTAGCCAGGCATGGTGGCACATGCCTGTAATCCCAGCTACTCGGGAAGCCGAGGCATGAGAATTGCTTGAACCCAGGAGATGGGGGTTGCGGTGGGCCGAGATCACACCATTGCACTCTAGCCTGGGCAACAAGAGTGAAACTGTCTCAAAAAAAAAAAAAAAAAAAAAAACCAGGTGCCAGAGATGAGAATACATTTCTTCACAGACACAAGAAGCCCAACAATTCCCTTTTGTTTAAAGAAGCCCAATAATAAACAGGTGATTCCTATTCTTGGAACATTCTTGCACAATGCCCATTCTAGCTAAATCTTATCCAAGGGTACATCTTATCTTACATCCAAAGTAAACTAAAATACTTCACGTTTCTCCTCCTCTCCCCAATTCTGAGTTAGGTGGACCCTCCTCTTTATTCCCAAAACATCCTAGGCTTACTTGGATTTTCTAGCAAATCATACTTGACATTGCCTCAATTTTTTTTTTTTTTTTTTTTTTTGGAGACATAGTCTTTCTCTGTTGCCCAGGCTAGAGTGCAGTGGCATGATCTTGGCTCACTGCAACCTCTGCCTCCCGGGTTCAGGCAATTCTACTGCCTCAGGCTCCCGAGTTGGTGGGATTACAGGCGCACGACACTATGCCTGGCTAATTTTCGTATTTTTAGTAGAGACGGGGTTTCACCGTGTTGGCCAGCTTGGTCTTGACCTCTTGACCTCGTGATCCACTCTCCTCAGCCTCCCAAAGTGCTGGGATTATCGGCATGAGCCACCACACCTGGCCCGACGTTGCCTCTTTATCTTGTCTCTTACACCAGACTGAGAGCTCTCGGAGGGTAGGGAATGTGTCTTTATTGTGGTTCCCCAGCATCTCAACACAGAGCCTGGCACACAGAAAAGTACTGGAAAATGTCTGTCCAAGAATTAAAGTTATCTAAATTCTTTGCACCTCAGTTTTCTCATCCACAAAATGGGGACAACAAAACCAACCTCATGCATTCTCTACACGATTGTGAGAACTAAATCAGATGAAACTGGTGTACCAGACATTTCTTGACATAGTAATGATATATAGTTGAACTCTTTAAGCCTCTGGTTTTTTGTTTGTCAAATGGAGACAATAATACCTATTGGGTCATTTTTATTATGGGCCGAGACAAGCTATCAAGCATGTCATAGTTGACAGCAAGGGTTAAATGAACTAAAAGTATGCCCATTTGTTGAATTCCTATGATGTGTCATTGGCTGTGTTAGGAGATTTATATTCATTATCTCATTTTCAAGTAGATGAAAACATGAAGCATATAGTTCTTTTCTTCACTCTTAGATGCCTGAGAACTAAAAGTCTTACAGAGACCTCATCATAGAAGAACTGTCCTGGAGGAAGAGGAAGGAGAAAGAAAAAAAAAAATTATATCCTGGGGGAAGCTCTTGATTTTCAAGCTCTGCTCCAAGCTCTGGGCTGAAGTAGAGAGCGATGACTTTGTTGAGCAGGATTACCTCTTGTATACTCAGTCAATTAAAACATTTTTTTTGGATGATGCAAAAGTCTGCAAGGCCATAAAGCCAGAGGGACTGTTAGTAATTCTGGCCTAATGTTACTCTTCCTATAATCAGTAACCTTCCCAGAAATAAATATCCAGTTCAGTAAAATATCCAGTCCAGTAAAAACCATCCCCTTCTAGAAACAAGAAGGGATACATGGTCAAAATCTCAGGAGGCTGATTTGAAAGAACCCAAAGCCCTGTCCTCCGTTGTTTTAGGCCAGCAACTGCTGGTGCCCATTTTGTATAGGCATTGTGTGACACACCCATTTGATTTTTACAGCACTTAAAGGTTGTATTAATTTGTGTTATACTAGATGCTAAAGTTTCAGAAATCCTAAAATTTCAGAGGTTTAACACAATAGAAGTTCATTTTTCTCTCACTTTGTCCAGTGAAGTTGTTATTGGTCAATGGATAGTTTTTCTCCATACGGTGACTCAGGGATCCAGGCCTGAATGATGACACACATCACTTCTGTTCATGTTCTGGTGGCAGAAGTTGGTCCCATGGCTGCACCTGGGTGCAAGGGGACTGGAAAATGGAACCCAGGTTTGGACAACTGCTTTTAAGCAACAACTTCATACTATGGAAGGGGAGGCATCCGTTTTGGGTAGACAGCAATATCTTTTAGAAATGTATTATCATTATCATCATCATAATCATCATTATTCCCTACCCCCATTTTTGGGTGGGGAAACTGAGATTTCAATGTTTAGGTAACTTACCCAAGGTCCATAGCTAGTAAGTGGTAGAAGCAGAATTTGAACTCAGGTAGTCTGGTTGCAAATCGCATGTGCTTGCTACTGTAATCTGATAGCACACAATGATGAATAAGATGTAGTCATTCTCCCCAGAGCCCCACAGGAAAAAGGTAATGTCACACATGCCCATAAGAAGTGCTTACACAGTCATTCTAAGTCAGAGCTTAGCTTCCACCTTCAAAAAGAAGCTTTCCCTGCTGCCCTTATCTTCTAGCCATGCAGCACCCCCCCCACACTGTCTCATATACCCCATATATTTTCTTCATAGTGCTATCACCATCTGAAATCATACACACATTTGTTTCTTTGTGTGTTGACTATTTCCCCAACTATAATATAAACTCCCTGAAAGCAGGGACCTGTCTATCTTGTTAGTATCCCAGTACCCACCATAGAATCTGGCATAGAGTAAATCTTTGATGAACTTTTGTGAAATAAATGAGCAGATACATGTACCAAGTGCTGCTGAAGCAGACACATTCATTTACTCATTCTCACGTTCATTCTCTCATGTACTTGTGGAGTCACATACTCAATCATTCATTCATTCATTCATTCATTCATCTGTAGACTCTCAAAAGTCAGGGCCTCATCTGGGGATAAAGAGATGATAGTTCTTGGTCTAAGAGTAGCTTGGGAAACCCTGAAAGACTTCCTGTAGGTGGTGATGTTAGAGCTGCAGGGAGTATTTTTGGGTTGAGGAAAGGGGTGTCATATTACTTCTCTGGACACTTTTACATTTTCACTTGATCTGTTCCCAAATGCATTGCTCTCAGTACCTTTGTAAACTACCGTTGTTGGAAAGAAGACCAGCCTGGCTACCATTTTATGACTGCAAGGCTCCTGAGTGTTACAAAGAATCTAAGGAATACGTAATAGATTCACCATGGCACAAAGTGGGCTGGTCATTTCTGTCTCAGAGAGGAGCAAGGGCGGGTTCTAGCTACGTAGCAAAGTGCTGGTAGCATTTGTTAGTCTATAATTAAGTGACTCAGTCACCCATGTGATGGTCAGCCCATCTCAAATTCCTGATGCTACAGCAATGCCAGTGTCACAGCTGTAAGCATGAGTGGAGTGTCGCCAAGGAACAGTACTCAATGTGTTCCTTAAAAATCTGAGTTGCATTCTCCAGTTTTCTTTGTGCACAAGCCAAGCCAATGAGTATGGTAGCTATGCCAATTCCTGTACCAATAAATATGCTTATATTATGTCACGAATGACATACCTGACAGAATTAAAGTTAGGGTTGGCTGTTGGAGAATGACACAGTTGATCTTTTCCCATGAGAGGGTGCTCCAGCCCTGGCACTGTTGAGGTCTGGTGCTGATGGAAGCTTAGAGAACAAGCTTAGAGCAAAGAGCCAGGTGTTCCAAAGGTTGTTCACATCTTCTTTGGGATGCTTTTTATTAAAAAAAAAAAAAAAAAAAAAAAAAGAAAAACTTTACAATAAAATTCCATGTGTGAAATTTAGAAAAGTACAAACATGGGCCGGGCGCGGTGGCTCAAGCCTGTAATCCCAGCACTTCGGGAGGCCGAGACGGGTGGATCACGAGGTCAGGAGATCGAGACCATCCTGGTCTACACGGTGAAACCCCGTCTCTACTAAAAAATACAAAAAAAAAAAACTAGCCGGGCGAGATGGCGGACGCCTGTAGTCCCAGCTACTCGGGAGGCTGAGGCAGGAGAATGGCGGGAACCCGGGAGGCGGAGCTTGCAGTGAGCCGAGATCGCGCCACTGCACTCCAGCCTGGGCTACAGAGCGAGACTCCGTCTCAAAAAAAAAAAAAAACATGCAAAAAATGCAAACAAAACAAAGTAAAAATCATGTCCATTTCTGAGAGTCCAGAGGTAATCAACTTAATTTGATGCCTATTCTTTCATTCTCTCTCTCTCTCTCTCTGCATGTATGTACGCGTGTGTCTTTTTCCAAAAATGGGAGCCTCACCTCTTTGCAAACTTCTGTTTTCACCCAATAACACATTGTATACACCATTTCATTTCATTTGATCTGTCATCCTCTATGAGACTATTTTTGTTGGTTACTGATTATTCTATGATATGGAGGCATCCTTGTTTATTTGAAAAAGCCCCTTTGGGGTGGGCATTTAAGTTGCTTATCATCTTTCGCATGAAAACACATGCCTGAATGATTATTTATGAGGCTAGATATTGAGTCAAATGACGTGGAGCTTTAATTTAATTTAATTTTTTTGAGACAGAGTCTTGCTCTGTTGCCCAGGCTGGAGTGCAATACCATGATCTTGGCTCACTGCAACTTCTGCCTCCCAGGTTCAAGTGATTCTTGTGCCTCAGCAGCCCAAGTAGCTGGCATTACAGGCATGTCCCACTACCCGCAAGTAATTTTTGTATTTTTTGTAGAGATGGGGTTTCACCATGTTGGCCAGGCTGGTCTTGAACTCCTGGCCTCAAGTGATCCACCTACTTTGGCTTCCCAAAGTGCTGGGATTACAGGTGTGAGCCATCATGCCCAGCCAGGTGTGCACCTTTCAAATCATGGCATTTTTTTTTCACCAGCAAAATGGAGAAACTCTAGTAGTTCTAGCTGTGCAAATTGAAATAAAAGTTAATTTAAAGTGTGTGTGGGTGGAGAGGCTGAGTGTAATATTATGATTAGCTGTAAATACAAAAATTAAGTTCTCTTTTCTTTGAATAGATCTACTGCAAGGGGGTCATTTTGACCACAATATTTTCTTCTAATGGAAAACAATAGAGATAGTCTCCTGGGAAGTAGTAGGTAGTGGAAACACCAGATTTCCCCTCCTTTCAGGATGCTTAGGTTTATGCTTTCGCCTGTGAAAATTTCTGTGAACTTTTCAGTGGGCTTGGAAACCTTCTGCTTTATTTGAGAGATCTTCTCTCTAGGACTGGGTTCTCCTAGACTTTACCAATATAATACATACCCATTTATTCCTTTCATCTTCTCCAAGAAGAGAAATGCACACAAAGGCAAAGGAAGCAGCCTTGGGCTATCAGCAAATGTGTCTTCTTCTTTTTTTTTTTTTTTGAGATGGACTCTTGCTCTGTCGCCCATGCTGGAGTGCAGCGGCCCAATCTTGGTTCTCTGCAATCTCTGCCTCCCAGGTTCAAGTGATTCTCCTGCCTCAGCCTCCCGAGTGGCTGGGATTACAGGCACCCGCCATCATGCCTGGCTAATTTTTGTATTTTTAATAGACATGGTGTTTCGCCATGTTGGCCAGGCTGGTTTCGAACTCCTGACCTTAGGTGATCCACTCACCTTGGCCTCCCAAAGTGGTGGGATTACAGGCATGAGCCACCACGTCCAGCCCAGATGTATCTTCTTCACAGGACATGCGTGTTCTTGAGGAGGGCTGAGAACAATTCCCAGCTACTGTACAGGACCAGTGGCTTGTATCAGCAGTCACAGTGAGATGCAGGGTTTTCATGGCTATGAGGAGTTTACTCTCTCAACAACCATGTCCACCTTCATAGTCAAAGGCAGTTCTCTCCCAACCCAGTCTGATAATAGGATTTCCTCCCATTTATAGGATACACACTATATGCCAGGCAGGTTACATCCATCAACTTGCAAGGTAGACATTTGTATTTCTGTTTTGCAGATGAAGAGATAGAAACTGAATGAAGTGAATGACTTGCCCAGGGTCACACATTTAGGAAGTGGATGAGCCAGGATTCTGATTCAGCTCCATCTAATTCCAGAACCCCTAAACTCTCGCCTGTATACCTCGTTGCCACTGTGACTTGTTACTATTCCTGTAACACTGAACTTATCAGAGGTGGGTAGATTTTGACAAAGGAATTGTTATTTTTCGTTGTCTGTGTTTTATGGCTCCAGCAATGCCATTTTTCTACCAATCATACATGTTAATGTTCTGAAAAACTTGGTTTTATGGATATAACCAAAGAATCCTGAGGACATATAAGCAAATCCCTTTATCTAAAAATGTGGGCTAGGGGCAATGACTTAACACTTGTAATCCCAGTGCTTTGGGAGGCTGAGGTGGGAGGGTGGCTTGAGGCCAGGTATTTGAGACCAATCTGGGCAACACAGGGAGACCCTGTATGTACAAAAAAATTTAAAAATTAGCCAGGCATGACGGTGTATGCCTGTAGTCCCAGTTACTTGGGGGGTTGAAGTGGGAGGATTGCTTGAGCCCAGGAATTTAAGGTTATAGTGAGCTATGATCACGCCACTGAATTCCAGCCTGGGTAGCAGAATGAGACCTTGTCTCTCTAAAAAAGTAAAAATAAAAAATAAATTTGGGCTTCTGGTTCTGGTTGCCATGAAGAGAGGGACCTACTCATCCTTCAGGAATGAGCTCTGGGCTCTCTGGAAGGTTTTCCTGATGCTGCCGTCCTCCCCTCCAGTTCTGGATCGGATGCCTTAGAACTCTAAATCTGTCACTTGACAGAGGCATCATAAAGAAATGTTCAGCTTTGACGTCTGCCTCTCCCAGATATAAGGGCCTTCTTATCAGTACTGTCTGCCTTGAGTGCCCAACAGATGAGTCTGGGCTTATCTGACACAGTGATTTTCAGCTTTTCACTTCCTGCATCTGTCCATTCCACTCAATGACCATTTCTGGGGCCTCTTGGGTACTGTAGATAACTAAGACAGAGTCTCCACCGCGGAAGATACCTGTCTAGTGGAGGCAGGCAGATAGTAAATTTTAAATATTTAATAGCAAAAAATTGAAAGCGAGTGAACAAAATCTACATGTATCATCAACATGGATAAGTTTCATAAATATACAATTTGGCTGGGTACAGTGGTTCAGGCCTGTAATCCCAGCACTTTGGGAGGCCGAGGTGGGTGGATCACCTGAGGTTAGGAGTTCGAGACCAGCCTGGCTAACATGGAGAAACACTGTCTCCACTAAAAATACAAAAATTAGCAGGGCGTGGTGGCATGCACCTGTAATCCCAGCTACTTGGGAGGCTGAGGCAGGAGAATCACTTGAACCTGGCAGGCAGAAGTTGTAGTGAGCTGAGATCACACCACTGTACTCTAGCCTGGGCAACAGAGTAAGACTCTGTCTCCAAAAAAAAAAAAAAAAATCTATACACACACACACACACACCACACACACACACACACATATAATCCTTTATAAACAATATAAGTCATGGAAGACACATCTCCCTTGGTCTCATTTATATAAAGTTAAAAATGCTAAACAATACTGCATATGATTTAGTGATACAAACCAATGTGTCATAAATACCAGAGTGATGACAGTGGTTACCTCAAGGTGATAAGGAGGAACTCCTGTTGGAGAGTGGTGGATAGCGGGCTTCAATTGTATATGTGACATCTGATTTCTCAGGGGAAGAGTGGGAGACATGTGAGTGGACGTGGCATTATCCTCTTCATATATTTGTAATTACTAATATTTCACTTTAAAAGGTAGGCTCTAGGCCAGGCACGCTAACACCTGTAATCCCAGCACTTTGGGAGGTCGAGGTGGGTGGGTCACGAGGTCAGGAGTTCAGGACCAGCCTGGCCAACATAGTGAAAACCCGTCTCTACTAAAAATACAAAAAATTAGCCGGGCGGGGTGGCAGGCCCCTGTAATCCCAGCTACTCGGGAGGCTGAGGCAGGAGAATCACTTGAACTCGGGAGGTGGAGGTTGTAGTGAGCAGAGATCATGTCACTGCAGCCTGGTTGACAGAGCAAGACTCCATCTCAAAAAAGAAAAAAAAAAAGGTAGGCTCTAAAGAATTACACACACATATATACATGTAGTCTCATCCTTGTTTTATATTTTAAAATAGTTTTATGTTTGTCGTGGAGAAAAGGTGGGAGGAAATATTAGGTTAAACCGTATGAAATTGTCATTTTTGTAAGTTGAAAATGGTCAAATACCAGCAATTTCGTATGGTTCAACCTAATACATCAAAATGGCAACAATCATTTTTTCTGAGAGTGCAAGTATGGGTGATTTTGTTTTCTTTTAAATTTTTAATGTCTTTTTTGGTTTTCTATCATGAACATGTCTTTTTTTTTTTTTTTTTTTTTGAGATAGAGTCTTACTCTGATGCCCGCGCTAGAGGTCAAAAGTCAATGGCTCGATCTCAACTCACTGCAACCTCCGCCTCCCAGGTTTAAGCAATTCTCATGCTTCAGCCTCCCCAGTAGCTGGGACTACAGGTGCGCGCCACAATGCCTGGCTAATTTTTGTAATTTTAGTAGAGACAGGGCTTCACCGTGTTGCCCAGGCTGGTCTTGAACTCCTGACCTCAGTTGATCCACCTACCTCAGTCTCCCAAAGTGCTGGGATTATAGGCATGAGCCACCATTCCTGGCTGACATGTATGTTTCATATCAGAAAAATATCCATGTATATTGGGAGAAAAAAGAGAAAGTTGTTGGGCCTACCTTGCAGATGGGACTTCATGCCCAGCAGTATGGGATGATGAGGGGAGAGAGGGCTGTGTTCCAGTTCCTGCTCTGCTAGTAACCAGCTAATGTGACCAACAGATTCACTTTACCTTCTTGGGGCCTCAATCTCTCCATCTATAAAACAGTAGAGTTGGAAAAGGATTGTTTCCAATGTGCTTTTCTGTTCTATAAGCCTTTTCTGCTTTATGCCAAGTCTATTCCCTTAGACGTGGGGGAAGGTCGAGTTGAGGGCGGTTCATCACCACATCACAAAACATGTCTTTCTTCTACCCCCTCATGTGGCCTGTGGAACAGGCTTCCACTTCCCGTCACCTCCTTAGTTAGTTCCTTTGTGCCCCAGGGTAGGGTCCTGGCACAGGTGCCGATGATGCAGTTGTAAGTCATGAGTTTATACAGGATGACGGTGACTGCAAATACTGTGGGCCATTAGGATCTCTGGCACACAGACACCAAACAAAGACATTGCTATGGAGCTGTAAAAGATAAATTCTGCAGCTCGAGGTCCAGCAAGTTCACTGAATGAGCATGAGGAAAAGGAGTCCTCCACACTCACCCCATGACCGTATTTTCCCCATTAAGGGCCACTGATGAAATGGATCAAGTGAGGGTCACATAAAAACAATAGCTGATGTTTTATTGTCCTTGAGAGAAACGCAGAATGTTCTCCCTCCCTCCCTCTCTTTCTCTCTTTCTTTCTCTCTCTCTCTCTCTTTCTCTCCTTCCTTCCTTCCTTCCTTCCTTCCTTCCTTCTTTCCTTCTTTCCTTCTTTCCTTCTTTCTTTCTTTTCTTTCTTTGACAGAGTCTTGCTCTGTCGCCCATGCTGGAGTGCAGTTGTGTGATCTCGGCTCACTGCAACCTCTGCCTCCTGGGTTCAAGCAAGTCTCTGCCTCAGCCTCCCAAGTATCTGATATCACATGTGCCTGCCACTATGCCCAGCTAATTTTTGTATTTTAGTAGTGACGGGGTTCTGCCATCCTGGCCAGGCTTGTCTTGAACTCCTGACTGGTGATCTACCTGCTTCAGCCTCCCAAAGTGCTGGGATTACAAGTGTGAGCCACAGCACCTGGCCAGGTTTCTAGCAATTTATAGTGGCTAGGAAAAGGAATGATGAAGGGTATTAAACCCTTCATTTTACACATACGAATAATTTAGTATATGTAATATAGTTTGGTCTTATAGACATTTAGGAGAAAGTAGAGAGAACGGGCAGTGGTGAGGAAGGAAAAAAAAAAAAAAAAAAGCCCAGAAATTAAGGGAAAGAGGAAGAGGGAAACTAACACTTATGGTGCCAGGGACTTTGCTGGAGTTGTGATTGTTTGGACGAACGGAGGCAAGATGGCGCACTTCCGGATTCTTCATTACCAACTTTTCCGATGTGCGCAAAAATGCAGCTGGTGCCTGGGAAGGTCTAGAGTAATCAGGCATGCGCCAGGTGATGTCAATCCGAAGAGACCAAGATTTACCTGGTGGCACCTGTGGAGTGCCCCTTCCCTCCCCCGACACGCCCATGCCCCGCCTATTGCCCTTCCACTCCTAGAAAAGCCGCTCCCGGCAGGCGCGCTGTGTGGGCTTCCTCAGCCCCCATTCTTGTCGGCTGCATTAGGAACTCCGCCCGAGAGCTTCATTGGGCGACTCTCTCAGCCTCCTTTTCCGGAGGATGACAGACCTCACCCTCTTCCCTGAAGCTAGATGACTAAAGAATAAATTTGCAGTTTTGCTTCTAACCTTGCCTACTCACTGGTTCTTTTGTGCCCGCCCTGGTGGTCTTAGAAAAACAAGTCAGTGATATCAATACCTCAGAACAAAACAGAGAAGAAGCCCCAACTGCTCTCATTTTTCCACAGGAAGAAACTAGAGCTCAGAAAGATTATGGAAAACAATGCTGACCACACAGCTTGTAAGAAGTGGGAAATGGACTCAATTCTGTATGACCACTTCAGAACTGGTTGTTTTATTTTTTATTTTGGTCCACCCTATGCTAAGTGGCTGAGATAAAAGGAGCACTGGAAATGCAGAGGAAGAGCACGAAGTTGGAGAGGGAAAGTGGGACAGGCAGAGGCACACGGAGGATGACCAAGGGCCATCAAGAACAGGAACTGCAAGCAGAAAGAGACAGGGGAGGCTGGGCATGGTGGTTCATGTCTGTAATCCCAGCACTTTGGGAGGTCAAGGCAAGCGGATCACCTGAGGTCAGGAGTTCAAGACCAGGCTGGCCAACATGGTGAAATTCTGTCTCTACTAAAAATACATACCAATTAGCCAGGCATGGCGGCACGTGCCTGTAGTCCCGGCTACTCGGGAGGCTGAGGCAGAAGAATCACTTGAGCCCAGGAGGCGAAGGTTGTGGTGAGTCAAGATTGTGCCACTGCACTCCAGAGTGGGTGACAGAGCAAGACACCATCTCAAAAAAAAAAAAAAAAGGAAAGAAAGAGAGAGTCAGAGAATTCCATGCGCGCGTGTGTGTATATGCAAACACACACATGCCCTCGACATCATTATCACTATCACCACCACCACCATCACCACCACCACCACCATCATCGCCACCGCCATCACCACCACCACCAACCATCTAAGCAGAAGCAGAAACACAGGGTGACTGAAAGAGGAAAAAGAGTCTTGTTGAGTAACATTCTTCCCTGTGCCCTACTAGGATACTGTCATGGAAGGTAATTGATATGGTTAGGCTCTGTAACCCCACCCAAATATCATTTTGAATTATAATCTCCATAATCCCCACGTGTCGAGAGAGGGATCTGGTGGGAGGTGATTGGATCATGGGGACTGTGTCTCCCATGCTGTTTTCCTGATAATGAGTGAGTTCTCACAAGATCTAATGGTTTTATAAGGGTCTGATAGTTCCTCCTTTGCACACTTGCTGTCTCTCACCTACTGTCATGTAAGACGTGCCTCTTTCCCTTCTGCCATGATTGTAAGTTTCCTGAGGCCTCCTCAGTCATGCAGAACTGTGAGTCAATTAAACCTCTTTTCTTTATAAATTACCCAGTCTTGGGCAGTTCTTTATAACAGTGTGAGAATGGACTAATACAGTAATCAAACGGTGTTGCATTTTCACAACATTAGGAACAAATGAGGAAATGAAAGACCTGGCCTTGGCTGGGGGCACAGTGGCTCATGCCTGTAATCCCAGTACTTTTGGAGGCCAAAGTGGGAGGATCACTTGAGGCCAGGAGTTTGAGATTAGCCTAGGCAATACAGTGAGACTCCATCTCTACAAAAAATGAAAAAATAAAAAAATCAGTCAGGTGTGGTGATGTGTCCCTGTAATCCCAGCCTCTTGGGAAGCTGAGGTGGGAGTATTGCTTGAGCCCAGGAGGTGGAGGCTGCAGTGAGCCGTAATCACGCCACTGCACTCCAGTCTGGGCAACAGAGCAAAATCCTATCTCTAAAATAAAATCAAATAAGGCCGGGCGCGGTGGCTCACACCTGTAATCCCAGCACTTTGGGAGGCTGAGGCGGGCAGATCACGAGGTCAGGAGATCGAGACCATCCTGGCTAACATGATGAAACCCCAACTCTACTAAAAATACAAAAAATTAGCTGGGCGTGGTAGCATGCGCCTGTAGTCTGAGCTACTCAGGAGGCTGAGGCAGGAGAATCACTTGAACCCCTGAAGCAGAGGTTGCAGTGAGCCGAGATCATGCCACTGCACTCCAGCCTTGGTGACAGACAGAGCGAGACTCTGTCTCAATAATAATAATAATAAAATAAAATAAAGACCTGGCATTGGTACCAGAGACTGCCCACCTGAATTCATCCTTCTCACAGGTTCTGCCAGCTAACCACTTGTACTGAGCACCCCCAACTGTGCTAAGTCCACTTGTGGAGTGGGTTTGGGTGGTGAGCTGAGGGGATGCTTTTTGTCCTGATTATTTGATGTCTACATGTGTCCCCTGTGCCCATCAAATAGAGTGAAATATTATGAATTCAAATTCTAGTAATCCTGGCTAGGCACTGGGGTTCATGCCTGTAATGGGAGGCTGAGGTGGGCAGATCACTTGAGGTCAGGAGTTCAAGACCAACCTGGTCAACATGGTGAAACCCTGTCTCTACTACAAATACAAAAATCAGCCGGGCGTGGTGGCACATGCCTGTAATCCCAGCTACTTGGGAAGCTGAGGCAGGAGAATCGCTTGAACTGGGAGGTAGAGGTTGTGATGAGCCAAGATCATGTCACTGCACTCCAGCCGGGGCAACAGAGTGAGACTCCATCTGAAAAAACAAGAATAAAAACAAAAAAATCACCAAATTCTAGTAATTCTTAAACTGTGACAGTTTGAACATGGCTGATTTGATATTTAATTTTGCTTAGAGAACTTTGTCCTCAGAAGAAGAGCAAATTAGTATTAAAATCAAGATTGATCAGAGAGTGATATGGTGAGAAGGGCAAGAGAGCAAATGCTAAGAACTCTGAGATTTCAGAAATGCCTGTTTCTAAGGGAAAGCTACATGCTTACTGCAAATTCCTTTTAGCTAATAAAGTAGATCCCGAGATAACTCTATAGGGCTTCAATGTGAGGGAAAGAATGGATTTTGTTAGTCTAGAAAAATAATTTAATTAGCCAGTTGTGGTGGCTGCTGCCTATAATCCTAGCACTTTGAGAGGCTGAGGTGGGAGGATTGCTTGAGTCCAGGAGTTTGAGGTCAGCCTGGGCAACATAGTGAGACCTCATCTCAAAAAAAGAAAAAAAAAGAAAAAAGAAAAAGTAATAATTTTATTAATTTTGCAGGGTGTGGTGGCTCACGCCTGTAATCCCAGCACGTTGGGAGACCAAGGTGGGCAGACCACCTGAGGTCAGGAGCTTAAGACCAGCCTGGCCAACTTGGTGAAACCCCGTCTCTACTAAAAATACAAAAAACTAGCTGGGTGCCGAGGTGGCGGGCGCCTGTAATCCCAGCTACTAGTGGCGCTGAGGCAGGAGAATCGCTTGCACCCGGGAGGCAGAGGTTGCAGTGAGCTGAGATCGCACCATTGCACGCCAACCTGGGCAACAAGAGCAAAACTCCGTCTCAAAAAATAATAATAATAATTTTATTGATTGTAATGATGCACACAATAACCTCATTTAAAAATAGATATGAAAGGCCGGGCGCGGTGGCTCAAGCCTGTAATCCCAGCACTTTGGGAGGCCGAGACGGGCGGATCACGAGGTCAGGAGATCGAGACCATCCTGGCTAACATGGTGAAACCCTGTCTCTACTAAAAATACAAAAAAAAAAACTAGCCGGGCGACGTGGCGGGCACCTGTAGTCCCAGCTACTCGGGAGGCTGAGGCAGGAGAATGGCGTGAACCCGGGAGGCGGAGCTTGCAGTGAGCTGAGATCCGGCCACTGCACTCCAGCCTGGGTGGCAGAGGGAAACTCCGTCTCAAAAAAAAAAAAAAAAAAAAAAAAAACTAGCCAGGCGAGGTGGCGGGCGCCTGTAGTCCCAGCTACTCGGGAGGCTGAGGCAGGAGAATGGCGTGAACCCGGGAGGCGGAGCTTGCAGTGAGCCAGGATCCGGCCACTACACTCCAGCCTGGGCGACAGAGCGAGACTCCGTCTCAAAAAAAAAAAAAAAAAAAAGATATGAAATAAGGATAAGGTAGGTTTCACTCTTTTCTCTCTTCTTACTCTGATCCATTTGCTATGTTTCTTTCCAGACATCTTCTACGTTTCTGAGTATGCAGAGAGAGGCAAGAAGATTGCTTGAGTCGAGGTATTGGAGGCACATATACTTGCAGAAAACATGTCATTCTTCTGTTGTGTTTTATGTTGTTGAGTTTTACACAAAGGCTGCACTGAATGGATCATTCTGTCCCATGCTTTTCATTTGACCACATGCCTAGGAGAGTTAACCATGTGAGTTCATCTAGACTGACATCATTTCTCCACCACCTCATTCTTGTTTTGTTTTTATTTTTTAATTTTTTATTTTACTTTAAGTTATGGGATACATGTGCAGAACGTGCAGGTTTGTTGCCTAGGTATACATGTGCCATGGTGGTTTGCTGCACCTAACAACCCGTCATCTATCCACCACCTCATTCTTTTAAGCTGCTGCATTGCATGTAATAAATAGCTGTTCCATAATTTAAGAGGCCATTTTCCTATTGATGGATATTTAGGTTGTTTCTAGTTATTTGTTTTTACACACCATCATGCCTTAAACATCCTTCTGTTGACTCGTCCTCTTGTGTGACGCTCCGCGGGCTCCTTCCGCATCTTTTGCACCCTCTTGGGCCAACGCCTAGCCCTTCTGCAAGGGTGCTACAGGATACCAGCCGACCAGATGATTACAAATTCCTGCTGTCTGTCCCAGACAGCCCGGAAAAGTGAACAAAAAGCCCTAATTCTTCTTGTAGCTTCTCCAGTCTCCAGCCAATCAGCTTCAAAAACACAAGAAACTATTAGCTACAAATGCCTGCCCCAAGGGAGCTAGGGACTTCTCCGGGGTCCCGCATGTGCAGCTAGGCTCAAGGTTTAGCTTGTAGTGACCTTTTCCTCATTTTAATGGTTAAAAAAAAGGCCAGGCGCAGTGCCTCACGCTTATCTGAGCACATTGGGAAGCTGAGGCGGGAGAAGCCCGAGCAACATAGTAAGACCCCGTCTCCATAAAAATTAAACAGAAAATTAGCGGCGCGTAGTGGCTCACGCCTGTAGTCCCAGCTACTAGGAAGGCTGAAGCAGGAGGATGACTTGAGCCTGGGAGGTGGAGGTTGCAGTGGGCCGTGATGGCGCCATTGCACACCATCCTGGGAGACAGAGCAAGACTCTGTCTCAAAAAAAAAAAAAAAAAAAGTAAAAAATACACCCCTAGGTAGTTTTATATGCTAATGATACCTGTGATGCATGTTAGAGCATGTAGATGCTGAGTGCATGTGCTGACTGCAGGCCTATCTTTGCATGTTTGACCTCAGCAGTATTTTATGAATATGCATGTACAGCTCCCATAAAGGCAATTCCCCTTAAGGTTCTAGGGACTGCCTCTCTCTTTTAGCAGCCTGCTTTGCCTCTCAGAGTGTACTTTTGAAGCAGTTACACTGTCTGGGGCATATACCCTGGGGTTCGTCGTGTCGCACCAGGAAAATTTAGGTCACAGACACACCCGAGGAGTTTAGGAGCTGAGGTTTAATGGGCAGAAGAGAAGAGAAAGAGAAACAGCTCTCTCCGGAGAGAGAGGGGTCTCTGAGTGGAAAAAACTGGCTGGTAGTGATGCACTGCGTTTTATAGTCCAGCTTGAGGAGGCGGCGTCTGATTTACTTAGGGCTCACAGATTGGTTCAATCAGGTGTGACATTTACGTAGCAGGGAAGGCTGGTTGCCCCACCCTAATCTTATTATGCAAATAAATTATCCTTGGTGGGCTATCTTTTCTGCTCCTTACTGTACACGTGGCTGGCAGAGAAGAGGTGATGAAGCTGCCATCTTGAACATGTCTAGTCCCTAGTTCCCTGTGGCATTTACCCGTGCAAGCTCCCAGCTTGTTTGTCTACATCTGCAGCTCCACTTTACAGGCTGCTGTTTGTTAGAAAATGATTTGGGGCTGCTTTTCATGAAAAAGAAAAGCCTTACCGAGGACTCCCATGCTCTTACTATCTGCCTAGGTGATTTCTTCTTAACTCCTGTATCACTTTTGCTTTGCAATAAACTTCTTTGCCTACTCTTTGGAGTACTTTGGACTCACTCTCAAATTCTTTTACGTGGCAAAGTCAAGAACCTGAACCGGCCAACTGACAACACTTGGACATACCTTCTAGTGCATGTGCATGTAATTTGCTTTAGGACTATTTGCATCCCAGAGTGTACTTTTGAAGGAGCTACATTGTCTGGGGTATATACCCTGGGGTTCATCGTCTTGCACCAGGAAAATTTAGGACACGGATAGACATGAGGAGCTTAGGAGGAGATGTAATATTTCTATTTTGAGGACAGATCATGAGATGTAGACACGAGACATTTAAAATGTTACCAGATACAGGCCAGGCACAGTGGCTCACGCCTGTAATCCCAGCGCTGTGAGTGGCTGAGGCAGGCAGATCACTTGAGGTCAGGAGTTCGAGACCAGACTGGCCAACATGGTGAAACCTTGCCTCTACTAAAAAAAAGAAAAAAAATTAACTGGGCATGGTGGGATGTGCCTGTATTCCCAGCTGCTCTGGAGGCTGAAGGAGGAGAATCTCTTCAACCCAGAAGGCAGAGGTTGCAGTAAGCCAAGATCATGCCACTGCACGCCAGCCTGGGCAACAGAACAAGACTCCATCTCAAAAAAACAAAACAAAACAACAAACAAACAAACCAACAAAAACAAAGTTACCAGATACAGTCCAAATTGCCCTCCAAAGTGGTTAGATAAATTTATCTCCCAACAGCAGCGCGCGAGAGTTCTCATTTTCCCACGCCCTTGATGGCACGTTCTTGAAAGTGCTAAAGCTGCATTTCTTCACTAAAATTCTGTTAGTCACACTTTTTACTAATTTATACTTTCATCCAATAAGGTTTGATTATTATTATTATTATTTTTGAGACAGGGTCTTGCTCTGTCACCTAGGCTGGAGTGCAGTGGCACACACACACCTCACCGCAGCTTCAAACTCCCAGGCTCAAGTGATCCTCCAGTTTCAGCCTCCCGAGTAGCTGGGACTACAGGCATGGATCACCATGTCCAGCTAATTAAATTTTTTTTTGGTAGAGATGGGGAATCTCACTTTGTTGCCCAGGCAGATTTTGAACTCCTAGGCTCAAGCAATAGCCCCACTTCGGCCTCCCAGAGTCCTGGGATTACAGACATGAGCCACTGTGCGGGCCAAAGATTCTTTTAATTAACTCTAGTGAAGTGGGCAGAGCATTCATTTTATTTACAGGTACTATACTCTTTCCCTTTGGCCTTTAAATATAATTTATAGGAGCATTGATTTGCACTTAGAGACACTGTCTAACACAGGTCTCTGCTGAGAGAAGAGAAATTAGCCCATTCAAAATCTGTGTGTGGGCTAAAGGCTAAGGGCTTATGCAAGAAATGTTTTTTTTTTGTTTTTTTTTTGAGATGGAGTTTCATCTTGTTGCCCAGACTGGAGTGCAATGGCACAATCTTGGCTCACTGCAACCTCCGCCTCCCGGGTTCAAGCGATTCTCCTGCCTCAGCCTCCCCAGTAGCTGGGATTACAGGCTGGCCTCGAACTCCTCACCTCAGGTGATCCGCCCGCCTCTGCCTCCCAAAGTGTTGGGATTACAAGCGTGAGCCACCACGCCCAGCCGAAAAGATTTTTACAAGAAGGGCAAGTGTTCGCTTTTCTATCAATATGTTAGCAGTCTGTATTTCCACATGTTTGGTGGTAATAAACCTTTCTTCCTTGGTTTCTAAAGTTTGGAAGTCTTTGCCCCTGAGTTCATGACATTGCCAGAGAAATGATTCAAACAACTTCATTAAATACGTACTTACTTCATGCCTGGGGCTTTACGTTTTTATTTAACCTTTACAACTCTCTTTTCCATTCTTATTGTCATCAGAAAAATGCAAATCAAAATCACAATAAAATACCATCTCATGCCAGTTAGAATGGCTTTTGTTAAAAAGAAAAAATAGCAGATGTTGCTGAGGCTGTGGGGAAAAGGGGAACATTTTTACACTGTTGGTGGGAATATAAATTAGTTCAGTCACTGTGGAGAGCAGTTTGGAGATTTCTCAAAGAACTAAAAGTTGAACTACCACTCGACCCAGCAATCTCATTACTGGGTATATACCCAAAGGAATATATATTGTTCTATCAAAAAGGCAGATGCACCCTTATGTTCACTGCAGCACTATTCACAATAGCAAAGACATGGAATCAACCTAGGTACCCATCAACAGTGGATACTCGGGAGGCTGAGGCAGGAGAATGGCGTGAAACCGGGAGGCGGAACTTGCAGTGAGCCGAGATAGTGCTACTGCACTCCAGCCTGGGCGACAGAGCGAGACTCCGTCTCAAAAAAAGAAAATGTGGTATATATACACCATGGAACACTATGCAGCCATAAAAAAGAACAAAATCCTGTCCTTTGCAGCAACATGGATACAGCTGGAAGCCCATTATGCTAAGTGAACTAATGCAGAAACAGAAAACCAAATACTGCATGTTCTTATAAGTGGGAGCTAAACATTGGATACACATGGATACAAAGATGGGAACAACAGACTCTGGGGAATGCAAGAGTCGGGAGGCGGTTGGGGGAAAGGGTTAAAAAACTACCTATTGTGTACTTTGCTCACTACCCGGGTGACAGTTTCATTTGTCCACAAACCTCAGCATCACGCAATATAGATGGGGTTTCACCATCTTGGCCAGCTGGCCAAGCTGGTCTGGAACTCCTGACCTCAGGCAATCCCCTGACCTCGGCCTCCCAAAGTGTTGGGATTCCAGGCATGAGCCACCGCGCCTGGCCTCGGTTTTTTTTTTTTTTTTTTTTGAGACGGAGTCTCGCTCTGTCGCCCAGGCTGGAGTGCAGTGGCTCGATCTCTGCTCACTGTAAGCTCCGCCTCCCGGGTTCACGCCATTCTCCTGACTCAGCCTCCTGAGTAGCTGGGACTACAGGCGCCCGCTACCACGCCCGGCTAATTTTTTTGTATAAAGTAGAGACGGGGTTTCACCGTGTTAGCCAGGATGGTCTCGATCTCCTTACTTCGTGATCTGCCCGTCTCGGCCTCCCAAAGTGCTGGGATTACAGGCGTGAGCCACCGCGCCCGGCTTGGCCTGTCTCAGCTTTAAAACCTAAAGTCCTGCATCCCAAGAAAACCGCTAGTCCAGGCAAACCTAGGTGGGTCACTCTTGGATGGAGTTAGGATTTCCAGTGGTCTTGGACAGAAGGGCGACCTCTCCGTTGAGCTACGAAGGAAGGCGGAGAGATGAAGAGCAGGATTAAACAAACAAGTGTGCGGGCTTTGGAGCCAGGGCAAAGCTCTGCCTCTTAGCTGTGTGATCTTCTTGAAATTATTTAACCACTCAGATTCAGTTTCCTGTAACTTGGGGATAAACAAGAATGAGCCGTGTGAAAGTGCCTATCCAACTGTAGTAGGCTCGCAACAAGAGTTTAAATCGTTTTTATTCATCTCCGATCCTAACTTTTGTCGCTGCTCTGTGTTCCACTCTTCTATCATCTTTAATTTCTCTCCTTGACTAGTTTCAGCTTTGTTCTCTCTGGTCCCTCTCGGGTCGCTCCTGCCACTCACATTGAGTACCATCCACCGCTAGAGGGCGGAATAGAACAAACCAAGATGGGTGCCCCTCTAGCTCTCTATGGCGTCTGCTCGCCGAGCCCCGCGAAGGAGGCGGGGATTCCATCATGTGACCCGGGTGCCGCGAGCCGGCGCAGGCGCGGTTGATGGGTCGTCGTCGCCGGGCTCCGTTGCCCGCGCTGTTTTGCCTTCTCGACGCTTGAGGCGGCCGCTGGGGGGTCCTGTGGCCCTCCTGCCGCTGGGGACTGCAGGCTAAGGCCATGTCCCGAAAGCAGGCGGCGAAGAGCCGGCCGGGCAGCGGCAGCCGGAAAGCCGAGGCCGAGCGCAAGCGGGACGAGCGGGCGGCTCGCCGGGCCCTGGCCAAGGAGCGGCGGAACCGGCCGGAGTCCGGCGGCGGCTGCGAGGAGGAGTTCGTCAGCTTCGCCAACCAGCTGCAGGCCCTGGGGCTGAAGCTGCGGGAGGTGCCGGGGGACGGGTGAGGCGGGCCGGGAGCGAGGGAGGCGGCGCCGGGGGACGCGCCGGGCTCGGCCTGGCGACCGTCACCCGCTCGCGTCCATCCATTCATTCGGGCGGCCCGGGCGCCTTCCGCGAGCCAGCCACGCTCTGAGTGCAGGGCGTCCAGCTGCGAGCGAGGCGGACAAGCCTCTCGCCCCGAGACGCTCGCGGGGATCCCAGAGGGTCCTAATCATAGCAGACGCCGCGAGCGAAATAGAAAGTGGGTCCTGAGACCGTATATGGGAGCAGAGTCACTGGATTGTGGCCAGGAAGGGCTCTCTGAAAGGTGACATTTAAGCTGAGTTCTGAAGGAATGAGATGGAGCCAGGCATTGGAAAAACAGTCATCATGACGATAAGACCAATCGAAGGAGTTTGAGTAAGCCCCGCTTGGTAGAACGCTTTGCCTCCTTTGAGTCCTTGGTGGTTGGGTGATGCCCCCGTTTACATTTGTGAAATTAGGTCGCCAGTTGTTTACTGAGCTGACGGCAGCTTCTCTAATTCCTGCTTCCATGGGCCTCAGTTTCTCTGTAAGCAAAGGTGCTTACCCAAGCCTTTTTGGGGCTTAGACTGAATCCAGATCCAGCTTTCTTTAGGGAATGTGGAGGGAGAGAGTGGGGAGGAGGAAGAAAATTAGCTTCAAGAAAGAGAATATGCTCCAGGAGCATGGATGGAAGAAGGAAAAAGGGTCAGGAAGAGGGGAGAACAGTTAGGATCCCCATTGCAGGGGCAGGTAAAAGGAGATCTGGTTGTCAGCTGTGTCACTTTGGAAGAGAGAGTGTTAATAACAACCTGGCTTTTGTTTTTTTCTCCCAGTATTTGAGTGCTCAGGTCCTACAGAGGGAAGACCAAAATGAAATTAAAGACCATACGGAATTGCCTTCGTTTATTATTATTGTTAATTTGTAGAGACGGGGATTTTGCTATGTTGCCCAGGCTGGTCTCGAACTCCTGGCTTCAAGCGATCCTCCTGCCTCGGCCTCCCAAAGTGCGGAGATTACAGGCATGAGCTACCACCCCCAGCCAGGAATTGCTTTAGATTTTAACTGCAGAAGAAGGTGTTTTAAAAAATTTCACATTACATTGCAGCTTATTGATTAAGACCGAACTGGTCCTATTTCCCTTTCCCACCGTTCCTATATATGCTCTTTGCTTCAGGCAAAAAGAGTTCACCACACTTCGCTGCGTTGCTGTGTTTTTGCTTAAGATGCAGTTGGAACTTGATTACATTTGTTCACCATCAGCTGGCATAGTGCTTGGTACATGGAAGGCAGTCAGTACATTTTTGCTGAATGAAATATAAAAATAATAGAAGGAGACCAGCTAGCCTAAGCATAAGCACAAGACACTGTTATAGAAACAAAAATACAATTTGAATACAGTGGAATTGCTGTGGAACCTGGGGGCTTTTCCTTGCAAATGATTGAATTGTTTGTGTCTGCTGTACTGGATATGGTATTCTCAATGTCAGGGTGCCCGGAAAACTGAAGTACTCAATAGAAGGTTACTTAGGAGGAGGAATCAGCACAAGGAGTTGTAAACTCTAGAGCGGGCTTTCATAAGGTTATGGGAAACTTTGGGGGTGTTACTTCTCTCTATCCCCACACCCCCATACACACACAGCATACTTCTCAAGTTAATTCAGCACGCCTTAAGTAAGGTGCTGGGAATATGTTGATGATTAAGATAGTTAAGGACTTTATAGCCGAGGTAGAAACATGTAACAGTGGGTCTCAGCTTTTTTGGTGTTAAGATCTCTTGGCATTCTTAAAAATTACTGAGAAACCCAAATAGCTTCTTTATATGGGTTATAGCTATGAGTATTTACTATATTAGAAAGTAAAACAGAGTTTTAAAACGCAAGAATACACACACATTCCATTAGCTATCAGAGTGATAACTTCATGCATCACGTAGCCTCTGGAAAACTCCACTGTGCACTTGCGAGAGAATGAGAATGAAAAAGGTGCATTACATCTTAGTTTTGAACTCATGGATACTCTGAAAGCATATCAGAGACCTTCCCACATCTCCTATCCCTTGGGCCACACTTTGAGAACAGATGATACAAATAATTAAAATATAGTTTGATATATTTTTATTAACAGTGACTGATTGTAATGGTACTATTGAGAAGGAAAAGGCTACTACTCTGAATTGGCCAGGAAGGCCTTCTCATTCATTCGGTACTCATTGAATTCACTGCTAGCTGCCTCTCAGAGGGTGTCATACTCTGGGTCATGAAGAACCAATAGGAGTACACCAAGAGAACATTTCCATCTGAGGAGGAGTGTATACAGAGGCACAAGGATGCGATGTTTTTGGGAGATCTACGGGTTGTTCAGGGCGACAGTAGTGTAGGGCACAAGGGTAGAAGTAACAGGCAATGAAACTCGGCTCCAGAGACCAGCTGGACTGGAGTGCTCATGTCTCTCTTCCAAGGTCCCTGTTCTTCGGACAGTGTTAGATAAAATGATCATATTTCCTCTTGTGTGGGCTTCATGGAGCTAACCACCTTCTGTTCACAAGTTCTTCACATGAGTTCCATTAGCTGGACTGTGGTTCAGCCCTCGTCAGTATCATAGTCCTTTCAAATGTGGTGATGACAGACTTTATCACTGCAGGGGATGGTGTTTCCTGTGTATGTGATGGGCTGGCAGGTGTCAAGATTCTTCTCCCTGCCCCCAGACAGAGTCTTGCTCTGTCACCCAGGCTGGAGTGTAGTGGCACGATCTCAGCTCATTGCAGTCTCCACCTCCTGGGTTCAAGTAATTCTCCTGCCTGGGCCTCCTGAGTCGCTGGAATTACAGGCACCCTCCACCACACCTGGCTACTTTGTTTGTATTTTTAGTAGAGATGGGGTTTCACCATGTTGGCCAGGCTGGTCTTGAACTCCTGACCTCATGATCCACCCGCCTTGGCCTCCCAAAGTGCTGGGATTACAGGCGTGAGCCACCGCGCCCAGCCAACAGATTGTTTTATTAATATTTATTAAGGACTCGGTGAAATACAATGAAGTTAAAGACTATTAAAAAATAGTTGACATCTCTAGCATTCCCTCTTTTCATTCAGATGTGATTACAATCTGGAGTAGCTGATAGAGTACCTGTGGGCATGTTCATTGTTGGCAGTATGGTACCTGTAGCATTCTGGAACCCCAAGGGGATTTAGGGATGAATTAGCCAATATCCTGTAATATAGCCTTTACATGGGTTGAGTCAGCTTAGCATAGATTAATCAGGGAGCTACTTAGAGGGTTTTGTAATGCTTCCTGGACCAGCTTCATATTTGTTGTGTTGTCTGGAAGGTGGACCCACATAAATTGGATTCATTTTTCAAAGCAAGAAAGAAGCAGTTTAACCTTGATGTTGTCCTTAAAAACACGATTGGCTGTAGTGTGAAAAGAATGTATAACTCTATTTATTAGGCTGTACAGTATTAACATCCCTCTGAACTACATCTACTTGTGTCTTACTAAATGTAGTTCTGAGTTACGTTACTCATTAGCAGTGTTCTAAAACGGAAACACTGAAGAATCACTAATTTTAGCTATTTATCTCTATTACAAGTAGTTTTATTTTTAAATTTTAGTTTTGTTTTTAATATTGTAGGATCATAGTAGTAGAAGGGCATTCACACATCATGTCGTCTAGTTAGTGCCTGTGTCACCTGAACGGCAGTGCCATCTTTTGTGCCTCACTCAGTGGTTTTCTTTTTTTTTTTTTTTTTTTTTTTTTTGAGGCGGAGTCTCGCTCTGTCGCCCGGACTGGAGTGCAGTGGCCAGATCTCAGCTCACTGCAAGCTCCGCCTCTCGGATTTACGCCATTCTCCTGCCTCAGCCTCCCGAGTAGCTGGGACTACAGGTGCCCGCCACCTCGCCCGGCTAGTTTTTGCATTTTTAATAGAGATGGGGTTTCACCGTGTTAGCCAGGATGGTCTCGATCTCCTGACCTCGTGATCCGCCCGTCTCGGCCTCCCAAAGTGCTGGGATTACAGGCTTGAGCCACCGCGCCCGGCCCACTCAGTGGTTTTCAATTGGGTGCCATGCTAGAATATCTGGGGAGGAACTTTTGAAACAGTTCAGGGGCTGGGCGCTCCCCTAGATCAACTACATCAGAATCTTAGAGTGGGGTCTGGTTATTGATGTTTTTCTTTTTAAAGAATTTTACAGATGAGTCTTATATGCATCCATAATTGAGAGTGACTGATTTAGAGTCTAGATTCTTGACTAGTGTTTCTCAAACTTCAGCATGCAACATAACCACCTGGAGTGCTAGTGAAAACACCTGGAAGGGCTACATTGCTGGGCTCCAACCCCAGAATGCCTGATTGAGTAGGCCTGGGTAGGCCCCAGAATTTTCATTTCTAACAAGTGCCATGGGGATGCTGATGCTCCTAGTCAGGGAACACACTTTGATAATCAGTGAGCTAGATCAGTGCTGTCTAGTGAAAATAGAATGTGAACCACCTATGTGATATTAAAATTTTTCTAGTAACCACATTAAAAAGAAACAGGTGAATTTTATTTTTTATTTTAGTATATTTTATTTAAGCTATTGTATGTAAATATTACTATTTTGACATACAATTCTATAAAAAATTATTAATGATCTCTCATATTTTCTTTTTTTTTTGGAGACAGAGTTCACTCTTGTTGCCCAGGCTGGAATGCATGATCTCGGCTCACCGCAACCTCTGCCTCCCTGGTTCAAGCTACTCTCCTGCGTCAGCCTCCCGAGTAGCTGGGATTACAGGCATGTGCCACCACACCCAGCTAATTTTGTATTTTTAGTAGAGATGGATTTTTCCATGTTGGTCAGGCTGGTTTCAAACTCCTGACCTCAGGTGATCTGCCCGCCTTGGCCTCCCAAAGTGCTGGGATTACAGGCGTAAGCCACTGTGCCCGGCCGATGATCTCTCATATTTTCTTATATGACCTCTTCAGAATCTAGTATTTTACATAGATAGCACACCTCACTGCGGATTAGCCATGGCAGGTGCTCAGTATACGGCAGGTGCTTAGTATACAGCAGGTGCTCAGTAGTCACATGCGGTTAGCAACCACTATTAAAACAACACACATCTAGACAATTGCTGTGTATTGCTAGTTATAGAAATTGGCAAAATCCTGAGTCTATATAGTCTACCTCTATAGAGCTAAGGTGAAATTACCTTTTATTTGCCAAAATCTATGTCTCTGTGGCTTCCAGGTTTTAGTTTTATTATACAGGTATAATTTTAATTTCACATGACAGTTGGAGGTATTGATCATGTCCCCCTGAGCCTTCTTTAGGCCAAACATCACTAGTAGTTCTTCATATTGTATTTAAAGCCACATCATCTTACCTGAACACGTCTCTTTCAAAATACAGTAGCTAGAATGGTACCCAGGACCCTAACTGTGGTCTGACCTCAAATAATAAAACCTCCTTTTTCCACACATTTACTATTACGACTGCAGCCTAGAGAGCACATTAGGTTTTTTGGTGCGTGTGTTGCAATATCGTCTAATACTAAATTATTGCGCACTCAAAACATTTGCATGCTCTTTATGTAATTAGTTGTTTTTGTGAACTCAAATGCAAGACCTGCCTTATATCCCTGTAACACAGTGGTTCTCAAGCAGGGGTGGTTTTGCCCTCCAGGAACATTTGATAATGTCTAGAGACATTTTTGGTTGTCACAGCTGATGGGGAGGGAGGTAGTGATGTGCTACTGGCAGGTAATGGCAGCGGCCAAGTAGTCTCCTAAACTTCCTACAGGGCACGGGAAGCTTCCCACAACAAAAAAATGATCCTGGAATGTCAATAGTGTGGAGATTGAGAAGCCCTGCTGTAGGTAATGGTGAGATTGTGAACTCAGAAAGTGGCCCAGATCTCGTAGAGGCCCTTTGGGCAGCGGGGCTTTGTTCTCATGAGTTTCTTGAGAGCTCTTGTAGGGCTCCCCTAGGGAAACCCAGGTCACTGGAGTGTTTGTTCATTACCTTGTAATCTTGTCAGAAGAGGAAGTGATTTGTCTGTTTTGACTTGTTTTTGGTGAGCTCAAAGAAAGTTTGGTAAGTATAGAAAAGCATATTAAAAAATGTAACAGTTACTCTTTTTTTTTTTTTTTTTTTGAGACGGAGTCTCGCTCTGTCGCCCAGGCTGGAGTGCAGTGGCCGGATCTCAGCTCACTGCAAGCTCCGCCCCCCGGGTTTATGCCATTCTCCTGCCTCAGCCTCCCGAGTAGCTGGGACTACAGGCGCCCGCCACCTCGCCCGGCTAGTTTTTTGTATGTTTTTAGTAGAGACGGGGTTTCACCGTATTAGCCAGGATGGTCTCGATCTCCTGACCTTGTGATCCGCCCGTCTCGGCCTCCCAAAGTGCTGGGATTACAGGCTTGAGCCACCGCGCCCGGCCAAGTTACTCTTAAATATTATTTTTAGTTCTACTACCTAGGGGTAACTGTGGCTGTTATTTCGGTGTTGACATTCAAGTGAGAGCCACGTTATTTGGACTTGGATCCTGGGCCTACCACTTACTAGTTTTGTGACCTTGGGCAGGTTTCCCATGAGGAATGGTAATAGGACCTTTCTCAGAGTTGTGAAGACTAAACATGTTTAATACATACATTGTGTTTAGAACAGTCCCTGGCACACTGTAAAAACTATTTAAGTGATTGTTTCTGTGTGTTTTCTTGGCATACGTTTGTGCGTGTTTCTGTCTGTATATGTATATAGCGTACAGATGAGTATGGTTGAGCTCATGTGGCATATACAGTTTTACACCTACTTTTTTGGAGAACATTTGCTTATGTTATTAAAAGTTCTTACCATACATACAACTGTAGAATACCATGAATTTTGGTACCTTAAATGTAAAATAACTACATAAATTTATGATAAATCACATCTCGTAAACTAAATTCGAGAATAGACTAGTGGTGGCAGATGCTGATTAAGAAAAATTTGAGAGAAAAGCTTGACATTTAAATTATTTTATTGATTAGCTTACTTTTCCCTGTGGTTAAAAAAAGACTATCATTGTCAGATTTTAGCAAGACACCTCAGTCTAGCCTATAGAACTCTATATTCCATTCCTTCTGGAATCTCGTCTTAGATTGTTGGAAAGCTTCTTGATTTTTAACTTATAGAATCTGTCTTAATTCTCTCTTCCCCTGCAAAAAAAAAAAAAAAAAAGTATATATCCTTATACATTAGAAGAGGTTCCAGCCTTTCTATAGCTTTCTGTTGAAAATTCACTCTTCTGAGTTGAAAAAAAAAGCCCTTTTTTCCTACACATTTAGACATGAAATCTTTCTGAAAGTGATGAGTTTATATTTTGGAATTACAGTGTCATAGTTTTTCATTTGGAAGAGTAAACAGTTGGGTGTAAAACTGGGCAACTGTTTGGCTTCAGAATTGTTTATTTCCGTAGTTTTAAGGCTACCAGATTGTGTTTGTCTTGTTTGAGTCTCTGTGTATCTAAGCCTCTGTGTTTGTGATAATTTGGAATTTAGAAGCCTTTGAGGGGTTTGAAAGTAAAGATAACTCTTTCAGTTTATTACCAGTATTTTAATTTTAAGAGAAACAAAATATGGTGTTTAAAGTTTTCATTTGGCAGGAATAACAATGGCATTGTTGCTCCCTGGGTGATCAGTGAGGAGGCGAGGAGGAAGTGCCTTTCCATAGTACAACTGTTTGTTGTCCAAGTGCTTTCCTTCTCATGACTTTCTCCACTGTGTTCTTAGGACTCAAACAGAGTATTGTTCAGTTAGTATCGGGAGCTTCACAAATTGCCATTTTTTGGGTACTGTTTGTTAAATGAATGATTACTTAGCTGGGCAGCTGTAGTGGAACTTGTTTTAGAAAAGAGGCTGTAGATAAGACATCATTTTGGAAGAGGATCTGCAAATCATCGCCCTTAGGCATGGAATGACCTGTAAGGTCTGGACCTTGTGGTCAGGTGGTTAGTGTATCACCGGCTCCACTTGTTGAAGCAGCTGAGGCCCAGGGAAGTTTAATGACTCTCCTGAGTCAGCTAGCTGGTACATGGGGAATAGAATCCTTGTTTGCTGCCTCTCAATAAGGTCATGTGGTTGAATATGCCCTGGTGCTGTCCTCCGTGGTCTTGGAAGAATCCTGGACTGTTAGAGTTGAGTCTTCACTTCTGTGTGCCCAAAATATTTCCATGGATGATCTGGCATGAAGCGTCATTGTTTTAGATGAACTAAGTTCATTTTTGAAAGGTCTTGACTCATGTTGTTGTTTTGACAGCAATTGCTTGTTCAGAGCTCTTGGTGATCAATTGGAGGGACACTCACGAAATCATCTCAAGCACAGACAGGAGACAGTGGACTACATGATAAAGCAGCGGGAAGATTTTGAACCCTTTGTAGAAGATGACATTCCTTTTGAGAAGCATGGTAGGTTCACTGTGGGACATTGGGTCCTTCAGGAGTAATGCATTGGGTAATTAAGTCCACTGGCATCCTCCACCCTCCCAGCCAAGGGTTTGGTTATATAAATCACGACCTTCATTTATTCAACAAATAATTGTTTGCCTACTTGGTCGTCGGCGGCATGCTAGGTAGTTGGAGATCAGTAGGTTTAGCTGTATATGCCCTTAATAAACATGATGATGTTAATTGACCTGAAAGGCGATTCATGACTTCTTCCTCAGTGCGGTGGGAAAAGCAGGCTATGACATAGCTTGTATAGATTGATCCTATTTTTAAAAGGTATACAGACACAGTAGGAAAAGTCTGGAAAGATACTGTTTGTTTGTTAATTCTTAGCTTCACTTATTTTTCAGAAATTACTCATTCTCTTTAAACTTCTGTAGAAGGGAGATAATAATAGCATCTATCTCATAGGGTTTTTGGTGAAGATTAAATTAGATAACAAAATTAAAATAAGCCCTTAGTAAGCGTTAGCCATCTGGGGATCGTGGGACTATGGTATTTTAAATTGTCTTCTCTAGACTTTTTCTGACTTTTAGATGATCATGTATTACTTTTAAAATTAGAAAAACCAATAAAATCATGTTAATTTCTCACCAAAACCCCAAACACAGTCTGTTTTCTTTGAGGCAAATCAGTTAGTGATTTTAGTTGGTTCCTATTTAATAGGCATAGATCTTACAGAAAATGCATATGAACTCGTAAACTTTAATTTCAACAAATGTTTACTGAGAATCTACTGTGCTTGCTGCTGATATGTTTTACAAATGGCGTTTTCATCACAGGGCTTATAGTCTTTTCTGTCTGTTATCAGGAAAGGGGATTGATCCTTTGTTTTAGCGAGCTAACTCTGGAGGCCATGCCGAGAATGGATGGCGGGGGAGACTGAGCAGGGAAACTAGTTAGAAGGTCTCCACGCTGGCCAGATGAGAGTAGAGGAGGTCTCCATCACGGCAGCTACTGAGGAAATGAGTAAGGCCCAAACCAAGCCACACTTTGGCAGTGTAATTGACAGGACACATTAGAGGTGAGGAGGATAGAGGGAGGAGACGAGTGATTCTGGAAGTTTCTGCTTAGGGAGTGGGTAGATGACTGTACCGTTAGCAAGAGAGAGGGCAGCAGGAGGGGAACATTTGGGAGGAAAGCTATCAGTGATCCCAAAACCTTTCCCATTCCTCACTAGGAAAGAACTTACTCAGTAGGCACCAGACACAGAGCAACCAAACTTCCAGTGGGTGGTTTGTACCAATCATTGAGTTCAGATGGTCTCTCTTCCTGGAATTACTTTTTGGCTATCAGATAGACATAGTTTACTGGATTGTCAGCAGTTTACAAATTAAATATATGTATATGGGACAAATTTTGTAGTTTAGTGCTGTACGAAATGAATTGTGTCATTAATCCAGTGAAAATATCATTTTGGATGAAATGAGTTTTTAGTTTGTGATGTGAAACTCCACTTTGAACACTGTCAGTGAAGATCATGTGGTGGATTTGGGAGTGTTACAGGATAGGGAACTCATCTTCAGTTGCCAATGTGATTGTCACTGTAGATGAACAGTGGAAAGGTATTTTCTTGAAATGTCACTATGCATACCTGTTGCTTGGAGCTGCTTAAGAATTTGAGCATCACAGAAGTAAGACATCACTTTGACGGCCAGAGCAGAAACGAAAAGAAACGTGGAAGTCTGCACATTGTCGTTGTGTGTCAGTTGAAGGCTTGGCGTATTACATTGATCAGTCTTGAGTCATCGTTACCTGTTTTTAATGTCAGTGTGCCTACCTTGTCGTACTGGGAGATTCTCGAGCAGGGACTGTGTGTCTTTGTTTTGCAGTGTGGCAGTGCCCGGCATCTGGTAGGCATTCATAAAGTATTTGGTGAGTGAATAAATGAATGGTTCACTAGACTGATGAGGACCTGGTCACCCTTGCATCTGGCTGTATCTTTAGGATTATTCTTTTCTTTTAGACTGTAGCTTCAGAGAATCAGCAACATGTTTCCCCCAGCTGTACAGATATCCAGATCAGAACCTGAGTATCTTAATGTTTATCTTCCTCCCTCCTCATACCCCTTCATTACATCTTATCACTCCACTTCAGTAGTTTTTCTTTCACTGCTACTACCCCATAAAATCAGACCTCTGTGGCCATTTGCTTAGATTTCCTGAATACTGTTTGGTATCGTTGTCTCTTGATTCCCTCACTCTGTTTTCTACATAACAGCCAGAGTGAGATCTAAATGTGTTTTTCCTCTGTCTAAAACCTGTTGGTGACTCCCCTATTGACCTCAGGATAGAGCCCAGACTTTTTAGTTCTTCATGATCTGGGATTTTCTTATTTCTCTGTCCTCATCTCTCACCATTCCCCCCAGCGTTTTCTCACTTCCTCCACCTCTCCATCTCAGCATTCTCAGTTCCTGCCATACTAGAGTTTTCTCTCTCTCACATCTGTCTCTCCTCTACTTAGAACATCATCCATTTCTCCTGTCTTCACTCCTCCTTGCGCTTTGGGTATTAGCTTAGTTGTCTCAGTTGAGAAGCTCCTCTGATACACCTTACCTCCCCCTCCTCAATTCCATGTTGGCTTATGTTCATCACCTGGAGTTAGCCAAACTGTAGGGTTTGAGAGCACAGTCCTTGCATGACTTCCCTCAACTTTTGGTACCATCTACAAGTTGGGGTCTCCCAGAACCTCCCTTAGATTCCATAATATGGTAGTCGGACTCACAGAACTCACTGAAAGCTATCATGCTAACAGTTACGGTTTGTTACAGGGAAAGGATACAGATCAGTACTACTAGCCAAAGGAAGAGATGCATAGAGCAGTCTGGAAAGGTTCCAGACACGAAGCTTCTGTTGTCCTCAGGGCATATTCTCATGGCGTCTGTGTGTGACAGCACACACACAGAATATTGTCACCTGGGGAAGCTTACCCCAACTTTGGTGTTCAGAGGTTTTTGCTTATTGATTTATTGTCTAAGTGGTTGAACTCAGTCTCCCCTCTCACCCTATCACCACCACAACGGTCTGATGCCGGATGTGGTGGAGGGGCCCATCATGAATAACAGATACTCTCGTCACCTTTGGGAATTCCAGAGGTTTAGAAGTGACCTCCCAGGAGCCCAGCATAAAGGCCAGACCTCTCTTTGGGCAAGGCCAAATTCTTACTGTACATGCCCTTCCCGAAGCACTTGTGCAGCATTAGTGCCTATCTTGTTTGCCCCTCACTGGTTGTGAACTGCGTGAGGGCAAATTGATGGAGTGGCTGAGAGCCAGGACATTGGCATTGGGCTGCCTAGGTGAAACCTCAGCTCCACTGTGTACCAGCTCTTTGACCTTGGCACAGTTTTCAGCTATTCTGCATCTGAGTTTCCTCATGTATAAAATGGTGTGTATAATAGTACTTGTCTATGAGACATGATTAGACCAGTGCTTGACACATAATAACCATTCAGTAATGCAAGCTGCTAAGATTACTGTGTTGATTGTTATGTTCCCAGTACCTTTTATTGAGTTAGCATATTGGAAGTAATCAGTAAACATTTATTGAAGGAAGAAATAAATGGATCTTTACTTTATGAATGACTAATGTTCTTCTCAGTAGCAGTCTTTGTATTGTTCAACTAGCTGAATTCCTAGATTCTGACAAAGTTAATGGACTTTTCCAGATCTATATCCTTGTTTCTCATTCTTTGGAACTCAGTAAATACCAAAACATGTTTGCATTTGGATTTTTCCACTATAAAGACATCGTTTTTCTTTCCTATTTCCATGCAGTGGCCAGTTTGGCAAAGCCTGGTACTTTTGCCGGCAATGATGCAATTGTAGCCTTTGCAAGAAATCATCAGTTGAATGTAGTGATTCATCAACTTAATGCCCCTTTGTGGCAGGTAGGTCACCTGTTTAAACATTTATCTTAAGCTCTTATTTCTAAATCAGTTTTGGGAATATCCGAAGATGATGGGGCTTGACCTGTGAACATGGAATTATGCAGAGTAACTGGACTGTGAGCCTAACCAAAGACAATATTCTTGTGGTGGCTCAGAAGTAATCCCTGTGCTATGTACAAATGGAGTCCAGAGTATAATTTAGAAATCTTTTAAAATGCTATACATATTCAACAGTCAGCTAGTTGGGCAGGTTTAGGACAGAGAACCTAGTGTGGAAACACTTTAGGCTACCACTCGCTAAAGTCAGTGCTGCTTATGGCTTTGTACCTCAGCTCCTCAAGACTGAGCATGTGGTTTCTGTTAATTCCCCACCCACCCTGCCCTGCTCCACCACTCCCCGATTTCTCACTTTTACTAATTAAAAAGTTAAAATACAGTACTTGTAGCAAAGTTAGAAAATTGAAAAAGCTCATCAAGGGAAAAAATTTTATTAAAAATTGCATTTAAAATTTTATTGAATCACCCAGAGAAAGATTGCTGTTAATGTTTTAGTGAGTATTCCTGTCATTCACACACACTTAGCTATGAAAACATTGATACGTAACTGGAAAGGAACATACCACAATGTTTTTACACACTTTTATTTTTATTTTTATTTTTATTATTTTTTTTTTTTTTTAGAGACGGAGTCTCGCTCTGTCACCCGGGCTGGAGTGCAGTGGCCGGATCTCAGCTCACTGCAAGCTCCGCCTCCTGGGTTCACGCCATTCTCCTGCCTCAGCCTCCCGAGTAGCTGGGACTACAGGCAGCCGCCACCTCGCCTGGCTAGTTTTTTGTATTTTTTAGTAGAGACGGGGTTTCACAGTGTTAGCCAGGATGGTCTTGATCTCCTGACCTCGTGATCCGCCCGTCTCGGCCTCCCAAAGTGCTGGGATTACAGGCTTGAGCCACCGCACCCGGCCGTTTTTACACACTTTTAAAACACACACACACACGTATCCATATCCACATACATATGGACACTTCTGTGTTATTAGCATAAAGGTAACAGTGCCCTTTTTTTCATGTGACACCTGCATATAGTCCTTTGTAAATTGCTCCGTCAGTCTTTGCTGATTAAAAATAGGTTTATAGGGGCCGGGCACGGTGGCTCAAGCCTGTAATCCCAGCACTTTGGGAGGCCGAGACAGGCGGATCACGAGGTCAGGAGATCGAGACCATCCTGGCTAACAGCGTGAAACCCCGTCTCTACTAAAAAAAAAAAAAGACACAAAACTAGCCGGGCGAGGTGGCGGGCGCCTGTAGTCCCAGCTACTCGGGAGGCTGAGGCAGGAGAATGGCGTAAACCGGGAGGCGGAGCTTGGAGTGAGCTGAGATCTGGCCACTGCACTCCAGCCTGGGTGATAGAGCGAGACTCTGTCTCAAAAAAAAAAAAAAAAAAAAAATAGGTTTATAGGGATATAATTTACATGTAGCAAACTTCATCCTCTTCCAAGTGTACAGTTCTATGTGTTTTGACAAACAGTCATGTAACCACCACTACTATCAACACACAGACTACTGTGGAAAAAGCTACTTTCACGCTCTTTGTACTTTGTAGTCACTGGCCCCCTCCCCCAATACCCAGCCTCTTGTAGCCCATTCTCTGATTCGTCCTTATAGTTTTGCTTTTCCAGAATGTCATATTAAAGAATGCAGCCTTTTGTCCCTGGCACAGTGTCCTTTTAACAAAATTATGCTACAACAAAATCAGATACTCCAGGGAAGGTGAGAAATTTTACCTTATGGGGATAGAATGAGCAGGAGTGAAACAGTGTCTGCTTATGTTCTTTGGGGCAGTGTTGCGGATGTCCTGACATCAGGATACCAGATAGAGCTATCATATTTTCCATGGGGCTCTCTTTTCTAAGGGTGATGTTTGAGCAAGAATACTGGTTACTCCTTTGTTCTATTTTTTGTCATTAAACTTACACTGTTTTGCAGAAGTTATCAAAACCATTTGAATACCCAGCATAATGACCCTCACCTTGAGGGAGAGTACTCAGTACCGACTCAGTCATCAGCTTGGCTTTTCCTCCATTGATGACTTTTTTCCCCGAAGTTTCTTAGTTACCTAGATAGTTGTGGAAGACAATTCTGCATAGGTAAAATTTTTTTCAAATATAGTTCTGTAGTGTTCTGTTTCATAAATTCCTGAACATTGAAAGTACATCTTTTTGATAAATTTACTAATATTTCCATTGGCTCCCCCTATGTCTTCCTACCCCAGTGAAGCATCTTACAAAATTTAAGAACTGAAACTGCATTGGTTGCTACTGTCATGGTTATGAGCTCTTACATTAATAAAGAGTAGGCTTACACTCATACCATGGAGTTATTGAAACCTGCATTTTTTTTCTGGTTATAATTGGAATATGTGTTCCTGTGAACAGTCTAGATGTATGTAACATAGAATGAGAAAGTCCTCTGTAATCTGCCCATGAAAGTCACAGTTAACAATTTGGTGAATATTCTTCCAGTTATGTTTTCTATTCATCTATTCTATTCATGTATATATATTATTATTATTAAGTATGTAAGTGCTTTAGGGATTATGTCATTCAAAGATTCTAATAAACTGTTTGCTTTCACATTGCTCTTCCTGGGAGACAAATGGTGCTCTCTATTTTGTGTGTGTCTAAACCAGACTCTCTGCATTTGAGATCTACGTATTCTCCTGGAAAAACCTTCCACAGTACTGACATCTAGACTTGTGTGGTTTCTGTTTGTTCCATGGTTTTTGCTTTGTTTTTAGACCATGGATACTGTTTAAATTAAGGGTAGTATTTTACTACCTGTGATTTTCAGTAAAAAGAATGTGCTGATGTTTTGGAGTTTAAACAAAGGAACCGTTACTGGGCTTTCTAAGGGACAAAGTCAGAATGAGAGTTTCTGTGGAGGTGGTGAGTTTTATTTGGGATATGTCCAGACCTTAGGGCTTCTGTTCTGCACGACTCTAGGGAGCCCCATTCTTGTGCTGTGCGTCAGGGGGTTAGTTCACATAGAATACCTTGTGGTGGCGCCTCCAGGGTTAAGCAGTGCAGGCCATACTACTTCATGTAATTGTGTTTTGAAGTTGATGTAGGTGGGAGGTTTGGGTTTGTTGATAATATTTCTCACTTAGGTGGTTAACAGAAAATGCTATTTTCGTTTTAATGAAAGGGGTGGATTTACCTTGAAGCTAATGAAGTGTCAGGCCACTTATTTCTAGGACTCCCTTTCTAGGTCTTGGGAGAGGTTCTACCAATTTTATATTTATAATTTTGCATTTTTTTTTTTTTTTTCTCAAAGAGAGCCTTCAAATAATTAGGGCTTCAAGCTCAACAAATCTGGATCTGCCCCTGGGCTTTCCCCTTGGAAGGGGCTTGTGCATTAGGGGGGCTAAGAGGTAATAAAGCCTCTGAAGCTTAAGCTTATTTAACTTCGTTGCAAGTCTGTCCCTCGTTTTTGAATTTCTTACATGGATTTATTTCCATAGAGTTACATATTAAATAAGCATATAGAAGCATACACGCGTAGGAAGGAGGTAGTTTGGAAATTGCTTGTGACATATCTCAGGCATGTTCCCAGTTAGTGTCTGCATAGACCTGCCGACTGGGCTTCCTCAGCAGTCCAGGTGGGCGTTTCTCTCCAGAAGTTGACAGTGTTCAGATCCTCACTAGCATGGCCCCTTCTTTTGTCTACAGATTCGAGGTACAGATAAAAGCAGTGTAAGGGAGTTACACATCGCATATCGGTATGGAGAGCACTACGACAGCGTACGGAGGATCAATGACAACTCGGAGGCACCTGCACATCTCCAGACTGATGTGAGTGAGGCCTCGGTTTTCTCTCGTATTCTCAGCCCTGCAGGAAATGGGTCGAGAGCTGGATATCTGGCGATAAAAACCCCGTGATGTTTTTGTGGAAAGTTGGTGTTAAGAATCTGTGGGCCTGATTTTAAAAATATTTTTTATTTCTTAGTTTAGGTGAGAGTGATAGATAAAATTGCTTATTATTTTGCTTTTTCTGATAGTTGATAGTTATGATTGTGTGTGTATAAGATGCATGGAATTTTAAAATTATTTTTATGTTTTAAAATTAATCTACATTTGTTTTTTTGGAGACGGAGTTTCGCTCTTGTTGCCCAGGCTGAAGTGCAGTGGTGCGATCTCGGCTCACCACAACCTCCACCTCCCCGGTTCAAGCGATTCTCCTGCCTCAGCCTCCCGAGTAGCTGGGATTACAGGCATGCGCCACCACACCTGGCTCATTTTGTATATTTAGTAGAGACGAGGTTTCTCCATGTTAGTCAGGCTGGTCTCAAACTCCTGACCTCAGGTGATCTGCCCACCTTGGCCTCCCAAACCGCTGGGATTACAGGAGTGAGCCACCATGCCTGGCCTAATCCATGCTTCTTATCTGAAATCTGAAAACTATAGTAAAGGTAAAGAAGAAAATACAAAACACATAAAGTCAACTCAGCTACCTGAATGTACATTTTGTTATTGTTTTGGTAGATTTATGTTCAGTCATTTAATGCTTTAAAACCTGGTTGACATTGTATTTGTATAGCTTTGTTTCCTGTTTTTAAAAATTAACATTATTGCAGAAACCTTTTCTCCTGTTTTTACACATGATCCAAAACCATTTTTTTTTAAACAGTTTTATTTATTTTTTGAGATAGGGTCTCGCTCTGTTGCCCAGGCTGAAGTGCAGTGGCACCATCACAGCACACAGCAGCAGCCTTGTCCACCTGGACTCCAGCAATCCTCTCACCTCAGCCTCCTGAGTAGCTAGGACTACAGGTGTGCACCACCATGCTTCGTTCATTTTTAAATTTTTTGTAGAGATGAAGTTTCACTATGTTGCCCAGGTTGCCCTCCAACTCCTGGGCTCAAGTGATCCTTGTACCTTGGCCTTCCAATGTGTTGGGATTACAGGTGTGAGCCATGGTGCCTGGGAATTTTAATTCTTGAATAGGTCATATTTGTCCATGGATTAGAATTCAAAATATATAATGGGATATATAGTGAAAGTCACTCTCCTACCCTTGTACTTCAGCCACATTGTTCTCCCTGGATGCAGTCAGTGGTATTAGTATATAATAAAATCTCCTATGGTTTACATATCAAGCAAATATATGTGTATGTGCACATATTCCACTTTTGCCATTTTTACGCTACACTCTCCCCACCACTAGTTGTAGCATCCTACACATCCCACACATACATCCTGCACTGTGCTTTTTAAATTTAATGTGTCTTGAGATTTAATTCATGGTAGTACATAAGGAACTTCCTGTATCCTTTTTAAAGGCTGCGTAGTGTCCTGTTCTATAGATGCATTATAATATTTTTGACCACTCACTTACCGATGGGCTTTTAGGTGGCATCTAATCCTTTGCTATTACAAGCAGTGTGCAGTACCTTTTATGTACCTCATTTCACACATGCATCTGTGGGACACATTCCTAGAAGGTCCTTGCCACATCAGAGGATGTTGATTGGTATTATCAAATTACTTTCTAACAAGATTTCACCAGTTTAAGCTCCCACCTGCTTAAACTGGCTCTTTTCCTGCACGGTGCACTTTGTCAACATAGTGTTAACAAATTTTTAAATCCTTTTCATTGTTAAGGGAAAAATTGTTTACTTAACCTAGTTTTAATTTGCATTTCTCTTATATATGCATCTTCTCCTGTGTTTAAGACATTTCTATTTTCTTTTTTGTAAATGGTGTTCATTTTCTTTCCCCATTTTTTCCCTATTATGTTGTCTTAATGATTTGGGGGAGCTTTTTATGTATTAGGGAAATTAGCTTCTGTCTGTGATATGAGTTGCAAATAGGTTTTTGCACTCTGTCATTTGTCTTTTTCTTTCTCCTGTGGTCTTTGCTATGAAAGAATTTTAGATATTTTCATGGTTAAATTTGTTAATGATTTTATTATATGCCCTTTGGATTTTGGGTCATAACTAGGAAAGTCTTTCCCACTCTGAGGTGAAAAGTAATTCTCCCATAGTTGATTCTAGTGCTTTCATAGTTTCACTTTATTTATTGATTGATTGATTGAGACTGGGTCTCACTCTGTTGCCGAGGCTGGAGTGCAGTGCCATGATCATGTTTCACTGCACCCTCAACCTCCCAGGCCCAAGCGATCTTCCTGAGTAGCTGGAGCCACAGCTGTGCACCACTGTGCCTGGCTAATTTTTTATTTTTTGTAGAGACAGGGTCTCACTTTGTTGCCCAGGTTGGTCTCTAACTCCTGGACTCAAGCACCCCTCCTGCCTCGACCACCCAAAGTGTTGAGATTGCAGGTGTGAGCCACTGCACCCAGCTTATAGTCTGACTTAAAAAAAAATTAAATCTTGGCTTCTTTTGGAATTTATATTCATATAAGGGTGTGAGGCTATGGATCCAATTTTATATTTCCCTTGTGATTACCTAGTTGTACCCAAACCATTGATTAATTTTACATCTTTTCTCCACTGATTTAAAATGCCACTGTCTTTCCATATACTCAATTCCCATATGTATTTGGGTCTATTCCTAGACATTTGGTTCTGATCCACTGATCTCCCTGTTCACATGTTGATGCCTCATGGTTTTAGTTGGTATATTTTAAAATCTGGTAGAATTTTTCACTCATAATTAATTTTCTTTTTTAGCGTTTCCTTATATATTCTTGCCTTTTTTAAAAAAAACAAAATGAGGCCAGGCGCGGTGGCTCACGCCTGTAATCCCAGCACTTTAGGAGGCCGAGGTGGGCAGATCACGAGGTCAGGAGATCAAGACCATCCTGGCTAACATGGTGAAACCCCGTCTCTACTTTATACAAAAAATTAGCCGGGCAAGGTGGCGGGCGCCCGTAGTCCCAGCTACTTGGGAGGCTGAGGCAGGAGAATGGCGTGAACCCGGGAGGCGGAGCTTGCAGTGAGCAGAGTTGGCACCACTGCACTCCAGCCTAGGTGACAGAGCGAGACTCCATCTAAAAAATAAACAAATCAATAAATAATAAATGTTAGAATCAATGTGTCTAGTTCAAAAGAAATGCTACTGAGTTGTTTTTGTTTTTGTTTTTTTTTTGAGACAGTCTCGCCGTGTTGCCCAGGCTGGAGTGCAGTGGTGCAATCTCACCTCACTGCAACCTCCACCTCCTGGTTTCAAGCAGTTCTCCTGCCTCAGCCTCCCGAGTAGCTGGTAGCTCGCCACCACCCTCGGCTAATTTTCGTATTTTTAGTAAAGATAGGGTTTCACCATGTTGGCCAGGCTGGTCTTGAACTCCTGACCTCAAGTCATCTGCTCGCCTTGGTCTCCCAAAGTGCTGGGGTTACAGGTGTGAGCCACTATTCCCGTCCCTATTGAGTTTTTAAAAATTGGAATCTCATTAAGTTAATAAGAGTAATTTAAGGAAAAGCTGACATCTTTCTGATGTTGAGTCTTTTATTATTTAATTGACTTTGTGATCCTTTGGAACATTTTCTTCATATAGATCTTGCCCGTTTTTTGTTGAGTTTATTCTAAGGAGGTGTTTTGTGCTTTTTGTGTATTGTAAAGAGATCTTTTATATTTTCTAGTGGGTTATCATTTGTCTATGAGAGCTGTTAATTAACAAAATGTTAATTGCATACTTAGGTATCCCACAGAACCCCTCTCTTTTTAAAAATTAAGACAAAATTCCCATAACATAAAATTAATCATTTAAAAATATACAGTCCAGTGGTACTCAGTACATCCCCAGTGTTTGTTGTACAACCACATCCTCCGTCTAGTCCCGAAGTATTTTCATTACCCCAAAAAGAAAACCTCATGCCCATTAAGCAGTGACTCCCAATTTCCTCTGTCCCCTAGCAATCACCAGTTTGCCTTTCTTCTCTGTGAATTTGCCTATTCTGGACATTTTATGTAAATGGAATTATATGTGACTTTTTCTTTGTGGCTTCTTTCTTCAGTATAATGTTTTTGAGAGTCATTCATGGTGTAACATGTATCAGTACTTCATTCTTTTTTTATGGCTGAATAATATTCCATTATATGGAGAGATGATTTTTTGTGCATCTGTTCATCTGTTAATGAGCATTTAGGTTGTTCCCACCTTTTGGCTATTGAGAATAGTGCTGGTATGAGTATTTGTGTACAGTATTTTTACAAATACCTATTTTCAGTCTTTTTGTATATACCTTGGAGTGGAATTGCTGGGTCATATGGTAAACCTAAATTTAACTTTTTGAGGAACTGCCAAACTGTTTTCCACAGCAGCTGCACTGTTTTTCTTGCCAGGCTTTGTTTTCTCTTCATCCTAACATTTGTAGTTTTTTTCTTAAATGGTCATCCTACTTAGTATCTTAAAGTTTTTGTTTTTTGATACAGAGTCTTGCTCTGTCGCCCAGGCTGGAGTGCAGTGGCGTGATCTCGGCTCACTGCAAGCTCTGCCTCCTGGGTTTACGCCATTCTCCTGCCTCCGCCTCCTGAGTAGCTGGTACTACAGGTACCCGCCACCACGCCCAGCTAATTTTTTGTATTTTTAGTGGAGACGGGGTTTTGTCGTGTTAGCCGGGATTTCATCGTGTTAGCCAGGATGGTCTCGATCTCCTTACCTCGTGATCTGCCCACCTGGGCCTCCCAAAGTGCTGGGATTACAGGCGTGAGCCACCGCGCCTGGCCAGTATCTTAAAGTTTTGAATTGCATTTTCTTAATAGCTAATGACATTGAACATCTTCTCATGTGCTTTTCAGCCATCTGTATATCTTTGGAGAAATGTCTATTCAAGTCTTTTGCCTATTTTTTAATTGATTCTGCCTTTTTGTTTTTGAGTTGTAAGAGTTTTTAATATATGCTAGATGCTAGAGTCTTATCAGGTATATGATTTGCTGTAATTTTTTTGGTTTGCAGTAGTTTTTTTTGTTGATTCTCTTGTTTCAGTTACAGAATTATATCATCTCCAAGGACAGATTACTTTTTTCTTTTTAATTTTATACTTATAATTTATTTTAGCTAATGGCTTTGGCTGTTACCTCCAAAATATTGTTAAGTAATAATGGTGGGAGTGATGATTGTGTTTCTTCCTTTAGTGGGAGCGAAGGCGTCATTCTGCGGATTTACAGTGGTTATTTAACCATACCATACTATAAAGCCTTTCGGTGGTTTTGTTATTCACTAGTATAAGTAACACTGTTAGCCCTTGTACCTAAATCTTTTCTTTTCTTTTCTTTTTTGAGACAAGGTCTAGCTCTGTTGGCCAGGCTGGAATGCAGTGGCGTGATCTCCGCTCACTGCAGCCTCCACCTCCTGGGCTCAAGCCATCCTCCCACCTCAGCCTCCTGAGTAGCTGGGACTACAGGTGCATGCCACCATGCCCAAATAATTCTTTGTGTTTTTTTGTAGAGACAGGATGTCACTTTGTTGCCCAGGCTGGTTTTGAACTCCTGAGGTGAAGTGACCCACCCCCATCAGCCTCCCAAAGTGCTGGGATTACAGGTGTGAGCCACTGCACCAGGCCCATAAATCTTTTCTCTATTTGATATTATTTCCTTTGGCTAAATTTCAAAACTGAAACTACTGGGTCAAAGACTCCTGTAACTCTTTGTCAAATTCTTAGGGTTTAATTTTATAATAGAATGCTTTGTATTAACATTCTGAGGAATATACTGCACATTGCTGGAGTCCACTATACTTTTACATTCAAAAAATAGAGCTGTCTTTGTCCATTTACCTATCTCTCTGCATTAATGGGAAGCAGAAGAAGGTGGTTGAGCATCTACAGAGGGATGATTTTAGCTTTTCTGATTTAAGGCCCAGGTTGTAAAGGTTTCATGGATCCCAAGTGAACTGTTCTTTGTGGGTTTAGGATTTGGATTGCCAAGTTTCCCTGGGTGCTTTTCGAGATGAGAGTGTCTTGTGTTGAAGATTTTGAACATAGTTGGATTCTCAACATAGTTCCCTGATTATTATTTGTTTCCTTTAGTTTCAGATGCTTCATCAAGATGAATCAAATAAAAGAGAAAAGATCAAGACAAAGGGAATGGACTCTGAAGATGACCTGAGAAACGAAGTAGAGGATGCTGTCCAGAAAGTTTGTAATGCAACTGGATGTTCAGTTAGTATTTCTGTCATGCAGGAATGATTTAGAAGCAAGCGTTGCTGTGCCTAGCTTAAGTGTTGCTGTGCCTAGCTTACGTCTTAATTTCGTAGCACCTCTCCAGCATATCAGCACTTTGTGGGGCAAAATAGGCCCATGAGATTTATAGTTCGATTAGCTTATGTGGCTTAATGAGAGCTATTTATTCATTTCCCTGTTGTTTGCTAGACTTCACCCAGTACTGCTCAAAATTCTCAGGAAGTATGTGGATTTAATTTTTCCTGACTAGTGTTTACAGTAGTACAAATGCAGTTTTATAGAGGGAGTTCATTTATAAATGTACATTAGATGGTTATTTCAAGGGACCAACCTTATTGAAAATTGACATTTTCTAAATGGAAAAGGTCCTGAAACCTTGTCTTAATTCTCACTATTACATCTTTATGTTTATGATTATTGAAGTAGAGCTAGGCAGAAAAATATACCCAGAGTTTTGAAGTGATTTGTTTGTTTGTTTGTTTCTTGGATAGGATTTTAATTTAATAGTCCAGAACCTGGAAGCTGAAAATTATAATATTGAATCTGCAATAATTGCCATGCTTCAGATGAACCAAGGGAAGAGAAATAGTAAGTCCATGAGTAATATTTATAGGCCTTCAAAATGGTTGTGTTGGTAATTTTCCAAATATTTATTTTTAACCAAGTCACAGGTGGTAACTGTTCTGTCATTGATTTAGGAGTTGTTTATTGAGCACGTTCTGTATGCAGACAGTTTTTACTAGGTCCTGGCCCTGCTTCAGGGGGAGTGTAGTTCAGACGTGGAGGGTGGATGGTGGAGACAGGTAAACTGGTGTGATAGTACATAATGGGGTGGGAGTACAGGGTGCTGGGGGACGCATCAGGGAAGAATTACCCTGTTTAGAAATAAGATGCCCTTAGAAGACCAAAATGATAACCAGAATTATTTTCCTGGTGGAAATATTTAGATTTCTATTAACTTGTGATAATTTTGATTTTTTTTTTTTTTTTTTAAACATGAACCGAGTTTAATTTTGTGACTCAGAGGAAAGAAAAGAGATGTAAAGGCCGGGTGTGGTGGCTCACACCTGTAATCCCAGCACTTCGGGAGGCCGAGGCGGGCGGATCACGAGGTCAGGAGTTCGAGACCAGCCTGACGAACATGGTGAAACCCCGTCTCTACTGAAAATACAAAAATTAGCTGGGTATGGTGGCGGGTGCCTGTAATCCCAGCTACTCAGGAGACTGAGGCAGGAGAATCGCTTGAACCTGGGAGGTGGCGGTTGCAGTGAGCTGAGGTCGCACCACTGCACTCCAGCCTGGGCAACAGAGTGAGACTCCATCTCAAAAAGAAAAAAAAAAGAAAAGAGATGTAACATCTTATTAACTTCTCAAGTCATTTATTTAAAATGATATCAATAAATACTGATTGCCACATGTTACATGTCAGATACTGTTTCTGGCATCATAGTTCTCCATGTGATGAGGTATTTTATTATCCACTATGTATTGGCTGTACTTTTAGAAATCTGTAAGTAACTTGGTCTTTGAGACTTTAAACAGCACCCTCCAGTGATCTGTGCTGTTCAGTATAGTGTGTACCTGCCACTTGTGCAGTGAGACTGGGGAACTACATTTTAAATGTTTAATTTTAATTTAAATGTAAATGGCCGCATATAGCTAGTGGCTAATACATTGGACAGCACAGCTTTAGAGCCTGTTTCTTTTCTTGATTTTGGGTGCAAATGTAAGACTTTCCCATAAAAATTCATGTTAAAACATAATTTATCTAAAAAGCACTCTGCTGGTGGGAAGCTGATCAAAAGGCGGTCAGTATATTATTTTAAAATTTATCTTCCCACTTTTACCAACTTTTTCTTCCTATGTTTCCCACTGTCTTGACATTAGAATTTGTCTCAAGGAAACTTACTTCCCCTGTGGCCAAAGTAGGGACCCAGGTAATTTTGGAATAATTAATACAGTAATCACCCCGTGTAACTCAGGTTCTCAGTTTTAATGAAATATCTTTCTTTGGAAGATGCAGAAGAGAATCTTGAGCTCACTGGTCGAGTGCTGAAGCAGTGTGGCCCTTTATGGGAGGAGGGTGGCAGTGGTGCCAGAATCTTTGGAAATCAGGGCTTAAATGAAGGCAGGACCGACAACAATAAGGCACGGGCCAGCCCAAGTGAAGAAAACAAAGCAAATAAAAACCAGCTCGCAAAGGTATGTAAGATGGGGTTGAAAGGGCAGGTGGTGGGCAGGTGTAATTCTGTGGCAGTGGTGGGAGCTTGAGATAATTTTATTTGTATTTTCCTTCTGATTTATAAGAGTAGTGTGGAAAATCTGGGGAATGCATAAAGATACATCAAGAAGTAGAATGACCTCCCTTACCCTGTTTGGTGTATGCAGTGACAATTGGGAGGAAATATACTCTGAAATTGTCCTCAGTGTACAAATGAAAAGCCTCGTTTTCCCAGCTAACATTACTGTACATGTGGGCTCTTCCCATGTTTATCCATGTTTTTTATAAATGCTGTGATCTACAATGAACACCTTTGTGTATAAATCTTTGGGTTTTTGCATAATTATATTGGATAAGATCCTAGAAGAGGAATGAACAGGTTAAAGGTCATGGATACATGAATCTTTTAAAGGCTTTTGGTAAATGGTCAAGTGCTTTCCAGAAAGGTACATCTCCCTCCCTGCCCTTCACTCCCACAGGTAGTATGTGACATTTCCATTTTACTGAATTTGGAATCATTTTAAAGATTTTCACCAAGAAGTTCTGAGCTCAAAATGCTACAGTGTACAAAGCCACAGCAGAGGCAAAGATGCAATAAGCTTCTGAGGATTTTGTCAGAATTACCTGGGGCATTAAATTATGTGGGGAAAAGTGTCCTCTGACGTGTGTGTGTCACCTCTTGCTGGATGAGGGCTGGTTTCTTTAAGGGAAGAATGGAATTGATTTTGTTCGCTAGTTCAGCAAGGAAATATGAATTTAAATGTAAATTTGAGCGGCAGTGGACAGTAAATCATCTTTGGCGTCTTAGATTGTTTTTCCCTGTTGCTGCTGAAAAGCAATCTGTGCCCTTTGCCACCATCTCCCTTCTAGCAGGTGGCAGCTTGAGCCCCCATACTGCCTACTCACCACCGCGGCCTTCTCTCTCAGGTCACAAACAAACAGAGGCGAGAACAGCAATGGCTGGAGAAGAAGAAGCGGCAGGAGGAGAGGCACCGCCAGAAAGCCCTGGAGAGCAGAGGTAGCCACAGGGACAACAACAGAAGTGAAGCAGAGGCGAACACACAGGTCACCTTGGTGAAGACCTTTGCTGCTCTGAACATCTGACTCTCTGGCTTCTTGGCGAGTTGTAAGAAGTGGCTGGAAAAGGATTGCTGTGTGCAAGACTCTCCAGTGAGGCCGTCCTTTTAGGAAACGAAACACAACCCACAAAGCCCACACATGAGCTCACACACGAGTTAGTGTCCTTCGAGCTGCCTCTTTTTTTGTTCAAAGTTTTATTAGTGATATGTTTTGTTTTATGAAAATGCAGTGAGGCCATTCATATTCTGTAATACAAAATTAAAATACTGAGTTTTAGGGGCAGATAGGTCAGAAAAAACCTTTTAAGTGGTGGCTTTATTTGCCCGAAAATCAGACTTCAGTGATCCTAGGATCTTTCCTTAACATTTGGGGTGAGTTTTGCTGTCATTGTTCATGAGTAGTTTAGAATAATTGTTAGAAATTGAGAATGACAAGTTTCCTTAGTTTCTCTTTCATTTTCAAACAGATACTAACATATAGGGTAGCTTATAAATGATCTTCAACTCAGGAATATGCTTTGATTTACTTTCTTCTAATCCAGGTTACTCAGAAAATAATTCAGGAATTGTTTTCCCAAAGTTACATGAGGGTTGTGGCCTGCAATCAGGATGGACATTAACCACATTTCTCTCCTTCCTGATTCTGATGTTATTTCAGATGGGATGTAGGTGCTGTTAGTTCTTTTGCACTCAAGCCATATGATAAATGCAGCTGACTGTTAATTAGGCCTAGGCCTTGTTGGGAAGTTGACAGTGGTGTTGGGTTTTTGCTATTTGTTTCCTGACAGTGGGGAGATGGCATGTTAGTACTTGTGATACAGTTCTGGAATTCTGATAGCATGTAGAGCAGGGTCTGTAGTTGTAATAGGAGAAGAACTCCTGGGGTTTTGCCTAAGAGGAGTCTAAATAATTATGTTTTTATAGAAGAAGGCTGGAAGAATAAGGTTTTTCATGTTCACATTTTAAATGACGATTTTCTTCCTTTCTGTTCTAGACTTAGATGCCTTCAGAGAGATACATGGTGGTTGCTAAACTTAGTATTGTGGAAATTAAATCTTATAAAATGCCACATGTATTTCTTTTTATTTAAGCCCTGTTTGGCATTTCGAAGTTGGGAAAACTCCAGCATCTGCTGGAAGTTGTTGCACCAGCAGAGTTGGTTGACTTAGGTTGGACCAGCAGGGAAGAGAATATACTTTGGTTAAGGCCTTCGAATGACTCTTCAGTTCTGAAATAGACAGACTTGAGCAATGGAGAGATGTCATTCCTAAAACTGAGTTGGTGGATGTGAACTTAAGAACCATAACATCCGAGGTGGCCCATCGTGGATAATCTTTGTCTTTTGGGACCTAATACTTGGGCAAATAATTGATGCTGAGTTGAAAGTTAAATTATTAGTTATCTTCCCCACCCCTCACATTTCACAATTAGAAAAATTCGGAGGCAAAGTGATAACTAAAAAGTTTGGTAGTTCCTGGAGTCGTCAGATTGTCTTTATCAGCAGGCCATTTGCTTTCTTTAGTTTCACTGCTATCTTTTGATTTTGTTTTTGACTTTGGTGGCTTTTTGTAGTTGGAGCATCAGTAGTCTCTTGGAATTGCTCCTAGGACATTGTGATTTGGATTCTTCTTGGGTACAGTACATTGTAAAATTTAGCAGATTAAAAAAAGTGCACAGCATTTTTTCTGTGCACATCGCAGAGCCCTGAGCTTGAGGCTGTGTTGCTGTACACATTCCAAACGAATGAAAGATCTCTGTTGCCTTACTCTACGGGAGTGGGATCGAGAGTGCGTTAGGATCTATGGTTGTCTTAGTTTTCAACACTGGGCAGATTCCTGACTGGCTGAGTGTGTCTGAAGAAGACGCTTTCCTGTCTGTTTTGTACTGCTTGAACTCAGAGGCCAGATCCTCTCAGAAAGACAAGATTGTATGCCAGAAATTCAGATTAGCAGTGAGCTTAAGAGAGACTCATTGTCAGAAGTAGTAGAATTGCTTTATTTACATGGTTAATGAAGGTGGCCTTGGGCCCTTTTGGGTTTTAGAAGTTTTAGAAGCTGCTAAAAAGTTATTAAAGAATATTGGTAACATTTATTTATAAATTACCTAATTGTGATAATAGGCTTCAGCATTTCTGGAGTATAATAACGGCGGTTTAAAAAACTAATCAAATGGCTTTAGTAATTTTCTTTTATTACTGTTTCACAGCTTTTCAGTTACAGTTGGTCTGGGGTACATGCATCCAACTTCAGTGATACCTTCTAGCTAATGGTTTCAACGTAGACTTCACTGCCTCAATCTCACTGGGTACATAAGGTAGTTGGAATCGATATGCTTTGCCTCAGTGGGCACTGGAAAATTACTTCACTGGCAGCCCGAGTGGAGGCCCAGTATGTTTAGTCCTGGGATGACTGTTGTCAGCAGCTATTATTCTAGTACAGGTACTCTGTGAACTCTTTATTAGGAACTGAATGTGTCTTAACCTCTGTGTTGTATCTTGTAGAGATTTACGTTATATGAGATTGTCTTGGTAGCTTGTAGTTTGGTCAGGAGAAAGGGGATGGAGCAGTGGTACATAGCTGCTTACTGCTTTTAAAACTGTATATAAAGGTTTTATGGATTTTAAAAAGATTTTTTTTAGAGGTCAAAATAAATACAATTTTAGTGGCAACAACTTTGAACTAGAGAGATAGATGTATTAAAGCAACATAGAACCATAACTTCTAGATAATATAGGAGATATTAGAAAGTTAGAATGTATATGTATATTTAGTTTTTCAATAATAATGAACATACACTTTCAGGAGCAAAGTATACTTGAGAAATTGTGGCAGAAAGAATTTTAAATGTTAGTCGATGTTGTCTGTAGTTTCTTTATTAAGCTCTGAAAACGCTTCCAATGCCAATTTGATTCTGAGGGCTTTGGAAGCGGGGTCTCCCTTGTGGAGCAGCTGGAGCTGACTGGGAGGGAGCCTTTCCATGGGTAATTTATTATGCCTGCCCTGCTTGCCCCAGGGAGCTTCTTCAGTGTGAAATGATGTGATTTTCGGGGGTAGGGGTGGGGGGCGGGGTGGGAGGAGGGCCACCTTCCGTTGGGGAGAGAGTTGCTCACATGTTACACAGGTAGCATCAGATGGACTTTGGCGCTGAACTGTACTCGTAGTGAGTCCCCGTAGTCAATGTGCAATTTCTCTAACTCTGAGAAACTCTGTAGACTCTGCCTGGGTTTTACTGGGTCAGCATAGAATGCTATCAGTTTACCTCTGAAATATTCAGTCAGTTGAAGGAAACTTGGATTCCTAGTCAGAGGTGACTAAAAATTACCCTGACCAAAAGGATCTTTGCCAGGGGAAGAGAACGGAGCTTCCTGATTTTAGTGTGACATGTCAGTGGCCCTGTCCAACTCCCGTTTTGGGTAGATACGTAGCTCTTCACTTTCTTACCTCAAGGCTCTGTCTAGCCATGTTAAATCTTTAGACTCAGACTCTGATGCGGTTTTTCTGTTTTGCCATTCTCGTTATTCACAGCTTCATTCATCACAGCTTTCAGAACAAGTGTTGCTAAAACTCTGGGGCCTTTGACAGTTGTTCTGAGGTGATGTAATAATGGTACTTTTTATAAGGTGTGTTTTCTTGGCTCTAAAGTAAATTGTGGTTTTTTTTTTTGTATGTTTGTTTTTTTGAGACAGAATCTTGCTTTGTTGCCCAAACTGGAGTGTGGTGGTGCAATCTCGGCTCACCGCAACCTCCACCTCCCGGGTTCAAGCAATTCTCCTGCCTCTCCCTCCTGAGTAGCTGGGATTACAGGTGCGTGCCACCATGCTTGGCTAATTTTTATATTTTTAGTAGAGATGGGGTTTCACCATGTTAGCCAGGCTGGTCTCGAACTCCTGACCTCGTGATCTGCCCACCTCAGCCTCCCAAAGTGCTGGGATTACAGGCGTGAGCAACCCTGCCCGGCCAGTAAATTGTATTTTTTTTAATGACATCATTGAAGATCTAGATAGCATAAATTATGACGTCTGCCATCGCATATTAGTAAGGGGACAGTCATTTTTGGAATGTGGAGAGAACACGGAACACCAGTCACCAAGTGTATGGAGGATGCAGAGCTTACCGTTCTCCACTGATAGGGGCCTCTGGAAAGAGCTGTGCCTTGTGGTTGGCCTGGCAGTCTTCCGTCCCGAGGTGAAATTCCTTTAAAACCTCAGACTCTGACCTGTGTCTTTGAAGCAGCTGCTTTGTAGCGTCCCTCTCTTTACTGTCCTCATTAGGACTGTTTTGTGGTTCCATGAAAATGTTTAGCATCCTTGCAGAATTACTTGAGAAGGGGCTGGTACCAGTGTAAAGAGTCTATTTCTGTAAAATTACGAACTTTTGCATAGGGAATTTATTCTAAGCAGGGCATAGCCATGATCCAGAGCTGCTGCTGCTCACTGCCAGTCCTTGCGGCCGGCGGTGATTGCTGGACAGACCCTCTGTAGCCTGGCTCTCATCCTTGGTGTGTCAGCCCGCAGCAGGCTGCCAGCCGTCCATGACAATCATGTGAGCTCAGCCACAGACCTCAGCTGGCGGTTTGATCTCTGGCAGTTCCCTCGAGCAGTACTGGTGAGAGGCTCCCCACATTTTCCCACTCTTAACGGTTCATTTTTCATAGTAGGAAAGGCCCTTGGCCTCCCCAGTGACTCTTCCAGAGTCTGCACCAGCACTAAGCTCAGAGGAAAGAAGAAAAGAGCCAGGAGTCAGACGTCACACCCGGGGGCCCCCCTTTCCCATGCACAAGTGTTGGCGTGCGTCAGTCCCCTTTACAGAGGGGTGGATGTGTCTGTGGAGAAGGGGCCTTCTCTTTTTTAATTGCACTATACTTGTTCTAGCTTCAGTCTGGAGAAACTTAAGACCTCCATGGGGTCGTGATCCATAGGCTTAGCAAGTCTTGCCTTATCTATGGAGCTCGATGGTGAGAATTGTGACCATTGTCTGATGTCCATAGTTCCTTCCCCCTAGATCGTTTCTTTCCACGGATTGTGTTCATCTGAACCATTTTATTTTTTATTTACCAAAGTACTGTACTTGGCTATTTGCAGTGTTTTCAAAACCAAATGTTTCTTTTTTGTGTGTTTTTAATCTTCAATACTTGGTGCAATAGAAGCTGCAAAGATGTGCCACTTTATCTATGAAATGGAGTTTTGTATACCAATAAATTCTAGTTTAAAAACAAAGTTTTAAGTTGTTTTTATCAGTATCTGACCACCGTTTGAGTGGGCAGGGAGACTGAGTGTGCTGGGAAATGTCCTTTTTAGAGACGTTGTGTGGAAGGTTTGCGTGTGTGCATGTGCTGGATTGAGTGTTCTAAGTGTGTAGTCCTTTGGGATCTGACTAAGCTTAGAACAGCTGATTTTTGCTTTAGTGCAGCTGAGTGCAGCCACCACACACAATGGCAGGGCTATTCTTAAGGACTACACACTTCAGATTTCTGCCTGATATCTGAGAGCACCTCTTGATAGTTTGGAACTGTTTAAATGTGTAGCAGTTGCCTGTCAGCGGCCACTTTGGGCTCCTCTAGAACTCTCAATATTGTTTGACCCCATTCCAGGAGGAGGCTCCCTGCCGAGGCACAGACAGCACCGTCTGGGGCACGACTCACCTAGAAGGGTCCACAGGAAACCAGAGTGAGGGGAGCCCTTCAGTGTGTCCAGCAGGGGCCCCATCCACACAAGCGCTCTGGCCAGTCAAGGACTGGCTCTAAAGACCTCACCATATCATGGTTTTGACTTTGAGACTCCCATTCTCCTGTTCTTCATTTTGTATTCAATAAGCAGCCTTCTGAATTGGCTCCCTGATGCCTTGATATCAAAAAGGACTGGATGGTTTCCTGGACGAAAGTCAAGCATATTCCAGCTCCTGCAAGCAGATCTTCCCTGTGTGGTTCTTCACTCCACAACTGAGAGACCCATCATCTCTGGATAGACAAACACTGGTTCCTGAGCCCATGAGGCCCAGATTCCAGACCCTGTTAATGTGAGATTCTTCCAGAAAACCTGCTATGGTCCAAAGTGATGTCCCAATCTAGGTGCTGCCCGCACACTGGAAAACTTCCATGGCCTCCTCAATCCCATTCCAGGGATTCAGCTGGGGCCAGGTGGCTGCTTCTAGGGATTAGAGGGGCTTCCTGTTTGGGCAGCGTTGGACCAGGTGACCTGTAAGATCCTGTGTGGGAGATAGGATGAGTCTTTAAGGACAGAGAAGTGTTCTTGAGCCAGGTAGGGACAAGTGGCTGTACTTTTGTCCCTTTGTAACAACTGCTCATGGTCACCTTGGAGAAAGCCTGGCTGAAAACCTGGGTGTTTAGAGTTGCATCAGCCAGACACCACCCCAGGCTTCTGGCCTTTCCCTTCCTCCAGTGCACAGAAACAGAGTGTGTGTCTTGAGATACAGTTCATAAAAAGCCTTGCTCCAATATGGTTTTGGCTGGACAGAATGGTTTTTGCTGACGGAATGGGCACTCTCAGACCATTTAGATGCAGAGATTTAGAACTTGGTTGCAAAGGCTTGAGGCCAGTCCTGTCACCTCACAGATTCTGGCTTGGCAGAAGGAAACATTTCCTACCTTCTTGGAGAAACTTGTCTGAACCGCCCTATGGTAGAAGGACTTGGGTATCCCCAGAGTATTGTTTCTAGTCAATTTATTCATCTAAACATCCAAGAATCCATCTGACATCAAGTGAACCTCTACTCTGTATGGGTCCTTATTTCTGGGCGTTGAAACAGTCATGGATCCTGCCTTCAAAAAGCCTCCAGTCCAGGAATGAAAGTGGACGTGTCACTGACCCAGGAGAGAGCATATCCCGTAAAGGAGGTACTGATGAGAGAGCTGTGAGTTCAAAGAATTCGGGAAGGCTTGGTGGAGGAAGTGATATTTGGACGAGGCACGAAAGGGGAGACAGGACGCAGAAACGGGAGCGAAGGCATTTTGGACTGAATGGCCAGTGCAAGCGAAACCTAGGAGTGGGATGCTCCGGTGTTTAGGACGGCGCTTATTATGGATGCACAATTAGTTTGGAGAAAGACTGGGAACTTCTTCAAACACCTCTCGTGTGCCTTTCACTACTGGAAGAGTAATGCTGTGCTTGCTGAATGGATTCTCAAGATGAGGCCTGGGTGCGGTGCTCACGTCTGTAATCCCTGAACTTTGGGAGGCTGGGGCAGGAGGCTTGCTCACACCCAGGAGTTCAAGACCAGCCTGGTCAGCCTAGCAAGATCCTATCTCTATGCATGCACACACAAAATTACTGGGGTCTGGTGCTGGGTGCCTTTCTGTAGTCCCACCTACTCAGGAGGCTGAGGCAGGAGGATCACTTGAGCTCAGGAGTCTCAGGCTGCAGTGAGCTATATCACACCACCACACTCCAGCCTGGGTGACAGGGTGAGACCCTGTCTCAAAACCCCAGAATAACAAAGATCTGCCTGACTGCTTTTTAGTGTCTGGAGCCGGCCTGCGTGTGCATTCTGACCTGGGAATGTTACAGGTAGCTCCTGCCTGGAAAAATGCTGCACCATCTACCTCTGCCTCTGGGGGACATTAGCGTAGAATTCAACTGAACAGGTACCTGTTTGGCATCTACTATGTGACAATTGCAATTGGAGAGCAAAAATACAGAAGGTGGCCAAGCATAGATGGAGCAGCTAGCGTGCCCCGGGCACTCTGGATACATCGTCTCATTAGAACTTGAAAACCACCCTGTGAGGCTGATGGTTCTATTCAGGAATAAATAATGGGCCCAAGATCACAGCTTAGTAGCAGAGACAGGATTTGAACCCGGAGCAGTCTGCCGCCACCATGCAAGGACCCAAATAATGGGGTAAGCAGTTCTAGGAAAGGTATAAACACAGCTTGGCAGTTCAAGGAGGGTGAAATCTGCTCCAATTGAAACTGCATCATGGAAAAGGTGACATTTGGGACTGGGCAGGGTGGCTTATGCTTGTAATCCTAACAGTTTGGGAGGCTGAGGCAGGAGGATCGCTTGAGGCCAGGAGTTTGAGACCAGACTGGGCAACCCAGTCTCTACCAAAAATAAGTTGGCCAGAATTGATGGCACACAGCTGTTGTCCCAGCTATGTGGGAGGCTTGCTTGAGCCCAGGAGGTTAAGGCTGCAGCGAACTATGATCGTGCCACTGCAATCCAACCTGGGCAAGAGTGAGACGCTGTCTCTAAAAGGAAAAGGTGACATTTGGGATTCACTTTAAGCCCATGGATTTTAGCATGGTGATGAGCCTGTGAGCAAGGGAGGCTTTTAGGTTGAGAGAAGCTATTGCACAAGGGTATGAAGGCAGGACAGCAGAGGAGCTTAGTAAATAGATAGGGCTGCATAAAAGAGGCTGGAAAAGCAGATGATACCAAGCCTTGAATACCAGGGGCTGGTGGACAATGGGGAACCACTGATGGATCAGGAGCAGAGGAGAGACATGATGAAAATCAGGCTCTGGGAAAATGCAGCTGGCATCGGTGGACAGGATGGAGACGTGATGAAGGATGGAGGGTTTAAGAACCATTAATCCTGATACTTTCTTCTTAGGGGTGTCACATTACTTGCTAGTGTAGAATAGTTGCTGTTTTCTGTCTGCTGGTTGACTCTGTCTGATTCGTGTCTATCTCCAGCATCCAGCAAAAGACCAGAAGCACAATTTGTACAAAACTTATTGAAGAATTAACTTTAGTATTCAGTTCTCTGGTGGTGACAATGCAAAGAACCCCAGTGAAGCAGACGCATGTCCATGAAATCCCAATCAGACTCTTCATTGAACTTGGGAATTCGATTGTGATTTCTGGCCACTTATTGAGCAAGGTATTTACCTTTGCACTTCATGCGTAGCTTTTGTTAGGTGCTAAGTAGGAATAAAAGCAAAACCAATCCAAATCCTGTCATCAAAATTGGAGAGGCAAACTACGAAACATTTAGGTGAGAATGTCCCCTCCCCAGCTTTGACAGTCCCGTGGCCTAGTTTACTCATCCAATGAATTAGCACACATAAAGCACTTACAATAGTGCCTGGCAAATGCCAAGTGCTCAGCAAATGTTAGCTATTGTTAGGACTATCCATTCATTCATTCATAGAACACGAGTGATTTTTCAGTGCTAGCCATTATTTGTGCATTTTCATGCATGCTAACTCAAACTGCCACAACCAACCTGCTGGGGAAATGTCATACTTCCATTTGACAAATGCAGAGACTCAGGTTGTGACCATTTATCGGCACTTAGATTTTAATGTGCACACGAATCATCAGGGGGGCTTGTTAACTTACAGATTCTGACTTCAGCAGGTCTGGGGTCAGGTTCAAGATTTTGCATTTCGAACAGGATCCCTGCTGCTTTTGCAGCTGCCACTGCCCATGGACCATGCTGAGTAGCAAAGGTCTAAGCAGAGCCACTGCTGCTAAGTGGCAGAACAAAGTGCTCTACCTGGAACCTCTGAGTTCAAGTTCAGGGTTCTTTCCTTTTTTCAGTCCCTTTTGCAAGTCTGCTGCCGGGGATCAAGTGATTGTTCTCTAGATACGCACACATAGGCAAACAGGATTTAGGCAGGCCCTTTGATGCCATCATCAAACATTTATTGAGTCCTGGGAAAGCAAAGGGGTAAAGGCTGGTCTGTGGCCAAAAGACTCACAGCCTGGTTTGAGTGGGTGGGGGCAGGGGTCACAGCAGGCTGCGCTGGAGTCTTGCTCCTAAGTTTCAATGTTTGTTTCGTCGGACAGTCATACAACTGTAAGATCATCAGGTAGGTGTCTCATTGGTGCCTTAAATCCATCATGCCCAGGGTGTCACCTCTCTAATCTGCCCGTATCAGCTCCTCCCTGTGTTTCCCGTTTCTGCAGTGGCCGTCATCCTCAGATGGTTGTATGGCCTTCTTTGGCATTTTCTCAGTATATTTATTTATGAAAATGCGAGGGGACCAATTTCACTAGCTCAGAAGCACACTTTGCCCACCTGAAGAAGAGAAATCAAGGTTTAAGCCAGGCGCAGGTTTCTCCCTAGTGGCCTGAATGAAATGGACACCAGAGGGCGCCTCAGAACCACTTTTCCTACAAACGAGGTTTGCACTCTTCCCCCAAACAGGCCGTTTTTGCTTTAAGACATGGTCTTCTGGTGATACTGGGCGAGGATTTGAGTCAGTTACAACAGCAAAGTACACATGCCTGTCTTCTCTTTCTTCTCCTTCCTATTGCTAGCACAGAGCTTGTTCACCTTTAAAGGTCACAGCGATACATCCCTTTGATTTTTTTTTTTTTTTTTTTTGAGATGGAGTTTCACTCTTGTTGCCCAGGCTGGAGTGCAATGGCACGATCTTGGCTCACTGCAACCTCCGCCTCCCAGGTTCAACGGTTCTCCTGCCTCAGCCTACTGAGTAGGTGGGATTACAGACGTATGCCACCATGCCCGGCTAATTTTGTATTTTTAGTAAAGACTGGGTTTCTCCATGTTGGTCAGGCTGGTCTCAAACTCCCGACCTCAGGTGATCCGCTCACCTTGGCCTCCCAAAGTGCTGGGATTACAGGCATGAGCCACTGTGACAGGCCATCCCTTTGATTTTCTTTGCTTTCCTCCCTGCCCTCAAGGTCTTGAATGCTGTGCACAGGCCCTGGGAAGGGTAAAGGGAATAGACATTTGTTGAGTGTCCACTGTGAGCTTTGCCCTGTGAAATGCATTGGCAGGTGCTCTGTCATTGAGCAGGGGAATTCCTGGTCCTGTAAGATTTCATCAGCATATAATAGATAATTCTATCTTTAGAAGTAACATCTGCTGAACTAGATTGCTTCCAGAATAGGCTGCATTCCTCCTGGTGGGAATCCTTGAGTGCATTACATTCTTCATGGCTTCAGAATTGGAAGCTTGGAGTCGGCCGTCGATGCTGAACCCCTTTCCTCCTCCTCTTCCTGTGTCCTCACAGCTGAACTGCCCTGGGCACTCTGGTCTTTCCAAGATGACAACCAGCAGGCCTGGTTAACATGGCCATACCAGAGCGTAGGTGGCTGATGACAACTTCATGAAGAAATGAAGGGCCAGGGATTGGGGACACCCCCTCGGGTAGAACATCCCCTCTCTGGCCCCCAGGGGCCTATCAAAGAAGGGGTGTGGATAAGACCATCTAGAGCTGCTTCTCACTCTTAACCAGTCTTTGCCAGTGGGGGGGATTTGAGGCCTGATGACACAGTGGGGACCATATTTTTAGGTTGGTATTTTTCATGCTTTTCACATTAAGCCATATGGCCAGAAATATTCCTTCTAGAGATTGCATTATTTTGGATAAGATTGTAGAATGTTAGAAAGAGTCATAGGGCCGGGCGCAGTGGCTCACGCCTGTAATCCCAGCACTTTGGGAGGCCGAGGCAGGCGGCATGAGGTTAGGAGATCGAGACATCCTGGCTAACACGGTGAAACCCCGTCTCTACTAAAAACACAAAAAAATTAGCCGGGCATGGTGGTGGGTACCTGTAGTCCCAGCTACTCGGGAGGCTGAGGCAGGAGAACAGTGTGAACCTGGGATGCGGAGCTTGCAGTGAGCTGAGATTGCTCCACTGTACTCCAGCCTGGGCGACAGAGCGAACTCCATCTCAAAAACAAAAAAAAAAGTCACAGAAACTTACTGTCATGGAAAATTAAAAGAATTTAATGCTGGAATTGCCAGCAGGGCCACCCATGTCAGACTTGTTCCCAAATTATTCCAATGCTTAGCACGTTGTCAGTACAAGGTAGGTGATCAGAAAAATAATGAATGAATGAAACTTCAGTGAATTAAACCCTAGAATGACTGATAGAATTTGAGACTCAGAGAATATTAGAATTATGGGAAAACGTTATTCACTTATTCAGAAGAGGGAGCTGAGATCCCAGAAGTTGGTGACAGTCTTCCGGGTGCTGAAGGATCCACGGCTCCTGGGGCAGGGTTCTTTCTACAGAGAAGGGGTAGCCTGGGAGGCTAGTGATGGTCCAGGACATATCTCTGAGCTCTCAAGCAGGAATGGGTTTGCAGGAAAGGAATTTTCCAGAGGGAGGGCCTTTGGTGCCAATGTTCCCCAGGACTGGGACTACAGCAGCCCGAGGCAGGACCTCGAGGGACAGGGAGGAGGCCGAGCACAGCCTCAGCAGGGCGGGGTGGGTCCGGTACACAGCCTGTTGGGGTAATGGGCATATTTGCGGTTGTAGGTGCCCAGGTTGCGACGAAAGCAGAGGGCGGCCCTCTTGTCACACTCGCAGGTCAGCCGCTGGCAGGTGGTCCTGCCGGCTGGATGGGACAAAGTGAGTCAGGGACCACAGAAGCTCAGGATATGTGTGGGACAGCTCTTGGCTGCTCCTGGGTCCACGTTCTTGACCTGGACCAACTCCATTCTGATGGAAGCCCAAGCTCTCGCGTTCTTTCAGGGATGGGTGAGACAAGGGCGGGGTGCACTGTGGCTCGGGACACCAGGGAAGCTGGAAGCTTGCCCACGCTGACTGCCCTTAGCTCTCTCCTGCCTTAGAGACACCACTTGGCTCGCTCTCACTGCCCCCAGCCAGGGGGATTTCTAGGCAACCCCTGCACCCCTGTGTGATGCATTGCTGATGGCGGATTGTGGCCATCAAGCAGAGAGGACAGCTACGAAAATGACAGCAACTCACTCTGACGGCTACGTGTGCCCCGGAGTGGCGTGGGCCCAGGCTGGAAGCCACCGGGACCAAAGCTGGGGTCTGCTTAGGGCCCTCTGCCTGTCCTCATCAGAGTGGATAGAGCCCAGTTTTCTGCCCATGCCCAGCCTGGGAGTCAGACTTCTACCCTGACCTGCGCTCCCAAGAGCCAGCTGGCATCAGCTCTGTAGGGGCCCAGAAGGCTCCTCCTCTCTCCACTGCAGCTGCCTTTGTCACCTCTGCCTGCAGTGGCTCCGGCTCCCTTTTGTCCCCATGACTGTATCTCACAGCTCAGACCAGGTGCCTAATTTCCCCACGTGAAGGTGAGCCTTCCTCTGCCGTCAGGGCTCTGCCCACGCCTGCTATGTCAGCAACACTCAGGGTTGGAAGGGACTTAACACTGAGCCGGTCAGCCTCTTTTTGGGGGCTCTTTGCAGGAGCTGGACTGAGCTGGGGAAGTAGCTATAAGCCTCTCCGTTTTATAGATTACGAAACAGGGGCTTTCCAGGGATTATATCACTTGTCCAAAGTCACAGGCAGGTGGAAGGTGACGCCCTGAGTAGAATCCAGAGCTTGTGTCTCCACCTACCTGCCTCCTCCTCTAACTCTTTCTTCCAGCCCTGATCCTGGCAGGTGGCTGCTCCTGCCTTTCATGGACTTCCAGCAACAGGGACTCAGTACCTGGCACATTGCCCTGCCGAGTTGATGACTGCAGAGGAAATGGAGCCAGCTCTGCCCCGCCCCCAGGACAGAATTTAGAGACCTGAACTGAGTCTTCTACGACCTCCCGAATCCTTCCGCGCTGAACCATCCGCCCACCAGGCCCTGCCCTTCTTTCAGGCTGCTCCTGGCTTTGTGGCAGGGAGAAAGCTTGGCTCTCCCGTGTGGGGTCTCTGCACACTCTCACTTGGTTTAGGCTGCTTGCCTGGGCCTGGGACTAAAGGAAAGCTAATTGGTCCAAGTGGGCATTGGACATGGCAAAGCTGAGCAAATGGGTCCAGCCTGACAGTCCCAGTGAGGAATCAGCCTTTGGAAACCACGTCTGCTGTCCCCAAAGCCCCAGCTCGTTCTGTCTTAGGGACTTCACCTTTAGCTCCTGCTGAGGCCCTGGGAGGGTGCCTGAGTCCAGCTCCTCTGGGCCCTGGCTCAGCTCAGCCCCTCCGCTCCTCTTTCCAGAGGCTGGAGCTGGGAGATACCTGGGGCTGAGGGCTGCACTGATGGGGTGTGGGCTTCTCTAGCCTGGGTACTCAGTGAACATCTGGGTCTCCACTGTTACATGGTGATGGGAAACCCCATGCCTCCAGCCCGGGGTCTGGCTCTGATAAGGCCCAAGGTCACCATCAGGAGGGGCTTCCTGTCTTAAGCTGCCTCCACCCACCTCACCACAGGGTGTCTGTGTCACTTCAGGGCCGTCCACCTACCGCAGAAAATGCCACGTTTGCTGACAGAGAAAAGATACTTTTCCAGTTTGGGCTCACAGCCCAGCTTCTCCAGACGTCCGTAGCAGCAGTCGTGGGCGTGGCAGCACCTGTAAGGGTCATGGTCGACCTGGGGGGACCTGTGGGCCAGGCTGGGTTGGACCAGGGGCTGCTCGGGGGCCCAGAGCCCAAAGCGGCCCAGAGGAGAAATCAGCCTGAATTTTCCAGGCGCCCCCCCTTCTCCCAGGATCCTCCCAGGATCCCCCAGCTCTTCCATCCCCATGGAGGTCCCCCTGCAGGCTGCCTCCTTACCAGTCAGTCTCATCCACTGGCCAGTGGGAGCCGCCGACACCGCAGTAACAGCCATAGTCGTTGTACTGCAGGGCAGACTTGCCTGTCATCTTCTCGATCATCACCCCGAACTGGACCAGGTTCCCTGTGACCAGGGCCACTGTGGAGAGGGAGAGGGAGAGGGAGAGGGAGAGGGAGGGCCCCACCCTCTGCAGCCAACTTCCCCGATGTCCCCTCAAATCTGATCACAGGCATCTCTCCAGTTGTCCAGTTAAGCTCACCTCCCCAAAGCAACCCACTCTCAACAACAAGCATGGTAATAAGTAATATTGCCAGTGACATCCTTTGCACCTTTATCTCCCTGGTCTTCACCTCCAGTGTGTCGGCCCCTCCAATGTCCACTCCCACTATTATCTTCTATCTACAACACTATCACTCGTTCACCCCTTCCAGGGGCTCCTCACCAGCCACCGGTCCTCCCTAGGTGTCGGCCCTTATCTCACCCAGGAACACTCTGTCCCCCCAAGTCTCATCAGATGGCACTGGACCTGTCTCCTGTCCACCTCAGCTGACCTCCCTGAATTCCTCCCGGTGCTCCTGACTCAGCCATGGGGCTGAATCCTGCTCACCTCGGCAGGTTGGAGCCAAACATGGAAGCTAGGGTAGGAGAAGGAGCCCAGGGTGTGCTGTCCAGGATGCTCCAGCCCCTGGCCCATGTCCCTCACCCCTCCCAGCCTGCATTCTCCTCCCTTCTGCTCCAGCCACTGCTGGCTCAGGCAAAACTGGCCTTGGGGTCACCCTGGTGGCAGGAAGGGGGCAGCCTGCAGTGTTTGGCATCCACCATGCCCTCGGTAGGGCCAGGCTCAGGGGCATCTAGGGAGCTTGGGGTTGCCAGATGGGGCAGAAGAAGGCTGAAGCTCACAAAGATCACTTACCCAGGAGGCAAAGGAACACCAGCACGTGGGGAGGTTTCATCCCAGGTTGCTGGGAAGGGAGGTGCACAAGGAGCACAAAAGGCAGCAGAAGAAAGCAACGGGGGCACCTCTGATCTCAGGGCACCTCCTAATTAGTTAAATACCCAGGTCCTGTCCACTCCCTGTCATTAACCCATGAGTGCCCAGTGATGCAACAATTCTTCCAGGTCTGACACTTTGGCCAAGTCCCCGGGGAGGGGCTAGCTGGGGCCTGTGGGCTCTGCTTCCAGGCAGTGTAGGGTATGGCGGGCAATCTCGTGGCTCTTTATACTCACACCCTTCCCGTAGCCCACCCTTTCCAAGAAATCATCCATTGACCAAGCTGCAAGGTGCGGGCTGTGCCGGGTGCTTGTCATTCTTGATATCTTTTCCTCATCCCCATTTGACTGAGACTCAGAGAGACTGAAAAACTTCAGTTCTCACAGCCTGGAAGTGCCCAGGGCCAAGTCCGTCCTGTTTCCAAGTTTCCACCCAGGCAGAACCGGAGGCAGGAGACCCCCGGCCTGGCCTGGTGCTTCCCCTCCCCGACCCTCCTGCTCTGGTCTGTGACTGGGATCACTGACCGTGCACCTTCGTCACTGTTCAGGGCCTTGGAGTCTTGGTTCCACTGCATACTAGGCGGCCTTGGGCAGATCCTTTCCCTTGCTTGGAACCTCGGTTTTCCTGCCTGTATTATGGGGATAGAAGGTGTCCCTCTTGCCTCCCGCACAGGAGGATGGAAAACACGCAACCAGGCAGCCAGTCCTCACCAAGTACTGGCTATGCACCTGGCACCGTGCCGAGCCCCTTTCAAGCAGGACCACAGCCCCATCTTACAGAGGAGGAAACTGAGGCACATGTGTAAGTGATGAGCTAGAATTTAAACCCAGGCAACCCAACGAGCTTCACCTGGGCCAATTCATCCAGCACGAAGTGGAGGTGGTGCCTAGCACCCATGCTACTTTTAGTGGCCCCAACAGAATGTGTTAATTTCTTATCAAAGTAGGAGAAAAACAAGTATCATCACACCTGGATTATATTTGTCTTCAAACCAACACAGTCATAACATTTAATTTTAATTTTTTTTTTATATGGAGGAAGAGCCCACAAAGGCCAATGTGCCCAGGGCCCATGACAACCGGGGTGCTGCAGCCCTGGGCCTAACCAGCAGGCTCCTGGCTTCAGGAGCTGGTCTAGGGCCTGGTGCCAGCCTCCCTTCCAGGAGAGGAGACTAAACCCAGTGAGTCTGGGTCTCACCCTACAGGCTGGAAGGAATCCCGACGCAAATTCCCTGACCCCAACCAGCTGGAGGATAGAGGCCCAGGGAAGTTTCACCTTGGAGTAAGGAGAGGAGGGCTGAGCGTTAATACTCTTGTGTAAAAAACCTTTTGTTGGCCGGGCACGGTGGTTCACGCCTGTTATCACAGCACTTTAGGAGGCCAGGGCAGGTGGACCACTTGAGGTCAGGAGTTCGAGACCAGCCTGGCTAACATGGCGAAAACCCATCTCTACTGAAAATACAAAAATTAGCCAGGTGTGGTGGCAGGCACCTGTAATCCCAGCTACTTAGGAGGCTGAAGCAGGAGAATTGCTTGGACCTGGGAGGAGGAGGTTGCAGTGAGCTGAGATTATGCCACTGCACTCCAGCCTGGGCGATAGAGTGAGACTGAGTCTCAGAAAAATCAATCAATCAATCAATCAATAAGAGTAAAGCCCAGGAGGCCGGGCGCGGTGGCTCATGCCTGTAATCCCAGCACTTTGGGAGGCCGAGGCGGGCGGATCACAAGGTCAGGAGATCGAGACCATGGTGAAACCTTGTCTCTACTAAAAATACAAAAAATTAGCCGGGCGCGGTGGCGGGCGCCTGTAGTCCCAGCTACTCGGGAGGCTGAGGCAGGAGAATGGCGTGAACGAGGGAGGCGGAGCTTGCAGTGAGCAGAGATCGCACCACTGCACTCCAGCCTGGGTGACAGAGCGAGACTCCGCCTCAAAAAAAAAAAAAAAAAAAAGAGTAAAGCCCAGGAAACCCTTGTCTCCTGCCCCTCCCACTCATTTCCTGCTAATAACTCCTCCTGGGACTCTTTTCATGCTGGATCCTTCTCACCCTGCTTCAGAGAAGACTTCGAGGGAGAGGGTCAGAGAGGTGAGTCCACCTGCCCAGGATCACCTAGCAGCTGTGAGTCATGGTCTCCTGAGAAGGGAGACCTTTGTTCACCATTTCCTTTTGATCTCCTAGCAGCCCCTGGCTCTCCTGGCCTGGGTTATGAGAGCCCAAACAGTGAATCACTGAGGAGTTACCTTCTAAACAACTGAAAATTAGCGTCGATTCCCTGGGATGTTTGGCCCACAGCCATTCCTGTGGTGGCATAAGGCGTGTTTCCCAGGAAGGGCCAGGTTTCGGAGACGATCCCTTTTGTGACCCATTTTGAATCCTGGCCCGGCTAGGACAGGGCTCCTCCAAGTCCCTGCAGGTCTGTACCTGTAGCAGAAAAGTAAAGACTATAGGGCCAGAGCCAAGCGGAAAAAGCCAGGCAGGCTTCCAGGTGAAGGTGCTCTCAGTTGAGGTTTGAAGCTGGAGTGTTGGTAGGACTTGGACTTGGAGGGCAGTTCAGACATTTGGGGAAAGGTAATTGATTTTATGGTCTTCACCCATTGGCACAATGTGGTAGAAAGCATCAGCAAGACCAGGGCTTGAGTGATGACCCCTGCACTTAGGGGCTATGTGATCTTGGCCAGTACCATCACTTCTCTGAGCCCAGCTTCATCTTCCATAAAATAGACTGTCCTCCCAAGGTTGTAGACCAGAAGAAAAGGAAATGAAATATGTAAAGCCTTTGCAGGAGGCCTTGCCCAGGAGCCATAAATATCGGGTCCCTCCTTTTCTCCTTTCCCCGGCCATGGAGGAAGCAGATGCTGTCCCAGGAGCTCAAGGCACTTACTCCCACTGGGGTGTAGCATGTGATCCGGCCAGGGCTCCAAGCACTTTGATGGGATTACTGTCCCTACTTGACAGATTTTAACTTTCATGATGGAGGGTTGTTAGGGTAGAGGTGAGTGGAGGGAACAGGGCCCAGCCTCTCAGTGATATCTTTTTTTTCTTGATATAAACTTGTCCCTTTTAGCTTAGAAGTCACCATCATCATCATCATCATCATAATCACTATCAGTATCATCATCATCAATAGTACCATCATCATCACCATCGCCATCACCATCATCATCACCATCACCATGAATATCATTAATATGGTTTTATCTGTGTCCCTACCCAAATATCACATTGAAATGTAATCCCCAGTGCTGGAGGTGGGGCCTGATGGGAGGTGATTGGATCATGGGGTTGGTTTCTAATGGTTTAGTACCATTCCCCTAGTGCTGTTTTCCTGACAGAGTTCTCATGAGATCTGGTTGTTTAAAAGTGTGTAGCATCTTCCCCCTCCCTCTATTCCTTCTGCTCCAGCCAGGTAAGACATGACTGCTTCCCCTTCACCTTCCACCATGATTGTGTGTTGGGGACCAGCCTCAACACCACCTGTAGGGTACCTGAAGTCCGGTGGCAAAAAGAAATGAGAAAAGACAGGTTAAGAGTTCATAAAGGTGGGAGCCAGGGGGCCAGTTACAAAATGGAGGCTGCAAAAGGCTCAGAGCTCTAGTCTGCACACTATTTATTGAGTACAATCACTTAGATCTAAGAAGCAGATGTTCAGGGTGGAACAGTGAAAGGATGGCAGTGTGTCGTAGGCGTAATTTATAGCAATAGCAGTTTAAATGAATCTCCTTTATGCTCAAACAGTATATCTTTAACTTATCGGAGAGTAGCTAGTGGGAGTGGGCTTAACTAGGAGCCTGCATGTCTCTCCACTTTCCAGTGCTTCAAAGGAGTGTCTTTCTCCTTGAACACAGTGTTTACAAATAAGAGAGTGGGTCTTGCTCTGAGCATGGGAACATGACGGCAGTTAGGAGGCTTTCCTCCTCAGAGGCCTCTTGTGGCTTTCCACAATTTATTGTCCTATATTTTTATGGCCAGTTTATACAGACACCCCAGAAGCCCTTTTCCCAACATACCCCCCTTTTTTCTTTTTTAAATCTGCCATTGCTTTATGGCTTGTTCGTGGTGTCTGTTTTTTTTTTTTTTTTTTTTTCCAGAGGCATCTTTCACATCTGTAGACTAAAAGCAAACAGTGTAAACAGATACACATTAAAGCACAATTTGCAGTCGTTGATCCTCCAATGGTCTTAATTCATTTAAGAGGAATTACCTTTGAAAGTCCATCAGCAGCTCCAGTGAGAGTGTTAGTCCTAGGCAGGAGAGTTAAATGAGCCTGAGATGCTTTAAAAACCTGTTCCTTAAATTTGGCTATATTTAATGTTAAATTTTTATTCTTTCCTTCCAGATGATGTCTAACTTTTTTTCTAATGATCTTTAGTAGCATTATACAAATGGGGAGTTATGCAGAAATCAGAAGTATTCCAATTACATTTGCAAACGATGCTCTAAGCTCATTATACGATCTCCTATCTAAATAGCAGTCTAAGATCATTTGTTTGATTTGCCAATTGTTGGTCTATCCGGGTCTGAGAATTCTACAATTTTGAGGAATTCTTTTGTCAATTATTTACATATTTTGCAGTTTGAACAGAGGAGTGTAAAGCAATTCTAGCAGCCGCAGCAGTAGCTGTGACTGCAATAAGGGTAAAAATAACTTTTGTTGTTCTGGTAAACATCCTTTTAACATTTCTGTGATGATATGAATGGAAGGAGAGGCTTCTTAAAGTCTATTGAGGGAAACCGGTATCCAAACTCCTTCTCTAGCAACACAGATGTTTTTACACCAAACATGGAATCAATACAGGTGAAAAGGCGACAGTTTTGACAAGTAATAGTTTGAGAATTAGGTCGAATATCAATACTTCCGACCATCAACATAAAAGGAGGCTTGACACAACTTTGAATGGGCACCGTTTGGTTGGAAGAAAACTGGTACACAAATTGAAGTCTCTCACTTTTTTTGAGATAATAGTTTTCTTCCTAAACCTGAATATGAGATTGGGCCATCATTAACGTCGATAATTTGGGATGTTCAGGGTCTATTATTGCATTAATCATTTTCGGATGTGGGCCAGCCATACCAAAATCAGTCCAAATTATGGGAAACGGGGCACGTTTTTTAGTGTAAATAGTGTCATCTTTTTGACAGTATAGTTTCTGTTTTAGTCTTGTCTTGGATCTATTATTCTGATTGGTACAATTAGCTGCAAAGGGTCCCCTTAGGGGACCCATCAATGACGATTCCATAGGAATTATTTTGTAGTACCACAGCGTGATCAGAGATGCAATTTTTCCAAATCAATATTTCTAAATTGTTTGACCATTGTTGTGGTTTTTGACACCTCTCTTTTCTGGGCTTGAAGTGTTTTAATTGAACCGAACTTTGTGAATGATTCAGGCTCCATCCACAAAATAAATGATAGGATACTGATCTTTGATTATGACCTGGAATTTTAACTAGCCAATGTTGTCGGTAGCCTTTTAAGCAACCGATAGCCATCCCTATGCAAAGAGAGGGGAAGTGATAACCTGTGGACACATTTATTAACATTCCTTCCTTGTCTGGGTGACAGGGCCCACGAATATCTGTAGACTGAGGCATCCAAACACTATCATTAACATAAACCTTAACTGGGGGTTCCAACTATGTGACAGGCCTAATTAAAGGTGGAAATGGGACATATGCCTAATAGGTATAATTTTGGTCTGCTGTACCCACAGGGAGACTTATTGCCATAGTAATTACCACAGTTATAACCACTATCAGGTTACTTGAGGTTAGTGGTTTTTTTGTGCCTTTAGGTTTTTTTCTGCAAGCTGGGTCAGCCTCTTGATCTATCCTCAAATCGGTGGGCTTGCTTGATGGGTTTTGTTGGTCTTTTTTTAAATAAATTATTATTATACTTTAAGTTCTAGGGTACATGTGTACAACGTGCAGGTTTGTTACATATGTATACATGTGCCATGTTGGTGTGCTGCACCCATTAACTCATCATTTACATTAGGTATATCTCCTAATGCTATCCCTCCCCACTCCCCCTACCCCATGACAGGCCCTGGTGTGTGATTTTCCCTACCCTGTGTCCAAGTGTTCTCATTGTTCAATTCCCACTTATGAGTGAGAACATGCAGTGTTGGTTCTGTCCTTGTGGTAGTTTGCTCAGAATGATGGTTTCTAGCTTCATCCATGTCCCTACAAAGGACATGAACTCATCCTTTTTATGGCTGTGTAGTATTCCATGGTGTATATGTGCCACATTTTCTTAATCCAATCTGTCACTGATGGACAATTGGGTTGGTTCCAAGTCTTTGCCAAGTCTTTGTTTATTGTGCCTCTATAAACATACGTGTGCATGTGTCTTTATAGCAGCATGATTTATAATCCTTTGGGTATATGCCCAGTAATGGGATGGCTGGGTCAAATGGTATTTCTAGTTCTAGATCCTTGAGGAATCACCATACTGTCTTCCACAGTGGTTGAACTAGTTTACAGTCCCACCAACAGTGTAAAAGCTTTCCTATTTCTCCACATCCTGTGCAGCACCTGTTGTTTCCTGACTTTTTAATAATCACCATTCTAACTGGTGGGAGATGGTATCTCATTGTGGTTTTGATTTGCATTTCTCTGATGGCCAGTGATGTTGAGCATTTTTTCATGTGTTGGCTGCATAAATGTCTTCTTTTGAGAAGTGTCTGTTCATATCCTTTGTCCACTTTTTGATGGGGTTGTTTGATTTTTTCTTGTAAATTTGTTTAAGTTCTTTGTAGATTCTGAATATTAGCCCTTTGACAGATGGGTAGATTGTAAAAATTTTCTCCCATTCTGTAGATTGCCTGTTTATTCTGATGGTAGTTTCTTTTGCTGTGCAAAAGCTCTTTAGTTTAATTAGATCCTATTTGTCAATTTTGGCTTTTGTTGCCATTGCTTTTGGTGTGTTAGTCATGAAGTCCTTGCCCATGCCTATGGCCTGAATGGTATTGCCTAGGTTTTCTTCTAGGGTTTTCATAGCTTTAGGTCTAACATTTAAGTCTTTAATCTGTCTTGAATTAATTTTTGTATAAGGTGTAAGGAAGGGATCCAGTTTCAGCTTTCAACATATGGCTAGCCAGTTTTCCCAGCACCATTTATTACATAAGGAATCCTTTCCCCATTTCTTGTTTTTATCAGGTTTGTCAAAGAGCAGATGGTTGTAGATGTGTGGTATTATTTCCAAGGGCTCTATTCTGTTCCATTGGTCTATATCTCTGTTTTGGTACCAGTACCATGCTGTTTTGATTACTGTAGACCTGTAGTATAGTTTGAAGTCAGGTAGCGTGATGCTTCCAGCTTTGTTCTTTTTGCTTAGGATTGTCTTGGCAATGCGGGCTCTTTTTTGGTTCCGTATGAATTTTAAAGTAGTTTTTTCCAATTCTGTGAAGAAAGTCATTAGTAGTTTGATGGGGATGGCATTGAATCTATAAATTACCTTGGGCAGTATGGTCATTTTCACAATATCGATTCTTCCTATCCTTGAGCAGGGAATGTTCTTCCATTTGTTTGTGTCCTCTTTTATTTTGTTGAGCAGTGGTTTGTAGTTCTCCTTGAAGAGGTCCTTCACATCTCTTGTAAGTTGGATTCCTAGGTATTTTATTCTCTTTGTAGTAATTGTGATTGGGAGTTCACTCATGATTTGGCTCTGTGTTTGTCTGTTATTGGTGTATAGGAATGCTTGTGATTTTTGCGCATTGATTTTGTATCCTGAGACTTTGCTGAAGTTGCTTATCAGCTTAAGGAGATTTTGGGCTGAGACGATGGGGTTTTCTAAATATACAATCATGTCATCTGCAAACTAGGACAATTTGACTTCCTCTTTTCCTAATTGAATATGCTTTATTTCTTTCTCTTGCCTGATTGCCCTGGCCAGAACTTCCAACACTGTGTTGAATAGGAGTGGTGAGAGAGGGCATCCCTGTCTTGTGCCAGTTTTCAAAGGGAATGCTTCCAGTTTTTTCCCATTCAGTATGCTATTGGGTGTGGGTTTGTCATAAATAGCTCTCATTATTTTGAGATACGTTCCACCAATACCCAGTTTATTGAGAGTTTTTAGCATGAAGGGCTGCTGAATTTTGTTGAAGGTCTTTTCTGCATCTATTGAGATAATCATGTGGTTTTTGCCTTTGGTTCTGTTTATATGCTGGATTACGTTTATTGATTTGCATATGTTGAACCAGCCTTGCATCCCAGGGATGAAGCCAACTTGATCATGGTGGATAAGCTTTTTGATGTGCTGCTGGATTTGGTTTGCCAATATTTTATTGAGGATTTTTGCATCAGTGTTCATCAGGGATATTGGTCTAAAATGTCTCTGCCAGGCTTTGGTATCAGGATGATGTTGGCCTCATAAAATGAATGAGGGAGGATTCCCTTTTTTTCTATTGATTGGAATCATTTCAGAAGGAAAGGTACCAGCTCCTCTTTGTACCTCTGGTAGAATTCGGCTGTGAATCTGTCTGGTCCTGGAGTTTTTTTGGTTGGTAGGCTGTTAATTATTGCCTCAATTTCAGAACCTGTTATTGGTCTATTCAGGGATTCAACTTCCTCCTGGTTTAGTCCTGGGGAGTGTATGTGTCCAGGAATTTATCCATTTCTTCTAGATTTTCTAGTTTATTTGCACAGAGGTGTTTATAGTATTCTCTGATGGTAGTTTGTATTTCTGTGGGATCGGTGGTGATATCCCCTTTACCATTTTTTTATTGCATCTATCTGATTCTTCTCTCTTTTCTTCTTTATTAGTACTGCTAGTGGTCTATCAGTTTTGTTGATCTTTTCAAAAAACCAGCTCCTAGGCCGGGCGCGGTGGCTCAAGCCTGTAATCCCAGCACTTGGGAGGCCGAGACGGGTGGATCACGAGGTCAGGAGATCGAGACCATCCTGGTCTACACGGTGAAACCCCGTCTCTACTACAAAATACAAAAAACTAGCCGGGCGAGATGGCAGGCGCCTGTAGTCCCAGCTACTCGGGAGGCTGAGCAGGAGAATGGCGTAAACCCGGGAGGTGGAGCTTGCAGTGAGCCGAGATCGCGCCACTGCACTCCATCCTGGGCGACAGAGCGAGACTCCGTCTCAAAAAAAAAAAAAAAAAAAAAAAAAAACAAAAAACCAGCTCCTGGACGGGCGTGGTGGCTCAAGCCTGCAATCCCAGCACTTTGGGAGGCCGAGACGGGCGGATCACTAGGTCAGGAGATCAAGACCATCCTGGCTAACACTGTGAAACCCCGTCTCTACTAAAAAATAGAAAAAAATAGCCGGGCGAGGTGGCGGGCGCCTGTAGTCCCAGCTACTCGGGAGGCTGAGGCAGGAGAATGGCGGTAAACCCGGGAGGCGGAGCTTGCAGTGAGCTGAGATCCGGCCACTGCACTCCAGGCCGGGCGACAGAGCGAGACTCCGTCTAAAAAAAAAAAAAAAAAAAAAAAACCAGCTCCTGGGTTCATTGATTTTTTGAAGGGTTTTTTGTGTCTCTATCTCCTTCAGGTCTGCTCTTATCTTAGTTATTTCTTGCCTTCTGCTAGTTTTTCAATGTGTTTGCTCTTGCTTCTCTAGTTCTTTTAATTGTGATGTTAGGATGTCAATTTTAGATCTTTCCTGCTTTCTCTTATGGGCATTTAGTGCTATAAATTTCCTTCTACACACTGCTTTAAATGTGTCCCAGAGATTCTGGTATGTTGTGTCTTTTTTCTCATTGGTTTCAAAGAACATCTTTATTTCTGCCTTCATTTCTTTATGTACCCAGTAGTCATTCAGGAGCAGGTTGTTCAGTTTCCATGTAGTTGAGCGGTTTTGAGTGAGTTTCTTAATCCTGCTTCTGGTTTGATTGCACTGTGGTCTGAGAGACAGTTTGTTATAATTTCTGTTCTTTTAGATTTGCTGCAGAGTGCTTTACTTCCAACTATGTGGTCAGTTTTGGAATAAGTGTGATGTGGTGCTCAGAAGAATTTATATTCTGTTGATTTGTGGTGGAGAGTTCTGTAGATGGCTATTAGGTCCACTTGGTACAGAGCAGAGTTCAATTCCTGGATATCCTTGTTAACTTTCTGTCTCATTGATCTGTCTAATGTTGATACTGGGGTGTTAAATTCTCCCATTATTATTGTCTAAGTCTCTTTGTAGGTCTCTAAGGACTTGCTTTATGAATCTGGGTGCTCCTGTATTGGGTGCATATATATTTAGGATGGTTAACTCTTCTTGTTGAATTGATCCCTTTACCATTATGTAATGGCCTTCTTTGTCTCTTTTGATCTTTGTTGGTTTAAAGTCTGTTTTACCAGAGACTAAGATTGCAATGCCTGCTTTTTTTGCTTTCCATTTGCTTGGTATATCTTGCTCCATCCCTTTATTTTGAGCCTATGTGTGTCTCTGCACATGAGATGGGTCTCCTGAATACAGTACACTGATGGGTCTTGACTCTTTATCCAATTTGCCAGTATGTGTCTTTTAATTGGAGCGTTTAGCCCATTTACGTTTAAGGTTAACATTGTTATGTGTGAATTTGATCCTGTCATTATGATGTTAGCTGGTTATTTTACTTCTTAGTTGATGCAGTTTCTTCCTAGCATCAGTGGTATTTACAATCTGGCATGTTTTTGCAGTGACTGGTACTGGTTGTTCCTTTCCATGTTTATTGCTTCCTTCAGGAGCTCTTGTAAAGCAGGCCTGGTGGTGACAAAGTCTCTCAGCATTTGTTTGTCTGTAAAAGATTTTATTTCTCATTCACTTATGAAGCTTACTTTGGCTGGATACGAAATTCTGGGTTGAAAATTCTTTTCTTTAAGGACATTGAATATTGGCCACCACTCTCTTCTGGCTTGTAGTGTTTCTGCCGAGATATCCGCTGTTAGTCTGATGGGCTTCTGTTTGTGGGTAACCCGACCTTTCCTCTGGCTACCCTTAACATTTTTTCCTTCGTTTCAACTTTGGTGAATCTGACAATTATGTGTCTTGGAGTTGCTTTTCTTGAGGAGTGTCTTAGTGATGTTCTCTGTATTTCCTGAATTTGAATGTTGGCCTGCCTTGCTAGGTTGGGGAAGTTCTCCTGGATAATATGCTAGGGAGTGTTTTCCAACTTGGTTCTATTCTCCCCGTCACTTTCAGGTACACCAAACAGACGTAGATTTCATCTTTTCACATAGTCCCATATTTCTTGGAGGCTTTGTTCATTTCTTTTTATTCTTTTTTTCTCTAAACTTCTCTTCTCACTTCATTTCATTCATTTGATCTTCAATCACTTATACCCTTTCTTCCACTTGATCAAATTGGCTACTGAAGCTTGTGCATGCATCACATAGTTCTTGTGCCGTGGTTTTCAGCTCCATCAGGTCATTTAAGGACTTCTCTAGACTGTTTATTCTAGTTAGCCATTCATCTAATCTTTTTTCAAGGTTTTTAGCTTCTTTGCAATGGGTTCAAACATCCTCCTTTAGCTCAGAGAAGTTTGTTATTGCTGATCATTGAAGCCTTCTTCTCTCAACTTGTCAAAGTTATTCTCTGTCCAGCTTTGTTCCATTGCTGGCAAGGAGCTGTGTTCCTTTGGAGGAGAAGAGGAGCTCTGATTTTTAGAATTTTCAGCTTTTCTGCTCTGGTTTCTCCCCATCTTTGTGGTCTTATCTACATTTTGTCTTTGATGATGGTGATGTACAGATGGGGTTTTGGTGTGGATGTCCTTTCTGTTTGCTAGTTTTCCTTCTAACAGTCAGGACCCTCACCTGCAGGTCTGTTGGAGTTTGCTAGAGGTCCACTCCAGACCCTGTTTGTCTGGATATCACCAGCAGAGGCTGCAGAACAGCAAATATTGTAGAATGGCAGATGTTGCTGCCTGATCATTCCTTTGGAAGCTTCGTCTCAGAGGGGCACCAGGCTGTATGAAGTGTCAGTTGGCCCCTACTGGGAGGTGTCTCCCAGTTAGGCTACTCAGGGGTCAGGGACCCACTTGAGGATGCAGTCTGTCCATTCTCAGATCTTAAACTCCATGTTGGGAGAACCACTATTCTTTTCAAAGCTGTCAGACAGGGACGTTTAAGTCTGCAGAAGTTTCTGCTGCCTTTTATTCAGCTATACCCTGCCCCCAGAGGTAGAGTCTACAGAGGCAGGCAGTCTTCCTTGAGCTGTGGTGGGCTCCACTCAAGGTTCGAGGTTGCCGGCCGCTTTGTTTACCTACTCAAGCCTCAGCAATGGTGGATGCCCCTCCCCCAGCCTCTGCCACCTTGCAGTTCAATCTCAGACTGCTGTGCTAGCAGTGAGCAATGCTCCGTGGGCGTGGGACCCTCTGAGCCAGGCGCGGGATATAATATCCTGGTGTGCATTTGCTAAGGCCATTGAAAAGCGCAGTATTAGAGTGGGAGCATCCCGATTTTCCAGGTACAGTCTGTCACAGCTTCTCTTTGCTAGGAAAGGGAATTCCCAGACCCCTTGCACTTTCTGGGTGAGGCAATGCCCTGTCCTGCTCCATGAGCTGCACACCCTGTCTGACAAGTCCCAGTGAGATGAACCCAGTACCTCAGTTGGAAATGCAGAAATCACCGTCTTCTGCGATGCTCACACTGGGAGCTGCAGACTAGAGCTCTTCCTATTCAGCCATCTTGGAACCTCCCTCCTTGTTGGTCTTCATCTGGCCAGCTGAAATGTTCATTCAAGCCATCAGATGTGCTTGGAGGTGGAGATCTTGGTTCCAAAATCCTTTTCTCTTCATTGGAATTTTGCTCATGGTAAAGTTAAGATGTCTTGTAGATACCTAAACTGAAAGCTGTTTTTCTCTTGGGGAAATAAAAGCAAACCCTCTTCCCCATGTTATAACTCTCCTTTTTTCCTAGGTCTTTGTTTTAAAGTCCTTCCACCACACAGGTTTTGCCTCATGAACATTTACCTTCTGTCCTGTTAAATGTTGTTCAGTTGCTGTAGTAACCTGATTCTAAGAGATGTTCAAAAAATTTAAGGTAACAAGAGCCAATTGTAATTGCATATGAGGGGTGGAATATTCCTTATCTCCCTCTATTTTCTGTTTATGTAATTGCATTTTTAAGTTTGATTGGTTTGCTGAGCAATCGCTTGCCCTTGAGAATTATAGGGGATACCTGTACTGTGTTTAATGCTCTTTTGTTTTAAAAATGTTTGGAAAGATTTACTACAGTAGCCTGGTCCATTGTTGTTTTTACGACAGCAAAACAGGAAAGCAAGTGTCTTTTTATATGTGCTGCAGTCTCACTGGTTTGGCAAGTAGCCCATATAAAATGGGAATATGTATCTATGGTCATATGGACATAGAAAGTTTGCCAGATGCAGGAACATGGGTGATATCCATTTGTCAGATCATGTTAGGTGTCAACCCTCAAGGGTTTACACCAGTTTCTTGATGTGGTAGTTGTAGTACCTGACGTACCTGACACTGAGGACAATGTTGTGCAATGTCCTTGACCTGTTTTCACATAATTTGATATTTCTTTTTAAGTCCTGCTGCGCTAAGGTGTGTTAATGAGTGGAAACTTTAGGTATCAGTACGTATGGGGGAAAGCAACAAGTCAGCTTGCTCATTTAGTCTCAGTCAAGCATCCTGGAAGATTGGTATGTGCTCAGATATGAGTTAAATAGAAAGGAAAATCCTGAGTATGCACAGTTGTTTGTAAAGAGTTGAACAATGATAAAGCTGTTCACCAATAATATATTTAAGGAAGGCAGTTTCAATATGCTGAGTAGCTTGCACAACATAAGCTGAATCTGAAAGAATATTAACTGGCTGATTAAAATCTTTTAATACTGTAATCACTGCCTATAATTCAGCTCTTTGGGCAGAGGAAAAGTTATGATGTGTTTTTGTTGTTTTGACCCTTCTTACATTGTTTTTTAGTATGTCCCATTTGTCCACAATTTTAACAGGACCCTGAGAACTTTTGTGTTATTTCTAAACTTTTAAACCTGCCATTGCCTGGGCTAGGAGATTAGTTTTGTATACATGTCCTCCATTGCCATCACAGGCTTTAATATATTCACTTAATACCTTGTCTTTTGATGCTTTTCCTTTAACAGGTCTAATGGCTGGCTGGCACTCAGAATTAGCATTCTCAAAGGCCAATAGTTGGACAATTGTCTCTTGGGCGTGTGCATCCAGGATAACCTTTTGAGCTGCATCATGCATGTGGGCAGTGAAGTCCAGATAAGGTTCCTTAGGGCCTTGTCTGACTGAATTAAAGGAGGGATATGTAACACCGGGATCCTGAATCTTCTCCCAGGCCCTCATACACACTGATCTGATTTATGCAATGGCTTCATCATTCATCACTATCTGTTGTTCTATTGTACCCCAGGCTTGTACTATTCTAAGCAATTGATCAGAGGTAATGTTAACAGGAGGCTGAGATCTAGCATTTCTATGCACCTGATTAGTGGCCTCATCTGTCCAACAAGCCTTAAATTGTGAAAATTGAGAAGGGGATAAAGGAGACTGAGCTAATGTCTCCCAATCATAGGGACACAGACATTTGTCATAAGCCACAGCCTGTAATAAAGTCTGAGCATAAGGTTAGTTAGGTCCATACTGCCCTATTGCTTGTTTTAGATCTTTTAATATTTTAAAAGGAAAAGGTTCCCAGTGAGCCTGAGCATGCCCCCCAGCCTGCTGAGGTGGTATCATAGTCACTGGAAACTGCCAAGTCTCCAAGTCCCCACTTTCTCTTGCCTGATGAATGGAAGCCTGTATGGCCCTTTCTCCATAGTGAACTGCAGGATGAGCCTGAATTGCCCCCTCTCCATAATGAACGCAGGTCGGGCAATAATGGGCACTGCGAGCTGAGTCTTGGATTCCCTCCCCCTGCACTCACTCGGCTGAGGAGGAGGTGGCTGTTCCAGACATTCCTCTGAAGGAGCTTGGGCTGAACAATTTTCTGAGTAGGTTTAGGGAGACTGGGGGGATTGGCAGAAATCACCTCCAGACTCTCTTTTTTGTTAGTACTTGGTAGAGGTGGTTCAGAGTCCTGATCATTAAACTCCTCTCTCACCTCCTCTGACTCAGCCTCATCATCTGTCTGAAAAGGCTCCAGTGCTGCCTGCATCAGTAACCAAACTGACTAAACAGGCAAAGGATTTCCTTTTCCTTTCTATGTTCTCTTTTAAGGTCCTTTCCAACTTTTCCAGTCTTTTAATTCCAAAGTTCCCTGTTCCAGGAACCAAGGGCAAAATTGTTCCACAGCATGAAACAAATCCATAAGATTTTCTGTATCAACTTTTATCCCACCACACTTCAAGAGCTGCTGTAGCAAGCTCAAATACATGGTGTACTTACTTTCAGTTTGTCCCATTTGTGTCCCTAGCTTTCTCCGAGTGCCCTGTTACCTGCAGAGCTTAAAACTTTTTTGTCCTAGGGAGTCCTTTGTCCTTCACTCCTCCATTTCACATACTCGAATGTTCCTTCACCGAATTCTTTCAGGCCCCACGTTGGGCGCCAGAATGTTGGGGACCAGCCTCAACACCACCCATAGGGTACCCAAAGTGTGGTGGTGACAAAGGAATGAAAAAAGACAGGTTAAGAGTGGGAGCCAGGGGGCCAGTTGCAAATTTCGCTCTGGGCATGGGAATATGATGGCAATTAGGAGGCTTTCCTCCTCAGAGGCCTCTTGTGGCTTTCCACAACTTATTGTCCTATATTTTTTATGGCCAGTTTATACAGACACCCCACAAGCCCTTTTACCAACAAATGTAAGTTTCCTGAGGCCTCCTGAGAAGCAGAAGCCATTATACTTCTTGTACAGCCTACAGAACCTCTTTTCTCTATAAATTACTCAGTTTCAGGTATTCCTTTATAACAATGCGAGAATAGACTAATACAATCACCATCATCATCATCATCATCACCATTAATATCACTATCCTTATCACCATCATCATTATCAACATCACCATCATTATAGTCACCATCACCATAATTATCACCATCAACATCACCATCATTGCCATCAACATCATCATTATCACCATCACCATCATCATCATAATCACTATCAACATCACCATGATCATCACCATCACCATTATCATCATCATAATCATCATCAAATTACCATCATCATACTCACCATTATTATCACTGTCACCACCATCACAACCACTAACATCACCACCACAACCATCATCATCATTATCCTAACAATAAAAATGGCAGAACAAATGAGTCTCATTTGTTAATGCCCTACATGGTAGCAGTGTGCTGAGGGCCCTTATCTGCTACATCTCATCACTTGTCACAGCCTTGTGTTGGTTCCCTCAGACCTTTAAGAATTTCTGGCCGGGCGCGGTGGCTCAAGCCTGTAATCCCAGCACTTTGGGAGGCCGAGATGGGCGGATCACGAGGTCAGGAGATCGAGACCATCCTGGCTAACACGGTGAAACCCCGTCTCTACTAAAAATACAAAAAAAAAAACTAGCCGGGCGAGGTGGCGGGCGCCTATAGTCCCAGCTACTCGGGAGGCTGAGGCAGGAGAATGGCGTAAACCCGGGAGGCGGAGCTTGCAGTGAGCTGAGATCCGGCCACTGCACTCCAGCCTGGGCGACAGAGCGAGACTCCGTCTCAACAACAACAACAACAACAACAACAACAAAAAAGAATTTCTAAGCAAAATGAGATAACCTTATTCCTGGAAGAATTAATTGCTTCTTCAGTCAATAAACTATATTGAGGACCTACTATGTGGTGGGCATCCATCAGAGAGCAAAACCAGGTGTGGTTCCTGCCCTCATGGAGCTTACAGTCCACTGGGGAGATAGATATTTCTCATTACATACTGAATGGACACTTACAAATAGAGATAAGTAGCTTGATAGAAAGTTCCATGGGGTGGGCCGGGTGTGGTGCCTCACACCTGTAATTCCAGCACTTTGGGAGGCTGAGGTGGATGGATCACAAGGTCAGGAGTTTGAGACCAGCCTGGCCAATATGGTGAAACCCCATCTCTACAGAAAATACAAAAATTAGCTGGGTGTGGTGGTGCGGGCCTGTAGTCCCAGCTACTTGGGAGGCTGAGGCAGAAGAATCGCTTAAACCCAGGAGGCAGAGGTTGCAGTTAGCCGAGATTGCACCACTGGACTCCAGCCTGGGTGACAGAGTGAGACTCCATTTCAAAAAAAACAAAAAAACAAAAAAACAAAAAAAAAACAGTTCCATGGGGCTGTGAGAGTGTTTTATGGGGCTGTCTCTTCTGGGTAGGGAGTCAGTGAATGCTTCTCTATGGAAGAAATGAATGACTGGGAATCTCAAGAAGTTCCCTGGGTAGAGAAAGAAGTAGAGAGAGTTTAAATGGAGGAACAGCCTGTGCAAAGGCCCTGTGGTCCGAGGGAGATGGCACCCAGGAAAGGCTGAAAGGAAGCTGAGGACCTGGGGCTGGTGGGGGGTGGGCCTGGAAGGGCATGATTTGCTGGGAAGCTGACCCTGGGACCTTGACCTCCTGTTCCCTTGACAGAAAGGCTTTTGCTTGAGCTGTTTCAAGTGGCTTAGAGCCTGTAGGTAGTGGCGAGGACCAGGGAGTCCCCCAGGAGAACGGGACACTTTTCTGACAGACCCTGTGCTATTTTCATCCTGGTATTGCTCCCCGCAGCAGGGAGCCTCTGTGGGCACCCAAAGGCCTGGGAGGCTTGTCCCTCTAGTAGGAAGAAACTTTGCACAGCTGTCATCACACAGCTGGGCTCCCCTGTCTGTGATGGAAAGTAAAGAATGGGAGTCCATGGTGTGGGGTTGTTGTCATCTTTTAGAAGGTCACCAACATCTTTGTTAAGTGGCACAGCTGGGCCTGGTTGGTCTTTGTCCAGGGAACAATGGAGCGCCAGGGGACCACTCCTTCAGAATCTAAGGAGTCTGAGACACAGGAAAGAATCTCACACGGGGTAGCGAGAGATGAGGCTTCTGGCTCTGTCCCTAGCCTTGGGAGGCACCCCCGGGCCTCTGTTTTCTCATCTGAGAGAAACTGCAGGCGCCCATGCAGTTCTAAATCGTGCCATAGCCTTGGCTCTGGTGGGAGCTTTAGTGGGGGATGACAGATGGGAAAGAGGCTGGGTTCCAGTAATCTGTTGCTAGTGACAAGCCACCCCCAAACACAGTGGCTTTTTAAAGCAACAGCATTTTTTTTTTGTTTTGTTTTTTGAGACAGAGTCTCACTCTGTCACCCAGACTGGAGTGCAGTGGCATGGTCTCAACTCACTGCAACCTCTGCCTCCCGAGTTCAAGTGATTCTCCTGCCTCACCCTCCCAAGTAGCTGTGATTACAGGTGTGAGCCACCATGTCCGGGCTAATTTTTTTTTTTTTGTATTTTTAGTAGAGATGGGGTTTCACCATGTTGGCCAGGCTGGTCTCAAACTCCTGACCTCAAATGATCTGCCTGCCTCAGCCTCCCTAAGTGCTGGGATTACAGGCGTGAGCCACCACACCCAGCCAACAACAGCAATTCTTGGGGTCAGTTGTATTTCTCACAATTCTTGGGGTCAGTTGTATGGTTCCTTTGTTGGTGTTCCCTGGGCTTGCTCAGACGGCTGTCATCCACTGGATGGCCAGCTTGGCTGGAAGGTCCAAGATGACCCCACTGCCATGTCTGGTAGCTGGTGCTGGCTGTCAGCTGGGGCACCTCAATGCCCTTCCTCCACTAGGATGAGGGGTGTGCCACTCCTTCATGTGGCTTGATGGGCTTCCAAGAGGGCAAAGGCAGAAGCTGCTTCACCTCTGGAAGCCCCGGCCCGGGGACCCACCTGCAGTAGTGCTTTTGCCACATCCGTTTGATCAAAGCAAGTTACAATGCCAGTCCAGATGCAAGGGGCCTGAGAAATAGATGCCACCTCTGAAGATGGGGAGTAACAAAGTCACATTACAAAGAAGCTTACCTGCTGGGATGGGAGGCATTTGTGGCCATTAAACAATGTATCACAGACTGATGGGAAAAGCACCATTCTCTGGGATAGCTTCAAAATGACTTATACAAGGCATTGGCAAACTTCTTCTGTAAATGGCCAGATAATATATATTCTAAGCCTTTGTGGGCCATATGGTCTGTTGCACTACTCAACTCTGTCCTTGTAGCTCAAGAGCAGCCATAGGCAATAGGCAATCCAAAGGGCATGACCATGTACCAATAAAACTTTATTTACAATAAAAACAGGCTGGATTTGGCTCATGGGCCATAGTTTGCCAATCCCTGACTTACACATACACATTGATGATTACTCTGGGAACATCTTGAGGGCAGGAACAATATTTCATAGAGATTTTGTAGAGATTCATGTCCCTGCTTTTAGACATGATAAGTTCCTGGAGTCCGTTATGTTTCAGCTTATTCATTCTTTCAGTAAATATTATTGGGCGCTTACTATGTGAGGTGCTATTCTAGGCACAGGGCAAGGAAGACAGACAGTTCACTTGCTTTCTCAGAGCTTGCATTCCACTGGTTGTAAGGAACAGAAAAAAATGGCTTAACCATTACAGGGAATTTTGGCACAAGTAACTGAAGAGTCCATAGGTAGATCAGCCTTCAGGTTAGGTTTGATCGGGACTCAGGTTCAGTTTCTCTGTGATTTTCCACTTGCTTCTGCTTTCCTCCACATATTGGATTTGTTCCCTTTATTCTGAGTTTTATTTTGCCAATAGTAGCGATATGAGCACCAGCCAGTGGCTTCCCGGGGCTACCTGCTTCCTCGTTCTCATTCAAGAGAGAGACCTCTTCCTCCACCATCAGCAAGAGCTCTAATGGGCTCACCTTAGGTCCTTTGCTGACGGACTCAATTGTTGTGCTTGGGAAAGTGGAAAGTGGTAGTTGGCTTAGATTTGGATTACCATGACCAGTGACCCCTGATGGCTTACACTCATCAGAGCCCACTTCCTGGGACTAAGCCTGGGGCCAGTCCCGTTTCCTGCTGAAACAATGGGTGAAGGACAGGATGTATGTCAGAGAGGCCATCACAGTAAATAGGAGCCATTGCTAAGCAAAAGTCACAATCTATCTTCCAGTTATTCCATAGGAATCAAAGCACGAGGGGTCAAAGCAACAAGCAGTGAAGTACAGGGGGTTATTAGGTGGTGTCAGAGGAGCAGGGCAGTGAGACATGAATGGTCAAAGCTGGAACTGGCTTCTACTTATAGGCCTTGGGTGTATCAGGCCTGAAGAGGCCTTAGAGATTATGTCATCCAAACCTCTCATAGTATATAAGGGGAAACTGAGGCCTAGAGAGGAGTAGGGATTTGCCGAAATTCACTCAGGGAGTTAGTGGCCAAATTCGAGGTAAAATTTGGGTCTCTGGCCTTTCTGTTTCTTTGTTTCTCCCTCACATTGAGCACAAGCCCCTGCAATTAGCAGGTATTCAGTAAAGATGTTGATTTGCTTTCCTTCCAATTATGGCGAATCCATGCATGGGGAGGGGGTATATTCACAGTAGATGTATCTCAAGACATTCACGAATCTCCAAATTTACAGCTGATAGCAGGCTGCCTATTAACATACCATGATAACATGCATCGACTTTGGACAAACAGACCTGAGTTAAAGTCCCAGTTCTGCCACTTATGAGTTCTGTGACCTTGAATAAGTTACTCAGCCCCTCTGAGAACCCTGCACACTCGGGGCCTGGCAGATTGGACATACGTGAGGCATAACTGAAAACCATTAAGTAACCCCTCACACTGAATAACTGCCCAGGCAAAAGACAAGTAGAGAATAAAGAGCCACATTGCAGTATAGATGCTGAGGACTGGCTCAGTGGGTTGCCCAGCACAGTCTATGAAACATGATAGTTGTACACACCAGCCTTCTTTTAAATCCTTATCTGCTGGTGGCTCATGCCCGTAATCCCAGCACTTTGGGAGGCTGGGGCAGGCGGATCACTTGAGGTCAGGAGTTTGAGACCAGCCTGACCAACATGGCAAAACCCTGTCTCTACTAAAAATACAACAAAAAATTAGCAGGGCATGGTGCTGACTGTCACACCAACTACTCGGGAGGCTGAAGCAGGAGAATTGCTTGAATTGGGGAGGCGGAGGTTGCAGTGAGCCAAGATGGCGCCATTGCACTCCAGCCTGGGCAACAGAGCTAGAGCTAGACTCCATCTCAAAAAAAAAAAAAAAAAAAAAATTCCTTATCTGAACCCTATTCCTTTCTGGCCAGGAACAGTTCCCTGGAATGTTGTGGCTCACACTCTGCTCTTTAACCAGGTAACTCCTTCCTGTCTCGGCACTGACGTCACTTCACCAAATAAGCCATATTAGTTAAGATAATGCTAGTGGCTGCGACAAACAACTCCTCAAGTTTCGGTGACTTAACATAAGTTTATTCGTCTTTCATGTAACAGGAGAATGCAGGTTGGCGAGGGTTGAAATGGGGTCACGGGGTGGGGCACTCTGCCCGTGCCGCCTTTCAGGGATCCAGGTTGATGAAGGCTTTTCCGTCTTTGACATGTGGCTTTCAAAGTCACCCTGAGTACTGACATCAGCCAGCAGACAGGGAAGAGAGAAGGTGTGGAACAAAACACCCATTTCTTTTTTTTTTTTTTTTTTTTTTGAGACAGAGTCTCGCTCTGCCGCCCAGGCTGGAGTGCTGTGGCCGGATCTCAGCTCACTGCAAGCTCCGCCTCCCGAGTAGCTGGGACTACAGGCGCCCACCACCTCGCCCGGCTAATTTTTTTGTATTTTTTTTTACTAGAGACGGGGTTTCACCGTGTTAGCCAGGATGGTCTCGATCTCCTGACCTCGTGATCTGCCCGTCTCGGCCTCCCAAAGTGCTGGGATTACAGGCTTGAGCCACCGCGCCCGGCCAAAACACCCATTTCTTATTCATTTATTTTAACTTTTAAGTTCAGGGGCACAAGTACAGGTTTTTTATATAGGTAAACTCATGTCATGGGGGTTTGTTGTACAGATCATTTCATCACCCAGGTATTAAGCCTAGTACCCATTAGTTATTTTTCCTGATTCTCTCCCTTTTCCCACTCTCCACCCTTTGGGAGGCCCCAATATCTATTGTTCCCCTCTATGTGTCCATGTGTTCTCATCATTTAGCTCTCACTTATAAGTTAGAACATGTGGTATTTGGTTTTCTGTTCCTGTGTTAGTTTGCTAAGGATAATGGCCTCCAGCTCCATCCAAGTTCCTGCAAAAGACACGATCTCATTCTTTTTTATGGCTATATAGTATTTCATAGTGTATATGCACCACGTTTTCTTTATCCAGTCTACCATTGATAGGCATTAGTTGATTCTATGTCTTTGCTATTGTGAATAGTGCTGCAACGAACATATGTGAGAAACACCCATTTCTTAACCATTTAGCCTAGAAGCCATAGCCATCGCTTCTGTTCACATTCTACTGGTCAGAATAAATCACATGACCTCACTCAGAAGCAAAGGACACAGGGAAATGTAGTCACTGTCCAAGCAGTTGTGTTCATTCCAGTAATAATCTCCCAATGACCAAGGAAGAAGAACCAGAATCTTTGTTGTCTCTGTCACAGAAATCTATTCCATGTTTTTAAGGCATTTATACTTTTCTCTCATAGCACTCATCATAGTTTATTTAGCATTTTAAAAAATTTGATGACTCTTTGATTCTGTCTTCATTTGCAGATGCTAAGCTCCATGAGAGTAAGAGATTCATCATTATATCCTCAGTGCTTTGCACAGAATAAGTGATCAACAAATGCGTGCTGAATGAATAAAAGAAGATGTATATTTATTAAATGACTTTTTATATGACAATATATATTTATATATTGGTGCTTTTTATTGCAAGTGACAAAAGAACCAATTTTCCTAAGTTAAACAATAAAATGGCTTATTGGCGCAAGTCAATGAGGATTCCAGAAGTCTGGAAGCTTTCAGGTGTGGCTGGATCATGGTTCTGGCTCTGTTTCTCTTGTAGTTCTTTCTATCCTGCTCTGTCCTAGTGTCATCTTTGTTCTTAAGTTGGTTCTGTCATGGTTGCAAGATGACTGCATGTGCCACCGTGACTGACCTCCTACTTCCTCATGGAGAGAACAGAGGAAGCACAACTTCCCACAGTCATTGAATAATAGTCTTCAGCTTTGTTCTGCTTAAACCTAGCTCAATCTTTGTTGCAAAGGAGATAAGATGGAAGCTGATTGGGACTTATCCTTTGGGGTCCACCGTTGGATCTGAGGGTGGGGAAATAGTTCACCCAACTGCACAATTGCTGTGCAATATGGAAGGAGCGGCTCCCCAAATAAAAATACAGGTTCTGGAAGGAAGGTGTTAAGAGGCAAATGGATGCTGCTGAAATAATCAAAGCATGTCCCTCCCACTACTGTGTTTCTAGAAACAAGGGCATTTCTAAAACCATTTATAGTAAATCCAGAAATGCCTATTACATTGGAAGTGGGTTAAGGAGAAAGGCTCACTGTTTTGAGGTTGAGGAGAAAAAACAAATCCAAACTAATTTAATAAAACTGTGGAGCTGAAACTACTCTCAGAGAAAAATTCAGAAGAACCTCAACTGGATTTGGGCAATTCTGGAGATATTAGCTGTAGGCCCCAGAGTCTTTTTTTTTTTTTTTTTTTGAGATGGAGTCTCACCCTGTCGCCCAGGCTGGAGTGCAGCGGCCCAATCTCGGCTCACTGCAAGCTCTGCTTCCTGGGTTCAAGCAATTCTCCTACCTCAGCCTCCTGAGTAGCTGGGACTACAGGCGCCCGCCACCACGCCCGGCTACTTTTTTTTTTTAATTTTTGTATTTTTAGTAGAAACGGAGTTTCACTGTGTTAGCCAGGATGGTCTCGATCTCCTGACCTTGTGATCCACCCGCCTTGGCCTCCCAGGTGTGAGCCACCATGCCCGTGCTCTAGGTCCCAGAGTCTTAATCTTGGCATATGAATTTTGTTGTCATAAGTTTCCAGAAGATACATCATGATATCCAGGAGAGCATACCAAGGCCCAGAGTGTTTTCCTGTCAGCCAGAACACAAAACAAACAACACAAGTCCCTTAAACAAAAATAAATGACAACCAAAGGAAGAAAAACCAGCAAGATTAGGTGCAAAACAAAGAGCACGTCTCAAAGACAAAGCAAACCAGCCCTGGTCCTCCCAGCAAATCTTACAACACAAATAGAGACACTGCCAGAAGTCAGAAAGAAATTGCTAGAACAGAAGCAACCACCCCAGTGTTGCCTGGAGATGCTCAAAATAGGTGCAAATTAATGGTTATCAAGTCCTTACAAAGAAAGAAAAAAATTGAACACATTCCATATAGCAAACATTTGCTTTTCTAACACTCTGCTGATTGAAAAGATGACAAGACTAAGTGCTAATCCCAGTGGACACAGAAAAGCAAATGTGTGAGCATCTGAAACAGAGGTGTGGGCGTCACAGAGGAGGGGACAATTAATTCTGCCTGGAGGCTTTCAAGGAGAGTTGCAGAGATGAGCTGTCACCTGGGCTGACCCCTGAAGGATGAACAGGGTTCAGCTGATGGTCGAGGAGACTCAGTAGGCGCTGTGGGTACAGAGGCCCCACAAACTCAGAAGCCCTGTGGACATCTTTGCATTTCTCTGCTCAGCATTCATTCTCCCTTCCTTTGATGCCATCATTCCACTTTTCCTTTGGGAAAACCCCTCTCTCATTCTATGTGGTCCTGTTGGAACTGCTTATCACAATGAGACTCCACCCCCAAAGGCTGGTACACGATCCAAGCCAGCCAATCAGCCTCTCTCCTGGGACTCTGCCTCTTCAGCAGAGTGATCCATTAGCCTAATGCCTCTGTAGCAGAGCCATTCTGTCCTTAGTGTCTTCAAGAGACTATCTGTGAGGTCATGTTATTGAGAGTCCCTGGGTTCTGTCCCTCCCAAAGCCTGGTGAATCAGCTCTTGCTTCTATTTCATGAATCATCCAGCTTGCTTTCTTTTTGGCTTTAGTTAGCCAGAATAAGTTTTCACAGCTTGCAACCAAAGAACTTTAACTGATATGGAAATTAGTACCAGGAAGAGGGTTGCAGACAATAGCCCCTAAGGGAAATAGGGAATCGGGCAGAGAGGAGACTGTGATTAGGTGCACTAACTGCCCATGACACCCACAGTCACTAAACAGCCACCTGCTCACCATGGGCAAAGCTTGGGGGACTGGTTGGTTGCTGACATATAACAATGGGGAGGCCTCATGATGGGATGGTTGCCTCGGCAACATTAGGTTAATTAAAGAGGAAAATACTTGTCATCCCTGGCACCACCCAATATATTATGGATAACATTTCTTTGTTTATTTCTTCTGTTTCCACCCTCCTTAACCCCCCAGTGCCTAGAATGATGCCTGGCACCGAGTAGGCATCTAAGCATTTGGTGAAGAAATGTGGGTGTGAATAAACAGCAAGCTCACACTTAGGATTGCCTGAATATAAAACAGAAGATTTGTCCCAGAAAGAATGAAAGGAATTTGCTGATTTACATTCTCAAAAATCAAAGGAGAAACTGTTGGAATAGATATTGAGCCTCCCTAATGAAGAATAAAATGTTGGGTCAGGTTGAATTTATTGCTGTGAGTGCCCTGACCTGAGATTCTGCAATGGGATGTGCTGGTGTGGACAGCCCCTGTGAGCCTAATGTTGCCTAGGTTGGCGAATTCAAGTGCTGGTTCACATCACATGACATGGAAAGCCAGCCTCGATTGTCTGAACAATGAAGACAATGTAAAGGGAGGAATTAAACGTTTAGGATACATGAACTCCAGAGGGTATTTATCCTGTGCATCCTGCCTCCTGCGCATCCTCTTACTATCTCCCTGAAATGGTCCAGATTCCACTCCTGTCATCCCTGCTTTGAGAACCAGATTGATGAGGGGAGCATAAGAATGTTTTAAAAAGCTTATTCTTGGCTTCTCTTTCTTGGCCAGGGATGACAGTGGGAAGGGTTGCAGCTGAAATTCTTTCAGTATGCTTGAGGGATGCTGAGGTTGGTACAGCCAGGAGGTAACTACAGGGGCAAAATGGGTGTGGTCATCGTGGATGAAGTCATCAGATCTTGGAGCATGGACTAAGCCACATAGGAGTCCCCAGAAATGAAATGGGTGAGCAACCCACTAAAGTCTTGTTTGATATGGAGGTCAATGACATGAATATACAGGACCTCACCTTCAGTAGAGTTCTTAGAGTTCCTTAGAGTTCAGTAGGCTGTGCTTTGTCTGGATGTCCCCTCTAAATTAAAAGGTAAGACTCAGACTGGTGTTAGATTTCTATTAGGCACAGCTGCCATTCATTCCTTTAATCCTGGAGCTTCTTTTTTTTAAAAATTATCTTTGTGGGTTAGATCCAATGTTCTTTGTACTTGATATCGTCACCTTAGCTTACCTTCTTATGTTAATGAATGAACTGTATTATCAAGTCATTTTCTATGGAAAAAAAAAAAAGCAAAGTTCTAGGCCCTTCATTGTCCAAAAATATTTTGGTTGCATCATATTTTCACTGGATGTATATATAATTCTAGACCAGGGCTTGGCAAACTATGGCCCATGGACCAAATTCAGTCTGTCACCTGTTTTTGTAAATAAAGTTTTATTGGAACATAGCCATGAACATTCATGTCTATAAGGTCTACAGCTGCTTTTGTACTGTTTTGGCAAAGTGGAGTAGTTGTGACAGAGGCTTTTTACAGAAAAAGTTTGCTGACCCCTGCTTTAGACTAAAAGTAGTTTCTCTTAGGACTTGGGAGGTATTTCTCTGTTGCCTTCTGCCGTCTGGTGCTGATGACAAGGAGTCTGATGCCAATCTGATTCTTATTCCTTTGTAGATATTGTGTTTATTTCCCCTTCTATCTCTGGAAACTTTTAGGGTCCTTTCTTCATCTTTAGTATTCTAACATTAACGTGACTAGGCACGAACTTTTTCCCTATGTATTTTGCTGGGCCGTTAGTCGGGTTGTTGGATCCGAGGACTTATTCTTCAGCTCTGGGGCACTCTCATGTTTCTTTGGTAATTTTTTTATACTCTTTTTGCTTTTTGGATTTCCTATCAGCTAACTGTTGAACTTCTTGCTCCTCTGAATCTCTTATCTTTTCTTTTTTTATTTTGAGATGGAATCTTGCTCTGTCACCCAGGCTGGAGTGCAGTGGTACAATCTTGGCTTGCTGCAAGCTCTGCCTCCTGGGTTCATGCCATTCTCCTGCCTCAGCCTCCCGAGTAGCTGGGACTACAGGCACCTGCCACCATGTCCGGCTAATTTTTTTATGTTTTTAGTAGAGACAGGGTTTCACCATGTTAGCCAGGATGGTCTCGATCTCCTGACATTGTGATCCACCTGCCTCGGCTTCCCAAAGTGCTGGGATTACAGGCTTGAGCCACCGCACCCGGCCTTATCTTTTCTATTATGTTTTCTCTTTTATTGTCTTTTTCTTCTACTTTCTGAGAGTTTCCATGACTTTAATCTTTCAACCTTTCCTTGATATTTTTTATTTTTATTTTTTTTTGAAATGGGGTTTTGCTCTTGTTGCCCAGGCTGGAGTGCAATGGTGCGATCTTGGCACACGGCAACCTCCACCTCCCGGGTTCAAGCGATTCTCCTGCCTCAGCCTCCCAAGTAGCTGGGATTACAGGCATGTGCCCAGCTAATTTTGTACTTTTAGTAGAGATGGGGTTTTACCATGTTGGTCATGCTGGTCTCAAACTTCTGACCTCAAGTGATCCACCCGCCTCAACCTCCCAAAGTGCTGGGATTCAGGGGTGGAAGACATCTGGTCCCACTTGTTCTCAGGAGACTCTTGGATGGGAGCATCTGTGAGAAGCACATGGAAGTGAGGCTGAATTCCTGTGCTGGGCTTTGGGAACTTCATCAAAGATTCCTGGGCCCAACCTTGACTTGAAGAGAGTAGAGCCCCACTCTTCAAATACAGCACGTGATCACCAGGAAAGGCAGCCGTGCTGTACAGAGACCCTTTCCTGAATGTTCTCAGCTGGGCAAATCCTCAGGACTCCCACACAACTTCAAGGGAGGAGGAAGTGATTACCCCCAGAACATGATTTAAATTGTCCACCCATCTGGGTTAGGTGAGTCGAACTGATTTTACTTGGAAAGTTAAAGCAATGTGACATTTCTTGTGTTTGAATGTCATGGAAGAAATTCATACTTGTGACTCCTCCTCCTCCTGATCATCATGCTTGTCCTCGTCCCACCATCATCATGTCTCCCAAGGCCAGACTACACAGTGTGAATCACACCATGTGTGTGGTATTAACAACCAAGCTCAGGCCCATCTCTTTCTCGTTTCTCCCCACCAAGGGTTAAAACAGCTTGGAGTCATTTCCTACTCAGGCTCACCTTGTTAAACTTTGATAGACACAGAACATTTTCAGATCAAGCTTTGAAATAATGTGTCAAGTTCTTAGCTGTTGAGAGAACAAAACAAAGGTGATCTGGGAACAGATGAAAACAAATAAGATAAGTGACTTCAAACATTCCCAAAAAGCTGGCGGTGAAGTACAGAAGGAAAAAGCAATCAGTCAGTTAGACAACATGGCATGGGATCTGTAAGATAGCGTTTTGGATTTCCAGTGCATGGGAGGGGTTCTGATCAGAGCGGGCTAGTCCACAGAACTAGGCTCTGCGGCACACCTAGAAGGAAGCGGAAGGATTACTTAATTCATACATAAAATGGACCAAGCAGCATGGACAAAACAGTAATAATCATTCTTCAAATATTTATTGAGCATCTGTTATATGCAAGGTTTTGTCCAAACATGGAGCCTCTCCTATGTGTTTGTTGACCTGGAGAGGAGATAACAGGCACCGAAATAACTTTAACACACAGAAGAAAGTGATAAGGCTTTATCGTATCACTTAGAAGAGCTGAAGATAAAATTCTATAGTATTTGTGTTAAAATGTTTAAAAAAGTTAGACAAGTGAGACATAATGTTCTTCTGAATCTAGGTTAACAAGAGATAGAGCCTAAAGTTCATGACAAAAGCTGCCTGAATGAAAAACAAAAGTAGAATATACTAAGAATTTAATTCAATGAGCAGTGGTTGTGGGCAAAGGAAACACAAGATAAATTTACAGAACAATGCAATATAGCTCAACTCTGTGTGGAAACTTTGAAAGTAAACCATCTTCCCTTCAACAAAGGGGGAAAGCAAAGTGAAGTCTAACTATCCGTGGCTTATAAGAGCCTGATTAAAATAAAAAGCTATGACTGAAAAGGTATTATATGATGAATAAAAAAAGTCTTCAGAACTTTTACGAATGTGAGAAATGGAGGACTTACTACCATTGGTTAAAAAGTCACATAAGGCCGGGCGCGGTGGCTCAAGCCTGTAATCCCAGCACTTTGGGAGGCCGAGACGGGCGGATCACGAGGTCAGGAGATCGAGACCATCCTGGCTAACACGGTGAAACCCCGTCTCTACTAAAAATACAAAAAACTAGCCGGGCGAGGTGGCGGGCGCCTGTAGTACCAGCCACTTGGGAGGCTGAGGCAGGAGAATGGCGTAAACCCAGGAGGCGGAGCTTGCAGTGAGCTGAGATCTGGCCACTGCACTCCAGCCTGGGCGACAGAGCGAAACTCCGTCTCAAAAAAAAAAAAAAAAAAAAAAGTCACATAAAAAGCATTAAAGGAGATAAAGTTACTCCATAACGGAGAAGGATACAGAATAGAGAGCAACCTCCCATGGCTTGGAACGAACTGTGTTGATTTCCCAGAAATTTGCCATGAAATAAGGAAGTAGAGGATACTCATGTCAAAGAAATAGAGAATATGCTCCTAAATATTTTAACAGAAGAAAAAAGAAAAATTGTTGAATATTTTTAATAAAAAGGCACATGGCACCAGAATCTGGCCTCACTGGAGACTTTCTTTCAAACATTGGAAGGATAAATACTTCTTTTCTCTGCAACCTCAACCTTTTTCTTTTTTTTTTTTTTTGAGGCAGAGTCTCGCTCTGTCGCCCAGGCTGGAGTGCAGTGGCCGGATCTCAGCTCACTGCAAGCTCCGCCTCCCGGGTTTACACCATTCTCCTGCCTCAGCCTCCCGAGTAGCTGGGACTACAGGCGCCCGCCACCTCGCCTGGCTAGTTTTTGTATTTTTAGTAGAGACGGGGTTTCACTGTATTAGCCAGGAGGGTCTCGATCTCCTGACCTCATGATCCGCCCGTCTCGGCCTCCCAAAGTGCTGGGATTACAGGCTTGAGCCACCGCGCCCGGCCAACCTTTTTCTTTTTCTTTTTTCTTTTTTTGTTTTTTGAGACAAAGTCTCACCCTGACACCCAGGCTGAAGTGCAGTAGCATGATCTCAGCTCACTGCAACCTCCACCTCCTGAGTTCAGGCGATTCTCCTGTGTCAGCCTCTCAAGTAGCTGGGGTTACAGGCATGCACCACCACACCCAGCTGACGTTTTGTATTTTCAGTAGAGATAGGATTTCACCATGTCGGCCAGGCTGGTCTCGAACTCCTGACCTCAAGTGATCCACCCTCCTTGGCCTCCCAATGTGCTGGGATTACAGGCATGAACCACCATGCCCGGCCTTATTTATTTATTTATTTATTTATATTGAGATGGAATATTGCTGTCACCTAGGCTGGAGTGCAGTGGTGTGATATTTGCTCACTGCAACCTCTGCCTCCTGGGTTCAAGTAATTCTCCTGCCTCAGCCTCCTGAGTATCTGAATTACAGGCGTGCACCATCATGCCTGGCTAATTTTTGTATTTTTAGTAGAGACAGGATTTTACCATGTTAGTCAGGCTGGTCTTGATATCCTGACTTCAAGCAATCCACCTGCCTTGGCCTCCCAAAGTGCTGGGATTACAGGTGTGAGCCAACCAGGCTTATTTTTTGACTTTTTGATAATAGCCATTCTATCTGGTGTGAGATGGCATCTCACTGCGGTTTTGATTTGCAATTCTCTAATGATTAGTAATGCTGGGCCTTTTTTCATACACTTGCTGGCCACATACATGTCTTCTTTTGAATAGTGTCTTTTCATGTCCTTTGCCCACTTTTTTAATGGGGTTGTTTTTATCTTGTAAATTTGTTAAAGTTCCTTATAGATGCTGGATAGTAGATGTTTGTCAGATGCATAGTTTGCGAATATTTTCTCCCATTCTGTAGATTGTCTGTTTACTCTGTTGAAAGTTTCTTTTGCTGTGCTGAAGCTCTTTAATTAGATCCCATTTGTCCAAATGCTGCATGTTCTCACTTATAAGTGGGAGCTGAATGATGAGAACACATGGACCCAAGGAAGGGAACGGCAGATACTGGGGCCTACTAGGGGTAAAGGATTGGAGGAAGGAGAGGAGCAGAAAAAATAATTATTGGGTACTAGGCTTAGTACCTGGGTGATGGAATAATCTGTACATCAAACCCCTGTGACATGAGTTTACCTATATGATAGATCTGCACACATACTCCTGAACCTAAAATAAAAGTTAAAAAAAAATTTCTGAGTAGATTGTTTCATGTTACAGAAAAGGATGGGCATTCTTACGGGGGAATGCTTATGCCCTGTTCCTGCTGTTTCTTTCTGACATATGGAACATCCATTGTGTAACACTCCTGATCCCCCTCCACCCATTCCCTCATTCTTCTCTGGAAGAGTCTTCCTGATTGAAGTTTAGGAGAAGAAACCGGGCATGTCCAGTTCAGCCCCTCTCTCTCCTTCCTGTTTGAGTGTTGCCTGCCTGCCAAGGGCATGTGCTCTGGTCTGCTGCTGGCTGTGTGGCCAGCTTAGCTGCAAAGGCTCTGGCCCTCTGGTTGTTCAGCATTGCCCATGACTAAGTAGGTTAGTCATCTAATTCTGGGGTGTAGAATTAGGAAGCTCATTGTTTCCATAGTCATAAGCTACATCCTCCAATTTAGCCCTAATCGATGTTTTTAAAAGTCAGAAATAATTTGAGCTCTACCTGATTAATTCTTTTGTCTTTTAATTGGTCAAAAATATGGGCAGGCATAAAAAACAAACAGCCAGGCGCAGTGGCTCACGCCTGTAATCCCCGCACTTTGGGAATCTGAGGTGTGCAGATCACTTGAGACCAGGAGTTTAAGACCAACTTGGCCAACATAGTGACATCCTCTCTCTACTAAAAATAAAATTAAAAAAAAAAAAAAAGCTGGGTGTGGTGGCGCACGCCTGTAATTCCAGCTACTCAGGAGGCTGAGGCACAAGAATCGCTTAAACCCAGCAGGCTGAGGTTACAGTGAGCTGAGACCACACTACTGCACTCCAGCCTGGGTGACAGAGCAAAACTCTGTCTCAGAAAAAAAGAAAAGAGGCCGGGCGCGGTGGCTCAAGCCTGTAATCCCAGCACTTTGGGAGGCCGAGACGGGCGGATCACGAGGTCAGGAGATCGAGACCATCCTGGCTAACACGGTGAAACCCCGTCTCGACTAAAAAATACAAAAAAATTAGCCGGGCGAGGTGGCGGGCGCCTGTAGTCCCAGTTACTCGGGGGGCTGAGGCAGGAGAATGGCGTGAACCTGGGAGGCGGAGCTTGCAGTGAGCTGAGATCCGGCCACTGCACTCCAGCCTGGGCGGCAGAGCCAGACTCTGTCTCAAAAAAAAAAAAAAAAAAAGAAAAAAAGAAAAGAAAAAATGAACAAACATAAATGTTTTCAAAAGAGAACAAAGAAAAAGAAAAGAAAAAAAAAAAAACAGAAAAGAGAAAAAAAAATGGGCAGGGAAAAAAGATATTTTCTAATGACCTTGCCTCCAGACCCCAAATCTGATGTACTGGGTTGGAACTTAAAAAAAACACATGAGTAGAACTAAGGAAGCAAAATACAAGTGACATTTGAAGTCAGCTGCTGTTCCCATACAGGTGGGGATGCAAGTGACAATCTCATCAGACACAGGCAGCTTCGTGGGGAAGGACTTAGCAAAACATGAGCACCAGGATCCAGCAAAGTCATGAGCTATGCAGGCCTAAGTTTGTAGGCTGCTGCAAGTTGACCTGGAACTACAAGGGGTTGGCTTTCGCACATCTGCAGGGGATATCTGGGGTTAGCAGATACCAGAGGGCCATGGGGGCTTCAGGCAGCACGCACAGCAAAGGCAAAGATTCATTATGGGAGGAGAGTGGGACTTCCTCTATGCAAGTCCTGCAGACACTGGGGGCACAACAATGGTTTGCTGCATTTCCTGTTTCTTCAGCCACGTCTGCAGGCCAGGACTTAGGCTTCACCACTGTAAAGGGCAGTGCTTCTCAAACTTTTTTTTTTTTGAGATGGAGTTTTGCTCTTGTTGCCCAGGCTGGAGTGCATGGGTGTGACCTCGGCACATTGCAACCTCGGCCTCCTGGGTTCAAGCGATTCTCCTGTCTCAGCCTCCTGAGTAGCTGGGATTACAGGCACCTGACACCATGCCTGACTAATTTTTTATATTATTAGTAGAGACAGGGTTTCACTATGTTGGTCAGGTTGGTCTTGAATGCCTGACCTCTGGTGATCTGCCTGCCTCGGCCTCCCAAAGTGCCAGGATTATACGCGTGAGCCACCATGCCCAGCCTGCTTCTCAAACTTTTTTTTTTTGAGACAGAATCTTGCTCTGTCACCCAGGCTAGAGTGCGGTGGCAGAATCTCGGCTCACTGCACTCTCCGCCTTCTGGGTTCAAGCAGTTCTCCTGCCTCAGCCTCCCGAGTAGCTGGGATTACAGGCGCCCGCCACTGCGCCCACCTGATTTTTGTATTTTTTTAGTAGAGATGGGGGTTTCACCATCTTGGCCAGGCTGGTATCGAACTCCTGACCTCATGATGCACCCACCTTGGCCTCCCAAAGTGCTGGGATTACAGGCGTGTGCACTTCTCAAACTTTAATGGGGATTTGTTACATTGCAGATTCTGATTCGTTTGATCTGGGTTGGGAACTAAGATGTGGACCACACTTTGAGTACCCAGGTAGGTCCTCCCACAGACCTCCTGAATCAGGAACTGCATTTTAACAAGATTCCCTGGGTGACTTTCTGGCATGTTAAATTTTGAGAAGTGTTGCTCTAGAACCCTGGGGTTTCAGTGTTTGGCATTAAAAACCTGTGTAGTTGGCACAGAGGAACTGCCCAAATTCCATTTCTTTTACATTGTTTTGAGTGGCATCAGTCAAAAGACTCAACTGTAGAGCAGTGTTTTCAATCAGGGGTGATTTTGGCCCCCAGAGGACACTGGCAATGTATGGAGATGTATTTGTTGTAACTGGGAGGATACTGCTGACATCCAGTGAGTGCAGGCCAGGATGTTGCAAATCATCCTACAGTGCCCAGGCCAACCACCCCACAATAAGAATGATCAAGTCTCAAATGTCGATAGTGGTGAGGTTGAAAAAGCCAGCTATGGAGGGATCAGCCTTGAGTTTAGATGGCATGTCTACACGTTGTCAGTTGCACTCGAAGTCTCAATTTGGCTCCAGATTTTTTAGTTATAGAAGTCACATCATAGCCAAATACTGAACTCACTCACGGAAGGATGGTAGATTTCATAACAGAGAAAAAATAAAAAAGAAGGCTGGGTGCAGTAGCTCATGCCTGCTCTCCTAGTACTTTGAGAGGCCAAGGCGGAAGGATTGCTTGGCCCCAGGAGTTCAAGACCACCCTAGGCAACATTACAAGGCCCCATTTCTACAAAAAAGAAAAAAAAAATTAGCTGGGCATAGTGATGTGTGTCTGTAGTCCCAGCTACTCTGGAGGCTGAGGTAGGAGGATTGCTTGAGCCCAGGAGGTCAAGGCTGCAGTGAGCTGTGATTGTAGCTTGGGCAACAAAGTGAGATACTGTTTCAAAAAGGAAAGAAAGAAAGAGAGAGAGAGAGAGAGCGAAAGAAGGAAGGAAGGGAGGAGGGAAGGAAGGAAGGAAGGAAAGAAGGAAGGAAGGAAGGAGAGAAAGTAAGAAAAAGAAAAAAGGAATGGGCACTCTTATTATAACTATAACATGCCGTTTACCTATATTGAGGTATAGAAATGATGCAATTCAATTATTGTTGACTGGAGGCTTAAGAAGGCACTTAGAATGGCTTGCATTTTGTAATACAGTACTTTGTCTCTAGGGAGCCAGATTGCATAGGGAATTTAAAAAGGAACCAGGAGCCCAAATTATTTCAGAAGTGTGACTCAGTTTTTGTTTTTGTGGTTTTTAGAATCTGAAAAGGAGCAGTGCAAGAAGAAAAACAAAATAAAGGAAGATAGGAAAAGAGATTTCCTTAGAATAGTGGTTCTCAAAATGTAGTCCCCTACCGGTAGTATTGGCATTACCTGGGAACTTGTGAGAATGCAGGTTTTCAGGTCCCACCCCACACCTACTGAATCAGAAACTCTAGGGATTGGGCCCTGGAAATACTTTTTACAAGTCTCCATGTAATTCCGATAACTTGCTCAAGTTGGAGAACCACTGCCTTAGGAAAAAGGTTGAGATGTTAGGGGACCGATCAGACACATAAGATGGAAAATGAGATCTTGATGATCAGGCATCTATAATCCTCTAGCTGGAACTGAAATTGGGGAGAATAAATTTTGGGTCATAATCCCCTTGGATTTCAGTTTGCAAGGTAATATACCCGTTTTCTTTAATCTAATATGCTTTGATGTTGGTTTTTAAAAAATCTTATCTGAAGGGTCAATGGAAGGTTTTTTACAAAACTAGGTTATGAATGCTACCTGTCTGACAATTATAAGATGACATCGATTTTAAGATGCATCCAGATTGCAGAGATGTTAAAATGAGGAAAAGATGTGCATTTTAGAATAAATGATTAGAGCAATTCTCAGACTTCCGAGAATTTGGTAATGGGAGAAAGTTTATATTTAAATGCAGGGCACATTGTTGAAATTGGTTTTTGGAGCATTCTTCTGATTCATTTGAACTCATCGCAGAACCTCTGATAGGCTGTACCAGACAATGAGGCTGAAATGAAATTGACTGAATTAGAAATTGGAAATAGAATGTGAATTAATTTTCAGCTTTGGTTTGGTGGCAGTATTGTCAGGATTAGGTTCAGCTGTGAATGACAGGAATAAAACATGATGGTGGCTTAAACAAGATGGAAGCTTATTTCTCTCTCACAGATACCTGGAAGTAGACAGTCTTGAGTGTAAAGGTGAGTCCACCATCATCAAGAACAGGTGTCCTCTAACTTGCTGCTGTGCCGCTCTGAGTACTGTACCTCATGGTTCAATATAGTTGCTGGAGTGCCAGCCATTGTGTCCACATTCCACCTTGTAAGAGGGTGTATTGGGAGAGACTAGGACCAAGGACCAAGCCTAGGGGATTTGGGGTCAAGTAGAGGAGAAGGCCTGCAGTGGAGACAGAGAAGGAATGGCCAGTGAGTTGGGAGAAAAAACAGGAAAGTGTGGGTCAAATGGGAGGAGGGAGTTTGAGGACAGAGGGTGAAGTCTTCTCTTTCTGGTTGGGGCCACCATGTTCTTTTCTTGTTATACAATTTGTTCTTTAGAAAAATTCTGTTGAAAGATTCATCCTATAGAAACAGGTAACATTTCTCATGATCCTATCATTTCCGATTAAAAAATTATTGTTCCTTTCCTTTCCATCATAATTGTATACCTCTTTCTCTTGTAGCCATTGCATATACTAGGCACAGTAAACAGTATCGGTGAAGTGCCTTAAAATTCATCATAATCACAGCAAACACCATTCTCTCAAAACTACTCTGTCCCGGATAGCCTCCATTTGGCCTCCCAACTCTGCTCCCCACCCTGCTCCACCTGCCTTATGTGCATCCCAGGAGGCTGACCTGCATCGCTGCATCTACAGATCCCTTGCCCTCTGGCTTCTGGTTGGGTTTGGCAACAGGAAGGACCAGCATGGGAATCAGAGGGAGGGAGGAAAGTGAGAGTGGGGCATTTATTCCCCTGGACCCCTCCCACAGGTCTTGCTGTGGGCTGTTTGTGTCCTCCACTCAAAGTCACAGTTCCTGTGTCTGTCCTCACCACTCTCTCTGCATTCCAGTAGCCACTTCTTTCCCTTGACTTTTCAGGCTTGGCAATGATAACATCTACCACATTGTTACAGATTCTGTTACTGAAACACCAGGGGTTCAATGTAGATCCGCTGCTCCCCAAACAGAAAGCCAATTACTGAGATGACAAGTATTGCCAAGGAAGAAGGATTTAATCGGGTGCTGCAGTCAAGGAGATGGCAGCTCAGTCTCAAATGCACCTCACCGACCATCTATAACCAGGAGTCTATGTAGCAGGGAAGAAATGCAACAATGTGTAAGAAAACAGGAACTAGGGAGGGGCAAGGAAGGAGTCATGAGGAATGAGGGGTCCATGGTCTCATTGTTTGAATGTGGTGATCTGGTTTCAGCTCTCTGATACTTTTTTTCTGAGAGACCTAAAGGTTCTTTCCTGAGGAAGGAACTCAGAAAAAACAAATATGAATTTCCTTCTTTAAGATCAGAAAGGTCATGTTTATCTTTTGGATATATTTATTTGAAAGATCAGTCTATGGGGCTGTTGGGTCCGTTTCAATTCCTTGGGGTTTTCCCTACGCCTGCCCACACTTTTGCCAAAAGCCCCTTTATCAAAGTCTCCCTGAGTTACCCAATTTGAAGGAGCCAACTTTTTTCAATCTAGACCTTCACTGAGACACACACTCCAGTCCTTCAAGCTCACTTCCAGAACTTTGCTACGATGGCTCTTACGAAGATCACCATTGTCAGTCCAATGCCTGCCTCTCAAGTCTCATCTTACTGAACCTATCAGCAGTACTGAATGCGCTGCTCCTTCCTCCTCCTTGACCTATTGCCATGACAGGTCTCCACTTCCAGGACCTCTCAATCTCCTGGTTTCCTCCCTCTCTTCCTGGCTCCTCCTCTTCCTTCCCAGCCTCTGCCCAGGGTGGTGTCCCAGGGCTGTCCTTGGACCTTTTATCTTCTTCCTACTCTTTTAGTGATGTTGTCAACTCTCATGGCTTTACATACCATCTATTGGCTGATGACTCCTAAGTTAATCCCTGCAGCTCAGCGAACTCAAAATGCACTTATTCAACTGTCTACCTGACATCCTCATTTGGACGTCTAATAATAAGCATCTCAAACCCAACACAACCAAAAATGAACTCCTGATCTGCCCCCACAGGACTGCTTCACTCCACCTTTCCCATTTCAGTTGATGGCAATTTCTACTTCCACTTGCTCAGGCTAAAAACCTTGGAGTCATCCTTGATTCCTCTCTCTCTCACACATCCTGTATTCAGTGTCAGCAGGTCCTGTTGGCTTTCCCATCACATTATATCCAGAAACTGACCACTTCTCCCTGCCTCCACAGCTGCCTCCAGGGGTCTATGTAGCAGGGAAGAAATTCAACATCCACCTCTACCATCCCTCGCTGGTATTACTGCTATAAGCTACTCATCCCTTGCTTCTGCCTTGGCTTCCTAGCGTCTCTTCTCAATGCATCAGCCAGCATGATCACGGTTAGTGTGTCACATCATCTCACTTTGCTCAAAGTGTTGCAGAGGGTCCCATTCTCTCAGAGACAAAAGTCTTCTGGTGATCAATAAGGCCCCACATTGTCAGACACCCTGTTTTCTTTCCCTGCTGCATCCTGTTGTTCACCCTGCAGCAGGACTCTAGTCTCCTGGCTGGTCCTTGAACATGCCAGGCACACCCCAGCCTTCCTCAGCCCTGATTGTGAGGCGGAAGGACCCAACTTCAGACCAGACTGAAGACTGGCCGAAACTGGAAAGAGGCATGGACAACACCTCTCTGTAAGACACACCCACCAGCACCAAGGCAATTTGGCAACACCTGGAAGTTGCCACCCGTTTTCTAGCTAATTCTGAATAACCCACCCCTTAATTAGCGTGTCATTCAAAGTGGGTATAAATACGACTGCAAAACTGCCCCTGGGCTGCTCCTCTCCACTCTCTGCCTGTGGGGTAGCCCTACTGTGGAGCAATTGCAGAGCTGTAACACTGCTGCCTCAATAAAGTTGTTTTCTTCCACCACCAGCTCGCTCTTTAATTCCTTCCTGAGCAAAGCCAAGAACCTGCCCTGCATCTGTTGTTCCCTCCTCTTGGCTTCCTTCACCCAGATATCTGTGTGGTTGACACTCTCATGTCCTTCAATATTAGTTCAAATGCCACTTTCTCAATAAGGCCCTCCCTAAGCACCCTATTTTCAATGAAAACCCCTCCTCCAACTCCCTTTCCTCTTAACCTGCGGTACTTTCCCCATAGCATTTATCACCTTTTAAAGTACTATATAATTTACTTATTTGTTATGTTTATTGTTCATTGACTGTCTTCCCCTTCCTCCCCACACCGACCCATCACCCCAGGGCACAAATCTTGGACAGACATCTCTGTTATATTTATATTTATTATTATTTTTTTAGTGGAGTTTCGCTCTGTCACCCTGGCTGGGGTGCAGTGGCGGATCTCGGGTCACTGCAACCTCCACCACCTGGGTTAAAGCAGTTCTCGTGCCACAGCCTCCGGAGTTGCTGACTATTTTTTTTTTTTCTTTTTTTTTTTTTTAGAGACGGAGTTTCACCATGTTGGCCAGGCTGGTCTGACTGCCTCAGCCTTCCAAAGTGCTGGGATTAAGGTGTGAGCCACTGCGCCTGGCCCAGACATCTGAGTTATCTGACATTAATCTGGAACAAGCTGGAACACAATAGGTGCTCAACCTATGCCCTGTAAATACAGGTTAGTCCTTCTAGTCAACTGTGTGTGTAGAACTCAAAGAAAGAATCAATTTAAAAAAGTAGAAATAGTACAGATTTGGTTTATAACACAAGAAGAAACAGTAAAAACTAATGAAAGAAGAAAGGCAATCCCCCAACCTCTTGGGAAAATAATTCTAAACAGCTCTCATATAAATGCAGGCTTTTTAATACTGCAGAATATTGAGAGCATAATAATGAAAATAACATTTCACACTCACAGGTCATGAATTAAACTGTGCTCCACTGCACACAAAATCTGCCTCCTGTTTTGCTCCTTTTGCCATACTTGCTGTTGTTCTCATTCTGGTCTTGGGCATGGGCTCAAATTAAGGTCTAAGGGAGGGAACTTGCCAATTCCCAGAACTACTGAGCAGGTACCTTAAGTCCCCCAAAGATGTCACTGGGTTCCCACCACAGGTGTTGTGTTCCCCACCACCAGTGTCCCTCCACCCACTCCTACCTCCTTATCCCTGAGTGGTGGGTGGGGGCTTCTCTCCGGCCTGGCTCAGAGTTTGCCTGTTTATTTGGCCCTGGCCCAAGGCAGACCTTGGGGTGGGTGGACTTCCCCCAGCTCTTTAAGGAGTTAGTGGAGGGTAAAGTAACCTGGCTATGTAATGGAAGAGAGGAAACACCCGAGGTGGGAACCCAGCGAGATTCGCCATTCCCAAATTTGGGGGATTTCTGGCTCAGCATCCAGTAGAACTCGGTGCAGTTGCAAAGGCACTAGCCAGTTCACCTCCAGTCATGGTTGCAGTACTTCCAAAATTCTCAGCAAGGCCCAATCTCTGAGCAACCGGTCCAGGAACTTCCCCAGGTGTTAACAACACCTTCCCTTACACATGTTATTCTGAGCGACTGTTCCCAGACACTAAGCTGTTAGGAGTCAGTTCAATTGCGCACAGGGGAGGCACTGGTCTTTGAGCTGGTACTTTTCATCCACTTTTCCTGCTCTCCTTGCCCATTTGAATATGAACCTGGTTCCAAATGCTGTCTCAGCACCATGTGCTCTCCTGTTTCCTTTCCTGGATCTGATTCTCGATTACCTTGATTTTCTCTTTTTCCACTGAGATCAACTCCCACAGCACTAAGGTTCTTGTGGACCTTGGACCTCTCGAGGATTTAAGCATGGGGTGGGGACACTCCTGGTCCTGCAGGCTCTCTGTTTGCTTCCCTGGCCTGTCCCCCAATTCCTACCCATCCACCAGGAGGGCCTGGCTTCCACTTCCTTTGGCTTCTCCCTGCCTAAGGCCTGCCTTTGTGCCAGCTGCCAGTCAAGGGCAGGCATCTCCCACCTCCTTCCTAGTCTTCCAGGATCTCCTTAATCCACCTTTGTGTGTCTATCTCTTAGTGGCCCAGGTCTGCAAAACAAACTCCCACAAACTTGGTGGTTTAAAATAACACACATTTATTATCTTATAGCTCTGGAGGTCAGAAATCCAAAAACCAGTTTTGCTGTGTGCAAATCAAGGTATAGGCAGGGTCACACTCCCTCTGGAGTTTGTGATTAGATTTAGGGCCTACCTGGATAATCCAGGATAATCTCCCCATCCCAAATTCCTTGATTTGATCATATCTGCAAAGTTGTTTTGCCACACAAGGTCACCTTCACAGGTTGCAGGGATTAGGAAGTAGGTATCTTTGGGATATTCAGTCTACCACAGTCTCCATGGCTATAGCTTCTCCCAGGGGTGTTCAACCCTTAAGGAGACAAGTTTTTCTTGCCCTGATACCTGCCCTACATGTCCCACAAATCCCCAGTTTTTCAAGCCTAGGGGTGCACAGTGCGGCTGTACCACTTGTCCTGTTCTTGTCCGGGGCTGTGGGCCCAGGATCTCTGTGTGGGTGGAACCTGGTCTCAGGCTGGTTGTCCCACCAACTCTGCTGTATCCCATTCAAGGAACTTTCCTTCTTCCAGCAAGAAGGAAACCTAGTGAGATTCACCACTCCCAACTTCGGGGGAGTTCTGGCTCAGTGTCCAGTTGAACTTGGTACGTTGTTCTTCCTCTAGAAAGTCAATCACTGAGATGACAAGTATTGCCAAGGAAGAAGGATTTCATTGGGTGTTTGCACACACTGCCTTCTTGCACACACTGCGTCTGCCTGGTGCAGCGGAGAGCACCACTCCCTACCAGTTCTCTTCTGCTCTGAAACCCCATGCAAGGACCTCCCTGAGTAGGGGTGGGGGACCACCCTTCCACATTAATTCAGACTGTAAAGTGGAGCCCCTGTTCTTGGTTGAAGCATCCATTTGGGAATCTTCCCTGCTACGAGAGGATCCCTGCTGTTACCACACCTGGCCCTCTGCTGTTCTTATCTGGCTGAGAAGACATTCTAACTCACTGAGGGTTGGGTGGCACTCTTGCCCAGCTGTGGCACCCTCCTGCTCGCAGGTGCCCTGTGAACAGCTCTTGGCTCATGTCTGATGGTGTTTTGAGTCTAGGGGTGATTTGCTTTGGGCATGGCTGGGCTCCACTCATCAGTTCTGAGGTCTCCTCATGGGTGTCTCCTCTCAGCCTCCTTCCTTCCCTCCCTTTCTACCCAATTCCAGTCCTCCACTGCCTGTGGCATGGCCAGCACAAGGCGTGTTCTTGTGTCTGAGATTGGTGCTGTCTTGGGAGCATAGCAGTGGATGTTTGTATACTTCAGAGCAGACCATTTATGATCCATCTCTCTCATGTCCTCTCATAGCATAATTACATGTTTTGTGCCAAGTATCCTCTCTCAAAAAGCCTGAGTAAGAAGGAAACAGAAGGAGGTCCGGCAAGCCCATCCCCTGTCAACTGACGTGCCCCTCAGTCCAACTGCTTTAGAGGCGCCTTCCTTCCCAAGGGAAGGAGTCGTATCCATGTTAATCCGACAAGTCAATGAACTGTTACTGTCTTCTGTTCAGATAGGAAATCGGAGGCTCAGAGAAGTTCAGGAACCTGCTCTGGGTGGCCCAGCAGGTGGGTGGCAGAACTCAGATCGAGAGGTCCATTTGTTCCTCACCACACCAGTCTCACCAGTCTTTGTGAAGTGAGAATAAGTGCGGTGGAGAGGTAGCAGGACGAGCCGCACACAAACCTCTCAGACACCGAGTTGTAGAAGGAAGGGCGTTAATTCAGCTGGGAGCATTGGCAAGCTGCTGCCCTAAAATCTGAGCTCCCCGAGTGCACAATTTCTGTCCCTTTTAACGGCTCACAACACTAAAAATTTCACATGAAAGCATCGTGATTGGTTTGAGTAAGCAGGGGGTACGTGACAGGGGCTGCATGCCCTGCTGGTCAGAGAGAAACAGAGCAGGACAGGGAGTTTCACAGTATTCTTCTATACAATTTTTGGGATCTATGAATAACATCGGTTTCTACCTCATGGGTTGATTTTTAACTACTGGGTTTAGACCAGGCAGACCCAGGCCTGGTTCCGGGCTTGGAGCCGGGCTGCCTGTCTTTGGTTTTACTTGTTTTTTTTTTTTCTTAAAACAGGCACTGAGTATAAAACAATATGAGAGGGTCTCTCTCTTTCCTCAGAGAGACACAAAGGCATGACAACAAAAAGGCCACAGTCCCAAAAGCACAGTTCCAGAGTGTTGTAGGAGTTACTAAGAAATTATTTTAGGCAGATTGAGAGAAAAAAATGGTCCTTGGGAAGTTTTCGTTTTCTAAAGCACCTCCAGAAACTTTTCTTGTAAAGCCCCTGCTCTTAGAGCGGAGTGGGCAACTTTTGATATGCAAATACAGGCCCTTAGAAACTTGGTCCACCCAAACATGGCGATTCCAGCCACCTTCTTCTTGCCCTTGCCCCACACTTGCCTGGCAACATGTCGGCCCCCACATATCCCTCCCTGCATGTGTAAAACATCATGGTACACTGCATTTGCATATTAAAAGGCTAGGGTGAGAGGGCCAGTTTTTTCGTGGGCTACGTGAATGACGTGCCTGGTCAAACCAATCTCTATGCAAATGAGCCCTATGGAAATCAGACACCGCCTCCTCCAGCCTCTATATATAGCTGGCTGGTTGGGGTTCCCGCTCTAGGTTTTGGAGCTCCCCCCCTCCCGCCCCGCCCCTGTACAGGGGAGCTTCTTCTTTCTTCCCTCTTCTTTCTTGCCTATTAAACTCTCTGCTCCTTAAAATAACTCCACTAGGGCCCGGCGCTTAATTACGCCTGTAATCCCAGCGCTTTGGGAGGCCGAGGCGGGCAGATCAGCAGGCCAGGAGATAGGGACCATCCTGTCTAACAGGTGAAAACCCATCTCTACTAAAAATACAAAAAATTAGCCCTGTGGTGGCCATTGCCTCTAGTCTCAGCTACTCGGGAGGCTGAGACAGGAGAATGGTGTGAACTCGAGAGGCAGGGCTTTCAGTCAGCCGAGATCACACCACTGCACCTCAGCCTGGGCGACAGAGCGAGACTCCGTCTAAAAAAAAAAAAAAACAAAACAACAACCCCACGTGTGTCCCTGTTGCTTTTTCCAATTTGACTCCAGAGGAAGAACCTGGTGTTCCTCCACTCCTCAGAGCCATATCAAGAGGACAAAGCTCTCTCTCTTGAGTGGAGGCAGGAGAGAGACCCACACGACAGTGGCAGGTCTGAGGGGTCCCTGAGTCTCCATCATTTTGTGAGGTTCCATCAAAAGCCTGTATGAGTTAGGGCTCTTTCAATCGCAAATGACAACAAACCCACTAGGGCTGCCTTAGGTCATAAAAGGGCCTAGACAGGCTTAAGTAGCCTGCAGAATCTTTCCTGATCTGAAACACATGCCTCGCCTTCCCCCTGCTCTCTCCTATTCTGCTGTTTTGCTTCTCTTTATGTTACTTATTACTGTCTCTTTTCTCTCTTGAAATTTGTTTATTGACTGCATCTGTTCCTGTCAGTGCCTTGTAAGTGCCAAGAGGGAGGGGCCTTGCCTGTCCTGGGTTTCGTGGTGTTCTTAGTGCCTGGTTCTGCGCCAGACATGTTGCATATACTCAAAAGATGTCCTGTGGAATGAATGAATGGAAGATATGCATAGCGATATTATTATTGGACTATTAAGAGGATTGCACGAGAAGACACATTTAAAGTGCTTGGCCCAGGACCCGCCATGAAGTCAGTGTGCATTTTCCAGTAAGTGGGAGTAGTCGAGGCATGCTTTTGCTGCTGTTGTCATCGTGTCGTCCCATCCTGGCTGCAGAGTGCCTTTCTCCACCATGCTCTCATTTGGATGAAAGTTACTCCCAGGTCGCGGCCCACGTGAGGAGTGGGAACATCCCTTGGTTGGCCAGCTGGTTCTTTCATCCCTCTATGCTGCATAAAGTGGTTGAGGTAATTTATTCCCTCCAGGGAATGGAATTCCTCTGTAGCTTTGCCCTTGAAAAGTTCCCTGGGCTGGGTTTGATCTGCATTCGGGAAGCTCAGATGGTCTGGATTTTGGTTTCCAAGGTCTTCAGAGACCAGTAACAGCCTCAGTGTCTTGCTGGCCAAATAAAAGAGTTGGAAATCAAACTAAAGATGTGCTTGTGGAAAGTGACTAGAGAAAAGGTCATGTTTTCTCAAGACATAGCCTTTTTCTGGGAATCCATTCTTGAGCTAAGACAAGCAGCAGCACCGTCCTTGGACCTGGGAACTAGGACCTCTTCCCTAGTGTGAGGACTCCTAGGCCAAGGGATACGCCTGCTAGAGCCCGTGGCCTCCCTTCTAAACCATGATCTGAGTGTTTGTGACTCTGGAATTTCTTGCTCAAGTGACCCTGAATCACTTCCAGAACCTTTCTGGGTTGCCTGCCTAGGTTTATCCTGTTGAGTGAAGGTGACATTTGCTACAGGAGCAAGAAATAAGCTGTAGTGCTGATGGAGGGGGAGGGACATCTGAAATGAGTGGGGAGGAAGGGGATAATGAGTTTTAGTTAAGACCGTGGAGGCAGCTGTAGCGGCAGGGACTGCAGCTCCTTCCCTTCCCTTCTACAGTCGAGTCCTTCAGGCCATCTGGATGAGATGTTGAAGAGGACTCTGTGATCCCTCAGCCTTGCACTTCCCTCTAGGGTGAAGTGAGGGCACGCGCTATCACAGGATGGAAGAGGGCCCAGGTAGTGGTGTGGGAACCAGGCACAGTGGAAGGGCATGGGAGCATCTGAGAGGCTCATAGGGTAACCTCTGTGGGGTGTAGGATGTGCCTATCAGATTCTTTTTTTTTTTTTTTGGAGACCGAGTCTCATTCTGTCGCCCAGGCTGGAGGGCAGTGGCATGATCTTGGCTCCTTGCAACCTCCACCTCCCGGGTTCAAGTGATTCTCCTGCCTCAGCCTTCCGAGCAGCTGGGACTACAGGTATGCATCACCACGCCCGGCTAATTTTTTTTTTTTTTTTTTGAGACCTAGTCTTGCTCTTTTGCCCAGAGTTGGAGTGCAGTGGCGCAATCTTGGCTCACTGCTAGCTCTGCCTCCCGGGTTCACGCCATTCTCCTGCCTCAGCCTCCCGAGTAGCTGGGACTACAGGTGCCCACCACCACACCGGGCTAATGTTTTTGTACTTTTTTTAGTAGGGATGGGGTTTCATCGTGCTAACCAGGATGGTCTCGATCTCCTTACCTCGTGATCTGCCCGCCTTGGCCTCCCAAAGTGCTGGAATTACAGGCGTGAGCCACTACGCCCGGCTTACTTTTTGTATTTTTAGTAAGAGACGGGGTTTCACCATATTGGCGAGGCTGGTATTGAACTCCTGACCTCATGATCTACCAGCCTTGGCCTCCCAAAGTGCTGGGATTACAGGTGTGAACCACCGTGCCCGGCCCAGATTCTTTTAACTTCACAACTTCAGTGTCTTGTTGTGCCCTAGGCCAGTCCTGGGGCTAACAGTGAACCAGGCTTGGTTTCTAGTCTTCCGTTCACTCATTTATTGACTTGGTTAGTCTCTTATTCCATTATCTACAGAAAACATTTGCTCTCAAAGAACCATCTCTCTGCCATCAGTATGGACCTGACTTGATTTCCCTACTAACTAGGCAGGATCTGCCAGTTATATCCATCTTAAAACTGAGGACAAAAGTGAAATATAAATGATTTTTGGATTATCTGTGATCACCATTCATCTAGCCAAGCAAAGGCAATAATTGAGAAACGGGTACTTCATTCTGGTCCGATGGTATAAACTAGGACCCAGAGGGGCAACTGGCTGGCCTATCAGCTGACTCTCAAGGTGGAAAGACCAGACCTTAGATGGAGACAGCTCTGGGTTTGAGTCCTCACTCTCTCTCTTACACACATGAGACATGATACACTCTCGCACTCTCGCTTACACACTGCTCATGTATCATGCATTGATAGGATGCATTTCCAGAGGTGAGTTGCTGAGTGAAAGGATAAGCACATTTATAATTGACCAAGCCTTAATCCGTGTGCACCACGGCTTCACTTCATCGCATACTGTTATTGTTGGTTTGTGCAAGGTACCAATTTTATTTCGTCCTTCATCTTCCATCTCCACTACCAATGTATTCTTCCTATGTTTATTTAGATATATGGTTTCTCAAAAAATGTTTAGTGTTTGTTTGACTCTCTGTGGATGCTTTTAAACTGGTACACAGATATTGTGCTATACATTTCCCTTTTTTCTGCCAAGTTTGCAAATTAGCAAAGGCGCTGGCTCCCTGTGCCAAAACCATCCTAACAAATACATGTCTGAGAGAGAACCTTGGAAGATGGAATAGCAGAAGAACCTTTGCAGAGTCTTGCAGGAAGTTAGAATCTGATCTTGGCTGCTGGGTGTGGTTGTAGGGGAGAGGGGTTGGCTGTGCCCTGGAGCAGCGGATTGGTGGGTTTTGGCCAGCAGCAAGTAGGTTGGGAAGAAGCTGTTTAAGTTTTGTTCTTCTTCTCCTTTTGCATCATCATCCTAGAGCAACAGCTGAAATGCTCAAGTCCTAGAGATGATTTTAGGGCTGTCCCAGAGCCCTACTTGGGTGAGAAATTGACCCAGATGGATGCAGGCTTCTGAAGTGCCCTCAGCCATTCATTCCCTCATCTCATCCTGCACTGCCCTGCTGCCTTGCCCCATCTCAGGGAGGGCCGGTAACAGCTTTGGGGTGCTGCTTCCTGCCAGGGCTGCTACTTCCCAGATATTCAGGGATGAAACCGTGTCAACAGGAGCACCTGCCTGGGGTGGCAGCAAATGGGAATCATCAAATCTTGGACTCATCCCCTTCCCCTTCCCTAAGTTTATCTTGAAACACCCAGACTACACCCACTAGAAAAATGAAATATACTTGTCAACACATACCACCTAAAACAGAATTGCCAGAGTGGATGAGCAAGAAACGAAAATATGCACATTAAACATACTTATGTAGATAAGGAAAGATATTAGCAATATCAGGCAAGAACAAGTCATTATTTTATTTTATTTTATTTTATTTTTATTTTTTTTTTTGTTGAGACGGAGTCTCGCTCTGTCGCCCAGGCTGGAGTGCAGTGGCCAGATATCAGCTCACTGCAAGCTCCGCCTCCCGGGTTTACGCCCTTCTCCTGCCTCAGCCTCCCGAGCAGCTGGGACTACAGGCGCCCACCACCTCGCCCGGCTAGTTTTTTGTATTTTTAGTAGAGACGGGGTTTCACCGTGTTAGCCAGGATGGTCTCGATCTCCTGACCTCGTGATCCGCCCGTCTCGGCCTCCCAAAGTGCTGGGATTACAGGCTTGAGCCACCGCGCCCGGCCAACAAGTCATTATTTTAAAAAATCCCAAGTATAAAAGTTACTTAGGAAGAGTATAATCATTGAAATGGGACAGCTAGCTGAAGAATGTCACAGATAGAATTAGAAGCTTAGATTGAGACGTCTTCTCAGGGAAAAAGAATAAAAAGTAAATAGAGAAAATAGCAAGGAAAGTTCAAACCAGATGCAGTGGTGTGTGCCTGTAGTCCCAGCCACTTGGGAGGCTGACGCAGGAGCATTTCTTGAGCCCAGGAGCTTGGGTCTGTAATGCGCTGTGCAGATCGGGTGTTCTGCACTGAGTTGGGCATCAGTGTGATGACTTCCCTGGAGTGGGAGACCGCCAAGTGGCGTAAGGAGGGGTGAACTGGCCAAGGTTGGAAATGGAGCAGGTCAAAACTCCCGGTGCTAATCAGTAGTGGGATCACACCTGTGAATAGCTGCGGCACTCCAGCCTGGGCAACACAGGGAGATTCTATCTCTTTGTTGTTGTTGTTGTTTGTTTGTTTTTGAGACGGAGTTTTGCTCTTGTTGCCCAGGCTGGAGTGCAATGGCGTGATCTCAGCTCACTTCAAACTCCGCCTCGCAGGTTCAAGCGATTCTCCTGCCTCAGCCTCCCGAGTAGCTGGGATTACAGACATGGGCCACCACACCCAATTAATTTTGTGTTTTTAGTAGAGATGGGGTTTCTCCATGTTGGTTAGGCTGGTCTCTAACTCCTGACCTCAAGTGATCCACCCCCCTCAGCCTCCCAAAGTGCTGGGATTACAGGCATTAGCCACCGTGCCGGGTGGAGACTCTATCTCTTAAAAAAATCCAAAGAGATATGGAGTACAGATGCACCAACTTCCAGATGGTAGAAGTCCCAGAAAGAGACAGGAAAAAGAGAGGGAAGAAAATGTTTGAAGAAATAATGAATATAAAATTCCTATCATTAAAGACAGGTGAAAGGACTTCAGAGTACAAAAAGACCAGATGAAGAAAAACTGTCAACTAGACACACTGCAGTGAAAGTTAAGAACATCAAAGACAAAGAGAAATTTTAAAGGCTTCCAGAGGGAAAGAGCAGATACCCAATCAAAGATGAGGAGTCAGATTAATATCAGACTTCTTATTAGCAATATTGGAATGGGATTGGAAGAAATGGAGGAATGCTTTTAAGGTAATAAGGAAGAATGGAAAAAAAAAATGAACCAAGGATATTGTATCTTTCCAAATTGTTATTCAGTGTGAGGTTGTAAAAAATGCTTTCAGGAATAAAAGGCTTCAAAATTTTGCACGCAAAGACCCATGTTGAAAGTATTCTTAGATGAATACTCAGAAATGCAAAGTCTTTACCGGAGGGAGAGATGTGTACTCTTTCCCTAGATCTTTCTTTTCCCTAGATCAAGGCAGAGGAAAAGAAAAGCCCTTGGCAAGCATTGGACTAAGGCTTTATTTTAAGCACTTTTTCACCGCCTCTGTTTAGAAGCTAAAGAGCAATCACTGAGGAGTGATGTGGTCCCAACCTCACCCTGGCAGTCTATGAGGGTAGCCGGAAAGAAAATTACTCTATTTATGTTGTAATAAATGGTACTTATTCTAAGTCAAAGGACGAAAACAAACCGCTAATTCTAAAATCATTAAGGTCCAGACATGGTGGCTTACACCTATAATCCCAGTACTTTGAGAGGCTGAGGCAGGAGGGCTGTTTGAGTCTAGGGGTTCAAGACCAACTTAGACAACATGGCAAGACCTCAACTCTACAAAATATAAAAAAATAAAAATAAAAAATAAAAAAATTTAGCTGGGTGCGGTGGTGCACACTTGTAGTCCCAGCTGCTTGGGAGGCTGAGGCGGGAAGATCACTTGAGCCCAGGCAGTGAGTGATTGTGCCACTGCACTCCAGCCTGGATGATAGAGTGAGATCCTGTCTCAAAAAAGAAAAAAAATAATTAAGGTCATTGTCTTTCCTCAATTCAAATTCAACCAGTATTTCCCAGTTGGGGTTCATGGGGCGATGCTGCTCTGTGAACTGCTTCCCCTTCGTGGGGAGGTACATACAGAGACTGAGAGTGTTAGGAAATTTCAAAGCAATTTGACAGAGTAATTTTATTATTGCATCCAATAATAAAACATCTGGGTTTGTATTTTGTACATTTTAAATTTAACAAAAGTATCGATTTGAGACAGAGTTAGAAAAAAATGAAGAATAAATTGGTCCATTACCACGAATGGTTTGAGAAGCACTGGATTATACTGGGTATTGGCAAATTCTTTCTGCAAAAGACCATACTTTCTCTGTGCAATGATTCAGTTCCACTGTTGTTATGTGAAAGCCAGCATGAGAATTTACAACACAAAGAGCATGGTTGTATTACGAGAAAACTTTATTGCCACTAAAATATGATTTTAACGTATTGTTTTTGTATGAGAGATTCTTCTGATTTTTTTTCAAGCATTAAAAAACATAAAAACTATTCTTATCTTGCCTGCTAGACAAAAATAGGCAGTGCATAGATTTGGTCCACATGCCACAGTATGCCAGTCCATGGGTTAGACCATATTGTCTCTGAGAGTTAGTATCTGCCTTAGACACAGGAATGTTTGTGTGTGTTTGATGATGCTAATTTTCTTTTGAATAGGAAATATATTCATAAAGTTAAAAATCAAAACAATATAAAAATTATGTATCAAAAAATCTTTCTGTCACTCTATCTGTGCCAGCCTCATTTCTTGCCAGCCCTGTTCCCTACAGGTAGCCATTTTGATGAATTTCTTGCATGTTCTTTGAGTGTTACTCGAAATACTAGCACAAACATATTAACAGATATATTTTCTACATAAATGTGGCACACTGTTTATACTATTCTCCTCTTTGCTCTTTTCTGTTACCACCATATCCTGAAGACCTTTGTCCACTGGAGCAGAGAGAGCTTCCCTTGTTATATACGTGTATTGGGTCTCTTCTCTTTTTTTTTTTCTTTTTTTGAGACAGAGTCTCATTCTGTCGCCCAGGCTGGAGTGCAGTGGCGCAATCTTGGCTCACTGCAAGCTCCGCCTCCCAGGTTCACTCCATTCTCCCGCCTCAGCCTCCCGAGTAGCTGGGACAACAGGCACCCGCCACCACACCCAGCTAATTTTTTTGTATATTTAGTAGAGATGGGGTTTCACCGTGTCAACCAGGATGATCTCGATCTCCCGACCTCATGATCCACCCACCTCGGCCTCCCAAAGTGCTGGGATTACAGGCGTTTGTGTCTCTTTTTGAGTTGGTATCATGATTTATTTAACTAGTTCTCTCTACACATACTCTTGGATTATTTCCATCTCAATTCAGAACAATGCTGCAGTGAACAAACTTGCTCATATATCACTGTGTGTGTGCACGGGTATGTGTGTGTGTGTGTGTGTGTGTGTGTGTGGTGTGCGCCTGCATCCAAACGGTAAATTTCCAAGTGGAGTCAGTGACTGAAAGGATAAATGTGTTTGTAATTTTGATAGATATTGCCAATTTGCCCTCTGTGGGCGTTCTGCCCTCCTACCAGCTACCTATGAAAGTGCCCGTTTCCCCAAGCAGCCTTGCTAGTAGATCAAGTTGTCACACTTCTGGATTTTTATTCATTGTAAAAGATAAAAATGACATCTCAGTGGAATTTTAATGTGCGTTTCTCTTGCTATGTGTGAAAGTGAACATGACCAGGGCCGCCTCCAGCAAATGAAACATTTGGTGCAGAATCAGATAAGGTACTGCTTCTGGGAAGACAGATTATGGGAAGGCACCTCCTCTGGGGGAATGCAGAACTTGCTGGGCTGTGCAGGGGCTTTCTCCTGTGGGAAACTCAGCTCCCACCTGTGTCCCCTGTGCAGGGTGCCTTTGTGAAGCGATCCACACCCAGTAGCCAGATGGGTGTTATTAGAGAAATAGGCAGGGCTGTAGCTGGTCTAGGTGGCAATTTCCCAGTGGAACCCTGAACAGCAGGAGGGGAAGTAGCATCCGAGTAAGGGTAGGACCCGCTACATAATGTGTGTGACGGGGTTGGGTGCACTGACGCATGCCTGTAATCTTAACACTTTGGGAGGCCAAGGCAGGAGCATTATATGAGGCCAGGAGTTTGAGATCTGCCTGGCCAACATAGTGAGACCCCATCGCTATGAAAAAATAATAAAAATAAATAAATTTAGGCAGCCCAGTGCAAAATGAAGTATGGGAAGGAACTCTTGATTAAAGATTAGTAAGACTTTTCAGATAGCCACAGCAGAACATTAAACCAGGCGTGGCACCCTTCCAAACACAGGACGCCGTGGAACTGTAGGGGTTGCGCACCTGGGAAACCAACCCTGGTGACAGGATAGCACCCCCAGGGTCCAGCTGGTGGCCAGCATTATATCACCCCACTTTTCCTCCTTACTAGACTAGGCAACACAGGAGAAGAGCGTTCCATGTGGAAGATGTGGACTACAGCTTTCCAGATTAAGACCAGCCTTCCTGCTTTCTCCCAGCAGGCCAGTAGGAGCTGCTATTGCCTAGGGAAGAGGAGGGAGATGTCTGGGTTTCCTTGTAATAGTCATGGCACCTGTAGACATGTCAGACCCAAGGCTTTTCATTTGTCATCATTCTAATTCTCAAACACGCCCATGCAGGAGGCATCAGTGTTATCTCCATCTAGATGAAAGAATTTCGGCTTAGGGAGATGGGGGAGTGGGGATTTGACACAGCCCGTCCGATTCCAGAGCCTATTTTTTTTCGTTTGTTTTGTTTTGTTTTTATAAAGACAAGTTCTCCCTGTGTCGCCCAGGCTGGCCTTGAACTTCTGAGCTCAAGCAATCCTTGCACTTCAGCCTCAGCCTCCCGAGCAGCCGGGACAACAGGCACACACCACTACACTGGGCTCAGAGCCTGTATTTGTAACCCCTACCCCTCTTTGTTCTCATGCTAACAGTGCCTAGGGCAATGCACACACACACACACATATATATGATTTGCTAATTGCTTTATTCAGAAGAGACCCCTCGGAGTACAGTTTCTTTGGTTAAGCATGGAGTTGAGGTGGAGGAGAGCAGTGGAAGGCGGGAAATCTGCTGGGTGTCTCATTCTGGGTGGGTATAGAAGGGCTCTTGCCTGGCCTCTAGGATGGTGAGGGATGCTTTCTGCATTGCCAAGGAACTTGGTTAGGGTAGTGAGAGAGGGTATGAGAGAAGGAAACTCAGCATTGGGTGGAAGGTTTCCAGGGAAGAGGGGACTCAGCAACGAGGGGTGCTCCCTCTGCAGAGTTTATTGGAATAGTACTGGTAGTTTTTGTTATAGCTACTCTTGTTTCTAGCAAAACAGTAGGCAGCAGCCTTATCACATGCACACAGTTGACTTCTGCAGGAGTCCTGTTTTGCTGAAATCACAAGAAAATAAACACAAGATGGGAGTTTGTTAATATTCGGTGGCTTCTTGTGGGAACCCAGGGGTAGAAGACACAGCCCTGTCCTCCAGAAGCTCCTAGTTGGAGACAAACACCTGCGCTCCAGATATTTCTGACCAAGGGGGAGACAGAATTCTTGCCCTTGGGATGCTGGCCTCCAGCCTGGTGGAGACACAGCCAGGCACTGGGATACTCTCTCAAAGGCCTTCCTAACAGCCATCATCTCTTCCTCTTGCTAACAGATGTGTTCAGGAGGCAAAGCCCTAGCCCCGGGTGTCTGGGAATGGATTGTGATTGGTTTAAGCCTGGCAGGGTCATCCGTTTTTCCTTTGCAGTGATTGGTCTTTGTGTATTATGTTACCTTGTTCCAACCAATGAACAACAAAGGGAAGTCTGCTGGGGGCTTCTGGGAAAGATCTATTTCCTCCCTCCAAAAAGAGAGATGCCTAAGACGAAAGCCTCTTCCATAGTGTGAGGCCAGGAGGGTGGAACTGCAGCCTGTCTCTTGGCATTCCAGCTGTAGACACTGCCCACGTGGCATAGCTGAAGGCCAGGAGAAGGCTGGATTCTTGATGACATGCTGGAATGCTGCCCCAGGCCTGGCACTGCCCTTTTCCAGAATTCTAATTATGTGACAGTCACATATCCCCATTATCCAAGCTACTGTCAGTTTGGCATCATGTGGCTTGTGACCTAACGCCTGCTGAAGATACATGCCTCTATGGAGAGGCCATAATAGGAGACGTAATTTCTGATCTTAAAGGACTCAGGCCGTGGGCAGGAGTCCACGCTTTCTCCAAATCCCACTCATGCGTCAGCTGTCTGGGTACAGCAAGCACAGCCTTCCAGTGCCACCCACCTCTCCTCCCCTTCAGGGCCAAACTTTCTCCAGGACATTGTCTTTGCTTTCTGTCTCTACTTCCCTTCCCATCAGCCCCCACCCGCTCTAATCTGGCTTTGCCCTCCCCACTTCATGGAAGCAGCTTCCCCTGAGTCCCTCATGCCTTCCTGCCTCAACATCCAGGGGAGACTGTTGGCCCTTTTCACGGAGGACCCCTCTGTTCAACTGGCCCTTGCTAACCATCTCCTTACCGACTCCTTGACCTTCTCGCTCAGTTCTCCTCCTCCCTCTCTGTCCATCCCTCCTCTGTCTCCTTTCTAGGCCTTTAAGCAGAAAATGAGCGATCACACCCACCTCTCAGCTCTCTGCTGCCGGCTTCTGAATCTGTGTCCCCAGTCCTGACCTCTCCCCTGAGCTGCATTTGTACAGACAGCTGCCTGCTGGACCCCTCCCTGGGTGCTGGAGGCCCCTAAACTCCACATGCTGGAAATAGAACTGCTCCTCTCCACCCTCTACCACGACCTGCTCCCATGGTCTTTATCACAGTTGTGCCATCCATGCAGCCACATATCCATCCAACAGCTCCCTCTCCCCGTCCCTCCCCACTCAGTCACCAGCTCAGCTGATTCCACCTCAAATGCATCTTGACGTTTTCTCCACTTTTCCCATCCTGACCTCCATTGTTTTATGTCAAGATGTTACTCCCTCTTGCCTGCAGGATGGCAATCGCTTTCTCTGCCCCCCTTCCACTTGTCTCCATTGACCCTGTCCTCACAGTGAGTCCTCTAAAATGCAAATCTGACCCTGTAGCTCCTCTGCTTAATAGCATCCTATTGCTTTAGGGCAAAACCTAAATACAGCCTGGCCTGGACGGCCGCATTGACCTAGCTCCTTCCTTTGTCTCCAGCATCATGGCTCAGCACTGCTTCTCTTCCTCGTGTTTCTGCTGGGCAGCACAGAATGGCTTACCTTTGGTGCCTTTGACCATGCTGTGTCCTCTTCTGGGCATGCTCCCAGCCCTCCTCTTCCCTGACTCTGCACAGCCTTTCAGACTCAGCTTAGAGGTCACCCCTTCCAGGAGCCTTCCTCAAGCCTCAGGCTGTGTTAACACCTTATCTGTTTACTTCCCACTGGAGTCTTTACCACATTGGATTTTCACTTTCCTGGCTTCCCACTCAACTGTGAGCCTCCTGGAGCAGGAACTATGTCCCTCTGTGTCTATCTTTGGTGCTCAGCACAGTCCTCAGCACTGTCTAAACAAATGAGGGCCACTCAATGGTGATGTAGGACTCTTACCACAGGTGATTGTGCTCCCCTTATTGCTAAACTTGTAGCTCAGAAATTTGGTGCCGCATCCACGTTTCTCCAGACGTTTGTAGCAACAGTCATGAATGACACAGCAGCTGCAAGGAGACACCCTATTGGGGCTGTTGTCCCACAGCTCCAGGAGGCCTGGTGCCTGTGGTCTCACCCCCTTGGACCCTGGGCAGAGACCCAGTGACTTTGCAACGGTCTAGAGCAGAAGTTCCAACATGCTGGCTGCTTTTCCAACCAGGCCATCCTGAGACCTCTGTGCCCATCAGGAACCGGCACTGTCTTTGCAGCTCCCAGCCCTGCCTGGGCCAGAGTCTAGGAGGGTAGGGAGGGATGGGTGGCCTCACCGATCCGTTGCATCCTTGGGGGATCCTTTGCCACCCACGCCACAGTGGCAGCCGTAGAAGCCATAACTGAGTGCAGCTTCCTTTCCTGTCGTCAACTTGATCATTTTCCGGAAATCCACCAAATTCCCATGGGCCTGCAGAAGGCCTGGAAGGAAATTTGGGAGTTGTCTGATGATGTGGCATGGGGTTCTGTGCCCTCCCTCTCTGCCCCTCTCTGCTACTCTCCTTCTTCCCAAATGGCTTCTCTTCTTCCCCTGAGAGAGGATTGCTGCAGTGGGAGAGAAAACTAAGGGACAAGAGTGCTTCCCTTCTGGGGCTGTCCCCCCATGCTCAGAGGTCAGGGTCAGCACTTACCAAAGATCATGATCACTGCCAACAATAGGAGGGTCTTCATGGTAAGAGTTCTTAGGTGACAAATGCAAATGCAGATGGACTGGCCTAGCTCCTCCGCTGGGTGGTCTCAGCTTCTGCCCTGGCCGTTGCTCCCCTGCTCCTCCTTGGTGGCTCTGAGACACACAGACATACTCTCCCATCCAACCTAAATCCAGGGTGACTTCCTCTGTCACACTCAGAGCACACAAGGAGTGCCCTCCAGCAATACACACAGACACACACACCACCTCCTGACCCGTTCTCAGCTCTGCAGAATGGTTTCACACACATCAGGCCCTCAGACCTGTGGAGAACCCCATGATACACTAGTGAGACCTCCCCTGTGCCTCATCAGACTGAGAGTTCTTGGGAGGTTGGAACCAAGTTCCTCCCAACTAACTGGGAGGTTCCTGAGGTCAGAGGATGTGTAAGACATAGCTTGCACATCTCCAAACTGGATTCAAGGCTGAGAGTCTCCAAGGCACCCATGGAGTCTCAGCCTCAGTATTTTCCTCCAGAATGAAAGCATCAACCTATCCCTGCAAGGCTTTCTAACTCCTTCCACATACACACGTTCCCAAACACATACATGCTCACACACCTATGCCCACATACACACACTCTTGTACTTACCTGCTAGTGCAAACATCCTCTCATACACTACAGTCACATACCCACTCAACTTACTCATGCACACACACCCTCTTGTGCGTATCAAATCATGCACATGCATGGACAACACAGCCACTCTCAAAGGCAGCGAATGAGCAGGAATTCTGCTCTTGACAGGACATCAGCTTCACTGGCTGTTTACCTCTCAGAGGACCTCAGCGTTGTATCCCCAGGCTGTCTTGTTTGTTCTGCACTCCTGCTCCCCTTAAATAGCCGCTCCTTCTGGGAGGTTGGGGGTAGGTGAGGCACGAGGCTGGGGATGGGCGTGGTCAGTTGGTGGACTCAGGATTGGCCGCCCATACCCCTAGGTAATCCCTTTCCTTCCCCTCATCAGCTGGCAGGACAGAGTTGAGGATTGAGAAACCTTACGTGTCCGTAGCTGATGCCAAAACACATTTCAGGCCGTTTTGCAGTCTTTCCACGGAGTAAATTCCCATAACCAGCTCTGGGTGTGATCAACGGTCAGCCACCTCCCTGCAGACGCCTCTAAGGGGGGCAGGGACTGTCTGCTGTTGCCGGCTGTGGACTCATTTGCACACCCAAAGGGACCACCAATTGCTGAGCAAGGATGGCTCCCTTCTGCTCAATGTGGCATTTGGGAATAGGAAAGAGGGCTTTTAGTGGTACTCATTCATTCAGCCGCTCAGTCATTCATTCGCAGGAGGTATGTACTGGGCCTCTAGCATGTTCCAGCACCTGTGCAGGCCTCACTTGTGCACCCCACAGTCCACCAGGGAGAGGGTTTAATGGGGGTGGATTTCCCTTCCCACTAACTTGGGCCAGGGCCTCAACCTTCTCTTCTTCCTTCTCTTTCTTCTTTTCCTCTGCCCCTGTCCCATATGAGCTTCCAAACCTGGAAAAAGCCAGAGGCTATCCTTGAAGTTCCCACCAAAGCACTGCCTTCACTTTATTCCCCATCCTCACCTCTTTGGAGACAGGGGAGGTGAATGCTCCCTGGATCTGTTGCTCTTTTCCCTTCAGGCTTCAGGCTCACACTGACTGCAGCTTTAATTCATAAAGTAAATATCTTTTTCATTGCTCTCCAGCACATGCTAAGAATTTAGCTTCCACGGCCTTAAGTAAACACTCTGCGATTCCAGTGCTTAAAAAGTCACTGTGGCAGAGGTTGTCGTGCTTGTGAACATTCCATCTGTTCCATACACTCTAGAGCCCCTTGCAGGGATGGAGACCTAGGGCCCTGCTGCTGGCTGGTAAAACATGAGCATTGGTATTAAGGCTTACTTCCAGGTTTCTCCAGCAGGGGGACTATGAGATGCAACTCCCCAGCCCTTCCCTGCCCCACCGGTAGAACCAGAAGATGAAAGCAATCTGGGGTGTAGAATCATAGCATGGAAGACAGTTGTCCTAGAAAGTCCTGCAGTGCACAGTGGTCTTAGCGTGAGTGAGAAATAGACTTTTGTTGTATTAAGCTGCTGATAGTTGAGATGGGCAGCTACTGCCGCATAACCTAGTCTATCCCAAGAGCCATCAGACAGCTTTCCTCTCAAAAATACCATTTACCTCCAGCGCTCGACTGTGTAAGGGGTTGGACTCTGGTCTTCCTGTCCTCATGTGTTGGAGTCCCAGCACCTTAGAATGTGATCTTATTTAGAAATAGGGTCATTGCAGATATAATTAGTTAAGATGAGTTCACTAGGGCAGCTAGGATGGGCCCTCATCCATGATGACAGATGTCATTACAAAAAGGGGAAATTTGGAGACAGGAAGGCACACTGGGAGAAAGTCATGCAATGATGAAGGCAGAGATCAGGGTGAAGCTTCTACAAACCAAGGAATGGCAAAGATTACCAGAAAACACTGGAAGCTAGGAGAGAGGGATGGAGCAGATTCTCCCTCACAGCCCTCAGAAGGAATCAACCCTGTTGGGCTCTTTGATGTCTGCCGCTGGAACTGTTAGACAATAAAACGTCTGTTGTGTAAGCCACAAAGTACCTAATACAAAGCTGAAGCAAACTAACGCAACCTCCAGGGATCTCTTTTGACTTCTTTCATTCTTACTCTGGGTTGCCACTCCTATAGCAGTTGGCTTTATGGCCATGTCAGGGTTCAGAGGTCTCACCCCCCAGCGCAGACCACTGCCTTTGTTAAACATTGCACTTTTGGAAACTGCAGTTCCTCCAACAGGCAGAACCGCCTTCCTCTCTGTATATCTGGATAGCCCTGGTCCAGGCTTCAGGCGGAAGAAATACTCTAACGATCAAGGACTCTGGTGACGTCAGATAGCGCCTCTCCTTTTCCCATCACTTCAGGATGTTTTTCAGGAATTCAAAGTCCATGAATTGGCCTCTTGTTCATCTTCCATCCCGGACCTAATCCAAGCCCTTGGACTCAGTGAGCCAAACAGAAATCTCTACTTTCATGGGGCTTCCACTTTAGCAGAAAGGGACAGATAATCAGCAAAAGACATACTAGTAAATGACATCATATGTTAGGTGGTGACACTGCAATGGGGAGAGAGGCAGTAGGTGACAGAGCAGGAGCACCATCATCTCAGACAAACACCACCACTTTAAGTTCCAGCTCTCTTTCTAACCTCATGCATTTCAAGGAAATCATTTCTCTTGTAACTACAAACAGTCAGAAAGAGCAGACAGTAAAACACAGGTAAGACAGCTCGGGCACAGAGGGAGGTGTGGGGAAAGTCACCCTCATACAATGGGCCCCAGTAAAACAGTGGGCCTTCATAAGCACATTCTTTTCCCTTCAGGTGCACTAAGATAGGAAAGCTAAAAGCAGACTCAGTGGGTATGCCTGCAGCTGCAGAAAGAGGTATGCGAACAGACACACAACTCTTCCTTCCAGATAAGCGTAACAAAAAGACACAGAAGCAGTCCAAGCCTCTGTGAAACTCTCCCACCCTGAATCCTTAAAAACTCTTAGCATGTAAGAGTGTGCCTCTGACCTAACTCAGCCAGCTGCCCCTCTCTAAATTAAACCTGTTCTTGACTGCCAAGCCGCCTTCCATGTTTCTTTCCTCTTTCCTTAATTCTTACAGTAGGGATGGAGGAGGGGTATCTGGAGTAGGTGGGTGGCAATTTTACACAAGATTGGAGTGCTCAAAGAGAGGTGCTTTGAGTTTAGTCAGTGCTCAGAACACTTTCCTTGCATTATTAGTAACTAAAAGAATCAGCATTTGAGAAGGAGTCTCGCTTTGTTGCCAGGCTGGAGTGCAGTGGTGAGATCTTGGCTCACTGCAACCTCCACCTCCTGGGTTCAAGAGATTCTCCTGCCTCAGCCTCCTGAGTACCAGGGACTACAGGCACCCGCCACCACGCCCAGCTAATTTTTAGTATTTTTAGTACAGACGGGGTTTCACCATGTTAGCCAGGATGGTCTTGATCTCCTGACCTCACGATCTGCCTGCCTCAGCCTCCCAAAGTGCTGGGATTACAGGCATGAGCCACTGCACTCAGCCTTCCCCTTCCTTATTTATAACTCCTTTCTCTGACAGGTTTATTTTTCACAATATATTTACTTATTTGTTCAATTGTAGTACAATTGAAGTAGTTTCAGAATTATTAACCCATAACTCTGTGAGAAATCAATTTACCAACTACAGTACCGTGTTAGTGTATAGTTTCTTTATCTTTAGCCTTTTGGTATACCATCATAATACTCTTTTCTGAAGTTACATAGGTTATCTGTTTTCTTGTAGCCTACCTTAAGCGTAGTAAATTATATTGATTATAATATATTATATTGATTTGTCATATAGTTATATGTTTATTTGTTATCATTTGTATTCCATTTTGATTTCTGCCTTTTTCCTGGTTGATTTTAATTATTTGTTGCTTTTGAGGGTATGTGAAGCCTTCCCATGTGAAACAAGGTGAAAGCCATACTAAAAAGTACACTCAGAGGTGTTGCTTCTCACTCATGCCTACTATCTTCTCATTTTCCTCTTCTTCCCACCTCATTCTCTCCCCATGGCCTATAGGTAGGTGTATTAGTTATCTATTGCTGCGTAATAGATGAGTAATACACAAACTGTATTAGTTTGTATGACTTTGTATTAGTCAAAGGGAAAGGATTATACAAAGGTAAACTCACTGGAGGTCATTCTGGGGTGTGTTTCTCCTAGTAGCCAATCTCATTCATTTTTGGTTGATTCTTCCTGAAATTCTTTTGCATAAATGTGTAGGTGCATGTTTGTTTTCTTTTAACCACCGCTTTCTTACACAAAGGGTAGCATACCATAGATCATTTTGTACTTTGCTATTTTAACCCAACAGTATATCTAGGACATCACTTCATATAAGCAGCTAGAGATCTTCTTTCTTTTTTAAAAAAAAAAGTTTCATTTTTTTTCCTCCTAACTCAGGGGAGTCTTTCCTGGTGGCTTCCCTGACAGGGTTGAAGCCCCTCTTGCATTTCTATAGTCCTTCATTGCGGGAATGTACTATAATTTTTCCAACCATTCTCCGAGAATAGGCATTTAGGTTTTTTCTAGTGTTTCGTAATTACAAACATTGATTCAGTCAGCGACCTGTGCATGTGTATTTTCATAACATTGTAGGTGTATCTTCTGGACAGATTCCTAGAAGTGGGATTACTGGGTCAAAAGGTAAGTACATGTGTAAATTTTGTTAGGTAATGCTGAACTCTCCTACAGAATGGTTGAACTAGCTCACATTCTCAGTAGTAATGTTTGAGACTGACTTTTCCTCCATGGCCTCAGCAACAGAATGTTCCGTTAGACTTTTCTTTTTGCATTCATTCTTCTTATAGTTCTAAAAATATCACTGTTCCTTCAATAAATATTTATTGAGGACCTACTCAATAATCCAAACACTGTGTGGTAATGCAATGGTGGGCAAAACAAACAATTTCTTCCCTGAAAGCATTTTTCAATCTGGCAACAGAGACAGACATCAGTCAGATGATCACACACACACACACACATGCACACACACACACACAATTATAGAATGTCATGTGCTGTGTTGTTCAATGATCCATTGGGACAGCATGAGGCAGAGAGCCCTCAACTAGTCTGGGGACCAGAGAAGGTTTTCTAAGGAGATGGTACTTTACCAGAGGTCTGGAGGGAGTTTAGGAGTTATCTGGGTAAGTGGTTTCTGTGGTTTAGCTCACTTAACATTTATTCCAGCCTTCTGGTATGTCTCTCTGTATTGCAGAGCCTAGAAGGCTAAACACTGCATTTCCTTCTCTCTCCCTCTCCTTATTTTAAAAGGCTTTTTGAAAGAGCAGTGATATTCAAAGTAAACTTGATCTGAGAGTAGAGAGAGTCCCCACATATCCCCTCTTCCTCAAACACACGTCTTCCTTCACCATCAACATCCCCTACCATTGTGGTACCTACGTTAGAATCCATGAGCCAACGCTGACACATCAAAGGAAGTCCATAGTTCATATTAGGGCTCATTCTTGGTATTATACACTCTATGGGTTTTAGCAACTGTAATGTAACATGTGTCCACTCTTACACTGTGAGACAGAGTAGTTTCACTACCTTAAAAATTCTCTATGCTCTACCTACTTAATCCTCCTTCCCCCAAACATCACCCTGACAACCATGATCTTTTTACTGTCTCCATAGTTTAACGTTTTCCGAATGTTATGTAGTTGAGTCATACAGTATGTAGCCTTTCAAATTGATTTCTTTCACTTCGTAATATACCCTTAAGTTTCCATTATGTCTTTTGATGACTTGATGGCTCATTTATTTTTATTATTGAATAATATTACATTGTCATGTGTACCACAATTTATTTACCTATTTACCTACTGAAGGACATCTTGGTTGCTTCCAAGTTTTGGCAATGATGGCTAAAGCTGCTATAAAGATTTGAAACATTTCATGTGCAGGTCTTCGTGTGGAAATAGGTTTTCATCTTGTTTGGGTAAATATCAAGGAGCCCAACTGCTGGATCATACAACAAGAATTCAATGTGTATTTTTGTAAGAAAATACCAAACTCTCTTCCAAATGGCTGTACCATTTTGCATTCCCTCCAACAATGAATGAGAATTTCTGTTACTCCACATCTTCACCAGCCATTTTGAGACTAGCCCAATTGTCCTGTAGAACTGATGTTTATGGTTTCTTTGAATAAACATGGAAATTGACTCTCCCAGTCTTAAAACTTGAGAAAGTTACATTTGTCTTATCTGACTTCCTTTTTCAGGAAACCAACCAGCAGTCCTCTGAGATAGTATCAAGGAATTGAAACTTACCAGATAACTGCATCTGGACAATAAGACACCAGATCCCTCACCTGTCATAACGGCCTGACTACCTGCTTCCTGTTGACCACCTCCTCTTCCTTATCCCTTCCTAATTGCTGTTTTCCTACACATGGATACATTTCTTCCCTGCTATAAAACTTCCCAGTTTTAACTGGTTGGGGAGTTGGTTTTGAGACTGATCTCCCATAGTCTCAGCTGCAGAATCTGATCAAAGCCTTCTTCCCTGGCAGTACTCGTTGTCTCAGTGATGGACTTTCTGTGCCGTAAGCAACAGGACCTAGACCAAACCCCTGACACTGCAGTAACAATTTGCTATTGTCAGTATTTTGGACATTAGCCATTCTAATATGTGTGTAATGGTATCTCATAGTTTTAATTTGTAATTTTTTTTTTTTTTTAATTTTTTGAGACAGAGTCTAGCTCTGTCACCCAGGCTGGAGTGCAGTGGTGCGATGTCAGTTCACTGCAACTTCTGCCTCCTGGGTTCAAGTGATTTTCCTGCCTCAGCCTCATGAGTAGTTGGGATTACAGGCATGTACCACCATGCCCTGCTAATTTTTGTATTTTTTGGTAGAGATGGGGTTTCACCATATTGGCCAGGCTTGTCTCGAACTCCTGACCTCAAGTGATCTGCCAAAGGGCTGGGATTACAGGTGCATCCCAAAGGGCTGGGATTACAGGTACATCCCAAAGGGCTGGGATTACAGGTTTGAGCCACTGTGCCCAGCCTTAATTTGTAATTCTAATGACGTATCATGTTCAGCATCTTTTCATGTGCTTATTTGCCATCTGTGTACTTTTGGTGAGTTATCTGGTCATGTCTCTTGCCAGTTTTTTAATTGGATTGTTCTTTTTTTAAAATTTTAGTTAAAATTCTGGGATACATGCGCTGAATGTGCATGTTTGTTACATAGGTATACATGTGTCATGGTGGTTTGCTGCACCTATCAACTTGTTGTCTAGGTTTTAAGCCCCACATGCATTAGGTATTTGTCCTAATGCTCTCCCTCCCCTTTTCCCCCAACCCCCAAAAGGCCCCGGTGTGTGGTTGTGGGTTTGTCATAAAAGCTTTTATTATTTTGAGATATGTTCCATCAATACCTAGTTTATTGAGAGTTTTTATCATGAAGGAGTGTTGAATTTTATTGAAGGTCTTTTCTGCACCTATTGAAATAATCATGTAGTTTTTGTCATTGGTTCTGTTTATGTGATGGATTACATTTACTGCTGTGCATATGTTGAACCAGCCTTGCATCTCAGGGATGAAGCTGACTTGATTGTGGTGGAGAAGCTTTTTGATATGCTGCTGGATTCAGTTTTGCCAATGTTTTATTGAGGGTTTTTGCATTGATTTTCATCAGGGATATTGGCCTGAAATTCTCTTTTTTGTTGTCTCTGCCAGGTTTTGGAATTAGGATTTTTTTCTATTGTGTGGAATACTTTCAGAAGGAATAATACTAGCTCCTCTTTGTACCTCTGGTAGAATTTGGCTATGAATCCATTTGGTCCTGGGCTTTTATTTGGTTGGTAGGCTATTAATTACTGCCTCAATTTCAGAACTTGTTATTGGTCTATTCAGGGATTCAACTTCTTCTTGGTTTAGTCTTGGGAGGGGGTACGTGTTCAGAAATTGATCCGTTTCTTCTAGATTTTCTAGTTTATTTGCATAGAGGTGTTTATAGTATTCTCTGATGGTAGTTTGTGTAGGATCAGTGGTGATATCCCCTTTATCATTTTTTATTGTATCTATTTGATTCTTCTCTCTTTCCTTCTTTGTCATTTGGGCTAGTGGTCTATCTATTTTGTTAATCTTTTCAAAAAACCAGCTTCTGTATTCATTGATTTTTGGAAGGGTTTTTCATGTCTCTATCCCCTTCAGTTCTGCTCTGATCTTAGTTATTTCTTGCTTTCTGCTAGATTTTGAATTTGTTTGCTATTGCTTCTCTAGTTCTTTTGGTTGTGATATAAGGGTATCAGTTTTAGATCTTTCCTGCTTTCTGATGTAGGCATTTAGTGCTACAAATTTCCCTCTACACACTGCTTTAAATATGCCCCAGAGATTCTGGTATGTTGTCTCTTTGTTCTCACTGGTTTCAAAGAACTTCGTTATTTCTGCCTTACTTTTGTTGGTTACCCAGTAGTCATTCAGGAGCAGGTTGTTCAGTTTCCATATAGTTGTGCCGTTTTGACTGAGTTTCTTAATCCTGACTTCTAATTTGATTGCACTGTGGTCTGAGAGGCTGATTGTTATCACGTCCATTATTTCACATTTGCTGAGGAGTGTTTTATTTCCAATTATGTGGTCGATTTTAGAATAAGTGCTATGTGGTGCTGAGAAGAATGTATAGTCTCTTGATTTGTGGTAGAGGGTTCTATAGATGTCTATTACGTCTGCTTGGTCCAGAGCTGAGTTCAAGTCCTGAATGTCCCTGTTAATTTTCTGTCTCATTGATCTGTCTAATATTGACAGTGAGATGTTAAAGTCTTCCACTATTACTGTATTGTAGTATAAGTCTCTGTGTAGGTGTCTAAGAACTTCCTTTATGAATCTGGGTGCTCCTGTATTGGGTGCATATATGTTTAGGATAGTTAGCTCTTTGTGTTGAATTGATCCCTTTACCGTTATGTAATGCCCTTCTTTTTCTTTTTAATCTTTGTTGGTTTAAAGTCTGTTTTATCAGAGACTAGGATTGCAATCCCTGCTTTTTTTTTTTTTTTTTCCCATTTGCTTGGTAAATATTCCTCCTTCCCTTTATTTTGAGCCTGTGTGTGTCTCTGCACATGAGATGGGTCTCCTGAACACAGCACACTGATGGGTCTTGACTCTTTTTTGCCAGTCTGTGTCTTTTAATTGGGGCATTTAGCCCATTTACATTTAAGGTTAATACTGTTATGTGTGAATTTGATCCTGTCATCATGATGCCAGCTGGTTATTTTGCACATTAGTTGATGCAGTTTCTTCATAGTGTCATTGGTCTTTATATTTTAGTGTGTTTTTGCAGTGACTGGTACCAGTTGTTCCTTTCCGTATTTAGTGCTTCCTTAAGGAACTCTTGTAAGGCAGGCCTGGTGGTGACAAAAATCTCTCAGCATTTGCTTGTCTATAAAGGATTTTATTTCTCTTTCACTTATGTAACTTAGTTTGGCTGGATATGAAATTCTGGATTGAAAATTATTTTCTTTAAGAATGTTGAATATTGGCCTCCACTTTCTTCTGGCTTGTAGAGTTTCTGCAGAGAGATCACCTGTTAATCTGATGGGCTTCCCTTTGTAGGTAACCTGACCTTTCTCTCTGGCTGCCCTTAATATGTTTTCTTTTGTTTCAACCTTGGAGAATCTGACAATTTTGTGTCTTGGGGTTGCTCTTCTCGAGGAGTATCTTAGTGATGTTCTCTGTATTTCCTAAATTTGAATGTTGGCCTGCCTTGCTAGGTTGGGGAAATTCTCCTGGATAATATCCTGAAGTGTGTTTTCCAGCTTGGTTTCATTCTCCCTGTCACTTTCAGGGACCCCAAACAATCGTAGGTTTGGTCTTTTTGCATAGTCCCATATTTCTTGGAGGATTTTTTCGTTTCTTTTCATTCTTTTTTCTCTAATATTGTCTTCACATCTTATTTGAGTAAGTTGTTCTTCAATGTCTGATATCATTTCTTCAAGTATCAATAGCTTGATTGATTCAGTTATTGGTACTTGTGTATGCTTCACGAAGTTCTCATGCTGTGTTTTTCAGCTCCATTTATGTTCTTTTCTGAACTGGTTATTCTAGTTAGCAGTTTTTGTAACATTCTGTCAAGGTTTTTAGCTTCCCCGCATTGGGTTAGAACATGCTCCATTAGCTCAGAGGAGTTTGTTATTACCCATCTTCTGAAGCCTACTTCTGTCAATTTGTCAAATTCATTCTCTGTCCAGTTTTGTGCCTTAGCTGGAGAGAAGTTGCAATCATATGAAGGGGAAGAGGCATTCTGGTTTCTGGAATTTTAAGCATTTTTCACTCTGCTTTTTCCTCATCTTTGTGGATTTATCTACGTTTGGTCTTTGAGGCCGATGAGCTTTATTTGGGGTTTCTATGTGAGAGTCCTTTTTGTTGATGATGATGTTATTGTTTTCTCTTTGTTAGTGTTTTTTTCTTTTTTTTGAGACGGAGTCTCGCTCTGTCGCCCAGGCTGGAGTGCAGTGGCCGGATCTCGGCTCACTGCAAGCTCGGCCTCCTGGGTTCACGCCATTCTCCTGCCTCAGCCTCCCGAGCAGCTAGGACTACAGGCGCCCGCCACCTCGCCCGGCTAGTTTTTTGTATTTTTTAGTAGAGATGGGGTTTCACCGTGTTAGCCAGGATGGTCTCGATCTCCTGACCTCATGATCCGCCCGTCTCGGCCTCCCAAAGTGCTGGGATGTGTTTTTTTCTAAGAGTCAGCCCCTCTTCTGCAGGTCAGCTGCAGTTTGCTGGAGGTCCACTGTAGATCCTATTTGCCTGGATATCACCAGCGGAGATTGCAGAACAGCAAAGATTGCTGTCTGCTCCTTCCCCTGGAAGTTTTGTCCCACAGGGGCACTGGCCTGATGCCAGGCAGAGCTCTAGCGTATGAAGTGTCTCTCAACACCTGTTGGGAGGTTTCTCCTAGTCAGGAGGCAGGAGGTTCAGGGACCCACTTGAGAAGGCAGTCTGTTCCTTAACAGAGCTTGAGTGCTGTGCTGGGAGAACCCTCCTTGTCAGGGTCCACTGCTCTCTTCAGAGCTGGCAAGCAGAAACGTTTAAGTCTGCTGAAGCTGTGCCCACAGCTGCCATTTCCCCCAGGTACTCTGTTCCAGGGAGATGGGAGTTTTATTCATAAGCCCTTGACTGGGGTTGTTGCCTTTCTTTCAGAGATGCCCTGCCCAATGAAGAGGAATCTAGAGAGGCAGTCTGGCCACAGCCACTTTGCCATGCTGTGTTGAGTTCCACCCAGTCTGAACTTCCAGGCCTCCTTCACACTGTCTGGGGAAAACTGCCTACTCAAGCCTCAGTAATGGTGGACACCCCTCCCTGCACCAAGCTGGATCATTTCAGGTTGACTTCAAACTGCTGTGCTGGCAGCAAGAATTTCAAGTCAGTGGCTCTTAGCTTGCTGGGCTCTGTGGGAGTGGGACCGACTGAGCGAGACCACTTGGCTCCCTGGCTTCAACTCCCTTTCCAGGGCAGTGAATGGTTCTGTCTCACTGGGGTTCCAGGTACCACTGGGGTACAAAGAATAAAATCCTGCAGCTAGCTTGGTGTCTGCCCGAACAGCTGCCTAGTTTTGTGCTTGAAACCCAGGGCCCTGGTAGTGTAGGCACATGAGGGAATCTCCTGGTCTGCAGATTGCAAAAATCAAGAGAAAAGCATAGTATCTGCGCCAGGTAGCACAGTTTCTCACAGCTTCCCTTGGCTGGGAAAAGGAGGCCCCTGGCTCCTCATACTTCCTGGGTGAGGCAACTCCCCACCCTGCTTTTGCTCACTCTCTGTGGGCTGGACCCAATGAGATGAGCAGGGTACCTCAGTTGGAAATGCAGAAAGCAGTCCGTTCCAAGATGGCCAAATAGGAATAGCTCTGGTCTGCAGCTCCCAGTGTGATCAATGCAGAAGATGGTGATTTCTTCATTTCCAACTGAGGTACTTGGTTCATCTCATTGGGACTGGTTGGAGAGTGGGTGCAGCCCACGGAGGGTGAGCTGAAGCAGGGCAGGGCATTGCCTCACCCAGGAAGCACAAGGGGGTCGGGGATTTCCCTTTCCTAGCCAAGGGAAGCCGGGACAGACTGTACCTGGAAAATCAGGACACTCCCACCCTAATACTGTGCTTTTCCAATGGTTTTAGCAAACAGGACACCAGGAGATTATATCCTGTGCCTGGATCAGTGGGTCCCATGCTCATGGAACCTTGCTGACTGCTAGCACAGCAGTCTGAGATTGACCTGCGAGGCAGCAGCCTGGTAGGGGGAGGGGCTTACACCATTGCTGAGGCTTGAGTAGGTAAACAAAGTGGCTGGGGAAGCTCAAACTGGGTAGAACTCGCCGCAGCTCTGCAAGGCCTGCTGCCTCTGCAGACCCCACCTCTGGGGGCAGGGCATAGCTGAGCAAAAGGCAGCAGAAACTTCTGCAGGCTTAAACGTCCCTGTCTGACAGTTCTGAAGAGAGCAATGGTTCTCCCAGCATGGTGTTTGAGCTCTGAGAACGGACAGACTGCCTCCTCAAGTGGGTCCCGGAGCCCCATGAAGCCTAACTGGGAGACACCTCCCAGTAGGGGCCAACTGACACCTCATACAGGCAGGTGCCCCTCTGGGATGAAGCCTCCAGAGGAAGGATCAGGCAGCAATATCTGCTGTTCTGCAGCCTCTGCTGGTGATACCCAGGCAAACAGGGTCTGGAGTGGACCTCCAGCAAACTCCAACAGACCTGCATGCAGCTGAGCGACCTGACTCTAAGAAGGAAAACTAACAAACAGAAAGGAATAGCATCAACATCAACAAAAAGGACATCCACACCAAAACCCCATCTCTAGATCACCAGCATCAAAGACCAGAGGTAGATAAAATCACAAAGTTGGGGAGAAACCAGAGCAGAAAAGCTAAAAATTCTAAAAACCAGAGTGCCTCTTCTCCTCCAAAGGATTGCAGCTCCTCACCAGGAATGGGACAAAGCTGGACGGAGAATAACTTTGACAAGCTGACAGAAGTAGGCTTCAGAAGGTCAGTAATAACAAACTTCTCCAAGCTAAAGGAAGATGTTCAAACCCATTGCAAGGAAGCTAAAAACCTTGAAAAAAAGATTAGACAAGTGGCTAACTAGAATAAACAGTGTAGAGAAGATCTTAAATGACCTGATGGACCTGAAAACCATGGCACAAGAACTTCGTGACGCCTGCACAAGCTTCAATAGCTGATTCAATCAAGTGGAAGAAAGGGTATCAGTGATTCAAATTAATGAAATAAATTTGAAATTCAAATTAATGAAATAAATTTGAAATTCAAATTAATGAAATAAATTTGAAATTCAAATTAATGAAATAAATTTGAAATTCAAATTAATGAAATAAAGCAAGAGGAGAAGTTTAGAGAAAAAAGAGTAAAAAGAAGTGAACAAAGCTTCCAAGATATATGGGACTATGTGAAAAGACCAACTCTATGTTTGATTGGTGTACCTGAAAGTGATGGGGAAAATGGAACCAAGCATGGAAAACAGTCTTCAGCATATTATCCAGGAGAACTTCCCCAACCTAGCAAAGCAGGCCAGCATTCAAATTCTGGAAATACAGAGAACTTCACTAAGGTACTCCTTGAGAGCAACCCCAAGACACATAATTGTCAGATTCACTAAGATTGAAATAAAGGAAAAATTGTTAAGGGCAGCCAGAGAGAAAGCTTAGGTTACTCACAAAGTGAATTCCATCAGACTAACAGTGGATCTCTCAGCAGAAACTCTACAAGCCACAAGAGAGTGGGGCCAATATTCAACATTCTTAAAGAAAAGAATTTTCAACCCAGATTTCATATCCAGCCAAACTAAGTTTCATAAGTGAAAGAGAAATAAAATCCTTTATAGACAAGCAAATGCTGAGAGATTTTGCCACCATCAGGCCTGCCTTACAAGAGCTCCTGAAGGAAGCACTAAACTTGGAAAGGAACAACCGGTACCAGTCACTGCAAAAACATGCCAGATTGTAAAGAAAACCAATGCTAGGAAGAAACTGCATTAACTAAGAAGCAAAATAACCAGCTAACATCATAATGGCAGGATCAAATTCACACATAACAATATTAACCGTAAATGTAAATGGACCAAAAGCCCCAATTAAAAGACATACACTGGCAAATTGGATAAAGAGTCCAGACCCATCAGTGTGCTGTATTCAGGAGACCCCTTTCATGTGCAGAGACACAGATAGGCTCAAAATAAAGGGATGGAGGAAGATCTACCAAGCAAATGGAAAGCAAAAAAAGCAGGGATTGCAATCCTAGTCTCTCATAAACAGACTTTAAACCAACAAAGATCAAAAGAGACAAGGTCATTGCATAATGGTAAAGGGATCAATTCAACAAGAAGAGCTAACTATCCCACCACCATTATGACAGAACAGAAACAAGGACACCCTTGGATTCTTGGGAGATACTAATGAACCACTGAGAACCGCACCTGTAATCCCCTTCCTCTAGACTTCTTGCACAATAAGTAATTAAAGACATCATTAAAACAAACAAAAAAAAAAAAAAGAAAAAGAGCTAACTATCCTAAATATATATGCACCCAACACAAGAGCACCCAGATTCATAGAGCAAGTCTTTAGAGACCTACAAAGAGACTTAGACTCCCACAGAATAATAGTGGGAGACTTTAACACCCCACAGTCAATATTAGACAGATCAACAAGACAGAAGGTTAACAAGAATATCCAGGAATTAAACACAGCTCTGCACCAAGCGGATCTAATGATATCTACAGAACTCTCCACCACAAATCAACAGAATATACATTCTTCTCGGTACCACATCGTACTTATTCCAAAATTGACCACATAGTTGGAACTAAAGCACTTCTAACAAATGTAAAAGAACAGAAATTATAACAAACTGTGTCTCAGACCACAGTGCCATCAAATTAGAACTGAGGATTAAGAAACTCACTCAAAACTGCACAACGACATGGAAATTGAACAACGTGCTCCTGAATGACTACTGGGTAAAAAACGAAATGAAGGCAGAAATAAAGACTTTTTTGAAACCAAGGAGAGCAAAGACACAACGTACCAGAATCTCTGGGACACATCTAAAGCAGTGTGTAGAGTGAAATTTATAGCACTAAATGACCACAAGAGAAAGCAGGAAAGATCTAAAATCAACACCCTAACATCACAATTAGAAGAACCAGAGAAGCAATAGCAAACAAATTCAAAAGCTAGCAGAAGGCAAGAAATAACTAAGATCAGAGCAGAACTGAAGGAGATAGAGACACAAAATCCCTTCAAAAAAATCAGTGAATCCAGGAGCTGGTTTTTTTTAAAAGATCAACAAAATTGACAGACCACTAGCAAGAATAATAAAGAAGAAAAGAGAGAAGAATCAAATAGATGCAATAAAAAAATGATAGAGGGGATATCACCAGCGACCCCACAGAAATACAAACTACCATTAGAGAATACTATAAACACCTCTATGCAAATAAACTAGAAAATCTAGAAGAAATGGATAAATTCCTGGACACATACACCCTCCCAAGACTAAACCAGGAGGAAGCTGAATCTCTGAATAGACCAATAACAGGCTCTGAAATTGAGGCAATAATGAATAGCCTACCAACCAAAAAACTCCAGGACCAGACGGATTCACAGCCAAATTCTACCAGAGGTACAAAGAGGAAATGGTACCATTCCTTCTGAAACTATTTCAATCAATAGAAAAACAGGCAGTCCTCCCTAACTCATTTTATGAGGCTGCATCATCCTGATACCAAAGCCTGACAGAGACACAACAAAAAAAGATAATTTTAGACCAATATCCCTGATGAGCATTGATGCAAAAATCCTCAATAAAATACTGGCAAACCAAATCCAGCAGCACATCTAAAAGCTTATCCACCATGATCAAGTCAGCTTCATCCCTGGGATGCAAGGCTGGTTCCACATACACAAATCAATCAATGTAATCCATCACATAAACAAAAGCAATGACAGAAACCACATGACTATATCAATAGATGCAGAAAAGACCTTTGACAACATTCAACAGTCCTTCATGCTAAAAGCTTTCAATAAACTAGGTATTGATGGAACGTATCTCAAAATAATGAGAGCTATTTATGACAAACCCACACCCAATAGCATACTGAATGGGAAAAAAACTGAAAGCATTCCCTTTGAAAACTGGCACAAGACAGGGATGCCCTCTCTCACCACTCCTATTCAACACAGTGTTGGAAGTTCTGGCCAGAGCAATCAGGCAAGAGAAAGAAATAAAAGGTATTCAATTAGGAAAAGAGGACGTCAAATTGTCCTAGTTTGCAGATGACATGATTGTATATTTAGAAAACCCCATCGTCTCAGCCCAAAATCTCCTTAAGCTGATAAGCAACTTCAGCAAAGTCTCAGGACACAAAATCAATGCGCGAAAATCACAAGCATTCTTATACACCAATAACAGACAAACAGAGAGCCAAATCATGAGTGAACTCTCATTCACAACTGCTACAAAGAGATTAAAATACCTAGAATCCAACTTACAAGGGATGTGAATGACCTCTTCAAGGAGAACTACAAACCACTGCTCAACAAAATAAAAGAGGACACAAACAAATGGAAGAACATTCCATGCTCGTGGATAGGAATAATCAATATCATGAAAATGGCCATACTGCCCAAGGTAATTTATAGATTCAATGCCATCCCCGTCAAGCTACCAATGATTTTCTTAACAGAATTGGGGAAAATACTTTAAAGCTCATATGGAACAAAAAAGAGCCTGCATTGCCAAGACAGTCCTAAGCCAAAAGAACAAAGCTGGAGGCATCAGGCTACCTGACTTCAAACTATACTACAAGGCTATAGTAACCAAAACAGCATGGTACTGGTACCAAAACAGAGAGATAGACCAATGGAATAGAACAGAGGCCTCAGAAATAACACCATATGTCTCAAAAAAAAAAAAAAAAAAAGTCAGGAAACAACAGATGCTGGAGAGGATGTGGAGAAATAGGAATGCTTTTACACTGTTGGTGGGAGTGTAAACTAGTTCAACAATTATGGAAGACAATGTGATGACTCCTCAAGGATCTAGAACTAGAAATACCATTTGACCCAGTAATCCTATTGCTGGGTATATACCCAAAGGGTTATAAATCATGCTGCTATAAAGACACATGCACATGTATGTTTATTGCAGCACTATTCACAGTAGCAAAAACTTGGAACAAACCCGAATGTCCATCAATGATAGACTGGATTAAGAAAATGTGGCACATATACACCATGGAATATACTATGCAGCCATAAAAAAAGGATGAGTTCATGACTTTTGCAGGGACATAGATGAAACTGGAAACCATCATTCTGAGCAGACTATCACAAGAAGAGAAAACCAAACACTACCTGTTCTCATTCATAGGTGGGAATTGAACAATGAGAACACTTGGACACAGGGTGGGGAACATCACACACAGGGGCCTGTCGTGGGTTGAGGGGCAGGGGGAGGGATAGCATAAGGAGAAATACCTAATGTAAATGATGAGTTAATGGGTGCAGCACACCAACTTGGCACATGTATACCTATGTAACAAACCTGCATGATGGGCACATGTACCCTAGAACTTAAAGTATAACTTAAAAAAAAAAAAAAGGAAATGCAGAAATCACCTGTCTTCTGTTGGTCTCACTGGGAGCTGCAGATCAGAGCTGTTCCTTTTCAGCCATCTTGCCCGATCTACTGTTCTTTTTTTCATTATTGAGTTTCAAGAATTCTTTGTGTATTTTGGAGAGTAGTTCTTTATCATATATGTCTTTTACAACAAGTAGCTTCCTCCCTCATCTCTTTACTCTTTTCCACATAATCCTATCTATTTCCTTCTTGGCAGTTATCTCAATCTCAAGTACCTATTTATTTAGGTGTTTTTTTTTTTTTTCTTATTAACTAAAAGATGGATGAGAAGTGGAGATCTCTAGGCTTCTTAGGTAGGGGAGACTTAAGACTTTTCTTGTTTTCTCCACTTCTCTACTTGTTTTCTCCCTGAGAGATGATGTGTGAGTTCTCATCCTCTGGAAGCAGATGCCAAGATGTAGTTGGAAATGTGAGACATGTACGGGGCAAAACAGCCATGAAAACTAATGGGGGGAATTGAGAAAGGAGTAGGGAGAGAGAGTAAGGTGATGCAGGGCAGGCAAACCCCAAAATTGGGACTTAGCCTGTGAGGGTTCTTGGCTTCACCCAGGAAAGAATTCAACACTGAGTTGGTGGTGTTAGCAACTTTGATTGAAGAAACAGTATGCAGCAGCAGAGGTACTGCTCCTTGAAGACCAGGGCTACTCCACAGGCAGTGTGCTCAGAGTAGCAGCTCAGAGGCAGTTCTGTAGTCATAGTTACACCCGCTTTTAACTACATGTAAATTAAGGGATGGATTATGCAGCCATTTCTGGGAAAAGGTTGATAACTTCTTGGTCATCAAGTTGCCATGGAAAGGAGCGATAACTTCCAGGTGTTGCTGTGGTAATAGTAAACTGACACAGCACACTGGTGGATGTGTCTTATGGGAAGCTGCTTCTGATACAGAATGGCTGGGCTCCCAGCTAAACCCCACCCTCAAGCTTGGAATCTTGGCCCTAAGTGAAAACAGTGGACATTTAGCCCAGCCCTGAAGGGTCAGCTGTTTCACTTAGGGCCAAGATTCCAAGCTTGAGGGTGGGGTTTAGCTGGGAGCTCAGCAGGTCTGTATCACTTCTACCCTGATTCTGTTTTAGTCCTCAGTTTGGTCTGGTGTCCAAGCCCCATATTTAGAGTCAACTCCCACCTCCTACTTCAAAAGGAGAGAGAAAATGAAGGAACATTGGGTAGGAAGAAGCTCAAACTGTGGCACAGCTCTGAGAATGTCTCAGCAATCTGATGAGGCGTTCTCATGTGAACAGTGCCCATTAGAGGGGTCCTGCACTGGGAAATAATTGCCTGGCTCTAGTCCCTTCTCATCACCATCAGGGGAATGGCACTGGAGAACATGGCTTTGTCATGAATACTGTGGCAGATCCCAAAGGAGCATGGGCTTGGGGCTGTCCACTAAGCACACTCCTTGAGCAGAATCTCATTTGAGGGGAGAGCTGAGTGGTGCTGTCAAAGGTTGTCACAGGAAGGGTTACTCTGGATTGGTTGGACTTGAGGACACTGAGCCTTTTTTTTTTTTTTTTTCTGTTAGATGGTTCGTCGAGCATTAAAAGCTTAAGTGCAGAAGGTAGAACAACCGGAACACTCACACCTTGCTGGTGGGAATGTAAAATGGGACAGGCACTTTGGAAAGAAATTTGACCTACTTTGTAACATTAAACATAACCTTATCTGTTGAGCAAACATTTCCAGTCCTAGGTATTTATTCAAGAGAAATGAAAACTTAATTTTCACACAGATACTTTATCAAAGAATGCTCAATCACAATTTTATTCAAAGTATCCCAGTACTGGAAATAGCAAAAATGTCCATTATCAGGAGAATTATAAACAAATTGTAGCATGTGCATGCTGTAGTAACCTACTCAGCAATAAAGAAGAACAAATTACTGATATATAGCAAGTTTGCCAAAGGGATACACCCAGGTCATCCCCATCTGATCACAATATAGAACATTTCCATCTACCAGAAAGTTTCTTTGTGTCCCTTCCCAGTCAATTCCTTTCTCTGGGTACATTAGCTTGCTTGGGCTGTGTTTGGTAAATATCAATTCTTCATAATTTGGTCTTGAGGTCCCCACCTCTTAATACCTTTGCATTGGGGATTAAGTTTCAACATGAATTTTCAAGGAGACACATTCAAACTATAGCACTCTGCCTCTGCTTGCTAACAGTTTATATCTTTCTCATATACAAAATACATTTATTCCACCCTAGTAACCCCAAAAATCTTAACTCATTCCAGCATCAACTTTAGAGTCTAAGTTGAAATTTCATCTAACTATCATCTAAACCAAGGAGGATAATTACAAATTCTTCTCCTTGATTTTGATGATATTGAGATGATGATATTTAGATGTGAGCCTGTTGAGCCACCTCTCTTGATGGTGACTATAAATATAGGCTGACCAGGAAAGCAGTTAGGTTCAGGTGTGTTGGTCAGGTGAGACACAAAGGAGGCAGCACAACAAAGCACATGGAATAACAGAAGCAGTTTTGTTACTTACATGTCCCAGAAAGAAGAGGACAGCATGCCTCATAGGGCCAACAAGAAGAGGGATTCAGAACATGCATGCTCCTCTCAGCCAGTGTTTAGACAGCAAGAGAGAGAGAGTGAGGGACCTGTAGGTCAAAGCCTTTACTGGGGTCCAGTGCATTACTCAAGCATATTCCTGTGGGGAGTTCTCTCTGGTAGGTTTAGAGCAAGTAGGCCAAGTTCCATGGGGTCATGCTGTGGCTGAGAGGTGGTCCCTATGGCGTATCTGAGCCATCCTTGAAGGGTGTAGGGAACAAGAGGAGTGAGCCAAGTATGTTGTACCTAGCTGTCCCACAAGGAGGTTGGGGAGGTGGTCACCAGTGGCAGAGGTTTAAGGCAGATATCTGGACTGACCATCGAGGAACTGGGATGAAGTATAGAACCAGAAACTGTCAATGGTGACTGCACCCTGCTTCTAGTATGAGAAAGTTCAGCTTATATTAAAATGGATGCCAAGGAAACATACAATTATGAGAATTTATTACAGGCTGCCATAGACAAGTCCCACAAAGGCCAGGCATGGTGGTTCATGCCTGTAATCCCAGCACTTTGGGAGGCCAAGGCAGGCAGATTATGAAGTCAGGAGTTTGAGACCAGCCTGACCAACATGGTCTCTACTAAAAATACAAAAATTAGACAGACGTGGTGGCATATGCCTGTAATCCCAGCTACTCAGGAGGCTGAGGCAGGAGAATCACTTTAACCCAGGAGGTAGAGGTTGCAGTGAGCCAAGATCGAGCTACTGTACTCCAGCCTGGGTGACAGAGTGAGACTCCATCTCAAAAACAAAACAAAACAAAAAACCAACCAACCAACCAACCAAAGAAAAAAAACAGAAAAGTACCACAGACTGGGGGTCTTAACAGAAATTTATTCACTGCAGGCCAGACACGGTGGCTCATGCCTGTAATCCTAGCACTTTGGGAGGCTGACGTGGGGGGATCACGAGGTCAAGAGATTGAGACCATCCTGGCCAACATGGTGAAACACTGCCTCTACTAAAAATACAAAAATTAGCTGGGCATTGTACACGTCTGTAGTCCCTGCTGCCTGGGAGGCTGAAGCAGGAGAATAGCTTGAACCCAGGAGGCGGAGGTTGCAGTGAGCCAAGATTGCTCCACTGCACTCTGGCCTGGCAACAGAGTGAGACTCCATCTCAAAAAAAGAAAAAGAAATTTATTCACTGTGGAAAATAGAGTCTAGATGTCTGGTCTGAGATCAAGGCATCAGCAGGGTATTTCTTCTGAGGCCTTTCTTTTGGCTTGCAGATGTCTGTCTTTGCCTTATGTCCTCACATGGTCATCCCTCTGTATATGTCTGTGTCCTATCTCCTCTTCCTATGAAAACACCAGTCATATTGGATTAGGGCCCACCCTCATGACCTTATTTTAACTTAATCGCCCTTTTAAGAGCACTATTTCTAAACACAGTCACATTCTGAGGTACTGGGGTTAGGGCATCAACATAGAAATTTTGGAGGGACACAGTTATACATTAGGAAAAGCGCTGATCTCATCATTTTCACCTTAGCCTACTTTAGAACTTCCCATAAATGGAATCATGTATTGTGTGTACTCTTTTATGTGTGGTTTCTTCCATTCAACATAATAATGATGAAGTTCATTCATGTTGTTTCCTTGACTGTGCAGAAGCTTCTTTCTTTGATAGAATCCTATTTGTCTACTACTTTTGGTTTTGTTGTCTGTGCTTTTGGGTTCATATCCAAAAAATTTTTGGCCACCAATGTCATGGAACTTTCCCGCTCTGTTTTATTCTAGTAGTTTTACATTTTTCAGTCTTACATTTAAGACTTCAATCCATTTTGAGTTGATTTTTGTATATGGTGTGAGATAAGGGTCTAATTCCATTCTTCTGTATGTGGATATCTAGTCCCAACATCATTTATGAAGACATTGTCTTTTCCTCATTGTGCATTTGTCTTAGTTCATTTGTGCTGCTACAATAAAATACCAGCAACCAGGTAATTTATAAACAACAGAAATTTATTTCTCACTTATGAATGCTAAGTTCAAGATCAAGTTGCCTACAAGTTCAGTGTCTGCTGAGAGCCTCGTCTCTGCTACCAGGATGGTGCCTCATTGCTGTGTCCTCTGGGGGTTGGTGGGGAATGGGTGCTGTGTCTTCACATGGCAAGGGTCAGAAGGGCAAAAAGAGCCAAATGTTATATGAAGTCTCTTTTATAAGGGCTTTAATCTCATTTATGAAGGAGGAGCCCTCATGACCTAATCACCTTCTAAAGTCCCCACCTCTTAATACTTTTGCATTGGGGATTATATTTCAACATGAATTTTCAAGGGGGACACAAACACTCAGACTATAGCACTCTGCCTCTGCCTGCCAACAGTTCATATCTTTCTTATATACCAAATACACTTATTCCACCCTAGTAAACCAAAAAATCCTAACTCATTCCAGCATCAACTTTACAGACTAGTCAGAAATCTCATCTAAATATCATTTAAACCAAGGAGGAAAACTGCAAATTCTCCTTGATGCAGATAATATTTAGATGTGAGCCTCTTTAGATGTGAAATCAAACAAGTTGTGTGCTTCCAAAATACAGTGGTGGGACAGACATTCTCATTTTGAAAAGAAGAAATAGGAAAGATGAAAAAGGTAACAGATCCCAAGTAAGTCCCAAACTCAACAAGACAAAAAACATTAAATCTTGAGGCCTGAGAATAATCTTTGACACCATGTCCTGCCTTCTAGACACACTGGGGTAGAGGTTGTGTCCCCAAGGCTCTGGGGGGCTGAGCCCCATGACTTTGCCTGGTGAAGCCTACATTACAGCTTTCGTGGGTTGGAGTCTAGTGTCTAAGACTCTCCTTAACGGCAGTTGCACGTTGGTGGCTCTACAGTTTTGGGGTCTTCAGGGTGACCCCACTCTCATGGTTCCACCAGACATCTTTGTGGAGTCTCTCTGTGGCGGTTCTGACCCCATGGCTCCTCTGGGCATTGCCTTAGTGGAGGCTGTCTGCAGTGGCCCCACCCCTGTGGCAGTTCTCTGCCTGGGCCCTAAGGCTCTCTGGGACATCCTTTGAATTCTAGATAGAGGCATCCATCCATGCTTCTGCACCTCTTGCATTGTGCACACCATCAGAATTAGCATCATGTGCAGGCTGCCAAAGGTTACCCCATGCAATCCAAAGGGATGGCCTGAGTTGGGTAGCTGAGAAATCTAGGCCATACTGTGGGGAGCAGAGACATGAGGTGGCACAGGGAAGCAAGCTCTAAGGTCCTATGGGCACCCTGGGCCCCTCCCTTGAAACCATTCTGCCTCCAAAGCTCTGGCACTCGGGCCTTGAGTGGCAGCCCTGAAGATCTGCAAAATGTCTTCAGGGTCATTTTTTCATTGTCTTGATAAATAGCATCTAACTTTCTTCTGTCCATACTAATCTCTTTCAAATGTTCACTTGGTCACTCTTTTGATATTTTCTCCCAAACATGACTTTTTATTCTTTACAGGAAGGCTGAGAATTTTCCAAATCTTTAAGTTATGCTTCCCTTTTGATTATAAATTCTGTCTTTAATTTGTTTCTCTCTTCTCACATTTTGCTATAAACAGTCCAAAGAAGTCATGCTGCTCCTTCAATACTTCTTGTAGATATTTCTTCCACCAAAATCCTCTTTCATTGCTTGCAAATTCTGCCCTCCACAAAACATGAAGACATTGACACAAGGCCACACCCAGCTAATTTTTGTATTTTTAATAGAGATGGGGTTTCATCATGTTCGCCAGACTGGTCTTGAACTCTGACTTCAAATGATCCACTCGCCTCGGCCTCCCAAAGTGCTGGGATTACTGGTGTAAAACACTGCACCCGTGGCTGTGCCTGGCCTGGATATTATATTTTTGATTGACAGATTTTTTTTTTTTCCTTTAGCAACTTTGAAAATATCATCACACTATCTTTTGGCCTGTAAGGTTTCTGCTGAGAAGTTTGCTGCTAGCCTTCTTAGAACTCTGCTATGTTACTTGCTTCTTTCCTCTTACTGTTTTCAGTATCTTTTCTTTGTCCTTGATTTTTGAGAGTTTGATTTTATGTCTTGATGTAGTTATGCTTGGATTGAATCTGATTGGAGACTTTTGACCTTTCTATACCTGGATATTTATATCTTTTAAAAAATTTGGAAAGTTGTCTGTTATTATTTCTTGATATACACCTTCTATCCCTTTGTGTTTCTCTCCTCTAACTGAAACATTTGCTTTTTAGATACTGCCCATCAATTCTATAAACTTTATTCATTTATTTTTATTCCTTTTTCTCTTCTAACTGCATTTCCAAATAACCTGACTTCAAGTTTATAGACTTTTTTTCTGCTTGTGTCTACTGTTGATACTGTGTATTACATTTTTCATTTCATTCATTGTGTTTTTTAGTTCCAGAATTTCTGTTTGCTTTTTTGCTTTTATTATGACTTTTTAAATTGACATATAATAATTGTATTTATTTGTGGGGTTCAGTGTGATATTTTGGTACAGGTATATAATATGTGTAATGATCAAATCAGGGTAATGGGCATATCCATCACCTCAAACATTTATCATTTATTTGTATTGAGAACATTTAAAATCCACTCTTCTAGCTATTTGAAAATATACAATACTTCGTTGTTAATTATAGTCACACTATAGTGCTATAGAACACTGGGACCTATTCTTCCTATATGGCTGTACTTTTGTATCCATAAACCAGCCCTTGAGAGTGTCCTCTCTTCTCTTCCCTTCTCTGCCTCTAGTGCCACCATTCTACTCTCCAAGTCTGTGAGATCAACTTTTTAAGTTTCCATATGTTAGTGAAAACATAGAGTATTTGCCTTTCTGTGCCTAAATTTTTCATTTAACATAATGTCCTCCAAGCTTACCCATATTGTTGAGAATTACAGAATTTCATTCTTTTAATGGATAAACAGCATTCCATTATGTATATATACCTCATTTTCTTCATTCATGTGTTTATAGACACTCAGGTTGATTTCATATCTTAGCTATTGTGAATAGTACTGCAATAAACATTGGCACACAGATATCTCTTTGTTATACTGATTTCCTTTCCTTTGGAGGTATATACTCATTAGTGGGATTGCTAGATCATTGGTAGTTTTAGTTTTTTGAGAAACTTCCATATTAGTTTCCACAATGGCTGTACTAATTTACATTCCCACCAATCGTGTATGAGTTTCCCTTTCCCTACTTCCTTACCAGCATTTGTTATATTCTTGTCTTTTTGGTAACAGTCATTTTAACCAGGGTGAGATAATACCTCATTGTGGTTTTGATTTGCATTTCCATGATGATTAGTGATATATAGCATTTTTTTCACAGACTTGGGCATCTGCATGTGGTCTTTTGAGAGATGTCTATTCAATCATTTGCCCATTTTTAAATTGGATTATTTCAGTTGTTTCAGTTACTTGTATATTCTAGTATTAATCCGTTGTCAGATGAATAGTTTGCAAATATTTTCTCCCATTTTTCAGGTTGTCTCTTCATTCCGTTTGTTTCCTTTGCTATACAGAAGGCTTTTAGTTTAATGTAATATCGTTTGTCTATTTTTGTTTTTGTGTTTGTGCTTTGAGGTGTTCTCCATAATACCTGTGTCCAGATCAGTGTCCTAAAGTGTTCCTCCTATTATGTTTGTTTTTTTCCTTGTACTTCATAGTTTGGAGTCTTATGTTTAAATATTTAATCCATTTAGAGTTTATTTATTCCTTTATTTATTTATTTGACAAGTCTCACTCTATTGCCCAGGCTGTAGGGCAGTGGCATGATCTCAGTTCACTGCAGCCTCAACTTCCCAGACTCAAGTGATCTTCCCACCTCAGCCCTCCAAGTAGCTGGGACTACAGACATGCACCACCATGCCCAGCTAATTTTTGTATTTTTTGTAAAGGTGGGGTTTTGCCATGTTGTCCATGGCTGGTCTCAAGCTCATGGACTCAAACGATCTTTCTGCCTCAGCCTCCCGAAGTGCTAGGATTATAGATGTGAGCCACGATGCTCAGTCTAGAGTTGATTTTTTTATACAGTAAGAGATAGTGGTCTAGTTTGTTTTTTGTTGTTTGGTTGGTTGGTTGGTTTTTGCCTGCATATGGATATCCAGTTTTCCCAGCACCATTTATTGGAGAGACTGTCACTTCCTCCATGAATGGTCTTTGAGGCTATGTTGAAAATGAATAGGCTGTAAATACATGGATTTATTTCTGGGTTATCTATTCTTTTTCAGTGGTCTACATGTCTGTTTTCATGCCAATACTATCCTGTTTTATTTTTAAATTTATTTTTATTTTTGACAGAGACAGCTCTCTCTTTGTTGCCCAGGCTGATCTTGAACTCCTGGCCTTAAGCAATCTTCCCATCTCAGCCTTTTAAAGTGCTGGAATTACAGGCATGAACCACTGTACCTAGCCACCATAGTGTTTTGGTTAATACAGGTTTGTAGTATATTTTGTCATTTGGTGGTATGATGCCTCTAGCCCTGTTCTTTTAGCTGAGAATTGATTTGACTATTCAGGGTCTTTTGTGGTTCCATAAAATCTATAGTGTTTTTTTTTCTATTTCTGTGAAGAATGCAATTGGTATTTTTATAGGCATTTTATTGAATCTGTAGATCATTTTTGGTAGTGTGGTCATTTTCGCAGTATCAATTCTTCCAATCCATGAACATGGGATGTCTTTTTTGTGTGTGTATGTGTGTGTCCTCTTCAATTTCTTTAATCAATGTCTTATAGTTTTCCTTGGAGACATCTTTCACCCCCTTGTTTAAATTTATTCCTGGGTTTTTTTTTTTTTTTAAGCCATTATGAATGGGATTGCTTTCTTGACGTTTTCCCACTAGTTAGTTGTTGGTACATAGAAATAATACTAATTTTTGCATTTGATTTTGTATCCTGTGACTTTACTGACTTGTCAGGTCTAAGGTTCTTTCCTGTGAAGTTTTTAGGTTTTTCTCTATATAAGATTATGTCCCTGTAATCCCAGCACTGTGGGAGGCCAAGGTGGGTGGATCACGAGGTCAGGAGATTGAGACTACCCTGGCCAATATGGTGAAACCCCGTCTCTACTAAAAATACAAAAAAATTAGCTGGACGTGGTGGCATGTGCCTGTAGTCCCAGTTACTCAGGAGGCTGAGGCAGGAGAATCGCTGGAACCTGGGGGGTGGAGGTTGCAGTGAGCCAAGATAGTGCCACTGCACTCCAGTCTGGGTGACAGAGTGAGACTCCGTCTCAAAAAAAAAGAAAAAAAAAAGAAAAAAGATTATGTCATTTGCAAACAGGGAAAATTTGACTTCCTTCTTTCCAATTCCTTTATTTCATTTTGTTGCATAGTTGCTCTGGCTAGGACTTCCAGTACTATGTCGAATAAAAGTGGTAAAAATGGGCATTCTTGTCTTGTTCCAGACCTTAAAACAGTAAGTGGCAACTTTTCACTGTTCAGTATGAGTTAGGCTGTGGGTTTGAAATATATGTATTTTATTGTGCTGAGATATATTGCTTTTATATACCCAACTTGTTGGGAGTTTTTGTTTTTTTTTAATCATGAGGAGATGTTGAATTTTATCAAATGGTTTTTCTGCTTCTATTGAAATGGTCATATGGTTTTTGTCCTTTGTTCTGTTGATATGTTGTACATTTATTGCTTTGTATATGTTGAACCATTATTGCATTCCTGGAATAAATCTCACTTGACCACAGTGAATGATCTTTGTAATGTGCTGCTGAATTAATTTTGCTAGTATTTTTTTGAAGGTAGAAGAAATAATTAATAATGTTGGTTTTGCTGATTAACATTAGGGAAAGAATAACTTTCTTTATTCATGTAAAATACCTTTACATGAATAAAGAATTTAAAAGTAAGCTCCAATCATGAAAATATAATTATAGACACTCATGTAGTTGATAGTTTAGTACATCTGGTAAGTTTGAAGAAGAAAGACTTCCTAAGTAGTATTTATGTGATTTTTAAAATTAAAAAGAACAATAAACAGATATGATAGAAAAATATTTTAAATACCTACACCACAAGAAGCATTATTAACAAAAGGAAAACATAAAGTAAATGTGATATAGAAGGGATTGATATTTTTGGCACATAAAAGTTATTACTTTGAATGTCTTTAGAATTCTTGGGGGGAGGGGAAGAAGGTTAACGGAATTTGCAATAAACGCTAAGACCTGAGTAAATAAACCAGAAGATAATAAGATAATAAAAAAATTTTTTTTTTTTTTTTTGAGACGGAGTCTCGCTCTGTCGCCTGGGCTGGAGTGCAGTGGCCGGATCTCAGCTCACTGCAAGCTCCGCCTCCCGGGTTCACGCCATTCTCCAGCCTCAGCCTCCCGAGTAGCTGGGACTACAGGCGCCCGCCACCTCGCCCGGCTAGTTTTTTTTGTATTTTTTAGTCGAGACGGGGTTTCACAGTGTTAGCCAGGATGGTCTCGATCTCCTGACCTCGTGATCCGCCCGTCTCGGCCTCCCAGAGTGCTGGGATTACAGGCTTGAGCCACCGCGCCCGGCCGATAATAAAATTTATAAACATAAAACAACAGTCAATTATAAAAGTAATGCAAATTAAACAAACACTAGCATACATATCGTATGTATTAACAAAACAAAAGTTGAATGGTAATTTATTTGCTAGTGATAGTGTATCAAAAATGTTGTCACCTACATTGCATATAGCATTTTATTTTATTTATTGTTTTATTTCAATAGCTTTTTGGGGAACAGGTGGTGTTTGGTTACATGGATAAATTCTTTAGTGGTGAATTCTGAGATTTTGGTGTATCCATCACCCAAGCAGTGTGCACTGTACCCAATATGCAATCTTTTATTCCTAAGTCCCCTCCTGCCCTTCCCCCCCGAGTCTCCAAAGTCCATTATATCATTCTTATGCCTTTGTGTCCCCATAGCTTAGCTCTCACTTATAAATGAGAACATATGATGTTTGTTTTTCTATTCCTGAATTCCTGAGTTACTTCACTTAGAATAATGATCTCCAACTCCATCTAGGTTGCTGCAAATGCCATTATGTCATTCTTTTTTATGGATGAGTAGTGTTCCATGGTGTGTGTGTATATATATATATAATATATTTATATTATATATGTATATTTACCACATTTTATCTACTCATTGATTGGCATTTGGGCTGGTCCCATATTTTGCAATTGTGAATTGTGCTGCTATATACATACGTGTGCAAGTGTCTTTTTCATATAAATACTTCTTTTCCTCTGGGTGGATACCCAGTAGTGGCATTGCTGGATCAAATAATCGATCTACTTTTAGTTCTTTAAGGAATATTCATACTGTTTTTCATAAAGGTTGGACTAGTTTACATTCCCATCAGCAGTGTAAAATTGTTCCCTTTTCACATCTATGCCAACATCTATTTTTTTTTTATTTTTAAATCACAGCCATTCTTGTAGGAGTAAGGTGGTATTGCACTGTGGTTTTGATTTGCATTTCCCTGAGAATAGTGATATTGAGCATTTTTTCATATGTTTGTTGACCATTTGCATATCTTTTTTGAGAATTGTCTATTCATGTCCTTAACTCATTTTTTGATGGGATGATTTGTTTTTCTCTTGCTGATTTGTTTGAGTTCCTTGTAGATTCTGGATATTAGTCCTTTGTCAGATGCATAGCTTGTGAAGATTTTCTCCCACTTTGTGGGTTGTCTGTTTACTCTGCTGATTATTTCTTTTGCTGTACGGAAGCTTCTTAGTTTAATGAAGTCCTATCTGTTTATCTTTGTTTTTGTTGTATTTGCTTTTGGGTCCTTGGTCATGAATTCTTTGCCTAAGCCAATGTCTAGAAGGGTATTTCTGATGTTATCTTCTAGAATTTTAATGATTTCATGTCTTAGATTTAAGTCTTTGATTTTTTTTTTTTTTTTTTGAGACAGGGTCTCACTCTGTCACCCAGACTGGAGTGCAGTGGTGTGATCTTGGCTCACTGCAACCTCTGTCTCTGGGTTCAAGGAATTCTCCCACCTGAGTCTCCTGAGTAGCAGGGACCACAGGCATGCACCACCATGCCTGGCTAATTTTTGTATTTTTTGGTACAGATAGGGTTTTGCCATGTTGGCCAGACTGGTTGGTCTTGAACTCTTGACCTCAAGTGATCTGTCCACCTTGGCCTTCCAAAGTGCTGGGATTACAGGCATGAGCCACCACACCCAGCCTTTTGATCCATCTTGAGTTCACTTTTGTATAAAGGGAGAAATGAAGATCCAGTTTCATTCTTCTACTTGTGGCTTGCCAGTTACCCAGAACAATTTGTTGGATAGGGTATCCTTTCCTTACTTCATGTTTTTGTTTGCTTTGTCTAAGATCAGTTGACTGTAAGTTGGCTTTATTTCTGTGTTCTCTATTCTGTTCCATTGGTCTGTGTACTTATTTCTGTACCAGTATCATGCTGTTTTGGTGAGTATAGTCTTATAGTATAGATTGAAGTTGGGTCATGTGATGCTTCCAGATTTGTTCTTTTTGCTTAGTCTTACTTTGGCTATGTGGCCTTTTGTTGTTGTTGTTGTTGTTGTTTGTTTGTTTGTTTTGGATCCATATGAATTTAAGGATTGTTTTTTCTAGTTCTGTGAAACATTATGATGGTATTTTCATGGGAATTACATTGAATTTGTAGATTGCTTTTGGATGTGTGGTCATTTTCACAATATTGATTCTACCCATTCATGAGCATGGGATGTATTTCCATTTGTTTGTGTCATCTATGATACTTTCAGCAGTGTTTTGTAGTTTTGCTTGTAGAAGTCTTTCACCTCCTTGGTTAGATATATTCTTAAATCCCAGCACTTTGGGAGGCCGAGACGGGTGGATCACGAGGTCAGGAGATCGAGACCATCCTGGTCTACACGGTGAAACCCCGTCTCTACTAAAAAATACAAAAAACTAGCCGGGCGAGATGGCGGGCGCCTGTAGTCCCAGCTACTCGGGAGGCTGAGGCAGGAGAATGGCGTAAGCCCAGGAGGCGGAGCTTGCAGTGAGCCGAGATCGCGCCACTGCACTCCAGCCTGGGCGACAGAGCGAGACTCCGTCTCAAAAATAAAATAAAATAAAATAAAAAGATATATTCTTAAGTATTTTATGTGTCTGTGTATGTGCAACTGTTGTAAAAGGGATTGAGTTCTTGACTTGAGTCTCAGCTTGGTCATTATTGGTGTCTAACAGTGCTACTGATTTGTGTACATTGATTTTGTATCCTGAAACTTTACTTAATTCATTTATCAAATCTAGGAGCTTTTTGGATGAGTCTTTAGGGTTTTCAAGATGTATGATCATATCATCAGTGAACAGTGACAGTTTGACTTCCCCTTTACCAATTTGGATGCCCTTTATTTTTTCTCTTATCTGATTGCTCTGGCTAGTACTTGCAGAACTATGTTGACTAGAAGTGGTAAAAGTGGGCATCCTTGTCTTGTTCCAGTTCTCAGAAGGAATGCTTTGAACTTTTCCTTGTTCAGTATAATGTTGGCTGTGGTTTGTCATAGATGGCTTTTATTATTTTAAGATATGCCCCTTCTATGCTGATTTTTCTGAAGGTTTTAATCTTTATGATTCTTGATTTTGTCAAATGCGTTTTCTGCATCTCTTGAGATGATCGTGTGGTTTTTGTTTTTGATTCTGTTTATGTGGTGTATCACATCTATTGACTTGTGTGTATTAAAACATCCCTACATCACTGGTATGAAATCCACCTGGTCATGGTGAATCCACCTGTGCTGTTGGATTCAGTTAGCTAGTATTTTGTTGAGGATTTTTGCATCTATGTTCATCAGGGATATTAGCTGTAGTTTTTATTACTGTTGTTTTTATGTCCTTTCCTGGTTTTGTTATTAGGGTGATACTGGCTGCATAGAATGATTTAGAGAGGATTCCCTCTTTCTCCATTATTTGGAATAGTTTCAATTCCAAAAGATAGAGAAATACCAATTCTTATTTGAATGTCTGATAGAATTCAGCTGTGAATCCATGTGGTCCTGGACTTTTTTTTGTTGGTATTTTATGTTATTTAAATTTTGTTTTAATTCCACAGGTTATTGGGTAACAGGTGGTGTTTGGCTATATAAGTTCCTTTTTGTTTTGAGATGGAATCTCGCTCTGTCGCCCAGACTGGAGTGCAGTGGCTCAGTCTTGGCTCACTGCAAGCTCCACCTCCCTTGTTCACGCCATTCTCCTGCCTCAGCCTCCTGAGTAGCTGGGACTACAGGCATCCACCACCACGCCTGGCTAATTTTTTGTATTTTTAGTAGAGACGGGGTTTCACCATGTTAGCCAGGATGGTCTCGGTCTCCTGACCTCATGATCCACCCACCTTGGCCTCTGTAAGTGCTGGGATTACAGGTGTGAGTCACCACACCCAGCTGTGAGTAAGTTCTTTAGTGGTGATTTGTGAGATTTTGGTGTACCCATCACCCAAGTAGTATACACTGTACCCACTTTGTAGTCTTTTATCCCCTACCCCTTCTCACTCCTTTCCCCTGAGTCCCCAAAGTCCACCATGTCATTCTTATGCCTTTGCATCCTCATAGCTTAGCTCCCACTTAGGAGTAAGGACATACAATTTTTGGTTTTCCATTCCTGAGTTACTTCACTTAGAATAATAGTCTCCAATCTTATCCAGGTTGCTGTGAATGCTAATAACTCATTCCTTTTTATGGCTGAGTAGTATTCCATCGTATATATATATATACACCAGTTTTTTATACACTCATTGATTGATGGGCATTTGGGTTGGTTCCACATTTTTGCAATTAGAAATTGTGCTGTTATAAACATGAGTGTGCAAGTATGTTTTTTGTATAATGACTTCTTTTCCTCTGGGTAGATATCCTGTAGTGGGATTGCTGGATCAAATGGTAGTTCTACTTTTAGTTCTTCAAGGAATCTCTACATTGTTTTCCATAGTGGTTGTACTAGTTTACATTTTCCACCAGCAGTGTAGAAGTGTTCCCTGTTCACCACAATAATAGATAATGCCATCATCTATTATTTTTTGATTTTTGGATTATGGCCATTCTTTCAGGAGTAAGGTGGTATCACACTGTGGTTTTGATTTGCATTTGCATTTCCCTGATCATTGGTGATGTTGAACATTTTTTCATGTTTGTTGGCCATTTGTATATCTTGTTTTGAGAATTGTCTATTCATGTCCTTAGCCCACTTTTTGATGGGATTGTTTGTTTTTTTCTTGCTAATTTATTTGTGTTCATTGTAGATTCTGGATATTAATCCTTTGTCAGATGTATAGATTGTGAAGATTTTCTCCCACTTTGTGGGTTATCTGTTTACTCTGCTGACTGCTCCTTTGCTGTGTGAAAGCTCTTTAGTTTAATGAAGTCCCATCTATTTATCTTTGTTTTTATTGAATTTTCTTTTGGGTACTTGGTCATGAAATCCTTGTCTAAGCTAATGTCTACAAGAGTTCTTCCAATGTTATCTTCTAGAATTTTTTTTTTTTTATTATACTTTAAGTTCTAGGGTACATGTGCATAACGTGCAGGTTTGTTACATATGTATACTTATACCATGTTGGTGTGCTGCACCCATCAACTCGTCAGCACCCATCAATTCATCATTTATATCATGTATAACTCCCCAATGCAATCCCTCCCTCCTCCCCCCTCCCCATGATAGGCCCCAGTGTGTGATGTTCCCCTTCCCGAGTCCAAGTGATCTCATTGTTCAGTTCCCACCTATGAGTGAGAACATGCGGTGTTTGGTTTTCTGTTCTTGTGATAGTTTGCTAAGAATGATGGTTTCCAGCTGCATCCATGTCCCTAAAAAGGACGCAAACTCATCCTTTTTTATGGCTGCATAGTATTCCATGGTGTATATGTGCCACATTTTCTTAATCCAGTCTGTCACAGATGGACATTTGGGTTGATTCCAAGTCTTTGCTATTGTGAATAGTGCCGCAATAAACATACGTGTGCATGTGTCTTTGTAGTAGAATAATTTATAATCCTTTGGGTATATACCCAGTAGTGGGATGGCTGGGTCATATGGTACATTTAGTTCTAGATCCTAGAGGAATTGCCATACTGTTGAGATACCATCTCACACCAGTTAGATTGGCAATCATTAAGAAGTCAGGAAACAACAGGTGTTGGAGAGGATGTGGAGAAATAGGAACACTTTTACACTGTTGGTGGGATTGTAAACTAGTTCAACCATTATGGAAAACAGTATGGCAATTCCTCAAGAATCTTCTAGAATTTTTATAGTTTCAGGTCTTAGATGTAAGTCCTTGATCCATTTTGAGTTGATTTTTGTATAAGGTGACTGATAAAGATCCAGATTTATTCTCCTAAATGTGGCTTGCCAATTATCCCAGCATCATTTGTTGAATAGAGTGTCCTTTCCCTATTTTATGTTTTTGTTTGCTTTGTCAAAGGTCAGTTGACTGTAGGTATTTGGGTTTATTTCTGGGTTTTGAAAAAATTACCATTTCTATCTCTCTGCTTGTTATTGGTCAGTTCAAAGTTTCTATTTCTTCCTAGTTTAATCTAGGAGGGTTGTGTATGTCCAGGAATTTTTCAGTCTCCTCTAAGTTTTCTAGTTTGTGCACACAAAGGTATTCATAGTAGCCTTGAATGATCTTTTGTATGTCTATGGTATTGGTTATAATGTCTCCCATTTTGTTTCTAATTGAGCTTATTTGGATCTTCTGTCTTCTTTTCTTGGTTAATCTTGGTAATGGCCTATCAATATTGTTCATCTTTTCGAAGAACAAGCTTTTTGTTTTATTTATCTTTTGTATTTTTTGTTTCAATTTTATTTAATTCTGTTCTGTTCTTTGTTATTTCTTTTCTTCTGCTGGGTTTGGGTTGGTTTCTTCTTGTTTCTCTATTTCCTTGAGATGTGACCTTAGGTCTATTTGTGCCCCTTTAGGCTTTTTGATGTAGGCATTTAATACTATGAACTTTCCTCTTAACACTGCTTTTGCTGTATCCCAGAGGTTTTGATAAATTGTGTTACTGTCATTCAGTTCAAGGAATTTTTAAATTTTCATCTTGGTTTCATTGTTGACCCACTGATCATTCAGGAGCAGATTATTTAATTTTCATGTATTTGCATGGTTTTGAGGGTTTCTTTTGGAATTAATTTCCAATTTTATTCCACAGTGGTCTGAGAGCACTTGATACAATTTTGATTTTCTTAAATTTGTTGAGACTTGTTTTGTGGTCTATCATACAGTCTATCTTGAAAAATGTTCCATTTGCTGATGAATATAATGTATATTCTGCAGCTGTTGGGTAGAGTGTTCTGTAAAGATCTGTTGGTCCATTTGTTCTAGGGTATAGTTTAAGTCCATTGTGTCTTTGTTGACTTTCTGTCTTGATGACCTGTTTAGTGCTATCAATGGAGTAGTGAAGTCCCCCACTATTAATGTGTTGCTGTCTATCTCATTTTTTAGGTCTAGTAGTAATTGTTTTATAAATTTGGGAGCTCCAGTGTCAGGTGGATGTATATTTAGGATTGTGATATTTTCCTGTTGGATTCGTCCTTTTATCATTATATAATGTCCCTCTTTTTCCTTTAAACTATTGTTGCTTTAAAGCCTGTTTTGTCTATGTTAGGTTTTGAAGGGAAGATGAGGGTTACAGAAAAATACACACACACACAGAGGGCAGCTTAACAGCAAGTGCGGGCTTTATGCCCAGCATAAGACCTATAGAGGTGGGAGACCAGCTTAACGTCAGTGCCCATCCCTGCTTACAGGCTGGGGCCATCTGTAGGCCTGGACAGGAGGGATCTGGGGAGACATGGCCTGCTGTCTGGGAAAATATTGACAACATGTTCCCAGGATGAGGCAGTTCTGGCCCTTGTTGTGGTGGAATGTGGTGTTCCTTGTACTTTCTCCCAGCAGACTATGATAAGAGGCAGGCTGTTTCTCATGGCCTGAATCCCTGTGGAATATTTCACTTTGAGCAAGGTCTGTGAAATGGCGGGGGACTTACAAAATGGTGCAGTTTGGACTTTCTTGTCTTCTACTTTAATATAAAAGGAAAAGGGGAGTTGTTGATTATCTGGCTGTTTCCTGTTGAATTAGGGGCACTCTAACCAAGGTTTGGGTTTTGAAGTGGTGGGTGTTTGACTTTAGAGTTGTTTCCCTGGAAGCGCTGATACTGGACTTGGTGGAGGAGAAGGGACGGTGTCAATGTGTTTCTGGATGGCTGCCTGGACAAGGGAGTTCAGCTTTTGGGAGACTGACTGGGCTATGAAGGTGAGTATATATAGGCCAACTGTTAAGAGGAGGACGATTAAGGGCCCTAAGAAAGGGGTAACCTGCTATCCCGGTTTTGAGTGCAGCAGAGATGTTTAGTCTGAAACAAGAAAGGTTCCCTTGTACTCCTCGCAGGGTGTGCGATTTGATTGTGACTGCTTCTTCAGTGCCCTGCTGCTCAAACTTCTAGGGGAGAATACAGATGGGCGGCTGTGGGGCTCCGACCCCACGACAGTGTCTAGGGGTGAGTGTTTACAGCTGAGGCCCCAGTGGGCATGTGTTACAGTGTGCTCTTTTAGCCATTTATGGGCGACTTGTGTTAACCAGTTCAATTAGACCCTCTACCTTGTTGCAAGGACAGAGGGCTTTCTGTATCCTGGATTATTGCCTTGGGGTACCACAAGAATTGGATCACACATGGGCTTGGAGAATGAATGCAAGGTTTTATTAAGTGGAAGCTCTCAGCAGATGTGGGAGCCAGAAGGGAGATGGTTTTCCCCTGGAGTCAGGTCACTTGGCACCCTGGGCTCTCCTCTAACTGCTCCTGCCAAACTCCATGTGGTTAGGCCGGTCGGTGGCCTGCCAGCATGCTATTGCCTGTTGGTTCCTGCCTCTGGACGTCCAGCCACCCGTGTGTTCCTCCGCTGATATGCGCCTCTCAACTTGCAGCTGCCTGTGTGTTCTTCCGCTGATCTGCTCCTCTTGACGTCCAGGCGCTTGTGTGTCTGCCTGCTAGCCTCTCGGGTTTTTATAGGCACAGGATGGCGGCCTGGCAGGCCAGGTTGGTCTTGGGAAATGCAACATTTGGGCAGCAAATGCCTGTCCTCACCTAGGTTTATGAGGATGGAGCCCTACCAGGGGCCATGCCCTCCTCTATCCAGCACTTCTCTTCCCCACTTCCGTATCATTTAAAGGGACCACAGTCTTCTGTTCCCAGCACTTACGTATCAGTCCTGCTAATAGGGGAATGATGTGTATAGTTAGTGTGGTGTGTGTGGAGGAGGAGGAAATAGAGATTAGGAAAGGAACCTGAATAGTTTGGTTGTTAGGCAAAATGTTAATGTCTGGTGATTGAAACACCAGTGTGTATATTACTGACCAACTTGCCAGCAGGCAAAGATAAGAGTTTGTGCTACACAGAAAGAAAACAATAGGGGTGGACAGACAAAATTTGTAGGTTATGGTGGCAAACCATGAGAAGGTGGGGGTTGAATCCTGGATAAAGTTTTTGTTCCAACTTTTTGTTTTTCAAAGTTGAATAGTTGTTGAAGGGGGCCAGCCCCTCCACACCTGTGGGTATTTCTCGTCAGGTGGGAAGAGAGACAGAAAAGAAATAAGACACAGACACAAAGTATAGAGAGAGAACAGTGGGCCCAGGGGACCGGCGCTCAGCATACAGAGGACCCGCATCGGCACTGGTCTCTGAGTTCCCTCAGTATTTATTGATCACTAGCTCTACTATCTCGATAAAGGGGATGTGGCAGGACTATAGGGTAATGGTGGCGAGAGGGTCAGCAGAGAAACGAAACGTGTAAGCAAAGGCCTCTGTGTCATAAATAAATTTAAGGAAAGGTGCTGTGCCTTGATGTGCATGTAGGCCAGATTTACCTTTGACTTTACACAAGCATCTCAGTGCAGTAAAGAGCAGTACTGCCACCAGCATGTCTCACCTCCAGCCATAAGGCAGTTTTCTCCTATCTCAGTAAATAGAATGTATGATTGGGTTTTACACCAAGATGTTCCATTCCCAGGGACGAGCAGGAGACAGATGCCTTCCTCTTATCTCAATTGCAAAGAGGCCTTCCTCTTTCACTAATCCTCCTCAGCACAGACCATTTATGGATGTCAGGCTGGGGGATGGTCAAGTCTTTCCCTTCCCATGAGGCCATAGCTCAGGCTGTCTCAGTGAGGAGAAACCTTGGACAATACCCAGGCTTTCTTGGGCAGAGGTCCCTGCGGCCTTCCGCAGTGCATTGTGTCCCTGGGTACTCGAGACTGGAGAATGGCAATGACTTTTCCCAAGCATACTGCCTGCAAACACATTTTTAACAAAGCACATCCTGCACAACCTTAAATCCATTAAATTTTGAGTCAACACAGCACATGTTTCTGTGAGCACAGGATTGGGGCTAAAGTTACAGATGAACAGCATCTCAAATCAGAGGAATTTATCTTAGTACAAAAACCAAATGGAGTTTCTTATGTCTTCTTCTTTCTACATAGACACAGTAACAGTCTGAACTCTCTTTCTTTCCCCCACAGTTGTTAGTAAGGGTTGCCCCTACGAAGGCTTGATAGGGAATGTTGGTCAGGGAGGAGACGAAGGCTGTTTGGTTAGAGAGAGAGAGAGAGAGAGAGAGAGAGAGAGAGAGAGAGAGAGATGGGTTTTTGTAATTAATAGCCATTGTGGTTCCGATAGTGCCGAAGGGTGTAGGTTGCAGTCGAGAGAATGGATTGGCTGACTAGGTGAGAGGTAGGTTTAGTTTGGACCGGGTTTATGTGGTTAGATTAACAGGAAGGGCTGTGAACTGCTGGATTTGTGTGGACAAAGAAATCTAACAGTTGGAAGAAACCGGGGAGTGTGACTGATTTAAGAGGTAATGTCTGAAGTTGACAAAGGGGGCCCTACTGCCAGATGCTGGGGGCGGGGACTTAGAGTATCTCACAAAGAAGACAAAAGGAGATTTGAGTGGTAGTGAAATTTTGGAAGATACCCTGCAGCCACAGCTCCTGGATTAGTGTAGGAAATTGGAGTGGATTATCCAGGGACGTGGGGAAGGAATACCAGGAAAGATCTGAAACAATGGACAAGATAAAAGATTTGAAATTGGAGGTGGAGAGTGTTATGGACCAGGGCCTTCTGGATTGGCAACTTCTGGAATTTTTGTTAAGTGCAGCTAGGTTAGTCCTGTAAGGAAGGAAGAATTTTTTTTTTTTTTTTGTGGGGGAGGGAATTTCTGGATGTAAATTTGGTGCTCTTTTTCATTTGGAATGGTGTATCTGGTGTGGAAAGGATGTTAGCTTTCCTGATGTGGGAGTAGTTAGGATAACCTGGTGAGCACTCTTCCACTTAGGTTGGAGAGGGGAGGAGGAGAAGTCTGTGATCCAGATCCAGTCCACTGGTTGTAGGGACAGGGAGGAGTGTTTTGATGATGGATTTTTAGGCTGGGGCAGTTAAGTGTTTGCATACTCTCTTATTAGATGTTGAGTGAGGCGTCATGCAGGCCAAGTATCTAGTATAGAAGTGGGAGGAGATACAGGGAGATTCTGGAGGATAAAAGGGCATTGTACATGAGTTTAAATGGGCTTAGGCTGAGGGGCTTTTAGGGCATGACTCATAAACCATGATGGCCAAGGAGAGAAGTGAAGTTCATGCCATCTTAACCTCTAGGGACTGTTTGGTTATTTGTTTTAAAAGGGCATTGGTCTGTTTAATTTTACCTGAAGATTGGTGGCGATAAGGAATATGGAATGCCCATTTAATGTTTAGAGTCTTCACTAGCTGTTGGTTAACCTGTGAAACAAATGCCAGCCTGTTGTCTGACTGGATGGAAGAGGGGAGTCCAAACGGGAGAATAATGCGGGTAATACAGAGAATAGAAGCGACGGTATGTGTGTTTTCTTGGTGGTGATAGGAAAAGTTTCTATCCATCCAGAGAATGTATCTATTATTGTCAAAAGGTATTGGACTCGTTTTACGGGGGGTCATGTGGGTGAAGTTGATTTGCCAATCGTTCTTGCCCTGGCAGTTGTCCTCAGGCCTGGTGTGTGGGGAAAGGAGGTGGTTTGATAGCTCCCTGAGGGGGAATTTGAGTGCAAAGGGAACATGCCTTAGTAGATTGGCAGTCATGGTGGGAAAATGCGTATAAGAGTTGGCGTAGGGGGCGGTAACCAGTATGGAAATGGTTGTGTACGTGTGAAAGTACAGAAGGTTCCTGGGACTTGGGCAGGACAATTTTATTACTGAGGTAAAACCATCCTCCTTCCTGAACAGCGTCAGCCTGGACGAGTGAGGTTTGTTGTTCCTAGGTATATCAGGGTGTATATTGGGAAAAATGGGCAGTAATGATGGGGTTTTAAGGGCTGCCTGCCAGGCTGCCAAATTTGCTAAGACATTTTCCTTGGTTATGGCATTTGTAGCCTTTCAGTGTTCCTTGCAATAGATAATGGTGGCCTTTAGTGGTGGTTTAGCCACCTCCAACAGTTTGTGTATGAGTTTGCCATTTCCTATGGGGATTCCTTTTTGTAGTTAGAAACCCCTTTTCTGTTAGATTAAGACGTGAGCATGTAGGATATGGTGTGCATATTTGGAATTGGTGTAAATTGGTTAACGCTTTCCTTTTTCCCTTTGCTAGGATGGGCAACTAGCTCCGCTTGTTGAGAGGTAGTTCTACCTGTTGAGAGGTAGTATGGGGTGGGAGAGCATTGGATTCTAGGAGTTTGTTTTTGGCAATGATGACATAGCCAGCTGCTGAACATAGCTCCCTAAAAGAGCTTCTGTTAATGAACCATGTAGGTGTTCGCTGCAAAAGGGCTTGCAAAATGTGTTGGAAGCAGGAGGAGAGGGAATCTAAGAGGTCCAGGCAGGAGTGAGAGAGCTCAGGTGTTTACAGAGAGGAGGGCGGCTTTAATCTCTGGAAAGTGACTAGAGGGTTACCTATGAATAAGACGTAAACCTGCCGTAAGCAAGATAGCAGGGGGGATAGAAGGAATTGATGGCTTATGAGGTCCTGTAGGTTATGGGAAGATGCAATAGTAGTGTGTTGGTTAGAGAGTGAGTTTCTGTGCCTCTGAGGCCAGCAATGTGGTCACACCCAAGATTTTTAGGCAGAGTTGCCAGCCTTGGATGACAGAGTCCAGTTGTTTTGAGAGGTATGCAGTAGTTTGTGGGGGTGTTGCTGGATGTTTGGCAGAGTAGTCCAAGAGCAAGGCCTTGGTTAGAATGTACCTACAGAGTAAAGGGCTTGGTGGGGTTGGGCAGTCCCAGTGCTGGCGTCATTAAAAGGGCATTTTGCTTTGTTTTGTTTTGTTTTTAAAGAGGTAGTTGATGGGGTGAGCTGGGTTCAGGGGTTCTAGGATGGGCCTTGTGAGATACTTCTGGCTGTGAATTCATGTAGAGCAGCTTGGCCAGCAAGCTGAAGTTGGGAATTCACAGTTGGAAGTATCCCACAAGGCCCAAGAAGGAGAGGAAGCCCTTCTTTGTGTGGGGAAGGGGTTTGTCCCTAATTAGCTCCTTTTGTTGGGTTGGGATGGCCGAAGAATTAGGGGTTAGAGCAATCCCAAGGTAAGTGACCTGGGTTTAGGCTACCTGAGCCTTTGTGGGTGAGATCTGATATCTTCAACTATGGGGGAAGTTTAAAAGCTGAGTGGTGTGTTGGATGGACAGGTCAAAGGAGGGGCTACAGAGAAGGAAGTTATTGATGTATTGGAGGAGAGTGTTAGGAGCAAGGGGAAGTTCAGCTAGGTCCTTGGTGAAGGCCTGTTCGAATAGGAAGGGGCTATTCCGGAACCCCTGTGGAAGTCCATATTAGTTGAGTGGATGTGTGAGTATCAGGATCTGACCCAGTGAAAGTAAAAAAACTTTGGGAAGCCAGATCCAAGGGAACAGTAAAAAAAAAAAAGGCATTCTTTGGATCCAATACAGAGAAGTGTGCGGTAGATAGGGGAATATGGGAGAGTAGAGTATGTGGGTTGGGGACCACTGGATGGATTGAAACCACCGCCTGGTTATTAACTCAGAGATCCTGGACAAAGTGTTAAGACCCATCTGGTTTTCTTGTCAGCCAGGATAGGGGTGTTTTGGGGAGAGTTGACAGGCTTGAGAACTTGAGCTTGTAAAAGTTTACAGATAGTAGGTTTGAGGTCCCTGAGGCTGGCTGGGTTAAGGGGATATTGAGACTGATGAAAGGAGGAAAAGGGAGGTTCACCCACTAATTGGAGACAGGTGTTGGATGTGTTGTCCAGCAATGGGGTTGATCCTTGCCAGAGTCACCCAGAAATAGGAAGGAAGGAAAAAGAGGATGGAGGGTTTGATCAGGATCTGGAGATCAGCCCAGGGCTGGAGAAGAAGAGAGAATGAGGGAAGGGGGCTGGGAACAGGGAGTCCACTCAGGATCTGGAAGCAGGCCTGGGTCTAGTTTTTGCTGCTTGCTGCTTTCGAGATTGCAGGAGAAGACTTACCAATTTAGAAAATCCCTGTTCCAGGTTTTGGCACCCAAAATGTTAGGTTTTGAAGGGAAAGTGAGGGTTAAAGAAAGACAAAGAAAGAGAGAGAGAGAGAGCAGCTTAAAAGCAAATCCAGGCTTTATGTCCAGAATATGACCTATAGAGATGGGAGACCAACTTAATGCCAGTTCCCACCACTACTTACAGGCTGGGGCAATTGATAGGCCCGGGTGGGAGGGGTGTTGCGGGGCATGGCCTGCTGCCTGGGAAAATGTTGATAACGTGTTCCCAGGATGAGACAGTTCTGGCCCTTTTCTGGCAGAATGTGGTGTTCCTTGCATTTTCTCCCAGCAGAATATAAGAGACAGGCTATTTCTCACAGCCTGAACCTCTGTGGAATGTTTCACTTTGACCAAGGTCTGCAAAATAGTGGGCATCTTACAAAATGGTGCAGTTTGGACTAACAATCTGATGTAAGAATAGCTACTCCTGCTTGCTTTTGGTGTCCATTTTTATGGAATATCTTTTTCCACCCCCATATCTTAAGTTTATGTGAGTCCTTATGTGTTAGATGAGTTTCTTGAAGACAGCAGATACTTGGTTGGTGAATTCTTATCTATTCTGCCATTCTGTATCTTTTAAGTAGGGCATATAGGTCATTTAAACATTCGATGTGAGTATTGAGATGTGAGGTATTATTCAGTTTATTGTGCTAGTTGTTGCCTGAACACCTTGTTTTTGTTTTGTTTTTTTATTTCATGGTGTTACTGTTTATAGGTCCTGTGGGATTTATGCTTTAAGAAGGTGCATTTTGGTGTATTTCAAGGTTTTGTTTGAAGATTTAGAACTCCTTTTTTGTAGTTCTTGTAGTGCTGGCTTGGTAGTGGTGAATTCTCTCAGCATTTGTTTGTCTGAAAAGGACTTTATCTTTCTTTCATTTCTGAAACTTAGTTTTGCTGGATAAAAGATTCTTGGTTGATAATTGTTTAATTTAAGGAGACTAAAGATACAACCCCAATCGCTTCTAGCTTATAGGGTTTCTGCTGAGAGATCTGCTGTTAATCTGATAGGTTTTCCTTTATAGGTTACCTGACACCTTTGCTTCACAACTCTTAAGATTCTTTCCTTTGTCTTGACTTTAGATAACCTGATAACTATGTGTCTAGGTGATGATCTTTTTGTGATGAATTTCCTTGGTGTTCTTTGAGCTTTTTGTATTTGGATGTCTAGATCTCTAGCGAGGCCAGATAATTTTTCCTCAATTATTTCCTAAAATATACTTTCCAAACTTTTAGATTTCTTCTTTGGGAACACCAATTATTCATTCTTATATTTGGTCATTTAACATAATTTCAAACTTATTGGAGGCTTTGTTCATTTTTTTAAAATTCTTTTTTCTTTTCTGCTTGTCAGATTGGATTAATTAGAAAGCCTTGTTTTCAAGCTCTGAAGTTATTTCTTCTACTTGTTTTCTTCTATTGTTGAAATTTCCAGTGTATTTTGCATTTCTGTGTGTCTTTTATTTCCTGAAGTTGCAATTTTTTTTATTTATGCTCTCCATTTCTCTAGAGACTTCTTTGTCCATATCCTGTATTCTTTTTTAAATTTCTTTCTTTCTTTCTTTCTTCTTTCTTTTTTTTTTTTGTTTGAGACACAGTTTTGCTCTTGTTGCCCAGGCTGGAGAATGGCATGATCTCGACTCACTGCAACCTCTGCCTCCTGGGTTCAAATGATTTTCCTGCCTCAGCCTCTGGAGTAGCTGGGATTATAGGCATGTGCCACCACACCTGGCTAATTTTGTATTTTTAGTGGAGATGAGGTTTCTCCATGTTGGTCAGGCTGGTCTTGAACTCCTGACCTCAGATGATCTGCCTGCTTTGGCCTCCCAAAGTGCTGGGATTACAGGCATGAGCCACCGCACCTGGCCTTTTAAAAATTTATTTAAGTTGGTTTTCACCTTTCTCTGGTGCCTCCTTGAGTAGCTTAATAATTGACCTTCTGAATTATTTATCTGGCAATCCAGAGATTTCTTCTTGGTTTGGATTCATTGCTGGTGAGCTAGTGTGATCTTATGGGGGTGTTAAAGAACCTTGCTCTGTCTTATTACCAGAATTGGTTTTTTTTTGGTTCCTTCTCATTTGAGTAGACTGTGTCAGAGGAAAGATCTGGGGTTCAAGGGCTGCTATTCAGATTCTTTTGTTCCATGAGTGATCCCTTGATGTGGTGCTCTCCCCCTCCCTTTAGGGATGGGGCTTCCTGACAGCCGGACTGCAGTGATCATTATTGTTCTTCTGGGTCTAGCCACCCAGCAGAGCTACTGGGCTCTGGACTGATACTGGGGAATGCCTTCAAAGAGTCCCGTGATGTGATCCGTCTTCAGGTCTCTCAGCCATGGATACCAGCACCTGCTTCAGTGGAGGTAGCAGGGAAGTGAAGAGGACTCTGTGAGGGTCCTTGGTTGTAGTTTTATTTGGTGTGCTGGTTTTCTTGAATGCTGGTTGTGCTAGCAGTGAAATTGTCACATGGACAGACTCAGGATGTCTAGTTGGCCTGGATGTTACAGGCAGTGGAATTAGCTGTTGTTTTCTCCTTTCTTGGAGCAGGGTTGAACTGTTATGAGTTGCTGTAATGGCTTGCGTTGGCTGGCCTCCAACTAGCGGCTGATGCTTTCAAGAGACTATCAGCTGTGGTAGTATGGGGGAATACAAGTCTGCCCTAAGGTTGCCTAAGTAAGTATTCAGGTTTTTCAGGCAATGGGTGGGATCATAGAGCTCCCAAGAGATTATGTTTTTTGTCTTTGGCTGCCAGGGCTGATAGAGATGCACCATCAGGTGTGAGCCGGGTTAGGCATGTCTGAGCTCAGACTCTCCTTGGATGGGGCTTGCTGCAGTGGCTGTGGGGGATAGGGATGTGGTTCTCAGGCCAATGACATTATGTTCCCAGGGCTGCTTTTGCTGTGTCATACAGGTCACCAGGGAAGTAGGGGAAAGCTGGCAATGACAGGCTTCACCCAGTTCCCATGCAGCCAGCAAGACTAGTCTCATTCCCACTGTGCTCCACCATCAGCCCTGAGTTTATATCCAGGCAGCTGGAGAGCAGGGCTGAGATTTTGCCCCAGGCTACAAGCCTCCCTGCGGAGAAAGCAAGCAGGACTTTTAGGCCCTGTCCCTCCCTGCCTGCGGTGGATTCTGTGGTCATATCTACACTTTCTGTTTCCTGTCCCCACCACCCCCTGCTCCGCTGCCCAAAACAAATTCTGCTCAGGAAAGTTCACAGCCAGTCAAAATTATTACAAGATTCAACTGGAAGTTTCCTCCTCCCTGTGATCTTTCCCCAGTTACTCTAGGAGCCCTCCCCAAGGACCCATGTGAGACAAAGTCAGAAATGGCTTTCCTGGGGACCAGGAATGCCCACAGGACTCTTCCTGCTGCTTCTTCTACTTTTATATTTTGCTCTGCTCTCTAAATTCGTTTCAGCTCTAGATAAGGTTAAATCCTTCTGTAATCCCAGCACTTTGAGAGGCCAAGGCAGGAGGATTGCTCAAGTCCAGGAGTTTGAGACAACAACATAACAAGACCCCATCTCTACAAGAAATAAATTAACTGGGCATGGTGGTAATTGCCTGTAGTCCCTGATACTCAGGAGGCTGAGGGAGGAGGATCACTTGTACCCAGGAGTTTGAAGTTGCAGTAGACTGTGATTGGACACTGCACTCTGGGTGGCAGACTGAGACCCTGTCTCAAAAAAAGCAAAAAAGGATAAGTAATAATAGTGGGCAACTAAGTGGCCTAGACTGTAGAAGCTTTGGCAACAACAACAGTCCTGTTGTTGTTGATGTCCTCAGCGTCAAGGGCTTTTGGAGTCCTCCTATTCTCATTTTCCCCACAGTGGAGACACAGCTGAGGATATACATATCTCTTGGCATCAGATCTGACATTGTCTACAGTCAGCTGCAGTGGTGCTGGGTTCCAGGTGTAGGTGCTTGCAGAGGCTGTGGGACTGGGTTCCTAAGCTCAATTAGGGTCTTGTGAACCTATTGTAGCACTTGAGTCTTGAGTTACAGGTTCACTGTCTGGATGTACAGTTTTTAGATAATTCAAGATTGGCAGGCTTTTAATCAGATCACAAAAAGAACAGACCTTAAGCATAAGCTTGGTCAGGTTTCCTAAACTTAGGTTTTTTTTTTTTTTTTTTTTGAGACGGAGTCTTGCTCTGTCACCCAGGCTGGAGTGCTGTGGCTGGATCTCAGCTCACTGCAAGCTCCGCCTCCCGGCTTCACACCATTCTCCTGCCTCAGCCTCCCGAGTAGCTGGGACTACAGGCACCGCCACCTCGCCCGGCTAGTTTTTTGTAGTTTTTAGTAGAGATGGGGTTTCACCGTGTTAGCCAGGATGGTCTCGATCTCCTGACCTCATGATCCGCCCGTCTCGGCCTCCCAAAGTGCTGGGATTACAGGCTTGAGCCACTGCGCCCAGCCTAAACTTAGGTTTATAATATAACCATCTGTAATATATCTCTCATTTGACCCTGTGGGCCGTAAAACAAAATTTATAAACTAGATATTGTGGAATGCATTCTCACTACCATACACTACTCACAAAGAACCACAATGGACTGGAATGGGTTTTGTTTTGAGTCTTCTTTCTACTCTTGTATTCACATTTTCTGCCCTTAATGATTTTGTTCAATAGACAACAACATAATTAAACAAACACACAAACAAAAAAACTGTCCTTCCTACACTCTTCAGTGTGTCATTTGTTATTTAGAAAGTTTATTTTGCTTTACTATACCCTTTGCTACAGTATAATAAAGCAATACTATATGTCCTTTGCTATACCCAGGCGCTGTAATCTTTCACCTGGTTTCCTTAACTTTTGTGAAGGTATTTTTGTACATGGATAGCTGTTCAAGATGATGCAAAGGGATGCAATGGGGAGTCCTATTCAGCCATCTTACTTATGTGCATCTCCCCATCATTTTGTTTTTGTTTTTGCTTTGTTTTAGCACATCCTACTTTCTGACACCACAAAATGCCCCAAACTTATCTTCTGTCTTTCAAAGCCCTGGAATTAGTCATTTGTTTTCTGAGATATCATGGTTCTTTTCTTTTTATTTTTTTTCAAAATGGCACTTAGAAACAAATATCTGGGAACTGAGAGTGCTCACCGCTAGTGGGATGTCATTGCTTCAAAGCTGGCAAACACACACACACACACTCACACTCATTTACTCACATGATGAATTCATACTGATACCTCAAATTCCAATCAAAGACATCAACAATTATTCTGTAAAAAGAAAATAAATCTTGGGGCCCCCAAATCACTAAGCTAAAGGGAAAAGTTAAGATGGGAACTGCTCAGGGCAAACTTGCCTCCCATTCTATTCAAAGTCACTCCTCTGCTCACTGAGATAAATGTGTATCTGATTGCATCCTTTGGAGCAGCTAATGAGAAGCTCCAAGGAATACAACAATTTGTCCCTCATCTACTTCAGACCTGGAAGCCCCCTACCAGCTTCAAATTGTCCTGCCTTTCCGGACCAAACCAATGTTCATCTTACATGTGTTGATTGATGTCTCATGTCTCCCTAAAATGTATAAAAACAAACTGCTCTGACTACCTTGGGCACATATCGTCCGTACCTCCTGGGGCTGTGTCATGGGTGTGTGTCCTCAAACTTGACAAAATAAACTTTCTAAATTAACTGAAACCTGTCTCAGATATTCAGCATTTACATTTTGGCAACCACAAAGGGATTCTGAGTGGAGGTACCCCTGACCTTTGACAAATCTCCTATAGGTGCTTGGTACCAGCATAAGCTAAATTTATAGCTCAAATCACTAGGACAATTTGCTGAGGTCTGGGAGCACCCCCTCCAGAGTGTCACGCATGTCTGTGTGAAGAGACCACCAAACAGGCTTTGTGTGAGCAATAAAGCTTTTTAATCACCTAGGTGCAGGCAGACTGTGTCCGAAAAGAGTCAGTAAAGGGAGATGAGGTGGGGCAGTTTTATAGGAGGGGACACCCCCTCCAGAGTGTCACGCACGTCCGAGTGAAGAGACCACCAAACAGACTTTGTGTGAGTAATAAAGCTTTTTGATCACCTGGGTGCAGGTGGGCTGAGTCTGAAAAGAGTCAGTAAAGGGAGATGGGGTGGGGCAGTTTTGTAGGAATTGGGTAGGTAGTGGAAAATTGCAGTCAAAGGGGTTGTTCTCTGACAGGCAGGAGCAGGGGTCACAAGGTGCTCAGTGGGGGAGCTTCTGAGCCAGGAGAAGGAATTTCACAAGATAATGTCATCGGTTAAGGCATTTCTTTTGTGATTCTTCAGTTACTTCAGACCATCTGGATGTATATGTGCAGGATTGGGCTCAGAGGCCTGATATTCCTGTCTTCTATATAAGAAAAATAAAATGAAATAGTGGTAAAGTGTTGGGGCAGCAAAAATTTTGGGGGATGATATGGAGAGATAATGGGCGATATTTCTCAGGGCCACAGGACGAACTGCAGACAAAACTCCTCAGACACCAGGTTAAAGAAGGAAGGAGATTTATTTGGCTCGGAACTTCCCCAGACTTGCATCTCAAAAGCTGAGCTCCCTGAGTGAGCAATTCCTGTCCCTTTCAAGGGCTTCCAACTCTAAGGTGGTCTGCGTGAGAGGGTCGTGATCGATTGAGGAAGCAGTGGGTAAGTGACTGGGGGCTGCATGCACCGGTAATCAGATCGGAACAGAACAGGACAGAGATTTTCACAGTGCTTTTCTATACAATGTCTGGAATCTGTAGATAACAGAACCGGTTAGGCCAGGGGTCGATCTTTAACTACCAGGGCCAGGGTGTGGGGCCGGGCTGTCTGCCTGTGGATTTCACTTTCACCTTTTAGCTTTTGCTTCTTCTTTCTTTGGAGGCAGAAATTGGGCATAAGATAATATGAGGGGTGGTCCCTCACTTATTCCTCCCCTTTGGGAACCTCACTCATTAGTGGGAGTTCTCACTTTCATCCTCACTGCCCATGTCTTCTTGCAAGACAGATTGATAGTGACATCCAATTAGATCATGCTGTGGGTGATCAGGCCACGATTCCACTCAAATGGAGTGGGCAAGTTCCAAAGACCAGTCTTACCAAGCTTCAGATGTCCAGACCCCAAGTGCCAGTTCCTTCCTGGTGTTCAGCCACCACGTTGATCCTCCGTGGAGGCCTGCCACATGCTGCTCTGGTGAGGCATCCCATCAGGGCAATTGCCTAGCCGGGAGTGCTCTTTGGATCTGCATCACTCAGACTAGTTGGAGTCCCCTGCAGGGATGCTCCACAGGGCAAGCCTAAGTTGCTTAAGGGGCTGCCTAGATCGTCTGCCAATTACCTGGCTTTCCAGTCAGGGAACCAAGAAATGTAGCAGAAAAAGCCACAGACAAAATTCCTTAGACACTGAGTTAAAGAAGGAAGGAACTTTATTCGGCCGGGAACTTTGGCAGACTTAAGTCTCAAAAGCCGAGCTCCCCAAGTGAACAATTTTGGTCCCTTTTAAGGGCTTACAACTCTAAGGGGGTCCACATGAGAGGGTAGTGATGATTGAGCAAGCTGGGAGTATGTGACTGGGGGCTGCATTCACCAGTAATCAGAATGGAACAGAAAAGGACAGGGATTTTTCACAGTGCTTTTCCATACAATGTCTAGAATCTATAGATAACACAACCGGTTATATCAGTGGTCAGTCTTTAACTACCAGGCCCAGGGTGGAGTGCCAGACTGTCTGCCTGTGGATTTCATTTCTGCCTTTTAGTTTTTACTTCTTTCTTTCTTTGGAGGCAGAAATTGAACATAAGACAATATGAGGGGTGGTCTCCTCCCTTACTTCAAGAAGAATTAGGGGCAGTGTGGGAACCTAGTGTGGGAGAGATTAAGCTGAAGGAAGATTTTGTGGTAAGGGGTGGTACTGTGGGGTTGTTAGAAGGAACAGTTGTTGTATAAAATGATTGGTGATGGCCTGGATATGGTTTTGTATCAGTTGAGAAACTAAACAGAAGACACAAGGTCCAAATAAGAGAAGGAGAAAAACAGGTATTATAGGACTAAGAATTGGGAGGACCTGGGACATCCAATTAGAGAGTGCCTAAGGGGGTTCAGTGTAATTATTTGCTTAGTTGGTGAGTTTTTGGGTTCTAACCTTGAGTTTTTTTATGTTGTCATATACCAGGCCAGATTGATTTGGGTAAAAACAACACTCTTTATTTAAAAATATATGGAATTTTTTTTTTTTTTTTTTTTTTTTAGTAAATCAAGGCCTCGGTGATTTTGGAGGAAAGAGAAATGCAAAGCCAGCAATTGTTTGTTAAAAAAGGATTAGAAATAGCTAGGAGAGAGTGAGTGAGATTGATAGTATGGTGGAGATAGCTGGGGAGAGGTAGAGGGCGGCATAAGAATGGGAACGAGAATACGAGTAAATATAAAAGTAAAGAATATGACTTTATCAAGGTGAAAGAATTGGAGTGTACCTTTCCACTGAAGATCTTCTATCCACTTTAAGAGAGACTTAAGGGTGATGGTTTGAAGTCAAATCAGGAGATATCCGTTAAGATGATTTGGAGGAAAAGTGTAAACCAGCAGTGTAAACAAGGGCAGGGCATTTATGAGTAACTGAGAATGGTGAATAGGAGTATGACTAGACAGAAGATAGTAGGGATGACAGATTTTTGGGGTGCAGTCCAAGTTGGGCTGGTGTCTGGAATGAGACTGGGGCCTAATAAAAAGGGGTGTCTATACAGGAGCTCAAATGGGCTGTACCCTGTAGCATCCTGAGAACAGGCCTGAATTCTGAGAAGTGCAAGTGGTAAAAGTACTGTCCAGATTTTTTTAAGTTGGTGGCTGAGCTTGGTGAGGTGTGTCTTTAAAAGACCATTAGTCTGTTTTACCTTTCCTGAAGATTGAGGATGGTAAGGGGTATGAAGGTTCCACTGAATACCAAGAGCCTGAGAAACTGCTTGGGTGATTTGACTGACAAAGGTCGGTCTGTTATTAGACTGTATAGAGGTGGGAAGGCCAAACAGAGGAATTATGTCTGACAGAAGGGAAAAAATGACCGTGGTGGCCTTCTCAGATTTTGTGGGAAAGACCTATACCCATCCAGTAAAAGTGTCTACCTAGACCAAGAGATATTTTAGTTTCCTGACTTGGGGCATGTGAGTAAAGTCAATTTGCCAGTCCTGGGCAGGGGCAAATCCCCGAGCTTGATGTTTAGGGAAGGGAGGGGGCCTGAACAATCCCTGAGGAGTAGTAGAATAGCAGATGGAACACTGAGATGTGATTTCCATGGGGATAGATTTCTGTGATGGAAAGGAAATGAGAAGTTCTAAGAGACAGGCTAGTGGCTTGTAACCTACATGGAAGAGGTTATGAAATGATGACAGAATAGAATGGACCTGTGAGGCTGGAAGGAGATATTTTCCTTGGTCTAAGAACCATTTGCCTTGTGTGGGAAGAGATTGATAGGTGGAAGTTTCAGTGGGGGAGTAGGTGGGAGTGACTGATGAGAATGAGAAAACCTGGCAGTGAGGGACAGAAATTAGAATGCTGGCTGCTTCTTTAGCTACCTTATCAGCATAAGTGTTGCCCTGAGTGATGGGATCGGATGCCTTTTGATGGCCCTTGCAGTGAATGACTCCATCTTCCTTTGGAAATAAAGTGGCCTTGAGAAGAATTTTTGTTAAAGAGGCATTCAAGATAGAAGACCCTTGCATAATGAGGAAACCTCTTTCAGCCCATATAACAGCATGGTGGTGTAGGCTATGGAAGGCATATTTAGAGTCAGTATAAATATTGACAGGTAGTCCTTTTGCAAGAGTGAGGGCCTGAGTTAAGGCAATGAGTTTGGCTTGCTGAGAGGTAGTGGAGGGGGGCAGAATGGTAGCCTCAATGATAGATGTGAAAGATACTGTAGCATAACCTGCCTTTGCCGGTGAGTGGTGATTAGGCCTGGTGGAACTGCCATTAGTAAACCAAGTGTGATCAGGGTGAGGAACAGGAAAGAAGGAAATATGTGGAAATGGAGTGAATGTCAGATGGATCAGAGAGATACAGTCATGGGGGTCAGGTGTGGTATTAGGAATAATGTGGGGCCAGCCTAAAACAGTAAGGTCAAGTTGTTCCGGCAGAAAGGCTACATGGTGTGGTCCTGGCTCTTGTGTAAGAATTTTGACCTCATAGCCCTGTATGTTGACTGTGTGTAATGAAAAGGGTAGGGATGAGTTAAGGAGAGCTAGTGTGGGAGCAGATTTTAGGGCTGTTTTTAAGGAACAGAAAGAGGAGTGGTGAAAGGATTTGGGATCTATAGGGTCAGCGAGGTTTGCTTTTGTGAGTTTATATAATGGTTTAGTCAGGATGGCAAAACCAGGTATCCAAAGGCAAAAATACCTAACTATGCCTAGGAAGGAAAGGGGTTGTTACTTTGTAGAAGGGGTTGGGGTTTGGGAGATTAGCCAGACATGATCAGCAGGGAGAACGTGTGTGTTTTTATTAAGAATTATGCCGAGATAGGTAATGGATAAGGAAGAAATTTGGGCTTTGGAGAGGGATACGTGATATTCTTTTGAGAATAGATGTTGGAGGAGCAGGAGGGTATCCTGTTGGGAAGATTTGTACGAGAGGCTATAAAGTAGAAGATTGTCAAAATATTCAATAAGATGAGAAGCAGATGGATGGAAAGCAAGTAAATCATGAGAAAAGGCTTGACTGAAGTAATGGGGGCTGTTCCTGAAGTCTTGTGGCAGTACAGCCTAGGTAAGTTGCTGAGACTGATGGGTGTCAGGGTCAGTCCAAGTAAAAGCAAAAAGGGGCTGGGACAAAGGGTGTAGGGGAATAATGGAAAAAGCATCTTTAAGATCAAGAATGGAATAGTGAGTTGTGGAGGGAGGTATTGAGGACAAAGAGTATACCGGTTGGGCATCACGGGGTGTACAGGCAAAACAGTTTGGTTGATAAGGTGCAGATCCTGAACTAACGTGTAAGACTTGTCCAGTTTTTGGACAGGTAAAATGGGGAATTGTAACGAGAGTTTATAGGTTTTAGAAGGCCATGCTATAACAGGCGAGTGATAACAGGTTTTAATCATTTTAAAGCCTGCTGTGGGATGGGATATTGGCTTTGAGTGGGTTAAGGGGGTGATTAGGTTTTAATGGGATAGTAATGGGTGTGTGATCAGTTGCCAGGGAGGGAGTAGAGGTGTCCCACACCTGTGGGTTAAGGTAGGCGGATATGAGAGGAAGATGCGAAGGAGGCTTTAGGTTGGGAAGAAGGGCAGCAAGGAGCTGTGGCTGTAGTCCAGGATTAGTCAGGGAAGCAGATAATTTGGTTAAAATGTCTCAGCCTAATAAGGGAACTGGGCAGGTGGGGATAACTAAAAAAGAGTGCATAAAAGGAGGTTGTCCAAGTTGGCACCGGAGTGGGGGAGTTTTAAGGGGTTTTGAAGCTTGGCTGTCATAACCCATGAGAGTTATGGAGGCAAGGGAAACAGACCCTTGAAAAGAAGATAATGTGGAGTGGGTAGCCCCTATCAATTAAACAGGGGATGGACTTACCCTCCACTGTGAGAGTTACCCAAAGCTCGGCGTCTGTGATGGTTTAGGGGGCTTCCGAGGTGATTGGGCATTGTCAGTCTTCAGCCACTAAGCTGAGCAGATCTGGGAAGGAGTCAGAGAGCCTTGGGCCAGAGCGTTAGGGGCTCCAGGAGTGGCTGCCAGGCAAGCTGGGTAGTGTGATTTCCAGTGGCTCCCTGCACAGATGGGACATGGCTTGGGAGGAATCCTGGACTGTGGGCATTCCTTGGCCCAGTGGCCAGATTTCTGGCACTTGAAGCAAGATCCTGATGGAGGAGGTCCTGTAGGAATGCTTGACCACTGTGGCTTAGGCATGTGCAGCTTAGGTATTTTGAAGTTCTTGCATGGTGGAGGTGTGGCTGGGTTTTGTCTCACAGCAGAGGCAAGTAATTGTAACTCAGAAACACGTTGCTGTCTGCCTGCCTTCTCTCTATTATTGCACACCTTGAAGGCAAGGTTGATTAATTCCTGTTGTAGGGTTTGAGGGCCAGATTCTAATTTTTGAAGCTTTATTTAATGTCTGGAGCAGATTAGGTAATAAAATACATATTGAGAATAAGACAGCCTTCTGGTACCTCCAGGTCCAAGACTGTAAAGTGTCTAAGGGTTGTTGCTAAACAAGCCATGGACTGGGCTGGGTTTTATAGTTGATAAAAAAGAGCCTAAATGCTAACTGATTTAGGAGAGGTTAGATAAAGAAAAAGGAGCGTTAACCTTGACTACGCCTTTAGCTCCAGCCACCTCTTTAACAGGAAATTGTTGGGCAGGTCGGGGACGGCTAATCATGGAATGAAACTGAAAGCCAGACTGGGTGTGAGGAGGGGAGTTGATAGAAGGATTATAGGGTGGAGGAGCGGAGGCTGAGGAAGAATTGGAGCCTGATTCAGCCTGACCGGGAGTGACCTGAGGAGGAGCAGTCTAGGGAGGAGGGGAGAGGTCAGATGGGTTGGTAGAAAAGGAAGATTGAAAAGACTCAGCAACGCTTGGGGTTGGGACTGAGGGGACAGGTGGGAGGGAAAGAAGGAGGATTTGGGATGAGTTGCATTGGGAACAGAGACTAAGAGGGGACCAATGTGTAAAAGAATGCCTAGACATCAGGCATCTTAGACCATTTGCCCATTTTATGACAAGAATTATCTAGATCTTGTAGGATGGAGAAATTGAAAGTGCCATTTTCTGGCTATTTGGAACCATTGTCAAGTTTGTATTGGGGTCAAGCAGTATTGCAGAAGCAAATAAGGCATATAAGGCATCTAGGTGATTTTTTGTTTTTGTTTTTGTTTTTTTGTGTTTTGGTTTTTTTTTGAGATGGAGTCTCGCTCTGTCGCCCAGGCTGGAGTGTGCAGTGGTGCAATCTCGGCTCACTGCAAACTCCACTTCCTGGATTCACGCCATTCTCCTGCCTCAGCCTCCTGAATAGCTGGTCTTACAGGCACCCACCACCATGCCCAGCTAATTTTTTGTATTTTTAGTAGAGACGGGGTTTCACTGTGTTAGCCAGGATGGTCTCGATCTCCTGACCTCATGACGCACCCACCTCAGCCTCCCAAAGTGCTGGGATTACAGGCATGAGCCACCGTGTCTGGCCGGCATTTAGGTTTTAGGTCAGGTGTGAGTTGAAGAGGTTCTAAGTTGCTGAGAACACAGGCTAAGGGAGAAGAAGAAGGAATGGAGGGTGGAAGGTTGCCCATAGTGAAGGAGGCAAGCCCAGAGAAAAGAGAAGGTAGAGACACAGAAAGAAGGATTGGGGGCTTACTTGCCCCCCTCGGGGAGGTGAGCTTGCCAACAAGGTGAAGGATCAAGGCAGGCATCCCTGCAGTGATCAGACACCTCTGAAATGTGGGTGAATAATCAGGCAGTCATCCCCGCAGTGATTAAACACCAAGGGAAGACTGTCTTCCCGAGTCTGTGACCGGCGCTGGAGTTTTGAGTTCATGGATAAAACGTGTCTCCTCTGTCTCTACCAGAAAAGGAATGGAACTGAAATTAAGAGAAGGGAGAGGTTGAAGGGTGGTGCCAAAATTGAAAGGAGAAAGAGGTGGAGGGATGGTGAGAGAGGTTGGAGAAGAGTAAAAAGAGGCCACTTACCCGATTTAAAATTGGTGAGATGTTCCTTGGACTGGTTGGTCTGAGGACCAGAGGTCATAGGTGGATCTTTCTCAGGGAGCAAAGAGCAGGAGGATAGGGGAGTGATCTCCCAAGGGAGATCCCCCTATCGGAGTCACAGCAGCAAATGTCACGCACCTCCATGCGCAGGCTGCACCCAGGTGAAATAAACAGCTTTATTGCTCACACAAAACCTGTCTGGTGGTCTCTTCACACTGATACGCATGACACAGAGAATCCCTGATGTCCCAATATTTGGTTGAGATCCAAAGTTTATTTTGCCGTACAACTCTCCCCGTCCCCGCCCCCTTTTTTGAGTTTTACTTGCTTCCAACAAGGAAAGCAAGATTTCCTGTTTCCATGATGTTGGAAGGCAGGTAACTCCTTTATGGAATTTGAGCTCACTCCCAGCAGGGAGGATGAGTTTGAGTTTTTTCCTGCTTCTAGGATAGTAGAGGACAGTCTTCAGCCTGAGACCCATCCCTAGGTAAGTAGCTGAATTTGGATTTTGTCTTGTCTAAAGTCTAACAACCAGCTTGTCTCAATTTCTTTTTACCACTAGAGTGCTCAGCGATCATGTTGTTGGTTTTTTTTGTTGTTGTTTCTTCCGGTCTTTTGCCAATCAGATTTGACCAACTCTACCTGACTTGGTTAAATCCAAGTGAGAATTCCAAATTATGGGTAACAAAACCTCTCTAATTTGGTTAAAATTCCTTGCAACTGCAAAAGAGGAAAAAGCAAACAAACAAACAAAGAAACAAAACCATGTGCTTGGTTTCTGTGTTTACTTCCTGTCTTAAAAAAAAAGTTCTTTTACTTTTTTTCCACCCTTTATCTCCTTCCCTCTCTTGCCATCTGCAACACCAAAAATCTAGAAAAGGCTTCTAATGACTTGAATCCCTTTAAAGAATTCGGAACAAAGGTACCAATCACCCCTTTTGGGATGTTCTTCTTTCTTTGTGGAATTTTGGGCAGTCATGGGCAGATTCTTCTTAGGTCTAAAGCTCTGGTTTCCTGTATTGAATGACCTGACCTCTTTGGCTTTGGGGATACCAGTGATTACCTTGTACTGTGAGAGGATTTGACCTTGGCATGTGTAATGGCAAACGGGAGCTACAAAGTAGGGGTGGCTGGGCACAGTTTACATAAAGTGGTCTTGGCTGTTGTTTCTTATTTTCTCCTAGGAAGTTGTTGTTTAAGGACCCTAATTCTAGTTTGGAGATGCATTCTAAAGGGTCTTCTCTATTTATTTTTTCTCCCAAAATTCATCTTGATTGAGCTTGTCTGTGTGCATTTGTGTGAGGAACTGTTGTTTTCATAGGTAAATGAGAGACTGAGTTTTCTCAGCTCTGAAGAGAATGGTCATTTTGCTCCTCCCAGCCAAAAGGTGCCCCTGGGTGACCAGGGGCCTTGTGGGAGCGTCTGGGGGTTTGAGCCCTGTGATTTGCAGCAGCCTTGTGGGGAAATCCTCAACAACAATTCATTTGAAAGAATAGGGCTTATCCAGGAAACTCATATAAGGGCTGATGGCCCAGCGTTTTGAGACCTCTCTGAGGTCATAGACCTCTGGAGAGAGAAACTGAGACATGTAGGAGGGTGGAAACAACTCAGTAGTGACACACTGTGGAGTCCTGCCCACAAGCAAGCACACATTGATCCACCACCCAAAAACCCTAGGCCACAGCCCAGTTCCTCCTTTTAGGAATAAAAAAAGCGGGAAATAAATGATGTAAGAATGAGGAGCAAACAAAGAGAATGACTGCTCTGTGAGTACTCTGTAAATTTTACGGCATCTCTACTTGGGAGAGTTTATGTAAAATGGAAGTAGTGTGGTCTTTTTGCACATTTACATTAAGGAAAAAGAGCTGTAAGGTCAACCTGCAAAGTATAGAGTTCCTAAGTTCTCTTTTTTCCTCTGTTTTATTTTCTGCCTGCTTTGAGTCTGCTGTTATTTTTCTATTAAGGTAAAAATCACTGTTTGGATCCAACAGGTTTTTTGTTTGCATGCTGGTGAATTTGTATTTATCTCATGGCTAAAATTCTGAAGTAAAAGCTATAGGATCTTTGTGTGTGTGTGGCTGTGTGTGTATGTGTACATGTGTATATATTTATTTTATTTTATTTTATTTTATTTTATTTTATTTTTTTTTTTTTGAGGCGGAGTCTCGCTCTGTCGCCCGGACTGGAGTGCAGTGGCCGGATCTCAGCTCACTGCAAGCTCCGCCTCCCGGGTTTCCGCCATTCTCCTGCCTCAGCCTCCCCAGTAGCTGGGACTACAGGCGCCTGCCACCTCGCCCGGCTAGTTTTTGTATTTTTAGTAGAGACGGGGTTTCACCGTATTAGCCAGGATGGTCTCGATCTCCCGACCTTGTGATCCGCCGTCTCGGCCTCCAAAGTGCTGGGATACAGGCTTGAGCCACCGCGCCCGGCCATGTGTATATATTTAAAAGGCCTTATAATTTGATGTTTCATTGGCAATTCAATCCATTTTAATTTCCCTCTAGTTCACTGGACCTTTTCTCTCTGTACCTAATGATGTAAATTTTACTATTTGATTTTCACCTGATTAATTTCCTTTAATATGCAAATTTAAGACGACTTAGCTGACAACTACCTAGGGTTGCCAATAATTGATACAGGTTATTGAAACAGGTTTTCAAGAATTTTAAAGTCTGAGAGGGGAGAAAAGAGTTTTTTATGACTCTATAAGATGTACTTCTATTGGCATGCCTAATACATCTATCTATTTATGTGTTGTGTACACAATGTTTCACTACTGAAAATATATAAAAGAGCTCTAATTAATTGGCTTAAGACTATAAAAGCTCTTGAATCAAATACTTTGTCAGGAAAAAAGAAAAGAGTAGTCAAATGCTTTTTCAGGTTTATGTAACTTAAGTAAAATCTTTAATAAATAAGATAACTTTAAAATTATTGGTAAAGCATAATAATATTAGACATGTCTTAAGAATTTCCAGCATACATTTTTGTTTGCACTTATTAATCAAGAAATTTATGCATATCCCTGCCAAATACTATAAGGCATCAAAATTTGGAATAGGGATTACAAAACTCTAAACCAAGCCCCAAACAGAATGATCTTTGCTTGTGTAATTTCTAATAAATAAGACATTGATATTTGTTTAATGAAACTAGCTACATCTTGAATTTAGTAAGATTACCATAACTTCTAATCTTGTGGCTTTAGGCAGTCTAGTCCACAGGCAGTAAAGTTTGTTTTGAGAGAGGACCGTTATCATCTTTGTTTCAAAGCTAAAGTATAAACTAAGTTCCTCCAAAAGTTAGTTTGGCCTATGCCCACGTATGGACAAGAAGAGTTTGGAGGGTAAAAACAAGATGGAGTCAGGTCAGATCTTATTTGCTGTCTCTGTTGTAATTTTGCAATGGTGGTTCCATAACTTTAAATGATGACTATGACAGTTTTCATAAATAATCTAGGTAAATGATTAAAATAAAATAATTAGGTAAATGTAATGGCATAAATACTTGTAGACAAATGTCGCAATTTAGAATCTAAAGTTATATTAAATTAAGTAATAGATATTTCATTATTTGGGTATTTTGCAATAAAAATACATTTGTAGGAAAACATTCTTTTTAAAAAAATTGTGTTCTTTTTAAAAAGTTGAACAATTTTTGTCTAATTCAAAGCTTATTTAAAGGTTATATATAAAACAAAGTAAAAGGAACAAGGAAATAAGAGAGGTGGAAAGAAAGTTATAAAAATAAAGAGGCTTTTTTTGGTAAAAAAAAAAAAAAAGCTTAGATAAATAATTTTATACGAGAAAGAATCTTGTATGGTAAATTTAGTCCTAGAATAAAATGACTGGTTATTTAAGAAACAGGGATGTTCAGGACAAACCAGAAAGCTCAAGCATATCATGAATGATCTGTGTAAGTCACAATAAGAGGATTTATTTAAAAAAGCTTTTATACAATCAAGTTATCTGTAATTAAAGGTACATTATAATGGTCTTTCTAGAGATTGGGCTTGATGTAAAAAATCTTACACACTAAATTGGTTAGAACAATGAAATTTTCTTAAGGAATTGATTTACTCTTAATAAATTATAAGAGCTTTTTTTTTTTTTTAACCCTGATATGATTTGGCTCTGTGTCCCCACCCAAATCTCACCTTGAATTGTAATGATCCCACATGTCATGGGAAGGAGCCAGTGGGAGGTAATTGAATCATGAAGGTGGATTTTTCCCATGCTATTCTCATGATAGTGAATAAGTCTCACAAAATCTGATGGTTTTACAAAGGGAAGTTGCCCTGCACATGCTATGCGCTCTTGCCTGGTGACATGTAAGATGTTCCTTTGCTCTTTCTTGGTCTTCTGCCATGATTGTGAGGCCTTCCCAGCCATATGGAAGAGTGAGTCCATTAAACCTCTTTCCTTTATAAATTATCCAGTCTCAGGTATGTCTTTATTGCCAGCATGAGAACAGATGAATACAAACCCAAAGTTCAACTGTTATTACATCTCACCATTCTCAGTTTTCTCTCCTCCTTTAAAGAGCATGAAGTAGTAACACTCTCCTTTAACTTATTTTCAGCTCATATAAGTTTTTTCCTCAAGTTTTATTTGTTGTGGCCTAATGCTAACAATGTTTTCTTAAAGATCTAAAGGAAATGTTGTCTTCTGACATAATATTCTGTGCAGTGCAGAAGGTATTTTCTTTTGCCTTTTGGTAACTGGCCTAACAGATTTTATGGTTTATTGAAACAATTCTTATGTCATTATTATTAAGTTTTAGTTTGCTTAGGAAAAAAAAGAAAAAATTTTTTAAATTGAGATTATTACATTCATGTATCTTTCTGTATGTGCTTTTAAAGTATTTGTGACATTGAGTTACAGGGCTTTGACTCCTGGGTCTAAAAAGGACACCAAATCCTGCTAGATCTTAAACAGTGTCAGCAATTAAAGCCTCATCTTCAGGCCTGGTAGAAGATGCCAATCAAAATAAACTGCATTCTTAGACACAGGGCTAGAAATTAAAGCTATTCAACGCCTTAAGGCCCAGGGGCTATCATGGAAGAGGTGGGCATGTGAGATTGTAAGGGCCAATTTTGAGAGATAAAATAAGTTCCGTTTCTCTATAAGTTAATCAATAATGTCAAAGGCACACTGATGCAAGACCAGCATATGGGGCCCTGTGTCAGATTAATAAGGTTTTCTTGAAGCATTAACTGACTTTTAAGTAAAGGTTATAAAAGGCTTATGGAAGTTATATCTTATGGTCAAGATTAACACTTTATAGATTGTTCATAAAATTTTGAAAAACAAATTTAATTGGCTTTGTGCTATTTTATTTGGGCTTATAGTTTGGAAAGTTAAGTCTCCTTTCTCAAAGAATGAAGGTTTTTGTCTTTTTTTGGGAAATAACTTGAGTTATCACTTTGGTCAAATGAATGACTTATTTTACAATGACCTCTGATGTCAAGTGTTTTAAACCTTTGATATTTTATAAACTTTCCAAAATCAAATTATAAATTATGTATTTTTCTGACCTAATTAATCCTTTAAGATGTTAGTTTCCCTGAAGTCCAAAGATGACATAATTTGGCTTATTTGGTATAAAAATTATACAGGAACATTGTCAAATATGAAATAGTGTTTGCTTTTCTTTTTTTTTTTTTTTTTTTTTTGAGGCGGAGTCTCGCTCTGTCGCCCAGACTGGAGTGCAGTGGCCGGATCTCAGCTCACTGCAAGCTCCGTCTCTCAGGTTTACGCCATTCTCCTGCCTCAGCCTCCCGAGTAGCTGGGACTACAGGCGCCTGCCACCTCGCCCGGCTAGTTTTTGTATTTTTAGTAGAGACGGGGTTTCACCTTGTTAGCCAGGATGGTCTCGATCTCCTGACCTCGTGATCCGCCCGTCTCGGCCTCCAAAGTGCTGGGATTACAGGCTTGAGCCACCGCGCCCGGCCAAGTGTTTGCTTTTCTTTGGGTTATATTTATGTAAATATGTTATGGTATGTGTTCCAAAATCATGGAAAACTTCTATAATTCTGATTGACTTAGTGTACATTATCAGTAGTAATTATGTTAATTAGTTATGTTGTTAATTAATTATGGTAATTTAACATAATTATGTTAAATTATCATGTGCCACAGAGGTAACAAATTTCCTTGTCAATTGTGTCTTTGACTATGGCTGCCCTAAACTTTTTGTCATCCACAGACAATTGTCTTGTTTTGGTCCTCTTTAGAAGGTGGTATTATAATCAGTTATGAAACTCTAACAGGTGCTCTTAAATACAAGTTTCTGATAACTTTGGAGATTGTGACATTAGAATAGAAGAAAAACTTTCATGACTCATGGAGAACTGAAATATTCATGAATATGAAGCAGAACAGGAATTAACTACATGGACTGAACTAATAGAAGACTGAAGTAATCTTTTTGACTTTGTGCTTAAAATGTTGCTGATCCTTTGTTTTTTCAGAGTCAAGGAAAATTTTCTTTTGAGCTATTAACAGCTTTTAACAGTTTAGTATATGCCTATGGAACAAAATTTAGAACATATTTGTTTATCTCCACCTGATTCCTCCAGAATTTGGAAACTATTTGTGAGTATTCATAACTTATGGCCCTACAATTTATTGCATAAGTGCAATAAGAATCTATTTTCATTTATAACAGGACACAATTGGAGAAACTGATTATTTTACCAAGGCTTTGACTGGAATGGCATGCTTTCCTTTAAGGAATCAAACTTGAGTTATGGAGTCAATACCTTGTCTGTACAGTCCCTGTATACGGTTCCTGACCTGTGCTAAGTAAAGAATGTCACTTTCTGACAGGTCCAGGAGCCCCAAGTTTATCTTGGAACCTCAAGAGGAGAGGAATTCACCCAACTCAGGTATTTGATGGTACAAATCTGTGTCTGGCTTGGCTTTAACAAAGTTTTATCTGAGATTCCTTCTATGAAACAAAGTTCCATCAAAGCCAATTTAAAAGCCTATGTAAAAAATCATTATTCTTGCTGTACTGTGTACAAATCAGTCCAAGTATAATAAAGCAAATCAGTCCTACCACAATTAGTCTTTAGTAAAAATGAGAAACTGGAGATTGAAAAATTATGTTTAAAAAAATATCATACACCTATTGTTAGCTTGGATTGAATTATAACTTTTCTTGGCTACAAGTCTTTCAAATAATGTTTTCCATTTTTTTCTTTCTTTATTTCCCCATTTTTCCTAATTTGGAGTCACTGAAAACTAAGCTGTGCTTTTGTAAAGCTCTGTGAACTGAAGCTAGACAACTCAAATTTCATAAGAAAATAGCAGCAACATATTTACATACATAAGCAACTTTCATACTGCCTACTGATGTATGGACTTCAGAGTAATGTGGCCTATGTCTATTTTCCAGGATTGTTCTTTCATTTGTTGTTGTTTTTCTCCTTTCCTCTCCCTATGTTCTCTTCAGAGGACATGAGATTTCACAACCTGCTAAAAATGAACTTTCATAATAACTCTGGGCCTACTCATCTAGGAATCCATGAGTAATCAGACAAAACCTGAGACTAGAGACTCATTTTCTTCTGAAATTCTTTCTCCAAAATATTTTAAAAAAGAAAAGGCGGTAAATGTGAGAGGAAAATAGATCTTGTGGCCTTCAAATCACTAAGCTAAAGGGAAAAGTCAAGCTAGGAAATGCTCAGGGCAAACTTGCCTCCCATTCTGTTCAGTCACCCCTGCTCACTAAGATAAATGCATATCTGATTGCCTCCTTTGGAGTGGCTAAACCAAAACTCAAAAGAATGCAGCCATCTGTCTCTTATCTACCTGTGACCTGGAAGTCCCCTCCCAGCTTTGAGTTGTCCCGCCTTTTCTTCGAGTTGTCCCACCCTTCTGGACCAAACCAGTGTTCATCTTACATATGTTGATCGATGTCTCATGTCTCCCTAAAATGTGTGCAACCAAACTGTGCTCTAACCACCTTGGCCTCATGTCATCAGGACCTACTGAGGCTGTGTCATGGGTGTGTGTCCTCAATCTTGGCAAAATAAACTTTCTAAATTAACTGAGACCTGTCTCCGATATTCAGGGTTCACAATTCCAAACCTTCCCTTTTTCAATTTATAACTCTTTTATCTGACAGTAATTTTTTTATTTACAATATTTTTACCTATTTGTTCAATTGTAGTACAAATAAAGAAGTTTCAAAACTGATAACCCATACCTCTGTGAGAAAAAAATTTTACTAACTAGCAGGTAGTGTTTGTGTACATTTCTTTTTATCTTTAGCCTTATAGTATACCATCAAAGTACTGTTTTCTGAAGTTATTTAGGTCAGTCTTTTAGTTTTTTTCCTGCCTCCCTGAAGTGTGATTATGAAATTTATTTTTCATATAGTTATATTTATTTGTGATTGTATTCTATTTTGGGTTTCATTCACCTCCTAGTTGATTTTAATTATGTATTACTTTGGGGGGGGCACTATGTAAAACTTTTCCTTGTGAAAGATGAAAGTCATACTAAAAGGAATACTCAGAAGAGTGTTGCTTCTCACTTGTCTCTACTATTCTCTTTCCACTTTCTTCTTCTTTCCACCTAATTCCCTTCTCCTCCTGCAGATTTAGTTATCTTTTGTTAATGGCACCTCTGTGCGGTACCTCTGTTACCATTAATGCCGCAATGTTGACACATTATCAAACAAAGTTCACAGTTTACATTAGGGTTGACTCTTTGTGTTGTATATTCCATGGATTTTGTCAAATGTATATGGATGTGTTTCCACCTTTATAGTACCATACCGTACAAACTAATTTACACTATTAGTTATCTATTGCTGCGTAATAAGTTTTCAGAAACTTACAATGTAATACAAATCAAGCAGCTTAAAACCACATAGATTTGTTATCTCACAAGACTGCAAACAAGATGTTGTTTGGGCTATGTTCTTATGTAAAGATCATAACCCTCTGCTTGGTCCTCCCCCATGCTCCTCCATGGCCTCAACTCCTAAAGGTCCTCTCCATAGACAGTTACAAGACAGCTACCTTCTTCAAGGCCACCAGGAGAATTTCCCAATTCAATCCACTAAGCCAGAGTCTTCTATAATGTAATATAATCAAGTGACTGACGACCCCACATCCTTTGCTGTATTTCATTAGTTAGAAGCAATTCAGAGGTTCTTCCTATACTCAAGGAGGAAGGATTATTCAAAGGTGAACTCAGTGGAGGTCCCTCTAGGGTGTGTCTATCATACTAGCTGCATTTGTTTTTGATTGGTTCTTCCTGAAATTCTTTTGCATAAATGTGTAGATACACATATATTTTCTTTTAGCCTCTTCTTTCTTATATGATGAATAGGAGATGATTGATCATTTTGTACTCTGCTGTTTTCACCTAGGAGTAGATGTGGGAAATCATTTCATACAAGCAGATAGAAATCTTTTTTCTTTTTTTTCAAAATATGTTTACTGTTTTCCTCCCAACTTGGAGAGGTCTTTTCTGGTGGCTGTCTCGGTGGGGTCTAAGCCCCTCTTTCATTTTTACAGTCCTCCATTGTTGGGATGTACTATAATTTTTCCAACCATTCTCCCAGGATAGACATTTAGGGTTTCTCTGCTGTTTTGCAATTACAAATATTGCTTTAGTCAGTGACCTGTACATATGTGTTTTCATAATATTGCAGTTGTATCTTCTGGACAGATTTCTAGACATGGGATTACTGGCTTAAAGGTAAGTGCATATGTAGTTTTGTTAAGTGATACCAAATTCCCCTACAGAATGGTTGAACTAGCTCACATTCTCACTAGTAATGTACGAGACTGCCTTTTCCACTATGCCTTCCCCAACAAAATGTTTTATTAGACTTTCCATTTTGCAGGCATCCCTCTTTTAATGAAAAAATAATTTTTCCAAGTCATTGCTGAAATCCTGGTGAAAAATCACTGTTCCTCCAACAAATACTTATTGAGGACCTATTCAATAATCTAGGTACTATGTGGGAATGCAGCTGTGAGCAAAACAAAAACAGTCTCTTCCCTGATGGCATTTCAATCTGGCAACACAGAGAAATGTATGCCAGATGATGAAACCCCACACAGTCACAGAATGTTGTATGCTGGATTGTTCCATGATCCATTCAGTTAATCTGGGAACTGTGTCTCCCACAATCCTCTTTCCTGTATTGTTCTAGATTAGAGTGGGCCAACAGGTAAATCTGCCCAAGACTTTTAGGGGTGGAAATAAATCAGTGACCTTTATTCTCTGCAAGTCCTTGTAGCCAGAATTCTGGATGGACTGGTGCTTGGGTTTCTGGGGTGGTTTCAATTGTTCCCGTTCTCCTCTGCTTTGCGCCCAGCTTTTCTTACTGCCCACTGGTCTTGATGACCAACTACAGCTCTGGTCCACTACCTGATGTTAGGCTGCAGAACCGTAGAGCTGGTAGCTGCATTGGGATAACCCCTTCTAGTAGACCTCTCCAGAAGCTTCCATTTGCCATCTTAATCTGGCAGTTGGAGACAGTTTCTCAGATTTCCCTGCAGATCCAACTTGTCCATCTACCCAGTGCTTTGGGACTAGCAGTGACCCTTCTTTGGTTGTCTCACTCGCTCTTTTAGACGTTTGCTACCCTAGCTCCTCTTAAAGTTGCAGGGGGTCTATTTCCCATAATAAATCTCTCATTCTTTAATGCTCATAATGTTTCTGCTTTCCTCACTGAACCCTGACCGATACATGCAGCACGTGTGGTGGAGAACCAAGTGCTACAACAGCATGTTGAACAGAAGGTCTTCAACTAATCTGGGGATCAGATAAAGTTCTCTGGGAAGATGACATTTTATCTGAGGTCTGCAGGGAGTTTAGGAGTTATCTGGGTATTTGCTGCATCTGGGCTCACTCAACATTTATTCCAGCCACCTGATATCTCTTCCTGAATTCCAGAGGCTAAAAGGCTAAACACTGCATTTCCTTTTCCCTCTTTCCCCTTCTTTTAAAAGATTTTATTTTTAGAACCGCTAGGTTCAAAGAAAAATTGAGCTGAAAGTACAAAGGGTTCCCACATACCCCTTCTGCACAAAATACACATCCTCTTGCATCATCAGCATCCTGCCCCAGTGCAGTAGCTCCCAATGCCTTCCCTCTAAAGATCTACTCAGAGTGTGGCAGTCTTCCCAATATCCCACTCCCTCAGGGGCAGATGTTCCTCCTGACTGCATCTAGTCAGCCATCTTGTCCCTCTATCCTAGGTTCAGTCTTTGGAACTCAATGAAAGTTCCTTTTTATTTCTAGTTTGCTGAGAGTTTTAAATCATGAATAAATGCTGGACTTTGTAAAATGTCTTTTCTGTATCTATTGCTACGATTGTGTTGTTTTTCTTCTTTAGGCTGTTGATGTGATAGAATACAATAATTGATTTTAAAATGTTGGATCAGCCTTGTATATGTGGAATAAATCCAACTTCGTTGTGGTATGTAATTCTTTTTATGTATTATTGGATTCAGTTTGCTAATGTTTTGTTGAGGATTTTTGCATTTATGTTTTTAAGATATAGTGGTGTGTAATTCTCCTTTCTTATAATGTCTTTGTCTAGTTTGGTGTTAGAATAATACTGGCCTCATAGAATGAGTTAGGGAGTATTCCTTCTGCTTCTACCTTCTGGAAGAGATTGTAGAAAATTAATATGATTTTTTCCTTAAATGTTGGTGAAATTTACCAGTGAAACCATCTGGGCCTAATAGTTTCTATTTTAGAAGGTTATTAATTATTGATTCAATTTATTTAATAGATGCTGGACTATTCAAATGATCTATTTCTTCTTATGTGAGTTTTGGCTAATTGTGTCTTTCAAAGAATTGGTCCATTTCATCTAGGTTATCAAATTTCTGAGCATGCAGTTGTTTATAATATTCCTTTTATTCCTTTAATGTCCATGGAATCAGTGGTGATGGCCCCTCATTTATTTATAATATTAGTTTTTTGTGTATTCTGTCCTTTTTCTTAGTTGCCTGGCTAGAGATTTATTAATTTTGTTGATCTTTTCAAAGAATCAGCTTTTGGTGTCATTGCTTTTCTCTATTGATGTCCTATTTTCAATTTCATTTATTTCTACTCTAATTTTTGTTATTTCTTTTCTTCTACTTACTTTGGACTTAATTTGCTCTCCTTTTTTTGTTTCCTAAAGTAGAAGCTTAGATTATTGATTTTAGGTCCTTTTTTTGTTTTTTCTAATGTGTGTGTTCAATGTTATACATTTTCCTTTAAATACCGTTTTAAAGGGATGGGGCGGCGGGGAGGGGAGACAGAGTCTCGCTCTGTCACCCAGGCTGGAGTGCAGTGGCACAATCTTGGCTCACTGCAACCTCCACCTCCTGGGTTCAAGCGATTTTCCTGCCTCAGCCTCCTGAGTAGCTGGGCACACACGTATGTGCCACCACACACAGCTAATTTTTGTATTTTTAGTAGAGATGGTATTTCACTATGTTGGCCAGGCAGGTCTCAAACTCCTGACCTCACGTGATTCACCTGCCTTGACCTCTCAAAGTGTGGGGATTACAGACATGAGCCACTGCACCCGACTGCATCTTACAAATGTTGATGTTGTATTTTCATTTTTCATTTAGTTCAAAATATTTTTAAATTCCTCTTGAGATTTCTTTTTTGACCCACGTGTTATTTAGAAGTATGTTGTTTAATCTCCAATTATTCTGAGATTTTCTAGCTATCTTATGTTATTGATTTCTAGTTTAATTTCGTTGTGGTCTAAAAGCATATATTGTATGATTTCTCTTCTTTTACACTTGTTAGGGTATGTTTAATGGACTGGAATATGGTCTATCTTGGTGAGTGTTCCACATGAGCTTGCGAAGAATGTGTATTCTACTGTTGTTTGGGAGAAGTATTCTATAAATGTCATTTAGATCCAGCTGTTAGATGGTGCTGTTCAATTCAACTATGTCCTTAATGACTTTCTGCCTGCTGGCTCTGTTCGTTGCTGAGAGGGCTGTTATGTCTCCAACTATAATAGTGGCTTTGTCTATTTCTCCTGCAGTCCATTTTTGCTTCACGTGTTTTGACACTCTGTTGTGAGTGGCATACACATTAAGGACTGTTACATCTTCTTGAAGAATCGACCCCTTCATCATTATGTAAATGCCCCTCTTTATTCCGGATAATTTTCCTTACTCTGAAATCTGCTTTGCAGAAATTAACAGAGCTATTCCAGCTTTCTTTTGATTAGTATTAGCATGGTATATCTTTCTCCTTCCTTTTACTTTTAATCTATATATGTCTTTATATGTAAAGTGAACTTCTTGTAGACAACATGCAGCTAGGTTTCTGAATGAGAGTCAGGATTTGTAAATAAGACACAATCATATGAGCCTTGAATTCAGAACTGATTTAACGGCCGAGTGAGTCAAGGCTGGAGGAAGTGGTTTTGCCAGTACGGTGTGTAGGAGGGGTGTTAGATTCTGGAGCTGCAGCTCCAGCAGCAACTTCTCGGTTTGACAAGTTGGTTTCTTGATTGTATCAGGGCCAACAGCTTCCTCTGCAGCCCAGTCATGAGGTTGAAGATATTAGTAGCCAAGTGAGGAATGCCTTTACTAGGGTACGCAAAATTGGTTCAACTAAACTAAATGTTAAAGATGATCACATGGGCCAGGTGCAGTGACTCACGCCTGTAATCCCAACACTTTGGGAGGCCCAGGTGGGAGGATCACTTGAACTCGGGAGTTCAAGACCAGCCTGGCCAACATGGCGAAACCCCGTCTCTACTAAAAATACAAAAATTAGCTAGGCATGGTGGTATGCACCTGTAATCCCAGCTACTCGGGAGGCTGAGGTGAGAGAATCACCCAGATTGGGTGACAGAGCGAGACTCTGTCTAAACAACAACAACAACAACAAAGGTGATCACATGGCCGAGTGTGGTGGCTCATGCCTATAATCCTAGCACTTTGAGAGGCCAAGGCAGGAGGATCGCTTGAGCTCAGGAGTTCAACTCAAGCCTGGTCAACATAGCAAGACCTTTTCTCTACTAAAAAATATTAGCCGGGTGTGGTAGCACATGCCTGTAGTGACAGCTACATAGGAAGCTCAGGTGGGAGGATAGCTTGAGCCTAGGAAATCATGGCTGCAGTGAGCCTTGATTGCCTCACTCCAGCCTGGGTGACAGAGTGAGGCCCTGTAAAAAAAAAAAAAAAGAGAAAGACCGTATGGCCATTTTGGGGTCTTCATGCTACTGGAAAATAGGCTCAAAGGAGGACCACTTAGTTGGAAGTGAAGTACAAATATGGGAAGAGGGTTATGCATATCAGTCAGATAAATGAAGGGATTACTAACTGTGGAGGTTATCAATGAACTGGCTTGCTCAACACCTATTTCATCTCCTTCTAGTGTACCTTTCTACTCTGCAGAGGCTGGAAAGCCAAAAATGATGACTAAGACTTCCTTGCAGGTAAGCTTTCATCCATTTTAAGATTCTGCCTATCGGAATTGAGTGAGTGGGAAAAGAGGCAGGACGTAAAGCATGGATTTGCGGGTATAGGTTGTCATAGTGGAGGTGTGACTCTGGGCATAGAAGTGGTAACAACAGCTTCATGATTTGATGAGCAGCTCCTTGTTGTGGTAGAAGCAAGCCGTTCCCTTAACAGATCAGTTCTGGGACGTGACTCTGGGAGTCTTTTCTGGAAACTCAGTCTAGGGCCTGCTTTTCCGGCACACCCAAGGATTCTGGAGAATACTGTAACCACTAGGGCTGCACACAAGGAGGAAATGCGATGTTGGAGGAATGAGAAAAACCCAGCCCAATGGAGCACAAAGGGTGAAACGTAGGTTGGAGGTCAGCAGGGGCCGGATTGCTATAGGCCACCAGCCTTCATAAAGCCATGCTTTTGAAGGTGGAGTACTGTTAATCAGCTCTTATCTTTATCTTCAGTCAGTTCACTATTTACTTACTTACTTATCTTCTTTCTTTCTTTCTTTCTTTTTCTGAGGTGGAGTCTCGCTCTGTCACCCAGGCTGGAGTGCAGTGGTGCAATCTTGGCTCACTGCAACCTCTGCCTCCCGGATTCAAGCGATTTTCCTGCGTCAGCCTCCTAAGTAGCTGGGATTATAGGCAAGCACCACCATGCTCAGCTATTTTCTTGTATTTTTAGTAGAGACGGGGTTTCATCATGTTGGCCAGGCTGGTCTCAAACTCCTGATCTCAGGTGATCTGCCTACCTCGGCCTCTCAAAGTGCTGGGATTACAGGCATGAGCCACCATGCCCAGCCAGTTCAGTGTTTTCAACAGAAAGACATTACATTGCAGTGGTCAGTTTAGGCTAGATGTGAAGAGCACATCCTTTTAGCAGGTGGTTTTAAGACCCAAAGGAAACGAGTGGCTAGTGTTAGAATGACTTTTAGGAGGAGGCCAACAACCCATTTAGGGGCTACATAGAGCAAGTCTTTCTTTTCTTTTCTTTTTTTTTTTTTTTTTTTGAGATGGAGTTTCAGTCTTGTTGCCCAGGCTGGCATGCAATGGCGTACCTCTGCCTCCTGGGCTCAAGTGATTCTCCTGCCTCAGCTCCCCGAGTAACTGGGATTACAGGCATGCGCCACCATGTCCAGCAAATTTTGTATTTTTAGTAGAGACGAGATTTCTCCATGTTAGTCAGGCTGGTCTCGAACTCCTGACCTCAGGTGATCCACCCACCTCGGCCTCCCAAAGTGCTTGGATTACAGGTGTGAGCCACTGCACCCAGCCTAGAGCAAGTCTTTCGTTGCAGCAGGAAACTGAACTGGATGGCCCTTCATGGACTAGGCAGCCTGGTGATTCCGGACCTCCTCCCCAGATTGGCCTCATCTCTCCATTGTGCTCACCTCTCTGTGGGATTTGACCCAGGGATACAAATGAATCCACCTCTTCATCTTTTCCAGAGAGCATACTTCATGCTGTTTTCTACTTTAAGAATTGTTGCTCCAGAATAGCCATCTCACATCCACCTCACCCTGGCCTGACTGCCCCACTCATATGATAAATCTCTCAGCATATACCAGGCGTGGTGGCTCACACCTGTAATCTCAGCACTTTGGGAGGCTGAGGCAGGAGGATCACTTGAGCTCAGGAGTTCAAGATCAGCTTGGGCAACACAGGGAGACCCCATCTGTAGAAAAAATTTTAAAAATAAGCTGGACATGATGGCACACATCTGTAGTCCCAGCTACTCAGGAGGCTGAGGTCGGAGGATTGCTTGAGCCTAGGAGGTTGAGACTGCAGTGAGCTGTGATTGCACCACTGCACTCCAGCCTGGGCAACAGAGTAAGACCCTGTCTCCAAAAAAAAAAAAAAATCTCTAAGCACGATTATGAAAGCAAATTTCTCCTTTGTGGTTGAATTAAACAAGGCCTACAAGAATCCCTCTTTCCATATATCTTACTCCAAAGGCCTTCCCTGTGGGTAACCCACCTCCTATCCTTCCTTCAGCAATAATCCAGTCCTCTGCCTTTTTATAAAGTATTGTACCTCTTTGCATATTCTTATTTGTGTATCTGATCTGTCCCCCACGCAAGGGGCTTCTCAAAGCCTGGGTGTCTCTAAGGATAGAGGCTAACACAGTTCAGATGTTTGTCCCCACCTAGATCTCATGTAGAAATGTAATTCCTAGTATTGGAGGTGGAGCCTGGTGGGAGGTGTTTGGATCAAGGAGGCAGATCTCTCATGAATGGCTTGGGCCATCCCTTTGGTGATAGGTGAGCTCTCACTCTGAGATCTCTTGTTTGTTCCTGTTTTCTCCATGTGACGTGCCTGCTCTGTCTCCACTTTCTGCCATGACTGTAAGCTTCCTGAAGCCTCCCTAGAAGCCGAGCATATGCTGGCGCCATGCTTTCTGTAAAGCCTGCAGAACCATGAGGCCGTTAAACCTCTTTTCTTTATAAACTACCCAGTCTCAGGTATTTCCTTATAGCAGTGCAGGAACGGCCTAATACAGAGGCCGTCTCTTCCTTCAGACTGAGAATCCCTGGAGAATATGAAATGATCTTTCCCATCAGACAGGAAACTCCCTGCACCTCATACTCCTCTGTCTCTCTCCATCACACGCCAGAAAGATGCAAGAAACTTGTCCTTCATTTTACAACAAATGGGGGGTTCCCAGACACAGAAGATGAGCAGGGACAGCCTCTGAGAGGAAAACTCTGGTGGCTTTAGGGGGATCAAAGCAAGTCCCTACTCCTCTCCTGTGCTGAAAACTCAGAGCAGACTGGGCATGGTGGCTCATGCCTATAATTCTAGTACTTTGGGAGGCCAAAGTGGGAGGATGAATTGAGCTCAGGAGTTTGAGACCAGCCTGGGCAACACAGTGAAACTTGTATTAAAACAAACAAAACAAAAAAACCAAATTCAGAGGGGACAGGGGAGGTGGCACACCGCTGTCCTTCCTGTTCCCCTACCATGTAGCACAGGGCCTGTGGAATGAAAGGAGCTCTGTCAATGTGTGCTGGGTGATGGACTGGATGAACAAATGGTACATCTGTGTGCCTAGGGGCCCCATTCCAGACACCAGGTAGTAAGGCAGGCAGATGAGTTCTAGGCCTGGCCTTTGAGAGACTCTGAGCTGATGGACAAGTTGCTTGTCTGGCCTTAGTCAACTCGTCACTGGACAGATCTCTGAGAGATCTGTGGCCTAAAGTTTCCAGAGCCCAAGCCTTACTACTGAGAAGATCCATGGACGTGGGGAAGCACCTACTCATGCTCCCTCAGAGAGTCTGTGTTTGGTTTACATTGAAGCCAGGCATAGCGCCATGTGCCTGTAGTTCTAGCTACTCTGGAGGCTGAGGTGGGAGGATGGGAACCCGGGAGTTCAAGGCTGCAGTGAGCTATGATCACACCACTGTACTCCAGCCTGGGCAACAGAGTGAGACCACCTCCCTAAAAAAATAAAAATGGAGATGAAAATGAAGAAAACTAAAAGAATTTGATTTTCTCACAACACATAAGTGCCCTGGTTAGTGCTGGCCACCCATTCCATCATTTTTTCAGTTGACTTTCTGAGACTATCAAACTGCAGTAAAGTCTCCTTTGGCTCCGGGATGGAGCCAGGATCTTCTTTAGTCAAATGTCTCTGAGGCCAGCTGGGGTCAGTGGAAACTGGCGAGAGGGATGGGGAAGAGCGGGTTCTATCTTGGCTCACATCCTGGAGTTATTTCTGTCCTGCCCAGGAGAGGCTGCCCACCCTGGAACTGGACACTTCCTTGGCTTTAAGATGTGAAGTCAGGCAGCTGGAAGGACAGACACCTCATCTGATCGCTGTTCTATGGACCAAAGGCAGGATGAACATGGTGGGTGCAAAGGCTGCAGTTGGAAGCTTGAAACCCTTGCCTGGAAAATGAAGAGCCAGGCTCTGATTTGGAATGAATATGCTTAAAATAAAAATAATTATGCAGAGTTGGAGGAGCTTTTAACACAGATGGAGCTCAATCATCCCAATGTATTGATGGAGAAACAGGCTCAGCAAGTTCATGGCAGAAATGGGGCTCTAATCCTCTGTAAGGCTTTGCCCGGAGCCATAGCTATCAGGGAACATGAAATCTGTCCAGTGCAACCACCTTCTCTCATCATGTCTGCCACCCGCTTAAGACTCTCCTTCAAGTAAGCAGCGTGTTCTTACTGACCACAAAGTAGCCACTGTCGGGGCGACTCTGGCAGTGACCTTGATAGCCTCTAGAATGCAAAATGCACTTGACTTATGCAAATACAAACACTACTTGGTGGCCCTTTGACTGCCAGGGAGCATTATGGACCCTTGGTTGAGTTTCACTTGGACATATGAACTTCTGATCTCAACTGACTCATTTAGTTGGAGCAGGGAATCCCAATGCCTTTAGAAATAGAAAATGAATATGACTCAGGATGAAACATCAGTGGAAACAGACCTTTCAAAATTGATTTAAAAAAAATAACTACTGGTTAGCATAGTCATAAAATTAGATAGTTCTTCCTCCTTATTTAGAAAACAGAATACAGACCGGGTGTGGTGGCTCACGCCTATAATCCCAGCACTTTGGGAGGCTGAGGCGGGCAGATGATTTGAGGTCAGAAGTTTGAGACCAGCCTAACCAACATGGTGAAACCCCATCTCTACTAAAAATACAAAAAATTAGCTGGGCATGGTGGTGCATAGCTGTAGTCCCAGCTACATGGGAGGCTGAGGTGGGTGGATCGCTTGAACCTGGGAGGCAGAGGTTGCAGCGAACTGAGATCGTGCCACTGTACTTTAGCCTGGGTGACAGAGCAAAACTCCATGTCAAAAAAGGAAAAAAAAAAAAAAGGAAAAAAAAGAAAACTGAATACAAGGTCAGGAGTGGTAACTCACACCTATAATCCCAGCACTTTGGGAGGCCAAGGTGGGAGGATTGCTTGAGGCCAGGAGTTCAAGGCCAGCCTGGCCAACATAGTAAGACCCTGTCTCTACAATAAAATAAAAAGAAAGAAAAGAGTACAAAGGGTGGAGTCTGGGTCTCCAATCTTATTCATCTGTTTGCAGGTCCTGCTATTCCAAGTGTGGTCGTACCTGCCCCATCAGAATCACCAGGGAGCTTGTTAAAAATGTAAAAATCTCAGGCTTTTCCCCCAGACCTGGTAGATCACAATCTACATCTTAGCAAAATCCCCCAGTTGACTTGTAGACACAGGAAAATTTGAGATGTACTGCCCGAGAGCACCAAAACATGTCAAACAAAAAATGGACCTGAAACAAAGGAAGAAAGTAAAGTATTTACCATGCTTGCAATGTAATGAGAATGCATGCAATAACTTCAGGACATTTACGGCAATAGGATTTCTTTTTAAATTAATAGATGGTTCTTTTTAGAACAGCTTTAGATTTACAGAAGAATTGTATAGAGTTCCCATATACCGCCCCCTTATCCCAACACATGCATAGATTTTCCTCCTATTAGTATCATGAATTAGTGTAGTGCACTTATTAAAATCAATGACTCAATATTGATATATTATTATTAAAGCCCCTAGTGTACATTAAGGTTCACCTTTGTGATGTACAGTTCTATGGGTTTTGACAAATACATAATGTCATGTATCCACCATCACCATATCCTACAGAACAGTTTCACTGCCCTGAAAATTCTCTGTGCTCTGCCTGTTTATCCCTCTGTCCTCCCAACCCCCTGGCAACCACGGATCTTTCTATTGTCTCCGTAGTTTTGCTTATTCCAGAATGTCATGTAGCTGGAGTTATACAGCATATATCCTTTTCAGATTGAATTCATTTATGCCTTTATGTTCCTCCATATCTTTTTGTGATTTGATATCTTATTTCTTTTTGATAGCTTATTTCTTACACTATTGCTAAATAGCATCCCATTGTATGGCCGTATCACAGTTTGTTTATACATTCACCTATTGAGAAACATTTTAGTTGCCTGCAGTTTGGGGAAATGATGAATAAGGCTGCTGTAAACATTTGTGTGCAGGTGTTTGAGTGAACATAAGTTTTCAGCTCTATTGGGTAAATAACTTACAATTGCTGGATCGAATGGTAACACTATATTTAGCTTTGAAAGAAACTGTCAAATTGGAGCAGGGTGTGGTGGCATGCACCTGTAGTCCCAGCTACTCAGGAGGCTGAGGCAGGAGGGATTTCTTGGGTCTAGGAGTTTGAGACTGGAGTATGCTATAATCACACTTGTGAATAGCCACTGCACACACGCACAAAATAAACTGTCAAACTGTCTTCCAAAGTGGCTGTGCCATTTTGAATTTCTACTGGCATTGAATGAGAGTCCCTGTTCCACATCCTTGGCAGCATTTTGTGGTGTTAACGTTTTGGATCTTAGTCATCCTCATAGGTAGGTCATGGTTATTTTGATTTGCAATTTCTAATGATACATGATGTTGAGTGCTTTTTCATATGCTTACCTGTCCTCTGTGTGTCTTCTTTGGCGAAGTGTCTGTTCAGATCTTTCACTCATTTTTTAATTGAATTATTCATTTCTTATTTTTGAGTTTTAGGAGTTCACTGTATATTTTGGATACAAGTCCTTTATCATATATGTGTTTTGGAAGCATTTCTCTTAGTCTGTGACTTTTGTATTGTTCACAAAGCAGAAGTTTCATATTTTAATAAAGCCCAACTTAACATTTACTTTCCCAGCTCCACATTTAGTGTTATCATGTTGGTAACTTGGAATAGGCCATATTGGGGGCATTTATACTGAAGAAACTGGCAGACTCTACAAACCAGGGATTTCCCTCTTCCTTACAAGAGGTGATTGTTAAACCATTTTATAGCACATGACTGCCTCCTACGAACTTTCTATTGAATCATTCCTGTTGGTCTGACTATTACTTTAGTTATAAGTTTTTTTATGTACCAGAGAAGCTTTTTGTTTTGTATACATGTGTAAGATATTGGCATTTTATTTTATTTTATTTTGATCTAATTGCTCTTGGCAAGGCATGGTAGCTCATGCCTATAATTCCAGCACTTTGGGAGGCAGAGACAGGAGGACTGCTTGAGGCCAGGAGGTCCAGAGCAGACAGAGTAACATAGCAAGACCTCAACTCTTAAAAAAAAAAAAAAAAAATTTAGTCAGCTGTGGTGGCACGTGCCTGTAGTCCCAGCTACTTAGGAGGCTGGGTGCAAGGATCTTTTAAGCCCAGTAGTTCGAGACAGTAGTGAGCCATTATCACACCACTGCATTCCAGCCTGAGTGACGGAGTGAGACCTTGTCTTTTTTTTGTTTTCTTTTTTTTTTTTTTTGAGACAGGGTCACACTCTTTCACCCAGGCTGGAGTGCAGTAGCGTGTTCATGGCTCACTGCAGCCTCTACCAGTGAGGCTCAAGTGATCCTCCCACCTTAGCCTCCCAAGTAGCTGGGAGTACACGTGCACACCACCATGCCCAAGTAATTTTTGAATTTTGGGTAGAAATGGAGTCTCCCTGTGTTGCCCAGGCTAATCTCAAAATCCTGGTCTCAAGTGATCCCACCTCAGTCTCCCAAAGTACTGAAATGAAGTATTGAGATTACAGATGTGAGCCATCCCATCCAGCAAGACCCTATCTCTTGGAAAAAAAGAATAATCAAAACATGTCTAAAGAAGAGAGAAGAGGGATTTTCCTTAGTATATATGAAGACTTAAAAAAAATTATAGTAATTAGGCCAGGTATGGTGGCTCACACCTGTAATTCCAGCACTTTGGGAGGCCGAGGTGGGCAGATTGCCTAAGCTCAGGAGTTCGAGACCAGTCTGGGCAACACGGTGAAACCCCATCTTTACAAAAATACAAAAAAGTAGCTGGGTATTGTGGTGTACACTTGTAGTCCCAGCTACTTGGGAGGCTGATACAGGAGAATTCCTTGAACCTGGGAAGTGGAAGTTGCAGTGAGCTGAGATTGCACCATTGCACTCCAGCCTGGGCGACAGAGCGAGACTCTGTTTCAAAAACAAAAACAAAAAAAACAGGTGTGGTGGCTCACGCCTGTAATCCCAGCACTTTGGGAGGCCGAGATGGGTGGATCGCAGAGGTAAGGAGTTCGTGACCAGCCTGGCCAACATGATGAAACCTCATCTTTTCTAAAAATGCAAAAATTAGCAGGGCGTGGTGGCAGGCACCTGTAATCCCAGCTACTCCGGAGGCTAAGGCAGGAGAATCGCTTGAAACGGGGAGGTGGAGGTTGCAGTGAACCAAGATCGTGCCATTACACTCCAGCCTAGGCGACAAGAGTGAGACTCCATCTCAAAAAAAATAATAATAATAACAAATAAATACATAAAAATAAAATAAAGTCAGAGGGGAAAAATTGGTCTGTTCAAGAAAAGGTGTTGGAATCATTGACTTTCCTTATGGGTAAATAAAACTAAATTTCAGCCTCATACTACACATGAAAATAAACTCCAAATGGATTAAAGGATTAAAGCCCTAAGTGTAAAACCCCCAAATTTAGAACCAATAGAAGAAAGATATTCAGAAAAATATTGTTAACCTCACAATCAGAGAGTCATGCAGGACTTTGCAAACAAGGTACTAAACATCACAGATTGATAACTTGTGTGACATGAAAGTTAAAAGTGGTTTTTTTTGTCGTTTTTTTTTTTGAGATGGGGTCTCACTCTGTTGCCCAAGCTGGAGTGCAATGGCATGATCTCTGCTCACCGTAACCTCCGCTTCCTGGGTTCAAGCAATTCTCCTACCTCAGCCTCCGGAGTAGCTGGGATTACAGGCTTGTGCCACCACATTCGGCTGATTTTATATTTTCAGTAGAGACGGGGTTTCTCCATGTTGGTCAGGCTGGTCTCGAACTCCCAATCTCAGCTGATCCGCCTACCTCAGCCTCCCAAAGCGCTGGGATTACAGGAGTGAGCCACCAAGCCCAGCCAAAAGTTTTTATGTTATAAAAATGCCATAAATAAAAGACAACTGGCATGCTTACAGCATGTATTTGCAACATATATAGCAAACACTTGTCTTGTTCTCCAATGTCCTGCCTCCTGGAAGCTGCTGATACAGAAGCCTGAGGGAACTCACTCGCCCTACCTCCTTCTCCAACAGAGCAGAGCCAGGAAAGACCCGGATGGAAGTTAGGACAAAGAGACCCAGAATTGGCACAGATACCAACAGACCATTCGTTGAAGAAGAAATCCAAGTGGCCATAAGGTGTATGTAAAAATGCTCAGTTGCACCAACAGCCAGGGGAAGCAAGTGAAAACAATGATACACAATTTTATACTCATCAGATAGAGAAGAACCGACAGATGTGATATTATCGAGTGCTGGCTATGGTGCCACTAGGAGTGTAAACTGGCACATCCATTGAAGAGAGTATTTGGGGAATGACTAGTAAAGCTGAAAATGTGCACGCCCCTTATCTGGCCTATGTAGTATTCTTACAAAAAACATTTAACCTGATAATCATGAGGAAGCAATAGGCAAATCCAAATTGGTGAGTATTCTGCAAGACAAATGGTCTGGATTCAAGAGCCTCAATGTTATTTTAAAAAACAGACCAGATTAAGTCTGGGCATGGTGGCTCACCCCTGTAATCCCAGCACTTTGGAAGGCTGAGGCAGATGGATCACTTGAACTCAGGAGTTTGAGACCAGACTGGGCAACATGGTGAAACCCCGTTTCTACAAAAAATTCAAAAAATTAGCCAGGCATGGTGGCATGTGCCTGTGGTCCCAGCTACTGGGAGGATCGCTTAAGCCCAGGAAGCTGAGGCTGCAGTGAGCTGAGATTGCACCACTGCACTCCTGCCTGGGTGACAGAGTGAGACCTCAGCTCAAATAAATAAATAAATAAACAAACCAGATTAAAGAACTTTCTAGATTAAAGGACTCCAAAGAGCCACAATAATTAGATGCAATGTCTGATTTTTGTTTGGATTCTGGATCGGAAAAAAGTCAACATATTGGATATAAAAACCATTATTGGGACAATAGGGGAAATTTGCATATTAGATAGATTTACTGTATACTAGAAACAGTATTGTGTTTGTGTTCTTGTCCCCGCCAAGACTGATGAGCTCCCAGGGACTCAGATAGTCAAGATACTTAGCAGGTTGTCAGAGCCTTAAGAAGGTTCTGAGCCCAGGACTGAGGTAGGGGTTACTTCTGGCTGAGGGGATTAGCAGAGGCTTGTGAAGTGGCTAAAGCTGTGACCTGGATATTTCAAGACTCAAATCCACCGTCATTGGAATTCTCTGGGTGACTGCCCAGCCCCTTTGGCAGGACAGCCAGTCACAGGCCCTGATTGTGCAGGACTTCCTGCCTCTGCAAAGGCAGTGGGGGGCTGAGTAGGGTTCTACCCGGCTGGGTCCAGGCAGAAGTTTTTCCTCCCCTCCTCCGAGTTTGTCCTCATCATCGGTCACTCCCACTCACAGCTTTAAGATTCTGGCGCCCAAGAATTGATTCTCCCTGGATCCATGGTTTGTGGATCCCAATGTTCCGACTGGAGACGGGGAGCCAGCGAGACCTGGGGCTCCAGGGTCTGCCCAAGGAGGTTGCATGGGGGCAGACCTCTAGAGCAGGATTTGAGGCCAGGCCAAAGAGGTTAGTTACTGATGGGGGCTGCATAAATTGGGGGTTGTGGAGGGACGCCAGCTGGGAGGGAGAGACTGGAGAAGGGGGTGTGTGGAGAGCCCAAGAGGAGGCCCAGGGGGAGGTGGGCAGGCACAGCCTCTGTTGAAGGAGTTTCTCTAGGGCTGCTGGGTCTTTCACCTGTCATTGTCAGGCCTGGAGAGCTGGCTCTTAAGGAAGCCAGGCCACACCTCAAGGGAAGATGGAGGTTACCAGAAGGTCATACCTAAAATTACGGGCAAAAGCAGGGAGAGCTATGAATAGGCTGAGTTAGGGCTTGTGTTTACGTTAATCTGAGGCCTTGCTTGGATTTCTTTTTAACCTAAACCACAGGCAAATATTCCCCTTTAGGGAGAGAACTCGCCAACATCTATTTAACATCCCTTAACTGTTGAGAGAATCCACTGTGTGCCAGACACTTCGGTACACACAGAAAGAAACCGAGATGGGTGAGATGCCCTTATAGGGAGATCTTCCTCCTCCCTCCCTCAGTCTCTCTGTCTCTCTCTCGCTCCCCTCTCTGAAGGCGGTTTAGCTTTGGGCTAAGTATACGTGGCCTTGGGAGTCAAACGGATCAGGACAACTCCGAGCTTTGTCACTGACCAGCTCAGTACAGGTTCGAGCCATTTCTTTTTTTCAAGCCTCAGTGTCCTAATCCACAAAGCGCATATGGTAGTAATATCTACCTCATAGGGCCACCTTAGGGATAAAATGAGAGAAGCCCCATAAAGAACTTAGTGTGGTATCTGGGCTCAATAAGGCATCAGCTATTTTTATTAGCCATTCAGCAAACATTTTTTTCCTAGGACACAATCTGTGCCATTTCCTAGGACACAGAGAGTGCCAGATGCTGCCAGGGAGAGATAAATGAGACACTCTCAAGGATTCACAGTCTAGTTTGTTCATTCGTTGATTGATTTCATCAATAAATATGTATCATGCCCTACGCTGAGCACTGGAGATGTCAAAGTATTAATAAAAGACACTACCCCTGTCCACAGGTGGCTCACAGCCTGGTGGGAGAGACATTGCAACACAATGATTGGTGCTGTGAAGAGAGAGAGCACATGGTACTGGGAGAGCTCAGAACGGGGGTTGATCCAGTTCAGGGCAGAGCGATGGATTCACAAGACATTTTGGCAAAGGTAGACCCAGCTTCCATGTTTCCCAGCTCACAGGTGCGCTCCTACACTGGGGCCTTTGTATTTGCTCTTCCCTCTGCCTGGAGCTTTCTTCCCCTAGGATGTCCCCATGACTTGCTCCTTCACCTCCTTCATGGCTTTACTCAAGTGTCACCTCCCCAGCAAGACCTTTCTCGGTCACTCTGTTTAAAGTGGCCACTCCAGGCCAGTGCGATGGCTCATGCCTGTAATCCCAGTACTTTGGGAGGCCAAGGTGGGTGGATCACTTGAGGCCAGGAGTTCGAGACCAACCTGGCCAACATGGTGAAACCCTCTCTCTACTAAAAATGCAGAACTTAGCTGGGCATGATGGTGCATGGCTGTAGTCCCACCTACTCAGGAGGCTGAGGCAGGAGAATTGCTTGAACCTGGGAGGCAGAGGTTGCAGTGAGTTGAGATTACGCCACTGCATTCCAGCCTGGGCGACAGAGCAAGACTATCTAAATAAATAAATAAATAAAGTAACCACTCCTACCATCAACAGTCCTCGTCCCCATCCCCAAACACACACACTCAGCACTCTACCCTGCTCCCTGCTTTATTTTTCTCCATTGCATCGATCACCACCTAACAAGCTGTACATTTTACTTATTTGCTTGTCTATTTCTGTCTTCTCCCTCCAGAATGCAAGCTCTGCCATGAGGGCAGGGTTCTCAGCTGTGTTGCTCTTTGCTGTATCCCCAGGGTCTAGAACAGCACCTGGCGCATAATAGGCGCTTGCTAAATAGTTATCGAATGATAAGTATGTTAAGTTTACAAAGATGAGTAGGAGTTGAGTAAGAGAAGAAAGGGAGGGAATAACAGATGAAAAGGGAAGAGGGGGAGGGAGAAAGAGAGACAGAGAAAGAGAAAGAGAGAGATTGAAATTAGTGGGTTTAAGGAACTAAAAGCCTTCACATCTGGCTTCTTCCCAAGAATGCTTTAGGGGTGGTATAAGGCAAGGCTGGAGTAGGTGCGGGGCCATGTTCTGTGAAGGGAGACAGGTGCCTCTGACTTGGGTGGATGTGCTATGTGCTGTTACAGAGGTTAGGAAGATTGACCCAGGAGAAAAGGAGGAAGCCATGAACTCTGCTGGGGAGGTATCAGGGAAGGTGTCTCAAAAGAGGAGGCACCTCCTCTTAGGTCCAGGGAAAGAGTTTCAATGTTATTCTAGACGTGACGGACATTCTGAAGGCCTGTTCCCATGTCCCCTGTCCTAACAGACAGAAACTAGGTTAGAAACTCTTCGGTGCTTGCACTGGTGGATTTCACTTTGCATTTGGTCCTCGTACTGCCTAATGGGACCTCTGCCCACAAAATTGCTCAAGAAACATTTGCTGGGTTGGATTGGGATTGAGACAGGTGGAGTGGCCTTGAATTGCAGATGATTCAAGCTCGTGAGCCTGGAACTTTGGGCACCATCTGTGATCTTGCCAGGCAGAGTGACAGCTTTTCCTAGGGTTTCTCCCTCAGAAAAAGAAGGGACATTACCATGTGGAAAAACAAGTAGGCTTTAACCAGTTAGAAAAAGAGAGTGGAGAGAATTTTAGGTGGAGGGAAAATAACAGAAACGGAGACAGAAAGGAAGGTTAGTTCATGGTAGATGTCTTAAGAGTGAATAGTTTAATGGATTACATTTTTCAAAGATAAAACATGTATTTGCTATGAAGTTGGTGTGTGGATTGCCTTCTTAGCCAAAGTTATGGTGAAAGTTGAAATTGAGCCTGTTATTAACCAACAGCTGTAACATATGTATAAGCTGCATGTGCATCCTAGGCTGACACACAGATGGAACTAGCTGTGTGTATCTTTACAGGAAGCCGCCAATTTATGGCCTGGCTGAAACCCACATGGGGCTGCTTCTACTTCCAGATTTCATTGGTTCATCCATCCCATCATTCTTTTATTCCACAAATAATTATCAGCCACCAGATATGCATTAGGGGTCGGGTGTGGTGGCTCACGCCTGTAATCCCAGCATTTTGGGAGGCCGAGGCGGGCGGATCACTTGAGGTCGGGAGTTCGAGACTAGCCTGGCCAACATGGTGAACCCATCTCTATGAAAAATACAAATATTAGCCCAGCGTGGTAATCCCAGCTACTCAGGAGGCTGAGGCAGCAGAATCACTTGAACCAGGGAGGCGGAGGTTGCAGTGAGCCAAGATCACACCACTGCACTCCCTGGGCGACAGAGGGAGATTCCATCTAAAATATATATGTATATATTTATACATATGTATTTATATATAATTATATAAAATAAAAATTTATATATAAATATTTTTTATATATACACACACACATATATGTATATATATATTAGGCCCTCTGCTACCTGCTGATAATATCACAAAGAACAAGATGAACATGTTTCCTGCCCTCAGATACCTGTATTCTAGGGGAAGGCATAAGGTACATGAGCCATAAACAAGTAAGTTAAAGAGAGTTAACGATGATGGTCGGTGCCATGAAGGGGAAAAACAGGGTGACCTTGGGTAGGTAGTCAGGGGAGGCCTCCTGGAGAAGGTGACGTTTAAGGCGAGACCTGGAGGATAAAGAATCAAGGACTAAGTGTTCTAGGCGGGGGAGCAGGAAATGCAACAGCTGTTGCTGGAAAAGCTCAGAGAGTTCAAGAATAAGTCAATTCCAGAGCACAAAATGTCAGACCCCACGGGCATCCTGGAGCCCATCCACTTCTCTCATACTGGTCATTGCTTTGGCAACATATCTGCACAAGACTCCGACCTGCATAAAATGTTGCAGGGAGGGGACCCTACAGGGCAGGGAGCACAGAATAGTGGACAGCTGTCTCCACGTTATGGAGCAACTGAAGGGCTCATGAGTTTTCTTTCTTTTTGAACCTTGACAAAATGTAATTTTAAAAACATTTTTTACAGGATAGAACCGAGGCTTTGTAACTGACAAAGCTGACTTCATGAGCTTTGACAGATCTCGTTTGCATTTTGGGTGTTTCCAGCACTTAAAGATTAAATTCCTTTTCCTGAGAAGTCGAGCGGGGGCATATCCCACCCACTCAGTGCCCACCTCCCATGCGACATTTCTTTTCCTAAAAAGTGGCAAATAAAAAGTGCCTTCCGGGGAGAGGAAACTCACCACTCCCAAGACAGCTCATTCAATTCCCAGGACACATGAGCTGTTAGAAAAACGTTCTTGCATTGAGCCAAAATCTGACTGCTTAGTGCGTCCGTGCCTGGTGGGTGTTTATTCCGCAATCTGGAGCCACATGGGACAGTTTCTGATTCCTCCTACTCCCCACAGCCCTTCAGAGATTTGGAGACAGACTGGGTACCCCCAGCTACCTTCCAAACCCAAGTCAGCCCCAATTCCCTCTCTTCTGTCTCCTATGATCCAGACACCTCCTAAGCCTGCTCACATGCAGGGCCAGGACCAGGCACATCCCTCTGGGTGTGGGCTGCTAGGAGCCCTTGTTCTGGGCACCACACTTCTGCCATCACTGCCAAAGACAACCACTGCTTCTGTGATGTGACAGGTACTGGGTTTGGGGGTCACGCATGTGATTGCTGAACTGTGTTACCCACCCTCTCCTTGTGCATTTCAGCTTTGGGGGTCTTTGGACAGGGCCTGTTCACTCTCTTCTTACTGAACTCAGGTTATCTTGCTCTTGATCAAGATCAGGACAAGATCAAGATCCAACCTCCTTAGCCTGACACCCAAGGGCCTTTATGACCTACCCAGCTCCATGTCTTTGGCCAGTCCTTCCCACCATTCCTGAATTCCTACTAAACACTTGAAGAAAGTTTCCGAGCAGTCACTTGGGGGCATGTCCCACCATCCCATTAAAAATAACCAACATTTGGCTGGGCGCAGTGGCTCACGCCTGTAATCCCAGCACTACGGGAGGCCGAGACGGGTGGATCACGAGGTCAGGAGATTGAGACCATCCTGGCTAACATGGTGAAACCCCGTCTCTACTAAAAATACACACACACACACACACACACACACACAAAATTAGCCGGGTGTGGTGGCGGGCACCTGTAGTCCCAGCTACTTGGGAGGATGAGACAGAAGAATGGCGTGAACCCAGGAGGTGGAGCTTGCAGTGAGCCAAGATGGTGCCACTGCACTCCAGCCTGGGTGTTTCAAAAAACAAAACAAAACAAAATGAAAAAAAAAAAAACCCCAACATTTATTGAGACCTTGCTATGTGCCTAAATACCTGCTGTGTATCAACTCAGAACATAGAGATGAGACAGGCCAAATTATTTACCCTATTATTCATGAGGGTGAACTAAGGCACAGAGCAGTTAAGACACTTGCCAAAGGTCACACAGCTAATAAGTGGTGGTTCCAGGGCACCAGCACCATGCATTCAGCCTCAGTCCATGGTGTGTAGCTTGTATTGGTTTATGAGGGCTGACCAGAGATTCCTCCAGCAGAGAGCGATTGTGAGGCAGACTGGACCTAAGACTGGAAAGAGTGGTTGAGGACTAGGGCAGAGCAAAACACACACCCTGTATATGGGGACAGCTACTTCTCGGCAATGGCTAGTTTTGTTGCCATGTAGGGGTCCAGAGCAAGGATTGCTAGATCTTTTAAAGAGAAGCTGGAAATGGAAATATGGAAATGTAGAAATGCGGATTTCTTTCTCTCTCACTCTCTCTTTTTTTTTTTGAGACCCACTCTCTCCGCTAGGCTGGTGTGCAGTGGCGCCATCTCGGCTCACTGCAACCTCCGTCTCCCAGGTTCAAGCGATTCTCCTGCCTCAGCCTCCCAAGTAGCTGGGATTACAGGTACTTGCCACCACACCCAGCTAATTTTTGTACTTTTTAGTAGAGACAGGGTTTCACCACATTGGCCAGGCTGGTTTCGAACTCCTGACCTCAATTCAGGCCTGCCTTGGCCTCCCAAAGTGCTGGGATTACAGGCGTGAGCCACTGTGCCTGGCCTAGAAATGTGGATTTCTGTCTAAGATCTCTTAGCATTTATACATTGGCAGCTAATTCCATTTTGTCTTTTTAAAGCACCGTGTAGACCAAGCAAAGCATTTCCTGGGGCTGTATGGAGCCCTGGCCTGAAAGTTTATAACCAAAAATCCAGTTTTACTCATCAGCAGTTATTGGAACATTGAACCCACTTAACCAACTGTACCTCAGCTCTCACTTTTCCGCCTTGTTTACGAGGAAACCACGTGACTCTCTGGTTAGAGGTCTTGTGAAAATCCCAATCATTATATCCTTATTGCGTCTCAACCCTTTTTTGTAAAGAACACGGATTTGACAGACAGACAGGTCAGGTGTATGATTCTGGGTCCTCCTTTTACTAGCTGTGTGACCTTGGACGAGCTACATAACATCTACTCCTCTGTTTCCTTGCTCACACACTGGGATCATAATGCCCCAGGAGATTTTGTGAGAATTAAGGAATACCATGAATGCTGAACTTGCCTTGCACTTGTGGCATAGCAAATGTTCTTTAAAGACCGAGTTCTTCCCTCATTCCTTTCTGAGCCATCAGCCTTGTAATCCCCTCCAACAGGAAATGCCAGAGTGGACAGCATATCGGATGAGTTCTATAACATTCCACAGACAGGTAAGCTCCCTGTGGAAGGAGGGATCATGGAAGACTTCCTGAAGGAGGAGGACTTGATGTAGACTTTCTGCCAGTGAGCCCTGGGTAATCCTGTTCCATGTGCCAGCAAACCATTTGACAAGGCCAGGGATATCTCAGCAGCTAGGATTCTCAGGGTGAGGGAGTGTCCAGGTTTCCATGGCTACCCTTGGCAGGGCTTTAGCCCTGGGGCGAGCCTGCACGTGATAGACCCAGCAAATGACAGAGAACAAGTGTGTTTATGTGATGTTTAATTTGTTCTACAAATACTTCTTGGGGATCTATAATGGGTCAGACATTGTTCTAGGTGCTGGGATCAGAAATGGATCAGAGGAGAATTTTGCCCTCAAGAAGCTTCCATTCAATTGGAGGTGGAAGTGGCTGGGGCATCTTTAATCACTGAAGTGTGAATGGTTGAATCCATTACCAAGAAAGGGGAACTGGGAAGGACTGAGTTTTGAGGGGACAGTGAGTTTAGTTCTGAGGTTCCCAAGGGTTATTGGGATAGAATATCAGACTCTATCTATCATCTACCTATCTATCTATCTGTCTGTCTATCTATCATCTACCTATCTATCTACCTATCGATCTATATATCTATTTCTGTGTAATCATATTTAACGTGTGGACTGGGCAATGGGGTTAGAATGGAGCTGGAGCCAGAGGAGTCATGCATTCACTCAGCAAACTCTTACTGAGCACCTACTATGTGCCAAGTGCTGGGTTACAGAGGTGAAGCAGACACAGAGCCTACCGTCATGGAGTTCTCAGTTTACTGGAAAGACATAATCACAATGATATTTATGGTAGTTACGACTTATTGAGCACCTACAGGGTGCCAGGCACTGTCCTGGGCCCCTCTGCCTGACTTATCTCATTGATTTATCAGCGTTACTAAGCGAGGCTGGTTCTATGATTATCCTATTTTACTCAGATAAAACTGAGACCCAAAGAGGTGAAAAAGCTGGTTCAAGTGGACACAGGTGGTCACAGCTGAGACGCAGATTTGAATACACGTCTCTCCAACGTTGGATCTTGGATCTGACATTGTGCTTTCTCCTGGTTCCTGTATTCAGTCATTCCTTCATTAAGCATTGTTTACTGAGTCAAAGCTAGGGTCAAACTGCTCTGTCCGGGACACCCCTGGATGCCTGCATAGAAATAAGAGCTAAATCCCTGAACTCAGATGAGCTCAGCCAGAGAGTGGCTGAGACAGAGAAGTGCAACTCCAAAGGTCAAGTCCCACAAACACACCTGCATTTGGGGGGCCAACAGAGATGGGAGGGGGGGATTAGCCACGGGAGGTCAGCTGGCACAGTGCAGCCTTGTGAAGCCCAGAGGGAGAGAGAGTTTTGAGAAGGAGGAGATGGACTTCGAGATGAGTGTCCTGAGGGACCGAGGGGGTGACCTCCAAGCTTGGGCTATGCCAGGCTTTGGGGGTCCCTGAGAGCAAGCTCAAGGATGCAGCAGATGCCAGGCATCGAAGCGTTCAGAGTGGGGGATGATAAAGGGCAGGCTTCTCTGTTTAGAAATTTGGCTTTTAGAGAAAAAAAAGAGGTAGAATTGTCACCAGAGGCAAGGGGTTATTTTTTTCCTTTTTGTGGCTTGGTTTTGTTTGGTTGAGAATGGCGGGGCAGGTGTGTGTTCGTAGGTGGGGGAGGACACTGGTTGAGAAGGAGAAATGAAAATACAGGATGGGGAAAGGATGCTTCCCCACGGCTCCGATCACCGCCAGACGTCATCTATGTTTACTTCTGTCTTCACTATCTGTTTCCCACCAGCCACGAGGGCAGCTCTGTGAAAGCACAAGTTCTGTCTCATTCACCGTGGGATCCCAGTGCCTGGCACGCAGGAGATACTTCATAAATATTTTTGGTATTGACTTGAATTCACAGGGTTCTTCTGGGAGCCCAGTTGTTAGTCCTAGGAAGAGAAGGATTCATGGGGGCCTTAAGGAAGGACTCCTCTCTGATGCTACCAGGACAAGAGAGAGGGAGAGAAAAAGAAGAGAACAGTAAGGAGAGGCAGGACCCAAAAATCTAAGTCTTTGGCGGGGTACAGTGGCTTATGCCTGTCATCCCAGCACTCTGGGAAGCACGGGTGAGAGGATCACTTGACCCCAGGTATTCGAGACTAGCCTGGGCAACATGGTGGGACCCTAACCCTATAAAAAATGCACAAAGAGACTGGGCGTGGTGGCTCACACCTGTAATCCTAGCACTTTGGGAGGTCGAGGTGGGCAGATCACGAGGTCAGGAGATCGAGACCATCCTGGCTAACATGGTGAAACCCCGTCTCTACTAAAAATACAAAAAATTAGCCAGGCGTGGTGGTGGGCCCCTGTAGTCCCAGCTACTTGGGAGGGTGAGGCAGGAGAATGGTGTGAACCCGGGAGGCAGAGCTTGCAGTGAGCCGAGATCGCGCCACTAGACTCCAGCCTGGGCGACAGACTGAGACTTCATCTCACAAAAAAAACAAACAAACAAACAAACAAAAACAAAGAAATTAGCCAGGCATGGTGGTGCCCACTGTAGTCTCAGCTACTTGAGAGGCAGAGGCAGGAGGAAGGATGGCTTGAGCCCAGGAGGTGGAGGCTGCAGTGAGTTGTGATTGTGCCTTTGCACTCCAGCCTGGGGGACAGAGACAGACCCTGTCTCAAAAAAAAAAAAAAAAAAAGTCCAAGTCTTCTCAAAAAAGTGTGTGTGGGGTGGTGGGGTGAGGGGCGGAATTAACAGAAGTAGAAAATGGAGAATACTAGTAGCTACCTATGTCTTGTGAAAACACTCTAGAAGGTGAGCTGTCATTGGTTTATTAGCATTACTCTGCATTTGCTATGGCTCTAAGTTATACATGTATAAATTCAATTAATACTAACAACAGCTCTTTGAGGCAGGTGAGCTTCAGTCAGTCCTGAGGCAATGTGGCCAGTGGTGAGGAAGCCAGGATTTGAACCCAGGACTTGGAGCTGATACAGAACCTGTAATGTTACCCACTGGGCCACACACTTCCCCAACTGACATTAGTTTATATACCTTTTTTTATTTTATGTATTCATTTATTCATTAATAGAGACAGGGGTTTGCTGTGTTGCTCAGACTAGAGTGCAGTGGTGTGATCATCGTTCACAGTAACCTTGACCTCCTGGGCTTGGGCCATCCTCCCACCTGAGCCTCCCAGGGTGAGCCGTTGTGCCTGACCCACCTGTGCCTTGTTTTACATGGTACATTCCTCACCAGGAGCCTCTGCGGCTGGTGGGGCTCATAATTCTCATGCTTTACATGAAGAATAGAGAAATGTAGTGACTCGCCCAGGCTCACACAGATACTAAGTGGCTGAGCTGGGACTCCAGCTTGCATCTAACTGCAAGCCTGGCACTTTTCCCTTCCCTGAGGGAAGACCTGTAGGAAGTTGAAACGGAATCAGGTGCCAAAAAAGGGCTACCACCTGGACGTGGCAGGCAACGTTCTGTGGTGCTTCTACAGGCATCACCTGAGTCACCCCAGCTCAGGAATGGGGCAGAAAAAGTTGGGGGTTGGCAAGTTAGGAACAACAGGAAGAGGACGGGGACAAAGCTTCAAGTCCGGGAGCCGGAGCCGGGCTGCCTGTCTTCCCTGGCCGTTCCTGGGTTGAGGCTGAGCGAGACAGGATGAAATCTGAGCAGGAGCCCAGGGCTTGGGGACTTGGCAAAGACCTAGTGTGGTGGGTGGGAGGGAGGCCGTGCCCTGGAGGGGGATTCCAGGGTTCCTGTTCTTGGCGGGGAAGAGCCCTGGATCATGGGTGGCCCAAGCCCGACTGATCACCATCTCTCTGATAGCCACCTGGGCACTGTGACCTGCTTCAGAAACCAGCTGCTTCTGTGGCGGTAATCCCAGCACTTCGGGAGGCTGAGGTGGGTGGATCACTTGAGGTCAGGAGTTCGAGGCCAGCCTGACCAACATGGTAAAACCCCGTCTCTACTAAAAATACAGAAATTAGCCAGGCGTAGTGGCATGCGCCTGTAATCCTAGATACTTAGGAGGTTGAGGCAGGACAATTGTTTGAACCAGGGAGGCAGAGGCTGCAGTGAGCTAAGATAGGGCTACTGCCCTCTAGTCTGGGCGAAAGAGCGAGACTTTGTCTCAAAAAAAAAAAAAAACAACCAAAAGAAACAACTTCTGAATACGCAGTGGAAACAATTCCCCAGGGGTCGTGCCAAGGTGAGGGGAAGTAGAGCTTCCTATGCGAGTTACCAGGAATCTTGGAGCTGGCCCATGCAGGAGTGTGGGAGGTGACAGAGCGGTCCTTAAAACCAGGCGGGCCCAGCCTCGGCCTCTTCCGTGGGCCTGAGGACGGAGAAAAGGTCTCACTGGTGAGGAATCTCATCTTTGGGGTTGCTTTGTCTGAGGGAGGCAGAGAGCAGGGCCGAGAGAGGGGCTATGAGAGGAAACACCTGTCCCACTTGGTCAGGGGAGCAGGGCCTGGAGAGGGGTGAACCCCCATCACCTCCCTCACAGACAGCAGGAGGTGTCTGTGCTGTGAGGCTCCGCACTGTGCCTTCTTTCCAGCCAGGAGACGTGAACTGGGAGGTCCTGGAGCTGCTGCATGTGGACTTGGGGGACCCGTCCCTTGGCGACCTGGCCATGTCCCAGCCTCCACATCTTCCTTTGGGCTGTCCGTCTGTATTTTCTCCCCTCTCATTACTGCAACCGCTGCCCTCCTCCGAAATTCTCTCGCGGCTATGCACTTCCTCTCTGTGGTGGTTTGATTAAAATAGCTGAGCCCACGTCCTCCTCCTGGGGCCCACTTTGGGCTCGACTGAGTGGAATGGCTGTCCACTCTTCAGGGCAGCCACTCCACGCCTCTGCCACCACCACCACCATGAAACTGCTTTTTTACTCTTTCCAGGGTGTTCTCAAATGCACCTGGGAGGTTGGTTTTCTCCATGTGTGGGAAGGCCAACAGATCAAGAAATGATTGCCATTTAAAAGATAGCTTGTTATTTACAGCTCCCAGAAGAGGGTGTGATCCCCACCCAGGGACACGCAGGAAGTGACAGGTTGGCAGGTCAGGAGGAGCCATGGGAAGCATCGCCCAGGGCCTTTGCTGTGATCTTTGGGGAAGGCTGGTAGGGCAGGAGACACAGTTTAGGACTGGCCAGTTTGAATCAGGTCAGCGGGACTCCAGGCTTCTCTAGTTGTCCTGTGTCTGGCCCTGGGGTGATTTAGGGCAGGAGAAACCTTGGCTTAGAGTGTGAGGGTGAGGGAAAGGTGGCCTGGGTGTGCCAAGGGACTGGCTGTGTCAGCAGTGGGGTGTATCCATACAGGCCTCAGCATCCTCAGTTCTTGCCTCCTCAGAAGAAAGAATTCTGATGCGTGTAATCCCAGCACTTTGGGAGGCCGAGGTGGGTGGATCATGAGGTCAGGAGATCGAGATCCTGGCAGGAGGAGATCCTGGCAAACATGGTGAAACCCTGTCTCTATTAAAAATACAAAAAATTAGCTGGGCATGGTGGCGGGCGCCTGTAATCCCAGCTACTTGGGAGGCTGAGGCAGGAGAATCGCTTGAACCCGGGAGGCAGAGGTTGCAGTGAGCCGAGATGGTGCCACTGTACTCCAGCCTGGGCAACAGAGTGAGACAAAAGAAAGAATTTGACTGAGGGGCATAAGGCAGAAGGAGAGACTGAGGCAAGTTTCACAGCAGAAGTGAAAGCTTATTAAAAAGCCTTAGAGCAGGGATGAAGGGAAGTAAAGTTGGAAGGGGGGCCAACCAGGCAACTTGAGAGATTCAGGGGTTCTGTTTGACCTTTGACTTGGGGTTTTATACATTGGCATACTTCCGGGGTCTTGTTTTCCTTATCCACCGACCTGCTAGCACTTGGGAGGGAGCATGCGCAGTGTGTTTACTGGTGTTGTACGCGTGCTCCCTTGAGGCGTTCTTCCCTTACCAGCCGAACATCCCTAGCAGGTCATATACCAGTTAAACTCTGCCATTTTGCCTCTTCATGCGCATGTGTGAGCCCACTCACCCAACTCCTGAGATCTGACTGGAAGCTGCTGACCACCAGCTTCAGCTGTTCCTGTTTATTGGGAGACTGCCTTTCCCTGGTGCTGGCTGTGACCAGTTATTATTTTAGAGAGACAGTTAACAACTGCCTGCCCATCACCTGATGGTTGCCTGACATTCCTGTCCCGCTCCTGTCTGACCAGCTACCTACTGTCACAGTCGGTCTGCACGTGAAAGGCATGCTCACAGAGAAGCCATGTGAGGTGTCTAGGAATTAACTAGCCCTGGAAGGAGCAGGCTGTCTCTGGCCTCCAAGATGTCAAAGCTTCCTAAAATACAGAAAATCAAAAGCATGTTTAGTGCCCAAGGATGCTAAGAGGCAGTGGAGTAGAGTCAGTCAAGGAAATAGATGGACAGTCCTGGTCACTTAATCTGCCTGAGCCTCAATTTCCTTATCTGTAAAATCAACAACTGTTATTCATTCAACAAGTGGCTGTTTAAAAGGACAGACACCAGGCCTGCCAAGGTCATTGATGGGTTTAGAGAGATAATGCATAGTGTTTGGCACACCAGAAATGCCCAGCAAGTGGCAGTTGGTGTCCTTGTGCTGCAGGCTCCAGGGAGCGGCAGAGAAAGATTGGTGTGGAATGATGGTGTCAGGGGCCATTTCTTTGCCTGTTTGGAGCCCTTGGAGCAGAGGCTATGGGTGGACAGAACCCTCAGGAATGTTCTTGGGATTCAGAGTTACTGCCGGACAAGGGTTGTCGTGGAGGCCAGCTGTGGACAGAACCCTCAGGAATGTTCTTGGAACTCAGAGTTGCTACTGGACAATGGCGGGAGCCCCAGGGAGTCTGAGGCATATTGGAGGCCAGGTCTTGGGAGGTGCCAGGAGTTCAGGCAGAGCTCTGGCACAAGCGACCATTCAACTCAGGGACTTGAGACAACAGAGCACTGAAGGGGAGAGCCCCAGGCCTTCCCAGCTGTGGATAAACAAGGACTTTGGATCCTGGGAGGAAGGGAATCAGGCAGCTGCCGGTAGGGAACCGCTGAGAAGCCAAATTAGAATCAGGTGCTGGCCTGAGACACATGGAATTTCCTGGACTCTAGGCTGGCAATGGCTGTTTTTACCAAAGACAGATTCTAAGGAGTGAAGCCAAGGGCTCTGGCCTGAGAGGTAGAGCACGAGAAGGAACAAGCACAGACCCCTCAAAGGATTCATGCCCCTGGGAAGGGAGGCTGTGTAGTGCAGTGAGGGGCACAGAAGGATGGGGCTCAGATCCGGCCTCCACTGCTTAATGGCTGTGTGACCTCTGGCAAGGTCCCAGAGCTTTCTGAGCCTCAATTTTCCCAGGGGCAAAATGAAGACAGTGATACCTACCCTGCAGCACTCTCATGAGCCCCCAGGGTTGACTTATTCTTTAGGGAGACATAGTGCCTGGGTCCCAGGACAGTGTCTTAATTTTATAAATTCTTTTAAATCAAGAGGAAAGAAATGAACATAATAATAATGAACATATAATAATAAATCCAGCTTGGATTATGTTTTTCTTTATACCAGCATAGTTGTCAAAAATAATCATGTGAATATAGAGATAAATATAAAGATACAGCAGAAAGATAGCTACAAAGGCAAAAGCGCTTGGGGCCCCTAAGAGCCATAACCAGGCCTTGAAAGCCACTGGCACATTGTGGGTGCCCAGGCTTCACTGCTGAGCACCTACTCTGGGCCAGGCACTATTCTCAGTGTTAGAATAGAGGGGTGCATCTGCCCAGCCTCTGCCTGCAAAGAACCATCTGGGTAAACATCCTTGAAAACAGGCAACTACAGCACCGTGAGCTAAAAGGAGTATGAGACATAGAAGCATCGGCTTTCCTCCTGCCCTCCTGCTGTGGGCGTCAAGTGCTGTCTGTCCAGGAATGTTTCTTCCATCTTGCATCTTTCATCAAAGGCCATGTTTAGGTTATATCAAGTCCTGCTTCTCCACATATGCCACCAAATCTCCATTTAAGAATCCTGCCCATTCTCTGGTCCCTTTTAGCCATGTTGCCAACAGGGTGAGTATGTCTGGGGTGTGTGTGGCTAAGAGTGCACTGGTAGCAGGGACAGTGTACCTGCAAATGCTTCCATTATCCCCTCTGCCTCCAGGGCCCTCACTGGACCTATAGTTTTTTTGCCTCGTCTTTTCTGGCTGGACTCACCTCGTTTATTGCCCACCATGATGGGGAGTGGAATAGGCAGGGCTTGATGGGGAGCTGGGGTGGGATCTGAATGGGCCACAGGGGCATTGCCTGATAGACCTGTTGTGGGATGTGTTTTCTTTTCCAGAACCCTAGAGATGAAGGGCTTCCTCCCACTGGCTTGGTTCCTGGCTTGTAGTAAGTGCTGGCCCCATGACCTCCGAATGAACTTCTACCCCATGGGAGTAACAGGGTAGTGAAAAGGACACCAGCCATTGAGGTTGTAGAGACTTGGGTTTGAATCTTGGCTCTGCACTGACTTCATAGACGTCAGCAGGAACCTTCACGCCTCCGAGCCTCTGCTTCCTCGTCTGGCATGGGCTAATGCAGTCCATGCTTAAGGCATAAGGCTGTGGCAGGGTCCTAGGAGATATTGTACCTCAGCTGTGTAAAGGTTTTGGACATGGAAGTTACGTGGCTGGCAAATGTACAAGGCAGATTTTTTCCTTGTATGCAAATAAAATAAGATTTTAAAAATCCCCAAATCAATCCAAATAAAAATCAAAACTCTTATCTAAATATCCCAGCCTATGATTCCTGGGTCATTCTCAGCTCAGGCTTGTCCAGCTGGGAAGTGACTGTACAGTTGGCTTTAGTCCCATCCTGCAGCCCTGTGACCGTATATACAACAACCCCCTGACAGGCTGTCCTGCTCTTTGATGTCTTGCCAGATCCCTGGAGATTCCTGGAGATCCCAGGAGGAGCTGGAGGCCTGGTGCAGGAGAGAGCCTTGGGCTCGCTGTGAAACCCTGGACAGGGCACCTTTTCCCTCCATGCCTCAGTTTCCCATTTGTAAGATGAGGGAACTGGCTTCAGCGATTTTTAAGAGTCCTATCCTGCTTTTAGATTCTCTGCCTTATGTTCTAAAGGGTGTGAGGGGAGGGAGTGGTGGGGAAGAGGGATGTATTGCCAAGAGAGACAGGAAACTCCTGTCTGCCTGCTTCAAGCAGATACATTATGAATTACACCTTATATGTCATGGTCACTTACTTTGTGTCTGCTACCGTGCTCAAAATTTACATACTTAATCTTATTTTAACCCTCGTGATAACTCCAAGATGCAGCTGCTAATTTTGGGTCACTGTTTTCCAGATGATTAAACTGAGGCTCTGACTTCATTCAATACCATACTTTGAATTAGTGGCAGAGCCAGGATTTGAACCCAGGTCTGCTCATTTTTCAATTCCAAACTCTGAACCAATTCTCCATACTGCTTGCACCTCCCTTCCCACTAATTGAGAGAATAAAAAAGAGACACACCGGTCCCTCCAAGCCCTGGGTGGGAGAAAAGGTAGGAGATGTTGGGCAGTGGGCCTAAAGCAGGGCTGAGCTGCCTGGGTGTCACCTGGGGACATGGGCTATCTTCCAGGTGTGCCTGCTGTGCAAGGAGGCTTGCTGGACCTAAAATCAATGATCGAGAAGGTGACAGGGAAGAATGCCCTGACAAACTATGGCTTCTACGGCTGTTACTGCGGCTGGGGCGGCCGAGGAACCCCCAAGGATGGTACCGATTGGTGAGCTGATTGCTATAACTGCCCTTTGGGCTCCAGGCTCTGCACCCATGTTTTCTTGTTCAAATACATATCAGTTCTGGAAGATGAGTATTAAAGTACCATTTTACAAATAAGAAAACTGAGTCTGAAAGAAGTTAGCTGGCAATCCCAAGATCTCAGTGGCCTAAGGTTTCAGTTGGTCGACTGTGGCATAACAAGTGGTCCTCAATGTAGTAGCTTATACAGCACTGGTCATTTACTTTGCTTATGAATCTGCCATTTGGGTAGGGCTTGTGGGGTGGCTTGTCTCAGCTTCAGCTTGGACAACTGGGGCTGGACAATCCACCTTCCAGATGGCTCACTTCTATGGCTGGCAAGTGGTCAGCATCTCCTGGCCTAGGAGCGGGTCAGAGGCCTCAATTCCTGTCACTTAGGCCTCTCCAAGGATGTTCAGGATTCCTCCCAGCATGGTGACTCTTGGGTTGCAAGAGTGAGTGTCCCCAAACCGCAAGACCAAAGAGTATGCTGTTTCATCGTCAGCCTCAGAAATCCCATTGTGTCACTTACACTGTCCTCTTGGTCAAGACAGTCACAAAGGCTTTAAGAGGGAGGGGATCTAGAGTCCACCTCTTGATTGGGAAGTGCTAAAGTTCTAGAAGAACGTGTGAAATGGGAGATTTTGTTCCTTGGAAAGCATACCCAGCTGGGTTAACAATTCCGATACTGCTAGACATATATAAAGGAAAGGGATGATTAAGCAAATGAAGGACAGATGGTTGGGGCCAAGTTTCTCACTGTTGGAGTGGGATAAGCCAGGGCAGGAAGCCAGAATGATCCATGTGCAAAAGGACTCGAGTTGGAGACATCAGTATGGACTCCTGTTTAGCTTCTTGTAGATGCAGATGTTTACATGTGGAAGTATGCATAGGTAGCAGTATGCATAGCTATCGTGGATATATTAGTATCATACTAATATAAGATGTAAGTAATAGGAGAAAATGGTGTTTTCTCTGTTAGATCTTCTCAGTTTTTCTGTAAACCAAGAATACTTTTTATGTGCAATCTGCTACACCTAACATACAGTCATCCCTCGGACTGGTTCCAGGACCCCTGTGAATATCAAAATCTGCAGATGCTCTAGTCCCTGATATAAAATGGCACAGTATGTGCATATAACCTGTGTGATCATATAATTTTTTTATACACATGGGCAGATAGAAACATTCTTTTGCTATCAGTGGAGAGGGTCTAAAAGAAATGACACCCCAGTAGCAACAAGCACACTGAATGCCTAGATCTAGTTTCCAATATCATTCTTCAATAGAAGGCCCCTGCCAAGTCATATATATATATATTATATATAATATAAATTATATATATACATATTCATATATATATATATAAAATATATATAGCGCCAGGGTTCCTTGAAGAAATGGCCAATTCTAGGACCAAGGCAGGAAATATACAAGATGAACCTGGAACTTCTTTTAGTGCCAAAAAGTAAGGAAGTGCTTAAATAAACACAAACAAAACGAAAGCCCACATTGATGGTGATGTGACAAGGGGCACCTGTGTCGATTGACAGAGCCCCCCCCCCCCCCCCCCCCACAGTGGCCAACACTGGAACAATTTAGCAACAAAATAACCCCAAACTCCAGTCTTAGGAGAAAAAAGAATATCAGACAAGTCCCAATAGTGGGCATGTTATAAAATATCTAACCAGTACCCCTCAAAACAGTCAAAAACAAGGAAAGCGTGAGGAACTGCCACAGCCAAGAGGGGCCTAAAGAGACAAGGCAATGGGCCAGGCGCGGTGGGCTCACGCCTGTAATCCCAGCACTTTGGGAGGCTGAGGGGGGTGGATCACCTGATCACCTGAGGTCAGAAGTTCGAGACCAGCCTGACCAACGTGGAAAAACCCCATGTCTACTAAAAATACAAAATTTTCTGGGCGTGGTGGCGCATGCCTGTAATCCCAGCTACTCAGAAGGCTGAGGCAGGAGAATTGCTTGAACCTGGGAGGCAGAGGTTGCGGTGGGAAGCTGAGATCGCGCCATTGCACTCCCACCTGGGCAATGAGAGCAAAACTCCATCTCAAAAAAAAAGGAACAAAACAATGAAATGTAACATGGCATCCCCAGTGGGAACCTGGGACAGAAAAATGACATTAGGTAAAAACTAGGGAACTCTGATTACGGCTTTTTTTTTTTTTTTTTTTTTTTTACAATTAGTAAGATAATAATGATGTACTATTATTTAGTGAATAATTTTCATTAATAATGTATCAATATTGGTTCACTAATTCTAACAAGGGTATCACACTAATATAAGATGTTAGTAATAGGAGGAACTAGGTGTTTCCTCTGTAAGATCTCAGTTTTTCTGTAAACCAAGAAAACCTTTTAAATGCAGTGTGCTACACCTAACATACAGTCATCCTGTGGACTGGTTCCAGGATCCCCGTGGATACCAAAATCTGCAGATGCTCTAGTCCCTGATATAAAATGGCATCGTATTTGCATATAACCTATGTGATTGTATCCCCCCAAGCTTTTTTTTTTTTTTTTTCCTTTGAGACAGGGTCTCACTGGTTACCCAAGCTGGAGGGCAATGGTGCGATCTCAGCTCACTGCATCCTCAACCTTCTGTGCTCAGGTGATTCTCCCACCCCAGCCTCCTGAGTAGCTGGGACTACAGGCATGTGCCAGCATGCCTGGCTGATTTTTTGTATATTTTTAAATAGAGACAGGGTTTCACCATGTTGCCCAGGCTGGTCTCAAACTCCTGGACTTTAGTAGTCTGCCTGCCTTGGCCTCCCAAACTGCTGAGATTATAGGCATGAGCCACCACACTCGGCTGTGATCATATACTTTAAATCATTTCTAGACTACTTGTCATAGCTGATACAATGTAAATGCTATGGAAGTTGTTGTCATATTGTTTGGGAATAATGACAAGAAAAAAGTATGTACATGTTTAGTACAGACACAAGAAAATAGGCCTGCTTACATTTTCCATCCATATTGGTTGATCCACAGATGCGGGACCTGTGATATGAGAGGTTTATTTCTGGCTCACATAACAGTTCAGTATGAATCACACGTTGGCTCCTCCCATCTTATAGTTCTGCCATCACCTATGGCTTCAGAATCCTCAGAATGCTGGGTCATCTCCATCCAGCCAAAGGATGGAGGCAGAGGGACAGTGGAGTAAAGTGTGGGAGGTTTGTCTGGGCAGGTCTGGAGATTCAGTGCATTACTTCCACCTACCTCCCCTGGCTGGGACCAAGTCATGTGGCCACACATACCTGCAAGGGAGGCTGGGAAATGTAGTCTAATAGTGAGACCAGGAGGAAAACGAGGGTCCATGACCTGCTGGCTCGAAATGAGGAACAGGAAATTACTCAGTCACACTACAAGATCCTCTCTGCCATATCGCGTCCACCAAGGTGGCCTCTGCTAAAGTGACATGGTTGAATTTTTGCTCCTATTAGGGACGGGGGTCAGGAGGGCATCCCTCCCACTCAGGATCTCAGTCTCTTGCATGGACAGGTGCTGTTGGGTGCATGACCACTGCTATGGGCGGCTGGAGGAGAAGGGCTGCAACATTCGGACACAGTCCTACAAATACAGATTTGCGTGGGGCCTGGTCACCTGCGGTAAGGCTGGGGCTTCCCGTTCAGGCCATTGGAAGAGCACCTGACTTTAAGTTCAGCTGCCCTAGAGGACAGCCAGCCTGTATCTTGCTGAGGGAGGAGGGGTTGGGTACAAAACTGGGATGAGAGGAGCAGGATTACTGCAGCTGTATCAGCCCCCGGGGTAGGGCTGAATACATCTTAGCATCCACCGGGTGCAAATGCTTGACATGCTTCCTTTTCCTTGATTCCCCCCAAATATACCTGTAGAGTAGGTTTTAGTCTCCTCCGTTTTAGACATCAGGAAACAGAAGCTTGAAGGCCTGCCAGTGCACAGAGCAGGATTCAGGCTCAAGGCCTCTGAGTTCAAGGCTAAGTCTGGGGATGGTTCTGCTCTGTGAGAATGAGAGTTCCTCCAGAGCAGCAGCTGCCTCCATCATCAGACTGGGAGTCCCCCAGAGGAAGGAAGGTGCTTCCTCTATCAGACTTCCTCTATCAGACTGGGTGCTTCCTCTATCAGACTGGGAACTCCCTGAGGGCAGGAACTGTCTCCTGGACTGAAACCTCACCCTGAGCAGCAGCTGCGCCCCTTCCATCAGATTTTCTATTCCCCTGATTTAGGAGCCATGCCTCTTTCATCAGGCTGAAAGCTCCTTGGAGCAGGAAGTCCATGGGGTCTCTGCTGAGACTGGAGCATGCTCTTCCCACCCTCATTCTGCTCTTGGTGTCCTGTTGCAGAGCCGGGGCCCTTCTGCCATGTGCAGCTCTGTGCCTGTGACCGGAAGCTTGTCTACTGCCTCAAGAGAAACCTATGGAGCTACAACCCGCAGTACCAATACTTTCCCAACATCCTCTGCTCCTAGGCCTCCCCAGCGAGCTCCTCCCAGACCAAGACTTTTGCTCTGTTTTTCTACAACACAGAGTTCCGACTGCTGGGTTCCTGAGAGAGGCTCCTAAGTTACAGACCTCAGTCTTTCTTGAAGCTTGGAGGACCCCCAGGGCCACACTGTACCCTTTAGCAAGTCCCAGGAGAGTGACTCTGGTCATAGGACTTGGTAGGGTCCCAGGGTCCCTAGGCCTCTACTTCCGAGGGCAGCCCCTCTGGTGCCAAGAGCTCTCCCCCAACTCAGGGTTGGCCACGTCTCCTTTCTTCTCTGAAGACAGCGTCCTGGCTCCAGTTGGAACACTTTCCTGAGATGCACTTACTTCTCAGCTTCTGCGATCAGATTATCACCACCGCCACCCTCCAGAGAATTTTTACACAGGAAGAGCCAAATTGACTCTCTAAATCTGGTGTATGGATATTAAATAAAATTCATTCTCAAGGCTAATAAAAACCACATAGACATTTTCCTCTGCTGTGGGGGATCGCTGGTGCCTCCTTCTCTGCCGCTGGGGTAATAAACCCAAAGTTATCTATGTTATCTCAGAGACAGAAAGGAAGATTAGTAAATGCAGGGTTTTCTGGGATGAGCTTCAGGCTTTCTCTTGGGCTTATTTCCTTAAACCTTGGGGTCCTCTCCAGTGTTGGTCTCATTCTTCCTGGATGGGGTGGGGGGAAGATAACTGGTGATGATGCCAGCTTCAGCTTCCAGGCCAGAGAGGGTGGCATTGAGATCCCAGTGCTGGTTTCTTCAGCTGTGTGGCCTTGGACCCGTTACTGAACCTCTCTGACTTTCAGTCTATTTGAGAAAGAAACTGTCTTGTTCCTTGCAATGTAAAATGAGACTTCTAAAGCCCACCTTGATACTGATATGGGGGATGCTAAGATTCTAGGATTTCACACAGCAGGAATTTTTTTGAAACAGGTGTCAGCTATGGGGTTCATTTTTTACAAAGGAAGGACATTTAAAAAACCAACCCGTCTATCAATTCATAAAAGAAAGGATGTTTGTTCTGATAGCAAGACTGCAAGAAGAAAGGATGTATTCCAAAACAAAGGAACGTCCTTCCAAGAAAGTACCTATGGCTTCTTTATTCCGACATACCCCAAAATAACTGCATGATAAATAGGGTCTATATTTAAAAAGCTCTAGTGTTGAATGTTTTCAAAATAAAATTTAATTTTATGAGATTACCCTGAATGCACCAGTGCTTTAGAAAAGTTTGATTTAGACTCGGTGTCTATATTTGACAATGCCACACAGGGAGGGACTTAAATGCCGAATTTGCTCATGAAATATTTAAAATCAAAGCCATTTCCCAGATCCAATTTTGAATGGGTATGTGGGGGAAATTGAAGGCTTCACTCTAATTCCATTTTCCTTCAGTCGTGATATTCTGGATGACAGAGAAGAGAACCCAGTCCAGACCTCTCCCATCTCCCATGAGAGTCAGGTAGGAGGCAGGGCAGTGTTTTGCTGGTAAGTTCTGCAGGAGGTGGCTGTGGGCAGGCCCTTCTCATTGGCACATCCCAGCTCAGAGTCCCAGCATCCACACAGGAGCGGGATGCCACGAGGTTATGAAGGCAACACTATAGGCTGTCATGGGTTTGAGCTGGAAGGAATCATGGAGAACCTTCATTTATCTACCAAGAAATTGAGGTACAGAAAGGTTAGGAGACCCTCCAAAAGTCACACAGCACATCAACACAGAAGTAGGATTCGACCTCAGATCCTAGCTTTAAACCCTGAACCCTGGGCTCTGGCCACTGTCCCACATTGCCTTCAATCCCAGCCCACAAAAGAAGCAGTTCAGGGACTCATCCACATTAGGGGTTCATCGGGGGAGTCCCTGGATTCCAGCTGAGGACCAGCTCCATGTCTTCTCTGCTCCAACTGCCTCTTTGGATTCTGGAGGCTGTCCCCAGGTGGCCAGTCAGTCTATGGCTCTGGGCTTCATCCTCAGTGGAGGAGATCCCATTGCTGTCTTCCACCTTGGCTGCTGTGAATAGTTCTGGGGACATGAGAGCTAAGGGAGCCTCAAAACTTGGGGAAAGGCGTTCTCCTTGACTATTGCATTTGCTGATCCCTTGGCTGGCAGGAGAACCATCAGGGAGGTCATACCCTTTTAAGAGAGCTAGTGAAACATACAGACCAGATCGCAGTGCCTCCCTAGCTAGATCTTTATACATCCTTAATGGACAGATTGCCCTGTACATAACAGATCCTTTTCTGTCATCTGAATTGGGCTTCAGGCACAAATGTGAGCCTCCAAACATAAGTAAAATGATCTCTATAAGCATATGTACAGAGGGATTGGGCAGCGGGAGCTCCCTTGTAGTTGTTACCAAACTGAAAAGGCCTCAAAGGTAAAGCCCACTGATCAGGATGGAAGGGAGGAGGACGGAGCTAAGGTGGGCTGAGGAAGTAGGAGGTGTATGCAGTTTCTTCTTCTTCTTCTTCTTCCTCCTCCTCCTCCTCCTCCTCCTCCTCCTTCTTCTTCTTCTTCTTCTTCTTCTTCTTCTTCTTCTTCTTCCTTCTTCCTTCTTCCTCTTCTTCTCCTTCTTCTCCTTCTCCTCCTCCTCCTGTTCCTCCTTCTTCTTCTTTTCTTTCTTCTTCTTCTTCTTTTTTGAGATGGAGTTTTGATTTTGTCACCCAGGCTAGAGTGCAATGGCGTAGTCTTGGCTCACTGCCACCTCCGCCTCCCAGGTTCAAGCGATTCTCCTGCCTCAGCCTCCTGAGTAGTTAGGATTACAGGCATGCACCACCATGCCCAGCTAATTTTGTGGTTTTGGTGGAGACAGGGTTTCACCAGGCTGGTGAACCAGGTGGATGTTGACCAGGCTGGTCTCGAACTCCTAACATCAGGTGATCCGCCTGCTTCGGCCTCTCAAAGTGCTGGGATTATAGGTTTGAGCCACCGAGTCTGACTGGAGTTTCTTCTTTGTGCGGGACACCATGTAGACATTATTAACTGCCCAGTGAGGCTGCTGTTTTCATTCCCATGTGAGGGGTGGGACCTGACACCCAGGGACGTGAAGTGTTTTGCTTGAGACTGCACAGGTAATAAGGAAGAGAGGTGGGAAGGAAGCAGTCTGTCAATCTCAAAGCCATGTTTTGTGGTCTCTTTTTTTTTCCAGGAAAAGGATCTCACTTTGTCACCTAAGCTGGAGTGCAGTGGCACGATCATAACTCACTACAGCCGCAAACCCCTGGGCTCAAGTGATCCTCCCACTTCAGCCTCCAGAGTTGCTAGGACTACAGGCATGCACCACTACACCTTGCTAATTTTATTTTTTTGTAGAGCTGAGGCTTTTGTTATGTTGCCCCGGCTGGTCTCGAACTCCTGGCCTCAAGCAATCCTCCCACCTCAGCCTAAAACTGTGTTTTTAGTAGAACATCACACAGGGGAAGCTTGGAGCTGGGGCCAGGTCTTGCAACAGGCACCAGGGAAAACATATTTTGTTTTGTTCAGGGTGGGTGTGGCAAGTTTGGATTGTGTAACTTTAGCTAAGCTATGTTTCCCAGAATTCCTTTCCCTGTAGAGTTCTGGGTTAGGTTCTGGTTAGTTGCTGTAGTTTAGGGCCCAAAGAGATGTTTTGTTGAGATTTGGAAGGCAGATGGGAAGTGCAGTCATATTCTCTTTACACTTGGGAGCAGGGCATGATGTGTTTGTGGCTCAGGCCCATGGATCATGGATCTGCTGGCTCGCCTTGCTGGGGCGAGCCTGCTGGATTTCTTTGTTTAACTTCTCTGACTCTTGGTCCAGATATGTGTTTAGCTCTGTAAGTAAGGGAACCAGCTTCCCCTGCAGGGTGCATAGGCAATGAAGCTAGGCTGGACGGTATTGCGACCCATCTGGTGCTTGTTTGTTCTTTTGGGTTCCGTGCATCCTCCCAGGTTCCAATCTGTCCTTGCTGTCTCCTGCCCCTTCACACCCATCTTCCATTTCAGACTGTGTGCCTTGCTAACTTCAAGCTGTAGCACCTGGCACAGGAGAAACAGCCTCCTATGAAGGACTAAGCCAGCAGTCCCATCTGTACCAGGTCAAATCTCTACCAAAAAAATATTCTTGTATGAGAGTACTTTTGCCTTTCTGCCTAAACTCCTTAACCTCTTCAGAATTTGGTACTAGGAGAGTTTTCTGAGGAACAGAGCCAGAAGGATGGGCTCTTTGAATTGCTTCTGGGTCATCTGGAATTGGTTTTCTTATTTGATTAGAATTAAAGGCATAAACAACTGGTTTTTAGTGGTAAGGGGAACATTGATTGACCACAGCCTGAAGAGATAAAACAGCTGCTTAAATGATCACCTCTGTACACACCTGTTCAAGGGTGACCAAGTCGTTGATGGCACAGAGTGCTTTAGTGGAAACAGAAAAATTATTATGGGTTGGAGAACTTGGAAAAAGGAAGTGATGGTCTCAAGGCTTTAAAATCTCACTCAAGATCCACAGACAGGGCCAGGCATGATGGATTACATTTATAATCCTCATGCTTTGGGAGGCTGTAGTGGGAGGATTCATTGAGCCCAGGAGTTTGAGATTAGCCTGGGCAACATAGTGAGGCCCTGCCTCTACAAAATAAAATTGGCATACAGGACATGAATGCTTCTTTGTCTACCTGTATGGAAGACAGATGCCTGTTAAAGAAAGACAGTGGAGTACTGCAAACTTAATCAAGCAATGCCTCCAATCACAGCTGCTGTAGTTTTGTTGCTGCAGCCAATCAACACATCCCCTGGCACCTGTTTTATAATTATTCCACTGCAGAATGACTTTTTCCTTATACCTATTAGTAAAACTGTCAGAAGCATTTGCTCTCAGCTTGAAGGGACAGCAATACACTTACACTTTCCAACTGCAGGACTACATTGACTCTCCAGCTCTATGCCATCATCTAGTCCAGAGGGACCTTGATTATCTTTGCATCCCACAGGACATCAGTGTTGGTGATGACATGTATGACATGTGTGTGCCTTAGGGGGGAAAATCCCACAAGAATTCAGGAGCCTGCTACTGCAGTGGCATTTTCCAGGGGGTCCTTCAGTCTGGGGCATGTTGAGATATCCCTTTCAAAAGGTAGGACAAGTCACAGCATCTGGCCCTCCCATCTATTGAGAAGGAAGCACAGTGCCTTGTGGGCACTTCAGGTTTTAGAGATATAGCTAATGTTTCAGGTTAAAGTACCACTGAAGTACCATTTACAAATGGTACCAATGAAGTACCACTTCAACCCACTTACCAATCGACCTGAACAGTTGCTTGTTTTGAGTGGGGCCTAGAACCAAAAGGTCCAGGCTGCCATGCAAGTGGCTCTGCCACTTGGGTGGTATGACCCAGAAGATGCAATGGTGCTTGACGTGTATATGCACATAGAGATGCTCCATGGAAGCTCAGAGGGGCCTCTGTGGGTAAAGCATAGGGCAGACCTTAAGGGTTTTGGAGCAAAGCCATGCCGTCAACTGCAGAGGACTACTCTCCTTTTGAGAAACAGTATCTGGCTTGCCAGCAGGTCTTGGTAGACACTGAATGCTTGACCTCAGGTTACCAAGTTATCATGAGTCCTGAGCTGCCTATCATGAACTGGGTGTTAACAGGCCCATCAAGACAAAGTTCAGCATAGATAGCAGCAATTGCAAGTCAAATGGAAATGGTCTGTGTGAAATCGGGCTTGAATAGCCTCTGAAGGCCCAAGTAAGTTGTGTGAGCATCCCTGTGGCCCCAGTGCCTGCCACAAGCCTCCTTCTTCACCTGTACCTATGAGTTCATGGCAAGTTCCCTGTGGCCAGATGCAGGAGAAGGAAAAAGACCCAGGCCTGTTTTACAGATGGCTCTCCACATATGCTACCATTCCCTGACAGTGGACAGCTGTAGCATTGCAGCCTCATCTGGGGTGCTGCTGTTTACATAGGGTGTATTAGTGTTGTTAACCTTATATCTCAATATTCAGGTCAGAGGATATCAAAAGGTATTGTCACTCAACTAGAATAGAAATGAACATTGCCTAAAGATGGATAAAAGGACTTTGTATCCTCTATCCACTTTGGG